>NW_026575120.1:32654668-33287168 GCF_905146905.1 Nyctereutes procyonoides | reverse complement strand
TGCACATGGCAAGGTCTGCTATGAAAGATGCTTTTAATACTCACAGGCCCCTAGTAACTGGAGGCCGGCACAGTGTTGGGGAGGAGGCAGAGGGAGTGGGGAAAATGTGGGCAAGAACCTTTGTTGTGACTTGCGGGAGACGCAATCAGTGAGGCGTGCACGCAGCCTTCTAGATTCCTAGAAATATGTCGAGCTTTTCAAAGCCCCAACGGACATCTCATTCTTCAGCTTTTCCTTTTAAACTTTTGGTTAGTCTTTTGTTTGCCTCAACTATTATCCATTGCGTCAGCCAGTCATGATATTAAAACATTGAACTACCCCTGGGGAAAAGCCACTGGGACCGGGCTAGTTCCAGTGAGGATGAATAAATACAACCCTTTTCAGGGGGGCCCTTCACGCAACTAGTAGACAAGCCAAACGATGCTTTTTTGAAAAAGCTCCAGCCCTGTTTTGCTGTCTCTGGTACTGGTACCAAGAGTGTGGGCTTTTAGTTTTCGAGGCTGCCACAAAATTCAGGAGATGGGAGCAGGGTAAGTGCAAATGCCACAAAGCTTAATGTTTTCACTTTGACGCAGCTGTTCTTCTTGACTAAATGCTAAATGAGCTGCTGTAAGACTTTAATTTCTAAAGCTCTTAAAGAATGGATTCTGACCATATTTGCCAGCTTTTTCACTGTGGCCACACTGCCACTGACGGGCAAACGTTTTGACGTCCCTACTCCACCACTTTCACTGATGTCACCCTTTTAAGAAATATTGTATTGCAAATCAATATTAAAATCACAATTAAAAATTTAAATTAAAAAATTAATTTTAAAAAAGGTTTTATTTGACACAGAGTGTGAGTGCACAAGCAGAGGTAGTGGGAGAGGGAGAAGCAGGCTCCTTGAGCACGGAGCCCCATGCAGGACCTGATCCCAGGTCCCTGGGATCATGACCTGAGCGGAAGACCGACACTTAACCCACTGAGTCATCCAGGAGCCCCTAAAAATTAAATTTCCAACAAAAATTTTTTACACAATTTTATGGGGGCGGGTGGGGCTCTCAGCAGGTTGAGTCTGCTTCTCTCTCTCTCTCTCTTTCTGCCCCCCCATCATGTGCGCGCTCTCTCAAATCTTTAAAAAAAAAGCCTTTTACACAATTTTTCAAAAATCCACATTTTCTTTTAAAAGATCTCATTTGTTTATTCATGAGGGACACAGAAAGAGAGGCAGAGACATTGGCAGAGGGAGGAGAAGCAAGCTCCCTGCAGGGAGGCCTACGTGGGACTCGTGGGACTCGATCCCGAGTGTCCAGGATCACAGCCTGGGCAGAAGGCGGCGCTGGGCCGCCCACCTGCTGGTTTAAAGCCGTCGAACGGCCTGGATAAGGACCCAGGGCTCCCCCCACACCAACACTTAACTAGGAAACTTACCTGCTATTGCTTTTACTTCTAGAAGATTCCCAGAGGGCCGACTGCTGGGTCAAAGGTCAGGCACACTTACAAACCTTAAGGACTACTTTCCCAAAGGGTTGTAACAGCTCACATCTGGGGGGGGGGGGGCACCCAAGCGTGCGCGCCTGCGCTCCGACTGCTCCGAAACACCTGGTCCCTCCGTGCGGCAGGGCTGGGGAGGAACAGGGCCGCTCTCTCCAAGGACAGACACGACCCTTTCAAGCTTAAGACGCGAGGTTCCCGGCAAGCCCTGAAGAGAGGGGGAGAGGGGGAGAGGGGGAGAGAGGGAGAGCGCGCGCGCGCGGCCGCGACCCCGCCGGCAATCCCGAGGGATTGCGGTCACGTGGGCGGGGCGGGGGCGGGGCGGGGGCGGGGCCTGGCCGCGACGCCCCGCCCCGCCCCGCCCCGCCCCGCCCCCGCCCGCGGCCCCGCGTCGTCCGAGCCGTCGGGGCGGCCGGGCTCCGTCCGCAGGTGGGCTGGCGTCCCGGGCGCTCCGGCAGCGCGCGGGCGGAGACGTAGCGGGCCTGGCGGCCGCGCGCTTCCCGACGGCCCGGGGCCTCAGCCGGAGCTGCGCACGGCCCGGGCGTCGCCGCCCCCGGCCACTAGGTGAAGGCGCCGCGAGAGCCCCGAGGCGCTGCCCCGAGCGACGAGCCTGCGTCTGCCTGCGGCCCCCGCCTCCGCCCGTCCGGGCCGCCGACGGAGCCGGGGAGCGGGCCGCGGAGCGCGGCGGCCGCGCGCAGCTGGGCGCCCTGAGGCCGGAAGGCGCCGAGCCCCCTCAGCTGCGGGCCGGTGGGCGTGGTGAGGCGCCGCGGGTTCCGTTTTCCCGGGCCCCGGGGAGCTTTCGCTTTCGCTTCCAGCTGGCGTCCGCGCCCCGCGGGAGCCGCCCGCCGCCCGCGTCCCGTCAGCCGCGCCCCGACGGGCAGCCCGCCGCCGCCATGGCCCAGGCCGCCGTCCTCGGCGAGGTGACCCAGGTGCTGTGCGCGGCCGGGGGCGCCCTGGAGCTGGAGGAGCTGCGGCGCCGCTTGCGGGACGGCGTCGGCGCCGAGGCGCTGGAGCGGCTGCTGCGGGAGCGCGGCCGCTTCGCGGTGGCGGCGCGGGCGGGCGCGGGCGGCGCGGCGGCGCCCGGGCGCGTGGTGCTGGCGGTGTCGGCGCTGCGCCTGTGCCGCGCGCACCAGAGCCCCAAGGCGGCCTGCGTGGGGCTGTGCGCGCAGCTGCACCTCTGCAAGTTCTTGGTCTACGGGGCCTGCAAGTTCCTGAGGGCCGGGTAAGCGCCGCGCCCGCAGCCCGACGGCGGCCGGGGACGAGGGGCCCCGCCCGCAGCCCCGCTCTGGGCCCCCTGGGGCGGGCGCCGCCGCGGCCCCCGCCGCCCTTCTCCTCAGCGGGCACCTCCCGAGTCCCCCTGACTGCCGGGCGCTGTGGGAGGGCTCGCGCTGGACGGCGGCCCCCAGGCTCCTCCGTCGGGGGGGGGGGGCGACTCGGGGCGCGGCCCCCCTCCCCCCCGCCCCGGGCTCTCGGAGGGAGAGCGGCCGAGCGGCTGCGGGGCTCCTGGGCGCCGCGCTCCCCTCAGCTGCAGGGCCTCGGCGCCCAGGGCTCCCGCCGCCGCCGCAGGACGACTCCCCAGTCCCAGGCCGCCTCAGCTCCAGCTCGCTTCCCGGGGCGCAGGTGGCTTCTGTCCAGAAGCCTGCCCCTTTCTGTGGAGGACTGGGCTCCTCCTTTGTCCTTTCCTTTTCTCCCTTCCTCCTTTCCTTCCCTTCCTTCCTCCCCTCCTCTCCCTTCCCTCCTTCCTTTCCTCCCCTCCATCCCTCCTTCCCTTTCTTCCTTTCCTTCCTCCCTTCCCTTCCTTCCTTTCTTCCTTTCCTCTCCTTCCTTCCCTCCCCTCTTCCTTCCTTCCTTCCCTCCCTCCCTCCTTTCCTCTCCTTCTTTCCTCCCTTCCTTCCCTTCTTTCCTTCCTTTCCTTCCTCCCTCCCTCCCTTCACCCCCCCCCTTCCGGGCTTAACACAAGAGATGCTATTTCTTGCTCACATCAGGTGCACTAGTCAGCAGGCGGTGGGGGTCTGGGTCTGGCTGACCTCAGCTCAGCCTCCTCAGCCCACGGCTCTTAAGGCCATCCTGGGTATGAGGGTCCAGGGAGCAGGTGGAAAAGATGGACAGTAGAGGCCGGAGGGAAGTTTTTATGGGCGGGGTGTGCAGGTGGTAGATAACCTTTCCACACATCCCCTTCCTGTCTCCTGCCTGCACCCCTCATGCCTAGATGCAGGAGGGTGGGAGTGGTAAATGCAGCTGCTGCCCCCCTACCCCCTCAGCAGCTGCTGAGAAATATCTAGATGAGACTATTCCCAGACCTAGTTAAGGTCTTAGGAGGAGGGATATGTGTGTGTGAGAAATTTGAGAGAGGGGGAGTTGGTGTGATTGTGGTGACAGGATGGCAGAGAGGTGATGGCTGTTTTCTTACTGTTGACAGAGATGACTCATACTCCCCCCCCCCCCCTTATTATTGACTGAAGGATGATTCTTCCTTTTCTTCCTTATTGGCTGAGAGAGCAGGAGAAGTGTGTCCCGGGACAGCTGTCTGTCTGAAGCCTGGGAGCAGGGCCAAGGTCCCAGGTGCTGGTTTGGACGTTATTGGTTGGTGCATGCCAGGGCTGCAGCCCCAGGAGCGGGTCAGATCTGAGGTGGAGCCTGAGGGTGGAACTGTCGGGAAGCTGGGCCCTCAGGGACTGTTGGAAAAGTGTCTGACCTTGGGGGAGAATGAGGAGCAGCAGCTGGAGAAGGTGGACACAATAAATGATAAATGGTGAAAGGATGAATTGAGTGATAGGGATAATTGGTGCATCTTGTTAATGTCCATACGTGATAAAAATAGAGCAGCCCTGTTGTGCAGCTAGTTCCCAAAATTTGGGGTTGGATTTTACTTGTCTCGGAAATCTGGAAGTCTGATTATCGACTGGCCTAGATGATACGGAGCTTCCTTTTCGTTCTTCGCTGTTCCATTTCCCTTGTGGTTCACACATGACGGTTTCTTGAACCTTCCTTCTCTGACTGCTTTTGGGTCACATAAGGGAGAGTAGGTGCGGTTGGCTGCACTTTCGATGCTTTCCCTGTGACTTCCTGAACCACAGGGTCACCTGTTTCAGAAACATCATGGCTTCTGCTTTTACTCATTGGTGACAGCTGGGAAGGGTCCCAAGTCCCTGACTTCCATCCTGTGCTTAGGGGCAGTGAGCATGGTGGTTAAGAGCACAGCCCCAAGGCAAGCCTACCTTGTTTCAAACCTGGCTCTGCTCCCTGCTAGCTGCGTGATCTTGGGCAAGCGACTTTATATCTGAGCCTCAGTTACCTTATCTGCAAAATGAGGATACCACACACTTCATGGGCTTGTTGAGGACTGAATGACTTATAGAACCTTCAGGTAATCCTGGTTTGTGGTAAATGCTCAACAAGTTTTAGCAGCTGTTGTTACCATCATTGTTGTCATAATCATCTTAGTGGCACCAAGTTTGCCTAGAATGTTCTTCTCATCTCTCCTTGCCTGGTTGTGCTGCCTCAATATTTGGCCTGGGCTTTGCACCATCCCTTGATTGCTTCTCCACTTCTGTCAGGCTCAGATGCCTCTCCTGTCTGCACGGATGTATTCTGAGCATGGCTGACCTTGCACTTGACCTACTATTTTAGAGTCCTCTCCGTATCTGTCACTTCCACTAGAGGAGATCAGAGGAAGAGGCCAAATGACTCCCAAAGTTGTTGGTCTGTGCAGTGGAAGAGAGAAGTTGTCTTTTACTGAGATAAGGGAGCCTGTGGAAGGTGCTGGTTTGGGGAAGTCAATCAGGGGTTCAGCTTTCTTTTGGAACGCTTAAAATAAACATGACTTTTGAGGTTTGGCAGCGTCTGAGTAAAGCAAATGATATGTGCCTGACTTTTCCGGGTCCTGGTGACCCGGGCGATCATTTGAAGTCTTTGGATCATCAGGGCGTGGTGCCAGTGCCTGGCTCACTATGTATGTTCAACGGGAGCTTGCTTGTTAATGGAAATGATGGAGGAGGGGAGTGGAGAAAAGGGCTGGGCCTCAGGGTGTATACACATACCTTTAACCAAAGATGTCCAGGCTCGTTTATTCAGCCACTGTTTAAGTGTCTGTTAAGTGCCCACTGCCTGGCATACTGGGAGTCTTCTTTGGGGAATGGCCCTGTGATTCTTACCAGATACTGATAAGAAGTGCTGTCCTGGGCCCTAGAACTCGCAAGGTGTTCTCTCTTCCTTTGTAAATAAGCATTGCGGTTTTTCATTGTATGAACATGCTGTTTTGTTTTGTTTTGTTTTTCCTGGTGCTGCTAATAAGCAATGTCAAGAACTGTTCCTGAAAAATTATTTTAAAGTCTGATTTTGCTAGTTGTAGTAGTTTGCTCGGGCGGCCATACCAAAGTACCACAGAGTGGGGGCTAAACAGAAGTTTCTCACAATTCTCAAGGCCAGAAGTCTAAAACCAAGGTGTTGGCAAAGTTGCTTTCTTTCTGCAGCCTCTCTCGTTGTCTTGCAAATGGCATCTTCTTTCTGTCTTCACATGTACGCATCTGTGTCTTAATTTCCTCCTCTATTATAAAGATAGCAGATTGGATTAGACCCCCCCACCCCAGCAACCTCTTTTTAACTTGATTACCTCTGTATAAAAATCATCTCCAAATACAGTCACGGGAGGGTTAGAACTTCAACATAAGAATTTTGGGGAGGCACAGTGGAACTGTGACACCAGCTTTGCTTCTTTGCAGGAAGAACTGTAGAAACAGTCACAGCTTGACGACAGATCACAACCTGAGTGTGCTGAGAACTCATGGTGTTGACCACCTCAGCTACAGTGAGCTCTGCCTGCTTTTGTTTCAGAATGACCCCTGGCTTTTGCCAGAGGTGAGTTCCAGGAGGGGGTGTGTATATGTGTAAGTGATGGGGAAGAAGCTAGAAGGTTGGAAGATAAGAAATATGGCAGAAGAGAAGCCGAGGACCTGATAGTGACCATGGGATCTGCTTGGAGGAGACCTGGATTAAATTCCTGGCTCTATTGATTTTTATTTTTTATTTATTTGTTTATTTATTTTTAAAAACTATTTATTCATGAGAAACACAGGAGAGAGAGAGAGAGGCAGAGAGACAGGCTCCATGCAGGGAGCCCAACACAGGACTCGATCCCGGGTCTCCAGGATCACACCCTGGGCTGAAGGTGGCACTAGACCGCTGAACCACCCGGGCTGCTCTCTATTGATTTTTAGACCAGTGACCTTGGGCCAAAAACCTTGCCCCTTCTAGAAGCCGCCTTTCCTTCTATGTCATTGGGACTGGTTCCTCTTTTGCAGGGTTTCTTAGAGGTTGGGGGAGTCTGGTTGGTCAGTGGCTGAAGCAAGATGTTCCTTACATGGGGATGAGGAGATGAGAGACTCCAGTTGGCTCCTCCCCATCTAGCAGGACTTGAAACTCTGTGTTATTGCCAGACCCAGGAGGGGCCATCTTTCCCAGGAGGAAACTTCTCAGAGATGCTGACAGGCAGATGATGCCCTCTCTACTAAATCAGTTACACCCAGGGAATTTTGAACTTTAGTTGATGTGGATTCGCATAATGCATAATGCATAATCTCATAATGCACCTCGCTACAGTGGCTATGTACTAGTTTGGGTCCTCTGAGAAGCAGACACCAAGATGGGATTAGAAGTGCAGGAGATTTAGTGGAGAGGGAGCAGAAGAAAGTGGGAAGCTTTTGGGCAGTGATGTGGCAGGACTGGGGGAAGGAAGGGACTGGGTAAGAAGAGACCCTGACTGTAGCACAGTTCCAAGAGAGCTTCTGCTGGCCAGTGGGAAATTCTGAGCCAAGGTAGCTCATCGTTGCCTGGGAGCAGCCGGTGGGAGCATGGTCTCTGTGTGAATAAGGTGGTGGCTCCCGAGGGCAGCAGCTGAGCTGAGTTAATTGCACTCTGCAGCAGATCTGAGTGGTGTGTTCCTGTGGCCGGCATAGATTTGTGGGATGCTCTGACACTGTTTCTGGGATAAGATTACAGAGGTCAGATTAGCCTGTTTTCGTGAAAATGCTACATATTATTCCACTAAAACCACACATTTGAGACAGGTGCTATATATAGCTTAGTGACTGGCACATAATAGGTATTAACTTTTTTCTTTTGCTTTTTGAAAACTGGTATTGATTTAATTCAGCTACCCTTTATTGACTATCCACTATGAGTGAGGCACTGGTGATACGGAGATAAAAGACCCTGTTCTGCCTTTCCAGGAGGCGCATTTCTTGGGTGAGACAGACAAGTTAGCATGTGATTACAAGGTGCTTTTCTAGATACTGCAGTAAAAGTCAGCACTGTGGTCTCAGGGGCACAGTTTGGACGCCTGGGAAGGTGTCCTAGGGTAGATGGTGTGTGTTCTGAATGCTGAAGGACGTGTGGAGGATGAAGGTCTGGGAAAAATGGGCAGAGAGAAGACAGAACCGGTATGGTCAGGGGACAGAATGTATTTATACAGGGGACAACTTGGATTTAGAGTGGGAGAGGGGAGAAGGAGAAATGGGGGAGTAGAGACTCATCCATGCAGGCTTCAGTATCATGGGAAGGAGTTGGGGTCGGGGGTTGTGTTTGGAGAGTGGGCAGTAATGTTTTGGAGAGATCATCTTGTCAATAGTATGAAAAGTGAATCAGAAGGTGACCAGTCTGGATTGTGTAGCCTCTTGTGTACTTGTGTAAGCAGGTTGCTTCAGAACACAGTGCCGGCAACTGGGAGCTGTGACCATAAACTGGGACCTGGTGTAGCTTTCCTGCCTGACCTTCTGCTGTCAGTCTGGTCCTTATCAGATGAATATTGAGGGGCTGCTACCGTGAATCGAGCACCCACTATGACCCCAGATATTTGTATTAGCCATTTTGTGTAGTTCCCATTCAATCTTAATGATAGCCTGGTGATGTAGGTGGTATTATTCCCATTTTAGGGATTAAAAAGCTGAAACTCAGAGCTGGCGAGTGGCCTCCCTAAGGTCAGGCATCTCCTAAGTGGCAAAATCAAGGTTAGGGCGTAACCCTGTCTGGCCTTTCCCCTTGGGGTTTCCATCCCCAGAGTAGAGTCCTTACTGATCTAAGTCTTTGTTCTACAGCCCTCTGTTGCATTTCTACCTCTTGCTCAGTGTAATGCCTCTGAATTGCCTGGGTAGGCCATTGGTGGTCTCTGGCCAGGCTCTCATCTCTAGGAATTTGGAAGGTAGAAAAGGAGCAGTTGATTCAAATTCAAGTCCCAGCTTTACCAACAGTCCAATTCAACAGACATTGAGCATACCAGATGTAGATAGCTGTGTGACCTAGGGCAAGTAGGTATACTTCTCTGAGTTTCAGTTTGCTCTTGATAAATGAAAGGGCTGTATTTGGCCTTTCTCGAAGATACTTTATACACTCAGAACCTCCTTGACCCTGAATTTCAGAAAAAAAGAAGATGGGTATATGGGACCTGGCTTAGGGAGAGTTGGTGAGTCAGTGGGGGAAGGTTGTAGGTGGAGTATAAGGGCTGTTAGCATGCTGCTGTATGAGTTACATGGAAACATCTCCTGTGAAGGGAGCAGTTCTGATAAATTGGAAGTTCTTTGGATTTGCACAGTCTGCTTTCCACCCGGTTTCCATTTTATCCAAGGGCATATGTTAGCCATCTATCTAGAGTTGGGGGGATATTCTCATAGCTGTGTAGCTTGTGAGGATGGCAGGATCACAGCTTTGGCTAGGTCTTTAGAGAAACCTCCTCCGACTGTGACTGGTCCGGAGGGGAGGTGGTGTCCTGTGAGGTTTTCCTAAGCTGGTGCTTTTTTCTTTTTCTGTTAACAGATCTGCCTTCATTATAACAAAGGAGATGGACCCTACGGCTCTTGTTCCTTTCAAAAGCAGTGTATCAAACTCCACATCTGCCAGTATTTTTTACAGGGCGAATGCAAGTTTGGCACTAGCTGTAAGAGATCTCATGATCTCTCTAATGCTGAGAATCTGGAAAAACTGGAGAAGTTGGGCATGAGCTCAGATCTGGTGAGCAGACTGCCTTCCATTTACAGAAATGCTCATGACATCAAGAACAAGAGCTCCACCCCCAGCAGAGGGCACCCTCCTACCTCTGGCCCACAGGGGACTTCTGGTAAGGCCCTGTGATTCCACCTGGCCATTAATAGAGTGTGTGACCTGGGGCAAGTCTGTGCTGCTTTTAGAAAAGTGCAGTTGGTGATTCCTTCCCAGCTAGTAGGCATTATAAAGAGGACTTGAAATCATGGTCACGAACAAGCAAGATATTCTAGACAAATACCAATTGATGTTTACTATAAATGCATTCCTGACAGATCTGATCTGCAGTGAACGAAGTCTGTTTTAATTTCAGGTCTGTTCTTGACATGAATAAATGGAATCTTGTCTGTTCTTGACATGAATAAATGGAATCTTTTAGACCCTATAAATATCTTTGTTCACTGCTCATCTCTAGCACCTAGCCAGTGCCTGGCCCACACTCAGACATTTATTTGTTGAGTGATCGAGCATGCTAGGATACTTTTTTTTTTTTTTTTAAAGGAATGTCAGGTTTAATGACAAGCAGTTGGGGGAGTTTTAAGCAGAGATTGCTTCTTAAATAAGCATTTCTTCACTTATTATGTGGGAAATTAATAATGTAGTCCATTGGAGAGGTTATGACACATTGGTGTCCTTTGGATTTCACAGTATTGGCTGTTGGCTGGCCATTCTGGTTATCCACTCATTCACTTAACAAATTTATATGCTTGCCATGTGCTAGCCACTGGCCTGGGCCCTGGTTATACATTGGAGACTAGGACATAGTCCGCCCCCACCCCCACCACCCCAGAATGCACAATCAAACCATTTGTTAGCTGTAGGATTTTAATAGATGTTTAATAGAGGTTATCTAGAATTTTTAATAGACTACTTCCTAAAATATCAGATGAGTGCTAGGACTACCAGCAAACAAACTTAACACTCTAATCTTACTTGATTTTTATATTTAAAAATTGTTTTTGCCATATATGTTTTTTCTTTACATTATCTTCAGTTATTTTAGGTTAATTTCTTTCAATAGTAGGAAGCTAGGTGTAGACAGGTTTTGCTTTAAATAGATCTTTAATAACAGTGTAAATTGGATTATGGCCCTAGAAAGGGAGGGAAGGATACCTGCCCTTGGGGGTGATCTCAGAGGCCCCCAAGTTGTGGGTTTTGAGGCCCATCCTGTGAGTGTCTGGGGAGCCTATAAAAACAAAAAGGAAAATGAATAACAAAATAACTGGTGATACTGAATAAGGAGGGTTTGTGAGTGAGTTTTATGTATTTGTATGGTGGAGGGGCAATGGTAAATGTAATTGTTAGGTAACATCTGATTGAAGCACTACTAGTAAAGATAAACTTTGAAATCACCTCTGTGCCTGTTATATATTAAAATTCTTATAATTAATCTAAAGTTACTTAAGGAGGTTTCATTATAAGGTTGGGTGCACAGCCAGAGCTGAGGAAAAAAAGAGCCCCTCCATGGCAAGCAGCTGCATGGTGTTGGGCTCCCTGGCTCCTCCCTAAAAAACAGAGGGTCCACTTACATGATGGGGTAATTTCATCCTGAATGTCATAGGATTTTGTGAGATTCCCTTGCCCACTTTTCTCTCCTTGTATCTTGAACTACTCTGACTCTATATCAGAAGCTTTGATGGATGCTGATACCTCTTTGTGGTGTTTCTTCATAGAAAGAAGAGATAGTTCAGGTTCTGTGTCCCCAAACACTGCTAACCAAGAGGAGAGTGATCAGATCTGCTTATACCATATCCGGAAAAGTTGTAGCTTTCAAGGTAAGTTCGAGGAATCCCCTTCATCCACTTGTAGGTGGGACAGCTGCTTCTTGTTTTAAGAGTTCTGCCCTGAGGTCATGCCTCAAGGTCCTCTCCCCCATCCAGAGAGGGTTGAGGCCTTCTTAATTGTGAGCTGGGGTGGCACTTCTGCCAAACAGTTCTGAAGCAATTTTGTTGGGGAGTTGAGGATGGTAGGAATTGAATTTCTGGAAATTAGACTGTAGATGAGTTTTTGGGAACATAACTGGTTCATGCAGCAAGTGTCAAGTGTTGACCCTTGATCAGCCTAGCATGAGGTCACAGATCTGCACAGATGCCCCATTTAGTGGTGACAAATGTGAGCATTCCTCGTAAAGGGTGGTTGTAGACTTAGAAATGCCCCCAAGAAGCCAGAAGGCCCTCCCTGAGAAAGAGATGCCTGTGTGTGCTCTTGGGGAACAAGAACTTAAGGTGGGGAAGAAGAACTTAAGAACCTCTTGGGGATTTCCATGGTCCCTCTTTTTATCACAAGTAACATTTCTTTTATGTACATGTGTGTCTGTATTTTCACTAAACCTTTGTTTTCTTCTTACTGTTATCCTGGGCTTTGACTGAAGAAAGCTTCCTTCTCAAATTTGATGACTTTTAGAAAAACAACCACCAAACTTCTTGTTTCGTTTTCAGTTTTTAAAAGCCACCCAAGCAATTCAGGACTACTTTCACTTTGTAAAAGAATCCAATAATACAGAATAAAGTCTGAAGTCCTCCTTCAGCCTTCCCCAAAGGTAAACACATGCCGTGTGGTCATGGTGCTTGTTTTGCATATTTTTCAACAGATGGGAATATGTGATAGGTATTCCTTAGCGTGCTTCCATTACTTAACATTGTGTTTTGGAGTTTTTTTTCCACCATAGTATGTGTAAGTCCACCTTGTTTTTAAAAAACAACTGTAGTGTCCAGTTAGAGTGATACTCCACTGAGCACCTGAGTACTCAAGTGTATTTCTATAGCTTGGTTCCTGAAAATGGAATGCCAGTTCAAGCATATATATGTGTCATATATACATGTATGCTTTTTAAAGCCAACATTATTGAGCTATAATTTACACACTGACATTTTAAATATTTAACATTTTTAAGTATACACTGAGTTCTGATAATAACACCTTAGATATGGTAGCTTCCTAATTCTCAAAGTGTCCCTATGTCCCAATACCATTCATCTTCACCCCCTAATTTCCTGACCCCATGCAGTCCCTGATCTACTTTTTGTCACTATAGATTTGCACTCTCTAGAATTTCATGTAAATGGAAACATACAGCATGCATTCTTCTGTCCCTGTCTTCACTCAGCATGCCTTTGTGATTTGTCCAGGTTGGCAAATCAGTAGTTAGCTCTTTTTTTTATTGCTGAATAGTATTGTGTTGCATGGATTGATTACAATTTGTTTATCCATTATGTGACGGGTTTTAAGTTTTTAGCTTTTACAAATAGAGTCTTTATACCTATGTACAAGTTTTCTTGCGGATATCTGTTTTCACTTGTCTTGAGTAAAGACCTAGATGTGGAATTACTGGAATGTGTAAGTATGTGTTTAACTTTATAAGAAATGGCCCCTATCTTCCAAAGTGGGTATACCTTCCTACTGGCAATGTCTGAGAGTTCATTGCTCTGTGTTCTTGTTAACACTTGGTATTGTCAGTCTTTTAAACTTTAGCTATTGTAATTAATGAGTAGTGATATCTCATGGTGGTTTTAATTTACATTTATTTTTATGAAAATGATATTTAATTTTTTTCATGTACTTACTGGCCGTTTGTGTATCTTCTGTGAAATATCTTTAAATTTTCTGCTGGTTTCTATATGACAGTTTGATTGAGGTATTAAGTATAATTCGTATACAATTCACCCATTTAATAGTTTTTAGTTTAGTTACAGAATTGTGCAGCTATTATCAAGTTAGTCACCCCCAAAGATATGCTGTGCCCATTAGCAGACTCCACCCATTCTCTCCCTCTCCCCCAGGGCACCTACAGGTTTACATTCTGTATCTATGGATTTGCTTGGATGTTTCATGTAAATGGAATCACAATACGTGGTGTTTTGTACAATTTTGCCCATTTATTAATTAGATTGTTTGATCTCTCATTACTGAGGGTTTTGAGTATTATTTATACAATTCATTGTCAGATACAGGTATTGAAGATATATTCTCCCAGTCTGTCTCTTTCATGTTCATTTTCTTTATGGTGTCTTGAATAAAAATTACACTATTGATGATTGTTTTAGTATCTTTTTCTTTTGTAGTTTGTTTCTTGTGTCTGAAAAATCTTTACCTGTTCCAAGCCTCTAAAAGTGGCTCTATGCTTTTTTTTTTTTTCCTTAGAAGTTTTATAGGTTTCACTTTTATGTTTAGGTCTGTTACTTGAGCTGTTTACCCTAATAATTATTCCTTGGATATTGATTCTTCTGTGTGAGTTAGCTTCCATTTTTCCTCATGTGTTGGGTGACTCTTGGTGGTCTCCTTGAGAATCCTGGTGTCTGCTGGTCATGCAGATTCTGACCCAGGCTTAATGGAGAAGAGGCAGCATGTTTTGTTTGGTGGTATAGGCTGCTGGCATGTATCCTTGGAGTGGGGTGGGGGCTTTCATGGCTCTCTTACATGCTTCTCTCTCCACATCTGTCCACACTCCCGTGTTCCTTGGGGAAAATAGCAAGGTTGTGGGGCACAAGCAGGGCATGGAGGGAGTGCCTGTTCTAGTGGGTGGGTCTGAATTACTCTCATTGGGACTGACCAGGTGTCTTTCTTGCTTTTTGTTACATGTAACTCTTAGTTTGTTAAGGACCCCTCAATACTTCCCACTTCCAGAAGGTCCACTTCTATGTATTTTACATGTGTTTTTCTGTCTTTAACTCAGTCAGTTTGATTCTGTGTGCTTCATATTTTAGAATAAATCAATAGGATAGATCAATAGATGAAATCAGTGGAATCAATAATCTAATCTTTTGATGGCACTATTTATTGTTTTCCAGCATTTTTAGATGTGTTCTTCTCTCCAGCCTGTCATTTCAAGTGATGTGGGGAGGAAGGGGATGTGGATGTAGTATTTTTGTCTCCCAAATTAATTTGGTTTTTGCAACTCACCTTCCAGAAAGCCTAGATTCTAGGAAGGAGGGAAAGGAAATTGAGAAAGGGGATAAGAGGATCAGGAAAGGCAGAGAAGGGGCCTCATCATCTGGGACTCTGCTCTCGCCAGCCACCATGGCTCTGGCGGCCTGCATTGCACCCTCTTTTATTGGGCGCCTTCTGTCTGGTGAGTGATATGGGCTCCACATTGAGCTCACATTAAGAACTGGAGCCCCCAGTTCTTGACTACAGTGCCTTCCCTTGGCCCCTGTGTCCTTCCCAAGGAAGTGTTAGCCTGGAAGGCAATGGGTGGTATGCTTTCTCTGATGGGGGCCTTCTAAGGGGAGAGTCTTTCTTCAGCCTGTCCAGGACTCACCTGAGCTGGGGTGTATAGGTGCAGTGACTGAAAACTGACATTAATCCTGATCATTCCCTTAGTGCCCTTCAGGGAGGGAACAGGAAATCTAATCTGGTTGTGACCTCTGGACCATATCTGTAGCCTTATCTTTCCAGGTTGGACCCTTCATTATCATTCTATTTTATATACCCTGGTAGAGTCCAAGAGGTGTGGCTTGCTCTAACTCTGGGTAAGTTCAGTCCCAAGAGTGGCTGAACCCAGCCTTCGTGAACTTGGGGATTTTTTTTGTTGTTTGGAGTCTCTCTTATTCCCTGAATCATCTTGGCTGAGTGTTCTTTTTTTTTTTTAAATTTTTTTTAAATTCAATTTGCCAACATATACTATAACACCCAGTGCTCATCTCATCATGTGGCCTCTTTAATGCCCATCATCCAGTTACCCTATTCCCCCACTGACCTCCCCTTCTGCAACCCTTTGTTTCCTAGAGTTAGGAGTCTCTCATGGTATGCCTTTCTCTCTAATTTTTTGCCACTCACTTTCCTTGCTTCCCTTATGGTCCCTTTCACTGTTTCTTAAATTCCACATATGAGTGAAGCCATATGATAATTGTCTTTCTCTGATAGACCTATTTCACTCAGCCTAATACCCTCCAGTTCTATCCATGTCAGTGTAAATTGTAGGTATTCATCCTTCCTGATAGCTGAGTAATATTCCATTGTATATGTATGCCACATCTTCTTTATCGATTCATCTGATGAAGGACATTATGGCTCCTTCCATAGTTTGGCTGTCGTGGACATTGCTGCTATAAACATGTGGGGTGCAGGTGTCCTGTTGTTTCACTACATCTGTATCTTTGGGGTAAATACTCAGTAGCGCAATTGCTGGATAATAGGGTAGCTCTAATTTAACTTCTTGAGGAACCTCCACACTATTTTCCAGATTGGCTGCACCAGCTTGCATTCCCACCAACAGTGCAAGAGGGTTCCCCTTTCTCCATACCCTCACCAACATTTGTTTCGTGTCTTGTTAATTTTAGCCATTCTCATTAGTGTGAGGTGGTATCTCATTGTGGTTTTGATTTAATTTCCCTGATGGCAAGTAATGTGGAACATTTTTTAATATGCTTGGCCATGTGTAGGTCTTCTTTGGAGAAATGTCTGTTCATGTCTTCTGCCCATTTCTTGACTGGATTATTTGTTTCTGGGATGTTGAGTTTGTTAAGTTCTTTATAGATCTTGGATACTAACCCTTTATCATATATGTCATTTGCAAATATCTTTTCCCATTATGTAGGCTTTTAGTTTTGTTGACTGTTTCCTTTGCTGTGCAGAAACTTCTTATCTTGATGAAGTCCCAGTACTTTAATGCGTTTGTTTCCTTGCCTTTTTAGATGTATCTTGCAAGAAGTTGCTGTGGTCAAGTTCAGAAGGGTTGTTGCCTGTGTTCTCCTCTAGGATTTTGATGGATTCTTGTCTCACATTTAGATATTTGAGCCATTTTGAGTTTATCTTTGTCTATGGTGTAAGAGAATGGTCTGGTTTTGTTCTTCTGTGTGTGGCTGCCCAATTTTCCCAACACCATTTATTAAAGAGATTGTCTTTTTTTCTGTTGGATAGTCTTTCCTGCTTTGTCGAAAATGAGTTGACCATAGAGCGGAGGGTCCATTTCTGGGTTCTCTATTCTGTTCCATTATTCTGTGTGTCTGTTTTTGTACCAGTACCATACTGTCTGGATGATCCCAGCTTTGTAATACAGCTTGAAGTCAGGCATTGTGATGCCCCCAGTTTTGTTTTTCTTTTCCAACATTCATCTGGCTATTCACGGTCTTTTCTGGTTCCATACAAATCTTAGGAATATTTGTTCCAACCCTGTGAAGAAAGTCCATGGTATTTTGATAGGGATTGCATTAAATGTAAATTGCTCTGGGTAGCATAGACATTTTAATAACATTTATTATTAAACACTTAACAGTATTTATTCCTCCAATCCATGAACTTGGAATGTTTTTCCATCTCTTTGTGTCTGCCTCAATTTCTTCCATAAGTGTTATGTAGTTATTGAGTACAGAACCTTTAACCTCTTTGGTTAGGTATATTCCTAGGTATCTTATGCTTTTGAGTACAATTGTAAATGGGATTGCTTCCTTAATTTCTCTTTCTTCAGTCTCAGTGTAGAGAATTGCAACTGATTTCTATGCATTGATTTTGTATCCTTTGGCTGGGTGTTCTTGTCTGCTCTGCCTAGTCTCAGGCTTGGCCTTTGACAAGCCCAGTCAACCTGCCCACCTTCCTCCATGGTCCAAGGTAGAATCTATGGAAAAGAAATGGCATTGAGATGTGCCTGAAAGGCTGCATATAATTTTATTACTATTTATTTATTTATTTATTTATTTATTTATTTATTTATTTATTTATGCATGCATGCATGCATGCAAGGTCAGGGGAGGGCCAAAGGGAGAGAATCTTTCAAGCCAGCTCTCCATGGAACCCCACTGGGCTCAATCCCATGACCCCAAGATCATGACCTGAGCTGAAATCAGGGGTCAGATGCTTAACCGACTGAGCCACCCAGGTGCACCTACATACAACTTCAGAAAATTTTAATTTTTTCAAGTGTCAAATTAGCCACTTCATTGTCATTGTTTTGAAAGATGAATTAAAGAAGCACAAAGGACAACCAGTAAGAAATGTCTCCCTCATACCTCTTTCTTCTAGCACCCAGCTCCCCCCCCCCCGAAACAATCATTGTTACTAGTTCCTTGATTGTCCTTCCATGAAGATGTTATACATGTATATATTTCATGTATATATACAAGTATATATTTCTGGTGGGTTTCCTTCTTACATAGGTGCACTATGCACACTATTTTGTATCTTTTTTCACTTACGTAGACATTTATTTTTTTGGAATGTGTTCTTGTGGTTCAAAATTCAAAAGACATAGAAAACAACAGAAATATTTCCTCATAACTTTGTCCCTGGTGACCCACTTCCTCTCTTCAAGGAATAATATGTGTGTATATATGTGCTCAGTCAGAGTAGCTCTACTTTTTCTTCTTCTTCTTTTTTTTTTCCCACAAATAGAGGCATTCTGCACCTTGTTGTCTGTCTTTTTACCTAATAGCATATACCTTAAAAGTGGGTCTATTTCAGGGTGCAGAGAGCTTCCTCTTGCTTTTTTTTCCAGTCTGCCTTTCCTCTCTGGAGTTTGTACCAGAACCTTGTATAAGATACTGAGAGGTAGAGAGAAAAGTGTTGGGTGAGGGGCTGGCATGAGCCAAGGCAAGGCTGGCAGGATGTGTGAGGAGTGACAGAGGTGCTAGGGAGCACAAGGAAGATGTAGGGGGAGCAACTGGCAGGGAACTGGAGGGTGGGGCCATTCTGTGTATTTTGGCAGGGGCAGGGCAGTGTGTATAAACACCTCTAGGGATGTGGGGTTGTGTTGAGGTGGTGAGTATGTTAGCCAGAAGATCAAAATGGGCTAGAACTATGCTCCTGACTTACCTGTGGTCAGATGTGTCAGGGTTTGTATGGGTTTCTAGTAGAGATGAATCTGCCTCTGTTTTTGGTATGACCACCACTTGTCCACATGCTGCATGCCCAGTGATAATCAGGAGGCAGTCATCCGACTGCCTCCTGATTGGCCTTTACACGATCAGCTTTTTTACTCATGAGATGAAACTCACACATAATGTAACCTACCAATATGTTTTTAAAAATTGATGTAATGTCCTGTTAAAGGGGAGATATAAAAGAAAAGTGTGTATAATAAGACACATGGTATTTCAATATTTAGATGTTCAGGATGATTGCCCTAAAAATGACTTCTCCACAGATTTCTAGAGTGTTCCCACATCAGTGGGCAGCACCACACTCATTGAGAACCACAGAACTAGGTCATGCTATGTAAGGTGTCTTATTTCCTTATATTCTTATTTTAGATAAGTGCAATAAAGTTCATTTCCATTTACCATATCGATGGCAGTTCTTGGACAGAGGCAAGTGGAAGGATTTGGATAAAATGGAGCTTATTGAAGAGGCATATAGCGATCCCAGAAAAGACAGGTATGAAATATATCACTTGTGTCTGCTGTGTGTCAGGGCTTTTGTGTGTAGTGTGGGGAGTTTGGACACAACAGAGTTGAGGTTTGATCACACACACACACACACACACACCAGTAAACAGCCTGGTCTGGAGCTGAAAGCTCTAGGCTGGAAATTGGAAGTGAGTGTTGATACTCTGGTTTGGTGCCTCTATTTTCCCACCTTTCTCTCCTTTAGGGAGGAGCTCTGGGGAAAGGCGATGGTGGTACCATGTAAGTTTTGAGTTATTTGCTGCTGGCATTGATCATGTACATATATCTACATCGATTACTGCAGAAAAGCGAGAGGCAGTCATTTGTGAAATTTTAGCTTTTACATGAGAAGTCCTGAGTTGACCTTCTGTTTATTGTTCGGCCTTTAACTTTTCAATTTTTCTAAGTGTGTCCCACTGTTTTCACTTAGTCATATTAGAGTAAATTGGCAAGTCCTGGGAAGCCTTAGTTTCAAATACTTCTCATATTATGGATTGAACTTGCTAAAATATGTTGCCAAGAAGAAAATTTAAGCCTACTTTTTTAAGTGGAAAAAATAAATTTGTGCTTAGAGTGCAATTTTGCACAAATTGCTACTGCTAAAGTATGTGAAACAAATTGTTCCCCTTTGGAAAATGAATTGGCTCACATATTCCCCTATCTCTTTTTCTGAGGCAGAATTTACACACAGGGAAGTGCACAGATAATAATTGTATAGTTCACTGAGTCTTGACAGATGCTTGCAGTCATGTAGTGGACGTTCTTATCCAAATAGAGATCATCTTCATCACCCCAGAAAGTCCCCTCCTGTCCCCTTCCCATCAGTGCCCACTCCATGGGCTACCATTGGTCTGACATCTGTCACCACAGATTAATCTCGCTTGTTGAACCCCATCTAAATGGAGCCATATACTCTCTACCACCACATCTAGTGCCTTCTGCTCAGCACACTGTTCTCAGGACTCTGTCAAGTTGTGCTGGTATCCTGGCACATGTGTGTGGGCTTCTCTGGGCCAGGTGTTCAGGGATGAGACTGCCAGAAGATAGGCTGGGGCCATCTTCAGCTCTGCCAGGTAATGCTCAATTGTTTCCAAAATGATGGTTGCCTGCTTTCCACCACCATTCACAGTCTGTGTTGACAATCTCCCTAATGTTGGTCTTATTTGCCGTCTGAACTTTTCCCAGCCTGGGGATGTAAAGTGGTAGCTCTACTTGCATATCTCTGGGTCCTAATGAGGTAAGATGTCTCCTCACATGTTTATGGGCCATTTGTGCTTCCTTTAAAATGTCTGTCCTTGTAGTTTGATTGTTCTTTTGAGGTAAAGGTTGGGTGTTTAGTTATGGGAATTTTTTTTTAAAGATTTTATTTATTTATGAGAGACGCAGAGAGAGAGAAGCAGAGACATAGGCAGAGGGGGAAGCGGGCTTCTCGCAGGGAGCCTGATGCGGGACTCGATCCCCAGATCCCAGGATCACACCCTGAGCCAAAGGCAGACGGTCAACCGCTGAGCCACCCAGGCATCCCTAGTTTTAGGAATTCTTTAAATTTCTGGATATTAAATGTGCCTTGAAAATAAACTCTTCCTGCCAACTTATGGTATATTTTAATATAGAGAAGTATTTATCCATCTTTCCCTTTATGGTTTTATAATTTTTGAGTCCTCAGAAAGCCTTTTTTATCCCAAGACTGTTGGGAAATTTTTCTGAATTTTCTTTAAAAAGTCTTAATGTTTTAAGCACTGTGTTTCATCTTTCACTGCAGGTCACGTGAAGTATGGGTCCCGTTTCATTCTTATGCAGATGAATTAACCAGTTTTACCAAAACTACTTTTTAAAAACATGTTTATTTAAAAAAAATTTAAATTGTGGTAATGCATACATAACATAAAATTTGCCATCTTACCCATTTTTAAGGGTACATTTCTGTGGCATTAAGCACATTTTACATTGTTGTGTGGCTGTCCCCACCACTCGTTACAAGTGATTATTTTTAAATCCATCAAAACGGCAAAACGGAGCCAAATTTGGCAAAATGTTGCCACCTTTTATAGCTTATTTTGAGACTCATGTGCCAAATATCGCTTGTTTAAGTAGGCCATCCGTCCTCCACCTACTTCCAGTGCCACTCCAGGCAGGTGCTGAATTAGCAAACACATCCAAGTGTGTTCCTGGCTTCTTCTCTTTCATTGGTTTGTCTGTCACTGCCACACTGTCACCTGGTGGAGCTTTATTGTAAGTGTTGGCCTCTGGTGAGGCATACCCCTATTTTGTCCGTCTTTGAACTGCCTGAGCCCTTGGTAGTTTGTTCCTCTTTAGGAATTTTTAAATCTCACTGGCTTATCTCCATTGCGATTTTTGAAATTAGAATTGAATTGACTCTTGTCAGTCCTGGGAGAACTGACATCATAGTGATGCTCAGACTGTGTCTTCATATACATAATAGCATCTAATTTATTTAAATTTTTAAAAATATCTTTTAGTAGTTCTGTAATTTCTCCATTAAGATCTTGATGTCTTTTGCTAGAGAAATCCTTTCCCCCCCACTTATATTTAGATATAATTGACACACAATACTGTAGAAGTTTAAGGTGTGCCGCATAGTGACTTGACTACGTATACATTGCAAAATGACTAGCACAGTAAATTTAGCTAACCTCCCTCACTTCATACAGTTAAAAAAACACTTTTTTCTTCTATGATGAGAACTTTGAGAATTTATTCTCTTAGCAAAGTTTAAATATACTATAAAACATTGTTAACTATAGTTGTCATGTTTATACCCCCAGTAAAAGAAATTTGTTTTCTCTCTGCTGATACATAGAAACGCAGTTGACTTTTGTCAACAGTTGTATTCTGCAACTTTGCTAAAATACCTTAACTCAGAAGACTACTGATAATTCATTTGAATTTCCTGTATAGTTATCTATATATTCTACTTATCTAGAAATTAATATCTGTGAGTAGCATTTTAATTTTTTTTATTCTTGTTTGTTTTTATTCATTTTACTTCTTGTTACCGTGACTAGGACCTCCCATGCCATGCTGAATAGAAGTAGTGATAGCTGGAATATTATCTTTTTTTCCTTTTCCCCTTGATTTTAGAAGGAGTAATTATTAAGTGTTTCACTTTAAGCATGAGTGAATGTTTGGAATATTTGGCCTTTTTTTTTTTTTTAAGATTTTATTTATTAGCACAAGCAGGGGGAGGGGCAGAAGGAGAGGGAGAAGCAGACTCCCTGATTAGCGGGGAACCCAGGTGGGGCTCGATCCTGGGACTCTAGGATCACACCCTGAGCTGAAGGCTCAACCACCGAGTCAACCAGGGGTCCCACCTTCTGTATTTCTAATATTCTCCTTTTTTTCTTGATTCGTCTTACAGAGGTTTATTAATTTTATTAATATTTTTCTTGTTTTAGTAAGAACCAGCTTGTCCTCTCCTCCTCCCACTTGGAAGCTTTTTTTTTTTTTTTCCTTAAGGAGTGTCACATTTATGTTCACATCCACCAGCTGAGCATCTACAAGACTACAGGTGGAACCTGAGTATTCACTTGGCTGGTGGAGATTTCAGTTTACCTCTCATGTTCTTCTGCAGGATCCTGTGTGCTGAGTCAGCCAGCAACTTTCACTTTGATTGTCTAGACTTTGACTCCATGATGTTCGGCGCTGCCCCAGCCCGCCGCCTCTCCACAGCCTCCTCAGTTACTAAACCTCCACACTTCATCCTCACCACTGACTGGGTTTGGTACTGGACCGATGAGTTTGGCTCTTGGCAGGAATATGGAAAACAAGTAAGTGTCACAGAAAGAGGGCAAATGTTTTCTGCTAAGGGTCCATGATGGAGGAGCCATTCCAGACATGAGCACAAGGGTTGTTCTGGAGAGTCCTTGATAGAGCCAAAGATCCCCAGGTCCCACTGTGACTCATTTGCTTTAGGGAAATTAGGGCAAAACTAACTACTAACTATTAACTTGTTCCTTTGTATGAGGTTGTGTCTTTGAATGATTAGGTATCTTGCTGGCTCCATGAGAACTAAATTACTATAAATTACAGTGAGATGACATTTCTTCATTGGTTTTATTAAATGGAGTAGAAAGATGCTTCTCTTACTGTTGAATAGGTAACTCCAGACCAAGTGCCTGTGTGGGCAGGAGAGTTTGTGTAGCTGCATAATAAACTTTAAGACTTTCTGAAGCTGGCTTTTCTGCCTTCTGTGTAGCAGCAAGTCCACAGAACATGGGCCAGTGTAAGAAAATGGATTTATTTCAGGTATTGATTTGGAATCTGGATCTAATAACTGCTGCTGTCAATAATTTGATGACGTTCCTGGCTGGATCAGATTGAAGGGAGCCCCTTGATCTGTAGAGGTATCGGGAGGTCACCATGTCTATAGGGACAGCTTTCCCAATTGGAAACTGGGATATGTGGTCTGATAGACATTTATACTGTCTGGATTGTAAGAGGCTATATTAAAGCTTTGGTTTCTTACTCTTATCTGCACCTGGAATTTCTTTTTCTCTGGGAACACTGTAATTAGAGCTGCATGAGAGCAGAGAGTTTTGTCTCTTGTGTCACCGATGTGCCCCTGTGTGGAGGACAGTGCCTGCGCCTAGCAGGTCCTCAGGGCATAGACTGGCTGGCTGAAGAACAGAGTAATAGCTGCCCTCTGGTTGATTGGACGTGGTCATTCTCAGCAGGGGCCTCACTTCCGCTCTCATCTGCTTCCCCTCCGTGTCCTCCATGGCTAGCCTTTTCTCATTAGCTGTTCTGTCTGTCTTCTTTCCCACCCATCTCCCCCTCTTGAGCATCCTGGGGCTTCTTCCACCTTCCTTGCCATGTGGATTTATTCAAGGAGACTCCCCGGCGTTGCTCTTGGTTTGATCAGAAGCAGGAGAGGAGAGGCCATACCTGGTATTGAGCAGGAGTGAATGTGGGGCTGATTATGCTCTGTGAATGGGGCTTACCTGGTGACATCATGAAGGAACCCATGGCAGGCGAGAAGCACTTAGCAAATGTGACGACTTCTCATGTTTTGTTTTCTGATTTGTCCCACTTCTTGGGGAGATGAGTGGGATGACACTTATAGACCCTATAGTCAACTTATGCAAAAGTATGCTTCCCTAGGTGACTTTGCAAAACTGGATTGTCACAGTTTTAGAAGGTGGGGTCCTTTCTCCACCAAACACCCACACTTAGGGCTTTCCTTTTTCTTGTCTAGGCTGCTACTTCTTGCAGTATAGTCAGAATGTATAACCTCATTTAGAAGAGTGAAAATCTCTGGGAATGACCCGTATTTGGGTATCATTGATGCACCACTTGATGGTGGAGTGCAGGTGCACATGTGTGGTCTCATTTGGTACCATCGACTGGATCTTCTCCTAGGGTGGCCTGTCCATTCTATCTCTTCTTTTCCCACACACTTCTGGTGTCACCCCATATTTGGATTTATCTCTTAGTTTTCTGCTAATTGCCAGTTTAGGACCATGTTCTTTTGATTCAGGGAAACTAGATTCTTTCCTGTCTGAGCTCAGAATGTACAGCCCAGTTTTAGGTCCAAATTGCCTTTGCCCTATATTAATTTCCTAAGGCTGCCATAACAAAGTACCACAAACTAGGTGGCTTGAAACAACAGTGATTTATTGCCTTACAATTGGATGCAAATCGAAGTCAAGGTGTCAGCAAGGCCACATTCCCTTTGAAATCTGTTAGGAATCCTACTTGCCTCATCCTAGCTTCTGGTGGCCTCGCTGGTGTGTAGGTGCTTCAGTCTAGTCTCTGCCTTGTCATCACCTGGCCTTCTCCCTGTGTCTGCCTTCACGTGGCCGTTCTCTCATAAGGACATGGGTTTTGTGGATGAGGGGTCCATCCTACTCTGGTATGATCACATCTTAACTAATCACATTTGCAGTGACCCTTTTCCTAAATAAGGTCAAGTTTTGAGGTACTAGGATCAAGATCTCAACTTATCTTTTTAGGCAAAGGGGGTGGCACAGCTCAGTCTGTAACCTAAGGTATTACTGTTCTTGGCCACTGAATTTTCCTGTGTTAAACTTGATATCCCTGAGGTATTGGGTTCCAGGATGCCTTAACCCTGACCTGTATCCTCTTTGAACCATCCACAACAGGCTTCTTATGTCGATTGGCCTTTTGCATTTTTTTTCCCTTTCCTGTGATCTTCTTTGCCTTGATCTAAAACCTCTACAACTGCCCTCACCTTTTTGTACCTGAACAACACATCCATCTCTACTTGAAAGGTAAGACCCCTGTGTATTCCTCCACTAGCCAGACCCAAATCTGCCATCATTGTTACTTGTTTATCTAGTCACTTCTCATAGAGTGCCTGCAGGAGGTGGGATCCTGCCGGGCATAGCCCCCACTGTGCTGTATATGCTGGTGGAGGGTCAAGGGCCCAGGTGTCAAATCTTATGGCATTTCCAGCCTTTGTGCACTCCCTTCTCACCTGGCTGTCTTGCTCCTCCTCCATCTCCTTCATGGACTGATGCTTTCTACTTCCCTTCATGAATGTTGGGGTGTCCCAGGGTCCAGCCCATGCCCCCATTCTTCTGATGTTAGCAGCCACCTTAAGTGATCTTTACATCTCTGTTTCCAGACCAGATTCCTCTTCGAAGTTCAGACTGGTCTATCTAGATACCTGCCTGGTATTTCTGTGGCATCTTTGCTTTTTGTTCTAGGCACGGTGCTATGTACTCTTATATCATGATAGGGGTATGATGTAAGTTTGTTACTGTTCCTATTACCATTCTGTTGAGATCTTGAGGTTCAGAGAGGTTAAAATAACTTACCATGGTTGTAGAGGAGCCAGAATTCAAACTCAGTCCATCCTGAAATCTTAGATGTTCTATAGGTAATTGGAGAGAAGGTGTGGGATCAAAATGGGCAATTCAGAAATAGAAGAGCTCTCCACGGGCCCAGGAAAAGGACACAGAGGAGGCCTGAGCTCTGAAGGATGGTGGGTACAAGAATGGATAGGGAAGAGGCAGCTGTGTCAGGCCATCCCTCCATGCGGATTGGAGAACTCAGTTTTGGCATTTACCTTCATTCGAATGATTGTGTCATCCATTATGAATAACTTGAATGCTCTCTCTTCTTTTGCTACCATCTGGCTAGCTGGACCTGCATTTACTATTTTCCTGGGCAGCTTTTAGGAGACATTCGTGTTGGCTTCTATTTCATGCCTCCCTCTCCTGCCACACCCCTGCTCCCTGGCTCTTCTCACTCACTCCCCAGCCTCCCCCCAAACATGGATATCCACCATGGGCATGTCTGCAGTGTGGTGTGGATCGCACCTGGCAGCTTTCTTCATCATTGTAGGTTCCTGCCTTCACGAAGTATCTGGCTTTTCCCTCACAGGGCATGGAGCACCCTGTGACTGCCGTCAACAGCAGTGATTTGGAGAAGGCCTACCTGGCGTACTGTGCACCAGGCTCTGACGCCCAGGCAGCCATTCTGAAGTTCCAGGCTGGAAAGCACAAATACGAGTTAGACTTCAAAGGTACTTCCTGACACACTGCCCTCACCGAGCAGGGCTTGGCCATCTCTTGGCTCTGTCTTTTCTGCCTTCACCCTGTAGAAGCTCCATGTACACATTGAGGGCCAGGATGGAAAAGGACAGGATGATCCCTGCTCCTGAAGAGCTGCTCACCTGGAAAGGGAGACAAACTAAACAGATGATGCCAGCTCTGTGGGATAAAAGAGAAACTGCCCAGGGAGGGGGTTGGTGAGGAGAGAGGAGCCTGAGAGGGTTGGGGGAACAGGTGGGGTCTGCATGTGTGCGGTGGTGGTGGTCCCGTAGGCCATCGATGAGTCCCTGTGGTCTTAGGTTAACCTCAGTCCCTGACCAGTGTCATAACTGTTATGCTGTGCACCCCGCCTCATCCCCCCAGCATCTTGGCTCCACATCAACTTCTCAATCAGCACCTGTGGCTTAGGTGGGCTACAGATTGGATGCGTGCTAGACACACACTTTCATTAAAAGTTGCTAGAAGCAGATTATCCTGTACTTGTGGTGTCCTGATACTGGACTTTAAGTGACTTGTCCTGGTTGCCTTTGCAGACAGAAACAGGCCCCATAACCTTTGGTTCAGTTCATCTAAGAGACTGATTTAGGAGGATTTTTTTTTTTTTTTTAAGTTTTAGTTTTTTCTGTGGCTTCTCTTAAGCCATTTCCTCATGGATTTATCAGTCTAGCTCTCTTTAACTCTGAATCCTTCTGAATGTTCAGAACCTTTTGAGAGAATTCACTGGGCATTCCTTTAAATATGGTTTACTGTTTTCTCTATTTTTGTGGACCTTCTTCTATGTGGAGGGCAGAAAACTGTATGTGGTGAATTATCCTAAAACCACTTTACCTGCCTGCTATGGTTTTGGAGTGCTGATCATCTTGCTGAAGGTGGAATCTCTGCCGCCTCAGTGTGCCCTTACAGAGTACTTAAAAGTTTCTTCTGCTCTGCAGTGAGACCTGCCTACCTACCTTTAGCATCTGCTCAGGAACAC
Source organism: Nyctereutes procyonoides (assembly GCF_905146905.1). Taxonomy (NCBI): domain Eukaryota; kingdom Metazoa; phylum Chordata; class Mammalia; order Carnivora; family Canidae; genus Nyctereutes; species Nyctereutes procyonoides. The sequence goes on along the minus strand of NW_026575120.1, from coordinate 33,259,833 downwards.
TAGCCGTAGGTCAGGTGGTTTGTAGTCCACAGTGTGATAGGTACAAGTGCATGCAAGGGGACAGCAAGCGACGTGAGGGTCAAGTCTATACACCTAGCACCAATCTGACTGCTGCTGGCAACTGTTTGAAATACTTCTTTTAAGTATCTGGAAAATATCAAAACCAGAATTGTCAGACGCAAGCTTTATCATTCTCAACCTCTAGGCCCCATCCTCAGGGGACATAACAGAGAAACAGAATAAGAGTGGGAGAGAGCAACGTGCATGCCGTTTTTTGCAAACTGCAAGAAAAAGTGTGTTCACCCCACACTGACCCGGGACCACATGGATAGGCACAGTTCTTTTTGTTGGTAGTGGATAATAGCAGTCACAGAAGTAGTTTGAGGTGAGTTAGCTTCCTGTCTCACTGTGTGACGTGTAGTGAAAGCAAATCCAAGCAGACACAGCAAATCTGCCAGACACATTTATGAACCAAATATTAGGAAACAAGTACAGTTAAGAAACACAACAGGTGAAATGGTTGGTTCTGTAGGATTGAGGAAGACTTGGCGCTATCATTTGAGAGACCTTTGTCACAAGCATTGCTCAAAGCCACTGCCAATGCCAAGATTCCAGAGGCAGAACTCTGACATCTGTTAGCTGGCATCAGATGGGCGGAATCCCCAAGGTCAAGGTTGTTTAGGTACTTAGCCTAATGTGTCTCTGGTAAGGGTAAATTAGGGAAAAGGTCTCACTTTTTCCTGTCCACAGAAGGCTAGGGAGTGGGTCTTACATTTATTTAGCCAATTTGCATATCCTGAAGTTTTACCAGTGAAAGCCCATTTAAGTTCATCATGATGTCACTCAAGAGGCCAGTAAAAACCCCTTGTAAGTATACTAATTATTGATGGGAGTTGAGTGGTGGACCACAGTAGGGCTTTGTAGCCATGTATGTCTGGTGTGTGGGCTCCTAATCAGAATGTGGGGGGATCTCTGGGAGTCCTGATCTTGATGACCATCTGGGCTACAGCATGAGGGACACACACCTAGATGATCACACAGTTTGAGCTGAAATGCAGTAACATAAGTTACAGACATTTACTAATTAATATTAAAATGTTTTTTAAATGAAAGAAACTGGTTTTTACTCTCCGTACAGAAAGATAGGGTTTTCCTGGTGACTAGGGACACATAATCTCGCTCATAGGAATTTGTGATTTTTCAGCTCGAGGGTCAGTGTCCCCTCCACCTTAAGGATGAACCTGAGGATCTTGGGGGGTGGGCATGGGGCAAGAATTTTTTTTTAAAAGATTTTATTTATTCATAAGAGACTCAGAGTGAAAGAGAGAGAAGCAGAGACACAGGCAGAGGGAGAAGCAGGCTCCATGCAGGGAGCCTGATGTGGGACTCCATCCTGGGTCTCCAGGATCACAACCTGGGCCGAAGGTAGTGCTAAACCACTGAGCCACCCAGGTTGCCCCAATAATTTTGTTTGTTAAAGATGGTACAGGTTTAAAAGGATTGAGAAATACTGCCACAGAGTCAGTTTAGTCAAATTTCAAAAAGTCATAAGAGTAAAATTATTATATTAACTCTAAATCCCACTGACTCAAGATGTAATTTGGTCTCAGGCTGAGCTGAAGCTTTTTCATATCCAAGTTGGGAAAAATTGCTAAGCAAAATAATAGTTTAAACAAGATTGGAAGGAACAATTTAAAGGTACTCATGTATAATTGATATGTCAATTACTCATCATTCACGTGTTCATTAAATTCAGTCTCCTAAGGATACCTATTTTCTTTGTGAATATTTGAAATGTGAAAATTGCCTTATTTTTTTTTAACAGACTGAATATAGGCTTTACACATTTTCCAACCATTTGAAACAGTGCTATCCCATGTGTTTATATACATTTGGTGTTTTTGTTGTTTGTTTGTTTCTCCAGTGTTTGTTCAGAAAAACCTGGTCTATGGTACGGTCAGAAAGGTTTGCCGGAGACCCAAGTATGTGTCTCCTCAGGAGGTGAAGGTGAAGCAAGCCTGGTAAGTGGCATGTGTATTGGATGGGGTGTGCTCTGCTGCAGGTATAGAAAACCTCCTCAGACTGGCTAACACAGTAAGAGGGTTTGTTGGCTTGTGTCTGAATGTACCAGTGCTCTGTCTCCAAGTGCCCAGCCCCACACCAGGTACTTTTAGACTTTCCTTCACTTAATACTATAGTGCTGATGCTAATATCGGTGTTTCAGAAAAGGTCTGAGAATTCATGAACCTGGAACATCAGGGTACATTTCAGAGACAGAAGTATTAGTACGGATTATAAGATGATAAATACAATGCAGGTTTTAATTAATAAAGCATTAAAGTGCCAATCTAAATGCAACTAAATGCATAAAATAAAGGGGGAAAAAACCAAAGATGCTGAAAAAAATTGCATAATTAGATTTTAAAAAAAAGAATGATTTATTTTGAGAGAGAATGTGCATGTGGTGGGGGGAGAGGCAGAGGGAGAGAATTTCAAGTAGACTCCATGCTCAGCGCAGAGTCTGATGTGGGGCTCCATCCTACCACCCTGAGATCATAACCTGATCCGAAATCAAGAGTAGGACTCTTAGCTGACTGAGCCACCCATGCATGCTCCATATAATTAGATATTTTAGCTGTTAAGTGTGCCAGTGATGTTACAGAGTCATAAAGGTATTCTTGTGTAGACTTTTCCAGAAACCAAAAAAGTTCTTCCTGACTTTAGACTAATTTAGAGAATGGTTAGGAAATAATAATAATCTCACTCCTCATATTTTCTCTCTGTTTCCGTCTTCAAGTGATTATATCTTTTGTTTAATAACATGGAAGGGATATTTTCAGTAACTCTTTGGGTTTTGTTATTGGTAGTGAGCTGCGATCTTGACTTCTAACAAAGCACGTTACTCTTTGCTCTCCACTTGTGTCATTTATGAATGCCAGTTCTTTTTTTTTTTTTTTTTTGAATGCCAGTTCTGATGCCGAGTCACCTGTAGCTGTTTGACTACAGTCCTCTATATTCCATGAGTTGGGAAAGGCTTGGGGCCAGAGCATTATCTTTGTAGCTAGAAAGCTTGAGATACACAATTATAAGGCTGCTTATTGTGATCTGCAAGCCAGTCTAGGCTGAAGCTGGCTCAACAGTTTGTATTTTCAGTTGAATAGTTGAATCATAGACTTGAGTCTTTGAAAATGTTGAAGTGATAAAAAAATAATGGAATTATACCAGTAAAAAACATGTATTTCAGTACTTGAATATCACGGTATGCCACAAACCCAAATATAGATTCTGCAGGTATCAAGCGGCCAGCTTCATCCTCAGGGTGGATTCTCTGTGGCTGCCAAAAGCCACTAGGGGAGCGCCTGGCCTTGTAAGCCTTTTTTTTAAGAGCAGGAGAGGGCCCTCCTGCAGCTGATGGGGCATATTTATGAGCTTTGCTCTGATCAGACCCCTTCTGAACCAGTAGTTTTAGGCTGGATGCCGATGTGCTGAGATCGGAGTGGAGGAAGGGTCCTTTTCTCCATCTGCATGGCCCTCCCAGAGGTCCCCCACATTCTACTGGGGGAGAATGGCCTGCATGGCAAGAGGTACCACAGTACCAGTTACAGTTGGATGTGTCACAGCCTAAGCTGGGACTTCAGACCATGTTGTTGACAGCCAGCTATGGCTTCTGTTAGCTAGAGAAATCAGGCGCATTGCCATTTCACGGCAAACTGATAGCTTCTCTGCTGGTTCTTCTGGGGTCTCACAGATGGATATTAGTGGTTGTATTTATGGAGCATGATCATTTAAAGAAGAATTTGATAGGAGCTAGAGGGAAAAGGTATGATCAGTCCAAGGAGAGGATATACTTGGTAGTCAGTATGCTCCTCACTCTAGCCTCCAACATTTCCACAATGAATAGTTATTTACATATATTTCTGATTTATCTGTATTATGTTTCTTTTGGAAAAAATGAGCAAATGCATAAATATAAAAGTGTTTTCTGATTTCCTTTTTCTTGCACTAAAGGTAGCATTTTATCTATACTATTCTTTTCCACTTAGAAATAATTATTCCCTTTTAGTACATTGAAATCTTCTGAAATCTGTCTCATGGCTCTCCATCATCTGTACATACCCTAGTTTATTTAATTTGTCCACTTTGAAGGGATGCTTTGCATTGTTTTAGATCTTTTGTTGTTACAAGGGTAATGCCATAGTGGATGATCTGGTGTATGTGCTGTTTTGTATTCATGGAGGTTAAAGTTCTAGAAGGTAAATGCAAGTTCCTTTTAATGGGGTTGAACCATTATGCACTTTGCCTCAGGATGCTTGAGGTACCTGTTTCTCTTGGCCTTGCCAACAGGTGAATCATCGATCTCTTGGACTTTTGCTATTCTTATGAGTGGCAAAGGGTGTTTCAGTCCATTTTAATTTGCTTTCTCTTACAAGTGAGGTTTAATATTTTTCCTAACTGTAACAGCGTTTTGCCTTTCTTTTTCCTTGGACAGTTTGTCTTTTTGTTCAATTTTCTTTCAGCCTTTTTTTTTTTTTTTTCTTTCAGCCTTTTTCTTAGTTTTCTTAAATGTTAAGAGCCTTTTATCTACTAGGGAGATGAGCACTCAGTTTCTTTCTTTTTTTTTTTTAAGATTTATTTATTTATATATTCATGAGAGACACAGAAGCAGAGACACAGGCAGAGGGAGAAGCAGGCTCCACGAAGGGAGCTCAATGCGGGACTCGATCCTGGGACCCCCAGGATTACGCCCTGGCTCAAAGGCAGGCGCTAAGCTGTGAGCCACCCAGGGATCCCTGAGCACTCAGTTTCTTATAACAAATCACAAACGTTTTCTCTTAGTTTGTTAGTTCTCAGCTTTGTTTCTCAGCTTTGTTTATAAAGTGTGTTACCCACAGAATTGCTTATTTTTTAGTGAAATGTATCTATCCCTTCTGCATATTGCTTCTGGATTTACAGTTTAGTTAACTGTGACTACTTCTACTTTTGGAAGTTATTTTTGATTCTTTCCCTAACCAGAGTCTACCTTAGATACAGTGTGGAGAAATCTGTTTGTCTCCTTTCTGAGACTGGATGTCTTTTATTATGACTGTAACATAGTCTTCAGGGAGGGCCACAGACACCGCACATCAGAAATGAAAGTGATCATTTTGGTCAAATTGAGTGTAAGATATGACTGATTCAGGATCTCCCCACTGCATACCCTGAGAATCACAGAGTCAATGTAGTGAGGTTTGTGGCTCTTCTGATAACCCATGTGACAGCAGCCATGTAACTCTAGCAAGCGAGTCCACTGGGGGCTCTGAGGCCAACTGGGACTTGTAGAGTGGGTCACTTTCAGAAACAACTTCTCTGTTTACACAAATGACAGGATCCCTAAATATGATCTCCACATTCCCACATTCCAGAGTTTTTTTGTTTTTTGTTTTTTTTTTACATTCCAGAGTTCTAATAGAATTTGATGTAGAGTTTGAAATGGCATTTGTATATCAGCTTTCTGGTTTTAGTTCCTTACTGTCCTTGTATCCTCCAAAAAATGTTTTATTCATGTGATTGGATCTTATTTTTTCTTTTCTTCCCACTTTATGAAGATATTTTCAGTCATTTCATTTTTTTTTCCCCTTCTACTAGTTTGGAAGTTACAAACTAGGGCAGCCCGGGTGGCTCAGCAGTTTAGTGCCACCTTCAGCCCAGGGCATGATCTTGGAGACCCAGGATCGAGTCCCATGTCGGGCTCCCTGAATGGAGCCTGCTTGTGTCTCTGCCTCTCTCTCTCTCTCTCTCAAATAAATAAAATTTTTAAAAAAGAAAGGAAGTTACAAACTATATTACCTTTTATTTTAAAGGTCATACTAGAAATTATAACGTGTTTTTAGGTATGAGTTGATCAGTGTCTTTGTCTTCTCATCAGCTGATAGAAGGGCTTTCATATACCTTATTCCATTAATTTCCTCTCTTGTTTTTTAACATGAGGTACTGTTTTTAAACTTCATGAGGTACTGTTTTTAAACTTGTTTTTAAACTTCATGAGGTACTGTTACTTTATACTATGAATGTTACATTAGATTCACTCGCATTTTACTACTTTGTCTTTTCACATTTTCTTAGATGGAGGTCTGTTGGAAAACTGTATTTTTGTTTGCCTGAGTATATCTTTACTTTGCTCTCAATCTCAGAAGATATTTTCACTGGCTGTAGTATAGCATCTTGTGTTGTGGTTATTTTCTCCTAGAACATTCCACTGTCCCCTGGTTTCCATTGCTGCTTTCGCAAAATCAGCTGTTAGTCTAACTGGAGCTTTTCCAGAATCCCTCTTGTCTTCCTTTGGCTGCCTTTCACATTGTGTCAGTCTTGCTGCTAGACACTTTTATTAACCTGGTGTGGGTGGGCATGTGCTTTTATTTATCCTGTTGCAGATTCTTGGGACTTCTTAGACCTTTGTGTCACTCTGAGAGTCTCCTTTGTTCTCTTTAAAATTGCCTCCAGCCTTTCCTTTCTCCTCTTTTCGGAGCTTTGGTTGGGTTCTGACTAGATCTTGGCCTTCTCTCTCTCTCCTCTGTGTTCCAGCTTCTCCACATTTACTGTCTCCTCTCCACATTCTGGATAACCACACTTGCTGTCTAGTTTGGCTCACTCCTCTGTCCTCAGGTGGTCTCCCCTGCTTGCACAAATGTCTTTGGAACCTCTACTAGCAAGGACTGTATCTTTCACTTCTGGAAGTTCTTCCTGGTTCTTTTCCAAACCCTCCACATCTTTTTATAGCTCAGTTTCTTGCATATATTTTTAAAGTTTGTGTTTTACGTCTTCAAACACGGAAAGAATAATTGTGCTATAATCTGCCTTGTAATTTCAGCATCTTAAGTCTTCATGGTCTGTTTCTGGCTGATTCTTGCTTGTGGGACCTTGATTAGTTATTTTTAAACTGTGCTGTTTTTCTAGGAGAGTTATTTGTGGGAGTTGTTTGAGGCTTAGGATGAAGGTACATGTCTCATGCCCGTAGAAACAGAAGGTAGATCTATTGTAGGAAGAACAGCATTCTGAAACAGAGTCAGAAAGATTTGGAATTATAGTGACACAGTCCCTGTTCCTAGACCTGTTGGGTCATGTGTCTTTTAGAGCTTAGACTTTATTTTATCTTTTGGAAAGATATGGTGCTTGTGTTATGTGAGACCTGTAATTAAGCATGCTAATATTGCAGCAGTATGAAATAACCATGTGCCCTTAGCAGTTCCAGTCAAATTTCTACTGCCAAATGAGGTGGGTTTCTTTTTGTTTTTTTAGGATTGATTTATTTTTTGAGAGAGTGTGAGCTTGAGCTTTGGGAGGAGAGGAAAAGGGAGAAAGAGAATCCCAAACAAGGCTCCCTGCTGAGTGCAGAGCCTAACACGGGGCTCTATCTCATGTCAGACACTTGACTGAACCACCCAGGTGCTCCTGCCAAATGAGTTTTGATGTAAATTTTCTGTTCTTTAAAAATGTTTTGTATGCCAATTATACCTCATTGAGGCTGCTTGAAAAAAGAATTCTTTGAATTTTAAAATTGTGGATAAAAGTTTGTACATGCTGCTTTTATCAGATACTCTTTGCCTTCCATGCAAGAGTTGAGATACAGGTGAGAAATGGATCCCTCATGCCTGATTGATTGGGTTTTGGCTACATGAGCAAAATAGATGTACTCCTACATGGTGGATAGTGTGCTTATTAGGTGCTTCCTCACCTTCTACCTGCTTTTAAAAAATGGATAGTGTGCTTATTAAGTGCTTCCTCACCTTCTACCTGCTTTTACAAAATGGTATGCTGAGACCCAAGACTGGTGGTACCAGCTAGTGGAAGCTGCTTAGAGTAGATCTGCTGGAGTCTAAGAACAAAATATTTCAGTGTTTTTGTTTACATTTTGTAGCAGCGTCAAGTTTCAAGGCCCAAAGAGCATCCCAGACCATTGGGACCCCTCAGCCCTGCCAGACCCTGGCTTTAAGGTATGGGACTTGCGCTGCCTTGGGTCATGGAGGAGGGTGTTCTTAGACATAGTTAGTGAGCAGACTCCACCACTGAGGAAGCTGTGTGGTCAGGCTAGGGCAGGAGGGAGGAGCTATAGCTATGTGGGGTTTTATTTTCAGGTCGTGGGGACTTTAAGGCTGAATGCTCACCATTCAGAAGAAGATGGTTGTGGCCCAAAGGGGAGAGAATATATTGTGGATCGAGGATGATGATCTGGAAATTTCTGGAAAGAGCAGAAATAGGAGCTTAACAGCTGCTTAGCCAAATAAGTATTAGTTTTACTAAGCAAGAAAAGAAAAACCAGAGGAGGATTTGAGTATGATGAGGGATATGTAGAGGGGGAGTTGCTGTTGGAAGGTGCCAGATACTAGAAGATAGGAAACATCAATTCAGATGGCTCATGTACGGCCTGCCAGCTAACGAGACCTATGCTGAGTTCTGTAGAGTACTCAGGCCATTGTCCATTACCACCTCTTGAATGTGGGGCACTCAGATGGCCTTTTGATGCTGGCCCCCTGTCAGGCACTGGGCATATAGGCTCTGTGTCTGTCTGCCGTGAGATGTCGACTCTCATTGGGTTGTACAGAATGTACACAGACTCCAGCAGCACAGACACATGTGAGAAGGGCTGGGCGAGTTTGAACAATAGTAGTAGTCAGTGTCACAGAACGAGGTGACCATATTGAGGGGAATGGAGAAAGCTTCACTGGGTCCACACCTAAGTGATGGCTGATGCTCGTACAGGCAGAAATAGGGGAAGAACATACAAGACAATGGAAATTGCATAGGGAAGGAGCCCAGGTCAGGATGGAGGGTGTGCACAGACAATGGGGGAGCAAGAGGGAGGTCAGGGCTGTGCTCTGGAGCCCTTGGTCGTGAGGCCAAGCTGAAGGCCATGGCAGGTATGGGAACCCTTGACAGTCTGGTCTAGGAGGGGCAGGCTGGTTCCATATTTGAGGAAGAGGAATTTGGTGTCCTCCCATGGGATGGGAGCAGGGAAACCAGAGTCATAATTTCAGTTGCAGGAAACCCATGGACATTCAGACTGAACACAGGGTAGGGGAAGGCCATGGTACAGAGGGATTTCTCAGGAATTCCCAAATGCGCTGTCATGGGGCCAAGCCTGTTTAGCTGGGAACAGGGGGGCTGGTTAGGTGCAGACAGCAAGTGCAGGAATTGGTGGATTGTCACTGTGCGAATGTCAGCTGCCCTTGCTCTGGGCCCCTCCTGGCGCATAGGGAGTGCTATTCCCAGAGCAAGACACTAAGGGAGAGGTAGGCTCACCTGGGAGGATGCGGTAGCACCAGGCACCATCCCTGCACATCTCATGGTGCTCCTGAGTTGATGTGTGCCCATCTACCAGCCTGCCTCTTCCTTAGCACTTGCAGTGTGGCGTGCTCCCACCACACTGCTGCCTGTGAGCCCAGATCTCCTTTAATAGGGTTTGCCCACCTCCACCGAACAAGTGTGCTCCACATTTATTGACACCAGCTCTGGTCTTATAGACTATATAGTCTGCCCTGTGTGGGTACAGAGGAGGAGTGGGGACACCCAGGGTGGTGTTGGCATGAGTATCATGTATCTGCCCTTTAGGAGGATTTCACAGTGAACAAAAGGAAAGTGACCACAAACTGCCTACTCCCCCATCACACCTGAAGAGACTACATGTCTGGGCCAAGGGAGAGTAGTGATCACTCTGGTCTTGCCTGCAGTTCTAGCATTTTATGAGCAGACCTGGAAGGGACTGATTTATATTTTACACTTTGATGATTACAGAGAAAAAATGTTTGCTTCTTTTAGAAAATTACCCTCAGTTCTTCATCGGACGAGTATCAAAAGGTCTGGAACCTCTTTAACCGTACGCTGCCTTTCTACTTTGTTCAGAAGATTGAGCGAGTCCAGAATCTGGCCCTCTGGGAGGTCTACCAGTGGTATGTTAGGGGCTCATTGTTAGTGGGCTGGTGACTGTTCCTCCAATCCATACACAGTAAGCTAGCTGCTTGCCAAATGTGTCCAGGGTTTGAGGGACAACCTGAGATGGCAGCCATTGCTTGCCCGGTGTTGGTGGCATCAGGAGCTGTGTCCCTGCTTTCCTCTCCATCTCTCCATCTTTACAGCTTAGTGTCAGCATATTCCTCAGAGCCAAGGGGACTAAAGCTGCCCTAGTAACAGAGCCCGCACTTGCACATGTGCATTCTGCCTCCCTGCGTGGAACTGGTCAGTAGGAGCCACCCGTGCCCCAAGGCATATAGAGCTGTTGTCCTGACAGCCAGGGAGCCAGGCCTCATTTTCGGGCCTGAGGACTAGCATGTTCTTGGGTGCTCAGCAACTTGTCCTTGTAGAGAGAAGGTCTGCAGCAGGTCACCAGGGAGGGAGGGCCCGAGGTCCTGCTGACCTGTCCCCAGAAGAGGGGGTTGGAGCAGTGTCATCTGTACTCTGGGCCCAGTGATGAAATCAGGGTAGCTTAGAGAAGGTAGAGGGATGGCCCCTCAACTGACCAGCATCTCCCAGCTTCCCTGGCTAAGCTCCATCGGGAAGCAAGGTGGTGAGGAAGAAGAGGTGGTGTGTGTGTTTGCCAGCAGCTGGCCTGCTGTGGGAGTGCAAGAAGCTTCCGACATCTAGATCTGTGGAGGGAAAGGCTTCCCTTCTGCTCTTCACCCAGGTCCCGTTGCTCACCCTCTTTCCCATGCCCTGGCGCCTGCCTGGTCTCATGGGCCCGGATTCCTGAGGCTTCTAATAAAACGTGTTTTCTTGGGTCGAGTGGCCTATATTTGGCAGCAGGCACTCTCTGCCTCCAACGTACATTCCTCTCCCATGATTCTAGGCAAAAAGGGCAAATGCAGAAGAGAAATGGAGGGAAGATGGTAGATGAGCGGCAGCTCTTCCACGGCACCAGTGCCAGTTTCGTCGATGCCATCTGCCAGCAGAACTTTGACTGGAGGGTCTGTGGTCTTCATGGCACTTCCTACGGCAAGGGTAAGGGCAAAGGTGACCCCACTGGCAGAACCTGGCTTTACTCTTTTAGAGCAAATTGATGGAGGGCATGGGGGAACCAGCATGAGATGATGAGCTGGGTCAAACTCAGTGAGTGAGGACCCCTGGCCCTCGGGGGGAGGGGGCGCCTAGCCGGTGGCCCCCTTACTCCTCTGTGTGCAGCCGGGAGCCTCACCCAAGGTTGGAGCAGGGTTTTGTGTCCCTGTGGAGTAGAGGCCCCTGGAGATGGTGAGCATGAGTCAGGGGAGGATACCAGGTGCCTTCCCAGCCCCGAGCTCGGCCTCAGGCTGTTGCCTGCATGATCATTTGGATGAGAATCTGAATACTTGAGGGACGCTTGTGTCCATGTCATTCCAGCCATAATGGGAGTTCTCTATTTTCCTGTGTTATTTTTAAGCTTTATTTGGAAATAATTTCAAACTCGGGGAAGTCTCCAGAATAATGTTTTTAAAACTCCTGCATAAATTTTACCTAGATTCATCAGCTTAACATTGTGCCGCATTGGCTTTATTTCTTCTGACTCATTTGCAAGTAAGTAGGTGGCATAGGTCCTGCCTGCTCTTTCCCCCTTGAGCACCTCCTAAGAACGAGGACATTCTTTGCCATAACCATGACATGGTTGCTAAATTGAAGCATCTTGTACTGTCATCAGCAGCCCTCCTCTGACTCTATCACTTGTCCATCAGTCAGCCTGAATCAGGTGTGGCAACAGCTGTGGGGGCGGGATGGACAGAATCCAGTGGTGGGTCGTATTTCTGCATATGTGTATGTGGCACTCTCTGATGCAGGTTCCTGTTTGCTGTGCTTCAGAAATCTCTGCTAGGCTGCCAGTGGCTACGGTTCCATGTATGGGGTCTTGTTACCTTTCTGCACCAACCCCATGAGGCTGGCATGACAGCCCCATTTTAGAGCTGAGGAGACTGAGGTTTAGGGGCTAAGTAGTGATGTGCCCAGGGGACCCTTAGGATTTGAGAGAGGCAGAACTTGAGTTTTCTGTCTCAGAGTTAGGTGATTCCCCCTAATGCCCTTCGTGAGGGAAGAGGCTAGGAAAGAGGGAGGACAGGGAGACAGGAATGTCTCCTGGTTGACAGGACACCTGAGCCTCCCCTGCCAGGCTGCAGGCTGCGCCCCCCAATACCCCACTGAGCCCACACGTGTCCTTCCTTGCAGGGAGCTACTTCGCCCGAGACGCAGCTTATTCCCACCACTACAGCAAATCCGACACCAAGTCCCACACGATGTTCCTGGCCCGGGTGCTAGTCGGGGAGTTCATCCGAGGCAACGCCTCCTTCGTCCGCCCCCCGGCCAAGGAGGGCCTTGGCAACAACTTCTATGACAGCTGCGTGAACAGCATGTCGGACCCCTCCATCTTCGTGATCTTTGAGAAGCACCAGGTCTACCCGGAGTACGTGATCCAATATGCCACCTCCAACAAGCCCACGACGGGGACCTCCACCCTCTTCTCCTTGGCGTCTTTCTTTAGCAGCCGGCAGTGAGCACACAAGGGTGTTTTAGGTGCCTTTCAGGCATGTCTTCCTTGGCGTTGCTATTTGGGAAGGGTTGTGTTTTTTTTTTTTTTTTTAACAAAAACTTTTAATGAACTGTTCATTTAACGTTGACTTCCTGATGAAGTTACAGTCTTAATCTCACTAATAATGGTTCGGTTTTAAGCCACTTTTGGGCTCATTAGTAGACTAACCAGAAGTGATTATAGGTGGGCCTGTTATTGCTTTTTACTAATGGGTTAAAGTTTTATTATTTACACTCTTTGTCGACTTTGCAGCTGATTGGCACCAGGCACAGAGTTTCCAGGTACTATTTTATGGATTGATTTTAAATTTAACTTTCTGTCTCTGCAGTGAGTAATTTGGTTTTTCAGGGTCTCAGTGGCATCTTGTTTAATTTTTTGTCAAAATGACATAGTAGCCATCATCAGTCCAGGAGGTAGTCACTCTGTTGCTCAGGCTTTAATCCAGGCACCCCTTCTTCTCCTGGGCTCCTGCCCTTGGAACTGGCCCATCTATCGTGGTGTTAGAGCAAGTGGCTACTGTGGTATCACTGTGGCCCTGTCGTTTCCCTTTGTCCTGGAGGGGTCAGCATCACTTAGTGGAAGGTGACATGAATGAGGGGCTGCCCCCAAGGATCCCCAGGGCTCTGCCCACGAATGCCCATTCCCACATCTCCTAAGCACACTGGATACCCTCTGAATATGGGTTTTCTGTTCCTGTGAGATTTGGATACCTGTGCTGCAAATGTCACAATGGAGTATGGAAATAAAAGAATATTTATCTGAAGTGCACGACAACCAAAGCTCATTCTTCAGCGTCTATTGAGCACCTGCTGGGTAGAGGCACTTCTCTGGGTGTTGGGCTATAACAGAGCCCCCATTACTGCCCTTGGGGGCTGTGTGTGGACTTATCCTGAAGCTGATGAGCCTGAAGGTTCAGGGCCTCTCACTTGCCGGGGCACCTTCCACAACCCTAGGAGAGGCCCTAACTATATGGCCACATGATCTTACATCTCTGTTATATTTGCAAAAGTTACATATTTGTATTTTTTTTCTTCCCCACCCAACCCCTGTAGTTCCAAGTTCCACAAAACCCAGATTCACTACTGAGCAGAGGGTGTTGTGGACATGGAGGGGTGGGTGCATCTTGTGCGTCTTTCACTCACTCACAGCAGTTGATGGGAGTCTCTCTGGGCACTGGCTGGCTCTGCTCTGGGGGAGGAGGAGCTGGCAGGGCAGCTCCGTGTCTTGAGGTGGCTGTACTGTTTGGTCTCTGGGTTCAGTCCTCAGCAGTGGGCTGTCCCTCCTCCCCTACACCCTTCTTGCCCACCCCCACCTTCCTAATACAGTGTGTCCACTCCACGTGACGCCTCCGCTTCTGTCACTTTATCCTGGAGTTCTCAGATCCAAGGCTGTTGAGTTTTTCCATCTCTGGACCAGGGCTAGGGGGTGCCCTGGAACCTTACCCAGGTCAGCTAGTCAAGGCAGAGAGGAACTGAATTATATGACCAAAAAAATGCAGCAACAACAGTACTACCTTAACCACCTGCAGGGCCGGTCACCTCATTGTACATGGTAGGATTTTTCAGAGGCCCCAAGATATTTCCGCCATACCCTGACTGATCCTGAAATTTTATTTTCGATTTGAGTCCTGGTCCTACTACAGTGGAGGTGGGGAGCCAGAGGAGTGTCAGGGAGAACCATTAAGTCAGATGCTTGCCTGCTGAGTCTTACATGGACCTGATCCCCTGCTCATTAACTATCTGGCTGCTGGGAGCTGAGTGGTGGGCAGCAGGGATGGTCCAGTGGGGAGTGTGGGTGGGAAGAATGGTTGGAGAAGCCTGGTGTGGAGGTGATCACATGCTCCAGAAAAGGCAGTTGAGCTAGAAGATTGCAGAGGCGCTGGATTTGCTCACCTTTCAGAAGGCAAGCCAGAAGGAATACCAACTTGGACCTGAAATTTGAGAGAGGGCCAGGGTCCATGTGGCCAGGCTGTGGCCTGGGAGGGGGTGGGCACTGTGATGGGAAGAAGTCAAAATGATGGTAACTCTCTCGGTGCAAAGAGGCGGTGGGACCCACGGCAAGTGTGTGAATGACTAGTCCTGAGGACCTGATTGGGATCCAGCTAAAGGGTCCTGTGGAGGGCCCAGTCCATGCCATTTCCTGCCCCCATGGTAACTGGTGTTGTGCATCGATGGTGGCATTTTGGGAGAACTGGGGATTGTGGCTTGAAAGACCAGTGGGGCCAAGCCCAGCAATTCTAGGACAGTAGGAAGCCTCACTGCTGTGTCTGAAGGTGGTAGGCACCTGGACAGGAAGGTGAGGGCAGCCAATGGAGCTGACAGGCCGGAGCGTGCCGGGCACAGGCTGTGCTCTGAGGAGGGAGCCAGGTGCTCAACTGGGCCCTTCTGCAGGATGAGGCTCTGCAATGGCCACAGAGGGTCAGGGACGGGGAGACAGGCAGAGCCATCAGGAAGGGCAGATGGCTCACCAGGAATGGGAATGTGTGACTTTCTCACACATTGAGTGTGAGTGTGAGCCCCAGGGTCAGATGTCTAGAAAGGGCTTGGTCGCAGAGAGGAGCAGTAGTGACAGCAGGGGTGCAGAGAGAGCTGTGTGATGGGCTGGCCGGGCAGCTCCTAGAGCTGGGACCGTGCTGGGGTCCAGGCTGCCTTCTTGCCTCCAGGGAAGCCCGAAAGTGAGAAGGGGGCTCTCCAGGGGAGGACGTTCGGGGAGCCCGGGGTGTTCCGGGCTGCAGTGGGAGAGGGCCCAACGGCAGAGGCAGCATCCACAGCCACGGATACGTGGGACCCTCTTGAGCCAGCTCTCCTGAAACAGCCTAAAGGCAGGTCAGCTTCTGGGAGCGGCGCTCACAAACTCCTGCCCAGGATGCCATCTACAGGACACCTAGCCCCTCCGCGCTGCTCAGATGGTGCGTAGAGGACGAGGCTCTGACCCTGGTCCGCTGCTCTGTTTTCCAGATGAGGACACGGAGGCACAGGGACGTGGGACGACCAGCAGCCCCGACCACACGCAGCTAGTGGCAGATGTGGGCTTCAACTTGCGAGCTCTTCGTTGAATTTCAACTTCTCAGCAACACGATAGTTATAATACATTCACTTCTACATTTTGACACTTTGATCAAAATTAAGAGAAGTCACAATGCCTTGTACATTTGTTCCTTTCACTCTTCTGTGCATTAAAACCTTACAAAGTTAGTATTTCCTACGTAGGAAAATCAAAGCATCAGGAAGCTTCTGAGCCACTGTTGAAGCTGGGCTTCCAATAAATGTCCTTTTTTAAGTCAAACGCCACAAGTGCACCAGGGGCTGGTGCCATCAGGGCAGCTCACTGAGTGTCCCCGTGTCCCTCTGCCCTGTAGGTTCCTTCTTCCATCCTGAGGCCAGGACTTCCTTCAAAACCCCAGACACTCATTTTGACAAAATTACATTTTTGCTTATTTACCAGCAATCTCTGATTGAGCGAGGTGGATCAGCGGCTCATATATCATCAGCAGAGTCAAAACTAAGTGCAACAAACATTTATTAAGCATTTGCATGTCAGGCACCCTTTCAATGGTTTCAGTGATATTTTCCCCCAAATCTGAGTTCCCACATGAAGCTTTTGTCAGCGGGAGACAATCTTGATGTAGATGCCATTCTTTGGACCTAGGGCAGATTTGGAGTCTAGCTGCAGTGGTACCTGAAAGAGAGATGAAGAGATGGCTTACAGCTAACCGCACCTACGGAAAACTCTGGAACTGGGCCTGAAGCGGGGTTTGGAGATGAGGGACAGCAATACTGAGTGAGCAAAGCAACCTCCCTGGCAGGGCCTTGAGAAGCCAGCAAAATTGTGTCTCGGGGACACTGGGTGCTGGGGCCCCAGCAGCACCCTTGTGCTTGACCCTCTTTCCCAAGTTAATAAAATACTGCAGTGAGTAAGGTACTCAGTCCTGCATTTGTCCTCCCAAGAAGCCTGTGTAGTAGGAGGTAGTAGCAGCTCACTTTGCACGTGAAGGAATGGAGGTTCAGAGAGGCCAAGCAACTTGCCCAAAGTCACATGACTGGAAAGTGAAGGGTAAATCCTCAAACTCTCTCACCTCTTCTCATCTCACTCCCCAGTGCCCTAGCAGTAACTGAGCAGTGCCCCCTTCTTTCCAAGGGGCTTTGGGAGAGTGGCTGTCCCCTTCTCACGTGTGCTGTGGTCTAGCCTCACTGCCATTCAGAAAGCTTTCCTCATGTCCAATTTACAAGGCAGATTGATGGTGGACTGGGGACTTGGAAGAAAAGCCAGAGAAGTACTCAAGAAGCAGGGTGTCCCCTTGCGCCCTGTGTAAAACGATGGTTCAGTGGTTAATGTGAATCCTTTAAGGGGATGAAGAATCACCCTGCCTTAGTGCTGGGGCCTTGGTGGGCTTTTCAGAGGTTTTTGAGGGGAGACAAGTTATATGACCAAGAAACAAGATGAACTAAACTTGCGTTATCCCCTGGGGTAGCCAGCCAGTAGCACATGTGGCAACTGAGTACTAGAAATATGGTTAGTGCAAATGAGGGGCTGAATTTTGTGTTTTTTATTTTTAAAGATTTTATTTATTCATGAGAGACACAGAGAGGCAGAGACACAGGCAGAGGGAGAAGCAGGCTCTCCGAAGGGAGCCCGACGTGGGACTCGATCCCGGGACTCCAGGATCACACCCTGGGCCAAATGTAGGTGCTAAACCACTGAGCCACCCAGGGATCCCCTGAATTTTTTATTTGGTTATCAAAATTTACATTGCCACATGTGACTAGCAGCTAATGTATTAACACCACTGGAAACACCACTGGACTTCCAAAAAGGCGATCAAATGGGGCTAACGAAGTCAGGGAGGGCTTCCTGGAGGAGTGGACACCTGAGCTGGGGCTAGGAATAGGAGAAGCCTTGCGGGCAAGACTTCTCAGGGGCCACCTCTGGGTTTGAGGGAACACCAAAGGATTTGGAAGATGGGATTAGTCTGGGGACAGGGAAGTGGGAGGGATGGCATTCCAAGTAGGGACGAGTGCATGCGAAACCCTCCCAGAGTGGGAGGATGGGGCCGGGGATACAAAGTGGGCTCAGACGGGCTCTCTCTAGATCCAGCAGGCTCGGGGACACATGGCTGGTTCTTTTTTCCTTCTTCTTTTTTTTTTGTATATTTTTGTTTATTGGAGTTCGATTTGAACATGGCTGGTTCTTGAGCTGGGGAATGCCAGGCCTAAGTAGTGTGTTGGGACAACGGTCTGGCTGCTGTCCTGTCTGTCAAGATCAAGGGTAAATGAGACAAACTCCAAAAGGAAGTCCTGCACCCGGAGCACCCAAGTCATTTGGGGGCCTGCTCCTCTGTTTGGCTCTGTGCTCCCAACTTGCCCCTGCCTGTCTCCAGCCTTGGACGCCGTCCTGTTTGCAGAGGTAGCGCCTCTCTCTGAATCCCACGGTTGACCATCGCTGCGTACTTAGCGCCTGCGCCCCGTGCCCTCCCGTCCAGCCGTGGACAGGCACGAAGGGGCACAGTGTTCAGGCCGGAGGGGGAACAGCAGACACTGCCCAGAGGTGGCTGGATGCAGAGGGAGGAGGAAGGCTTGGGGTGCGGAGCGGGCCAGATCGGGTTTGAGCCCATCTCTTCACTCTCTGGCTAGTCCTGCATTTGCTCCTGAACATTCGCTCAGTGAACGCGTGAGCACCTGCCCCAGAGCCTGGTGCTGGAGGCTCCAACAGAGAATCCGACAGACGCGCGTTCCTGCCCTCCTCACAGAGCCTGCGGTCCACGTAGGCAAGTGATTTAACCTCTGCAAGCTTTAAGCTCCTCACCTGAAGAATGGGAATAATGAGACCTACCCTGGGGAAATCACCGGCTCGCTTAGCTGAAGAGGGAAGAGCTGCGGCCTTGCAGGCCCAGCTCCGCTGTACAGAGACGGTCAATCGTAGTAACAGGAACGCAGCCTTGGGTTACGTGCCGGGCTCACCCCCCGAGCACTTGTGCGGACCCATTTAATCCTCACGCAGCAGGAACAGGAAGAAGGGGTTCTTGTTATCAGCCCCCTAAACACTCATCAAGAAACTGAGGCCAAGAACTTGACCGGGAGAGCCGGGGTGAGCACCCCACCCAGCCCCCCACCCCGCACCCTGGCGCCCGGAGCAGCCAGGGGCTCACCTGCGTCTCCGGGCAGGCCTCGAACCGGAACTGGTGCAGGACCTGCAGCAGCGTCAGCTTGACCTCCAGCAGCCCCAGTCGCACCCCGAGGCAGCTCCGGGGGCCCGCGCCAAACGGCAGGTAGGTGAAGGGTTGCTGTCGTCGCTGCGCCTCGGCCTTGAACCTGCGGGCTCACACAGTCAGGGTGGGCCGGGGACACCTGCCTCCCTTCCCGGGGCCTGGTCAGCCACTGCTGTGGCCCAGGGACCCCTTCATCGGAGGCCATGCTCCTGGCAAGTGGGCCTGAACCCCACTGCGCTCAACAGAATCCGTTGTCCCATGACCTTGTCCCTGGGGCCCTGGAGCTGGTGGCCGCTGATCCCCGAGCTTCAGTCCTGCCCTCTCCTCTGTGTCCCAAAGTCCTAGGGGCACTGCTGATGCAAAAGAATCACGGGGGGGGGGGGGGCGAGCATGGGTGGCTCCATAGGCTAAGATCTGCCTTCCCCTCAGGTCATGATCTCAGGGGCCCGGGATGGGGTCCCCCGTCAAACTCCCTGCTCAGCGGGGAGCCTGCCTCTCCCTCTGCCCCTCCCCCTGCTCATGCTCTCTCTCAAATGAATAAAATCTTAAAAATAGTACAAAACTGAATCACCTGGAAGGCCCACTGGGCCCTCCCCTTAAGAACTGATTGCTAGTGAATCTGAAGGCTCCTGAGGATCCACCAGGATGAAAGTCTTCAGAAACCACACCCCTCACCTGGGCCTGTGGCTTCGGTCCCCGCGAGCCAGCGGAGGGCAGCAGCCACCACCAGCTTCCTGCGCAGGTTCCCTGGGCACCGGCCCTCCCAGGAGGCCGTGTCCCGTGTCCCGCGGGTTATCCGTCGTTGCCGCACCGGGCGGGCAGCTGTCTCCCCTGCCCACACTTGCCTCCCTGGTCCAAGCGGTGACACTGGGGCCTCTGGGGCTTTCTCTGTTCCAACCGCTGCAGAAAGTCTACCTGCTACCGAATAGCATGTGCCCCGTGTGTCCCGGGACAGTAGCACTAGGGGTCCGCCACCGTTTCGTAGTGACCAGCTGGCTTCAGCGGCAGCCCTGGCGCCTGACAGTCACTGTGCTCCCAGAGCTGCTGCGGGCGGGGTATTATTTATCGAGGTCCGGCTGCCCCGCGATGGGGGGCGGGGCGGGGAGAGTCAGGGCCTCTTTCCACAGGAAGTTGGAAGGCCCAGAAGTGGACACAGTATCCACTTGCCAGGTCACACCAGGAAGGGGTGTCCATCGTTTGGATGAGGACGGTGTGGCCTCCTGCTCAGACATTTTCAATCTGGGAGCCTAGAACCAAACCCCAAGTAGGGGGCAGGGGCGTGGGGAGCCAGGCTAGCATGTTAGCACAGCTGGATCCCATGAATTCAGGGAGAAATTTCGTTAATTACTCTTGTTTTGGAATAAGCTCCGATTTTTTTTTTTTTTAAGGACATGATGTTTTGTTATTTTCCAGCTCACGCCTGAAATAGGATCCCGTGTCCTGTTTCTTGGCTGGGACACAGGACGCCCAGCTGAAGTTGCCTTGTTGCCTACACGCTGGGCTGCCAAAATGCTAAATCTCTGGGTTCTCTCTGGGGCCTTAAAGACGGTGCAGTTATTTCCTTTGGCAATCCTGTCTCTCAGATGTCTGATTGCTAGGACTTTTAACGGTTTGGGGATGACTTTGCTACATCTTTGTCTCCCCTTGGCCACCCCCAAGTGCCTCCCACTCGCGTCGCTCTCCGGCCCACTGCGGGGGACAGAGCTCACCTCTCGGGGTTGAAGGTCTCCGGTTGTGGCCAGTACTCAGGGTCACGGTGCAGAGCACCCACGGCCACCTCCACCACGGCGCCCGCGGGGATGCGCTGTCCCCGTACCTCGCAGTCCCGCGCCGCCTCCCGTGTGAACCTGTGGGGACACGTCGGTCACCCCTGCCTTGATGGCCAGAGGCAATGAGGAGAGTGTAGGGGGAGACGGGGACAGGAGGCCTGGCCCTCTGGCAGGGGCGACCAGGATGGTTTCCACCCCCTGCCCTTGGCGCCCTACTGCTCAGGACCCTGCAGCCTCTAGGCTCCTTAGACTCATTCGGCCTTGGATGAAATGCCGACACGCATGAAACCCGAAGAGCTTGTCTCAGGCCTGGTTAGGGGGGCACAGGTACCTCCCAAGGGCTTCTTCCTGTGGGGGCGCTTGCGGGTCATTCCCCAGCCACGCTTTCCCCTCGTCTGCCATTCGTGGTCAAGCCCCTTCACATTGCCCTGGCCCAGCGGGCGCCTGGGGGCTCTGTCGGTGGAGCGTCGCCTTCAGCTCCCGGCACCATCCTGGAGTCCGGGCATCAAGCCCAGCGCTGGGCTCCCTGCTCAGCAGGGAGTCTGCTTCTCCCTCTCCTTCTGCCTCTCCCTCTGCTTCTCCTTCTCCCTCTGCTTCTCCCTCTCTCTCTGCTTCTTCCTCTCCCTCTGCTTCTCCTTCTCTTTCATTCTCCCTCTGCTTCTCCCTCTCCCTCTGCTTCTCCTTCTCCTTCATTCTCCCTCTGCTTCTCCCTCTCCCTCTGCTTCTCCCTTTCCCTCTCCCTCTGCTTCTCCTTCTCTTTCATTCTCCCTCTGCTTCTCCCTTTCCTTCTCTCTCTGCTTCTCCCTCTCCCTCTGCTTCTCCTTCTCCTTCATTCTCCCTCTGCTTCTCCTTCTCCCTCTCCCTCTGCTTCTCCTTCTCCCTCTGCTTCTCTCTCTCCCTCTTCCTCTGCTCCTCTCCCAGCTCGTTCTCTCTCTCTCTCTCAAATAAATAAAAATATAAAATAAATAAATTGCCTGGCCCCTGATCTCCATTCACTGTCTACATCACCATGGATAACTTCTACTAGAGGGGAAAACTTCTGGTCAGATTGTTTACCAAGCGCCACGGCACAATCCCATTTACATTGTATTTTTAAGAGCTAGACCACAGATGTTTGCCTATAAACATAAAATTTCTGGAAGAATACTTGAACTTCAGCCATGATATCTTCCAAGGGACTGGGGTGGAGGATGGCAGGGGGCCAGAAGTGCCAACAGTTCTTTGGATCCTTCTGTATTGTTTAGGTTTTTTGGTTTTTGATTTTTTTAAAGTATAAGCATATTATTTTTGTGATACAGATAATTACTTTAAAATGAAAAACTATGCTGGCTTTTATTTCAGATTGTAGAACTGGACTTTCCTAAATATCGTAGGGGAGATAAAATTATTATACTAATTATCATTATATTTTACTCTCGCTTATAAAATAAATTAAGAGTAACCCGAGGCTCCTTGCAGCATTCGTCACTTGGTTAGGAGCCTTTAATGTAACAGGAGCGGCCAGGCCTGGGCGACCCCCATTCGGATCTTAAGCTACCAATGCAATTAACATGTGCTTGGAGCTGGTGGCAAAACGCCGGGTGCTCAAATCAGAGCAAGCAGGTGGGGGTCTCTGATGTCCACAGCCTCGGTTCTAAAGGGTCAAACTAGGCTATACCGTGATATCCTTTTCTTTTTCATCTTTACTGGGAAAATATCCTGGACCAGGATCCAAGACCCCCTAGAAGCCAGAAAATAAGCTTTCCCTTCTGTATGTAGTGGGGCCTCCTGTCTCGCTAGGCTAGGCCATAGATAAGGATAGAAAAATCTGCTGGATTATACCATTTAGAATCCTGGATTCACATTGATAACACTTCAACAAGAGTTGGGATGTTTTCCACAGGGGCCATTCTGAGCTTTTTGTGTGGATAATGGTTATCTGTCAAGGTGTGTCAGGGCTTGGAAAAAGCCAATGCACTTTTCTGAGATTAAAATAGTAAAGAAAAATAAATATGGTTCGCCATTCTCTCTGTATTCACCCTGAAATCTGTTGCCTGGACCGAAGTGAATTGGCCTCTCATTTGGCTGAGAATAATGATGGCTTGCAGAGAGA
This sequence comes from Nyctereutes procyonoides, assembly GCF_905146905.1. NCBI lineage: Eukaryota > Metazoa > Chordata > Mammalia > Carnivora > Canidae > Nyctereutes > Nyctereutes procyonoides. The sequence goes on along the minus strand of NW_026575120.1, from coordinate 33,237,250 downwards.
AGTCAGCAGAGCTGATATGGCTAAAAATTCTGGTGGAGTAGGTACAGAGGAAGGTGAGGCCCAGGAGATCACGGCTTGCCCAGGATTGGAGCGGGCTGGAAGCTGGCCATTCGCCTGGAAGGCGGGCCTTCCTCTCTGCACCTCACACCTTGCATGGCAACCACTTAGAGTGTCCGGCTTTTCAGATGTTCTGTCCACTGTCAGTGCGCCCTTGGGGTGGGCCGAGCAGACGCTGGGTGCCCACTGAACACACGGGAAGCAGAAGCACAGAGCAGCCCAGAACATACCCAAGATCACACAGCAAACTAAGGGCATGGATGTGAGGACCGTCGTGGCTTTCCGTCAAAATTTGTTCTGTGATGATGGAGGCCTGGCACTGCATGTGATTTTACGAGGGGATCGACCGGTTCATCCGAATTCCCTAGTTTCTGGCCTGCCTTGGAGTGGGACCAGCAGCCCCTGGCTCCCCAGAGCAATGCCTTCGCCGGCTGCCTTTTACACGGTACTGTTGATAAAGGGTCACGGGGAGAATTGATCAGAGCATTTTGGTGTCGAAGAGCCTATACACTTTGTCACTCAACACATCCTCTCGACCAGGTCTCCTGCGATGAGTTCTTGATTGGGTTTAGAGCCAGGAAATGACATGTCTTTGATCACTTTATAGACTTTCCTCTTGCTAGAGAACACGACTGTTCAACTCTGCTGGTTTTCCTCTCTGGCAGGAGCCTCTGCAACCGAGTGGGGACCTGACCCCAGTTATCGGCCCTCTCTGGGGTCCCATAAAGGCTTCTTTCCCCTAGACAGCCTTTGTTCTATCACTGAATGTCTTATTTGGAGCTTCATTTTAATGTGTATAGCAGCTGCCCACAGTTCTCTTGGAAGGAAGCTGGATATAAATCATGAAAAAACAAAGATTGAATGACAGTTTGCTCCATGGCTCCCAAGGAAATCAGAGAAGGCCTGTAAAGTCGGTCTTAATGCCAGGAGAGGCACTAAGAGAGAGCAGCAGCAGCAGGAGAGCAGCAAGGCAGGCCCCGGGGCTGACTGCTCTGAGGGGCGGAAGCCTGTGTGCTTGAGGACCAAATGATTTCACGCACATCTCCAGAATTCTCTATATTTGCTCTGGGTCTGAATGCTTTGGACAAGAGCTACAATCACACTCTTGACGATGTTTTTGGTTTGGAATATAATTCTGAGACACCTTCAAAGCATCCACATTTTCTCTTTTTAAAATGGCCAAAGATGGGGCACCTGGGTGGCTCAGTGGTTGAGCATCTATCTGCCTTCAGCCCAAGGGTGATCCCGGGGGTCCTGAGATTGAGTCCCGCATCAGGCTCCCTGCAGGGAGCCAGCTTCTCCCTCTGCCTGTGTCTCTGCCTCTCTCTGTGTGTCTCTCATGAATAAATAAAATAAAATAAAATAAAATAAAATAAAATAAAATAAATAAAAAATGGCTAAAGGGACCTCCCTCTGGATTATATGGTATATTAATTCATAGGCATGCAGAGTGGAACTTACGATGTACAGGCTAAATGCTATGTGCTGTTTCTGTTTCTAGAAACTGAAGTCTGGCCACTGTTTCCCTCCCTGAGGGCCTGGGGCCCCAAGTTAAGACCCTGTGCTCCATGGACTGCCTCGTTTAGGGGGAGTTGGAAAGAAGCAGAAGACCAGATTCCTGCTCTCCAGGCACTCACAGGTTAGTGTGAGTGGGTGTCCCCGGGTGAAACATTGCAGAGGGGTTGAGAAGTGTCTGAGAATATAATTGAAAGTACAGTCTGTGCAAAGATGCTGGGGGAGGACAGGCAAAGTGCCTGGAGCTCTGAGTCTCGGGTTGGACCTCGATGGAAGGGGCCGGGGTGAATTGTTGGGAGAATGAGGAGATGCCTTCCAGGCCTTGAAAGGATCCCCCTGGAGCATCACTTCCAAGGGCAGGAGTTTCATCTGCTGATTTTCCAGTGCTTGGAATAGCATCGGCTTGATAAATAGTTGCCAAATGAACAAATGGATGAACAGACAAGCAGGCAGGGGGACTAGCTGAAGCCTTTCAAGGCTGGGAGGCCAAGGAGATGGGCTTGGGTTGGGGAGGAAGGTCATGTTAAGAAAAGACCAGTGACACTCTGAGAAGCTGGTTAAGGTAGAGGAAAATGAGCCAGATGTTGACTGCTAGGGTTACTCTCTGGAAGCTATTGCGCCCCAGGGGATACGGAGAAACCCAAGGCTCAGGCCTCGCCCTCCAGGGACTCGAGTCTGGCATCACACAAAGGGTGACAGACTGATGTCTAGTGAGGATCCTAGACGGTGATGCCAAAGGGGCTTTGGAGGACTGCGGGCTGGGGTGGGGTTGGGGGTGGGGATGGGGAGCGGGGCGTACCTGAAAGCCGGGGGGTAGATCCTCAAGGTCTCCGCAATCACCATGTCCAGGTAGGGCAGGCCTTCCTGGAGGCTGCAGTAGTCAAGGGCCGTCTGGTGATGGTGGCCATGGTGGTGGGGGGGTTGTGACAAAGGAAGAAAGTTGAGTTACAGCGAGTCACACAGCCTTTCTGGCTTCTCCATTAGCATTAGAGTCCCGCTCCCGCTTAGCAGACTCGCACATGGAGACGCCGCAAATGCACAGTGTAGGCCGGTGCTCCCCATGTCCTGGTGTCCCGGTTCATTGGTGCTGTATGTGACCGAGGACGAACCGGCCCGGCCTGGGACTTGGGGGGTCTTTGAGTGTCACACAGAGAGGTTTGGGTCTAGGGCAGTGGCAGCAGGTGCAGCCGGGAGCATTTCCGGAGCCTGGTGGCTGCATGTAGCACAGACACGACCTGGGTCAGTCCCCCCGCACCCTGAGAGGCAGCTGCTCCCCCATCTCTCAGATGAGAAAACCGAGCCTCGGAGGGGCGGCCACGGAGGCGGTAACTGGTATGTCATAAAGTTAAGAGACGCAGAGTGACATCGCAGCAAAAGAAAAAGAGTCCTGGTAACATACAGGATGAATAGTGACAAAACCCAAAGAGCTCTTATAAATCCGCAAGAAAAGGAACTAGGAACATGGTCAAAAGCTATGAACAGGCGAAGCAGAGAAGGAGAAATAAAGTTGCCAAGATGAAAATATGAATGAAAAGGAGAGTTCGTTACTCACCAGTCAGAGCAGGAGAGGCCAGGAAATGTGGATTAGGTACTAAAGGGCGAAGGTGTGGAGAGGCCTGACCCAGTACCCTGTGTTGGAGGGACCTCGGTGACCCTTGGACTGTGCCCCGGTGGGAGGGGAAGGGACACATGGGACACGAGCTAGGAGCAGGATGTGGGTGGGAGGGTTGGAATGGGGTCATGGAGGCTTATTCGCTGCTCTGCTGGGTTTCCCCGCATCCTCCCTGTCGCCCTGTATCCTACAGAGCCTGAGTGGTCCCCTGTTTGGTAGGGGACAGCCTCCTTTCTTGCCCCCGGATAGCTGCTGATGCAAGAGCAGGCCTCGGCGGGGCGTTGCTTTCTTTGACCTCCCCTCCCTGAGGAGCGCAGAGGGCCCGTCCAGGCTGCAGCCCCCAGCTGTTGGTGGATGGCCCCCGGGGGGCCTGCTCCACCCCCAGGAGCCACTTGGGCCTGCAGCCAGCCCTGGGGCTGCCCCCCAGGTTCTAGTGGCTGGCAGGAGGGTTCAGGACCCCTACACACGCGTGAGGGCCTGACTCCCTGGCCCACGCAGCATCCCCGTGTGGGGAGAGCCTCCTTGGGGGAGCCTGGGCACCTCTGTTCTCCTTTCTGTGTTTAGTGGTTTGATTTGTGCTTGTTTCTCCTGGCCTGTGAGTCACAAAAAACAAATTGTGTCATTTCAGTGATTCTCATGTGAGTTAAATGCTCTGATATTTACATTTGAGACTGGCATTGCCTGGGTGGCTCAGTCGGTTAAGCATCTGTCTTCGACTCAGGTCATATCCCAGGGTCCGGGGTTTGAGCCCCGCATTGGGCTCCCTGCTCAGCAGGGAGTCTGCTTCTCCCTCTGCCTCTGCCTGCCGCTCCCCCTGCTTGTGTTCTCTCTCTCCCTCTCTTTGTCATTCTCTGTCAAATAAGTAAACACAATCTTTTTTTAAAAAATAATAAAACTGGCATTGCATGATAGAAAGATGAATGGTAAGATTCATGCTAGAGAAGAAGAAGAAGGGAGAACCTTTGTATCTACTGTTGATGGCACTCTCCCCTGCCTTTTGAATGAGGGGCCACATATTTTCATTTTGTATAAAACAATTGCGTGGTTGGCCACGAAGGCCACGGTTGATGTGAGCCTCCGACCCAAGGGCACCTGTCTGGAATTAGGATCGCGTGCAGAGAGAGAGAAGCGGGTGGAAAGTGAACACAGGTGAGTCATGAACTGTTGGTGACCATGTTCTGCCTTTGGAGAAGGCTCCCTGGTGTCCCTTAGAGCCTGGTTTCTGCTTGCCACCCTCCGGGATGAGTAGCCTCGTGGGTGGTGGGTGGATCAGTCCTCTCACAGTGTTTTCTCACTTACGGCCTCAGCAACAGCTACTTCTGTCATCTGCAACCCAAGGAGACGTAACAAACGCAGAAAATGCAAAAAAGAAAAAAAAGAAATGGTGGCACTGTGCACCAAAATACAGAACTATATCTCAAAGAGAAACCAGGTCTGGAAGCAGCGTCCCTAACAGTAGATGGTATCGGTTTCCCAAACAGAATTTGTGATTTGGAAGCTCTCAGCATTTATTAGAGAAAGAAAACTTTTGAAAGCAGCCTAGGGGAATTGGATATTATAAAGTCAAAGGGTTCGTGTATTCTTTCTCTGGATGAGCTTTCTCCTGTGCTTCTAAGCTTTTGGCTCAAGATCCACATGCAAATATCAGCTTGGTCCAGTGGTTCTCAAGGTGGCTGAACATTAGAGGCAGTGGGGTGGCTTTTAATGTCTAAGGATGGTTGGGCCTTGCCCCCCAGGATTCGACTGTGGGTGTGAAGTGGGGCCTGGGCACCAGCTCTCCCATCCCACTCGGCCACTGGCCACTGTAGTGTGAGCCCCAGGGAGAGACCACTCATTAGCCCTTCGGCCATCTACCCGTGATCCCTCCCGTGGGAGGAGTGGGCAGATGGGGCGGAGGGAGGCTCGTGCCTGCACATTTTAATCAAACCCAGGTGAAGCAATGAAATTCAAGTCTGTCCCACTGACAGACCAGTCCACCCATCTGGACCTTTGCCTGGACCTAGTTAGTACTTTCGGGAAAATCAGGGATAAAGGGGTCCTGCACCAGTCCTGCCAGCAGAGGGCAGCAAGTGTATGGCAAATGGGGGACTCCCCGGTGACGCTGGGCCCCTGCTCAGAATCACAAATAAGAACCAAAAAAGACTTGGGAATCATGCATGCATCCAAATTCTTCATTATAGAGATGAGAAAAATGAGACCTAGAGAGGAAAGCCTTCGAAACCAAAAGCGCATAGCTAGAACGTGAAGCAGAAAACCCATGTTTTAATTCAGCAATCCCACCCCGAACCCCTGCTGCCTGGCAGGTGCCGGGCTAGGTGCTGAGGATCCCCAAAGGAGCAAGTCTTGGATCTCTGGGGAAGCAGACTTCTAAGCTAATCATTATCCTGAATGCAGAACGTGTTCTAGAATGGACTTGGGAGGACCAGGATACAGTTCTGAAAACTCATTCATTCAGGTGCCTGGGTGGCTCAGTGGTTGAGCGTCTGCCTTCGGCCCAGGTTGTGATCCCAGGGTCCTGGGATCAAGTCCCACATCTGGATTCTTGCAGGGAGCCTGCTTCTCCCTCTGCCTGTGTCTCTGCCTCTCTCTGTGTGTCTCTCATGAATAAATAATTTTTAAAAAAGAATTAATTCATTCATGAATCTTTAGGACACATGCTAAGTTGGTGCCTATGGTGGGCCAGGCCCTGACTAGGCATAGGGCTCATAACATGCAGACCCTTCCCACCCTCCCAGGACCTCATGGTCTGTCTCAGGATGCGAACCAACAGCAAGGATTAGGGAGTGGTGAGCATGAGGCTCTGCAGAAGAACAGAGAAGGCCACACCTCCCAGACATTCGGGATCAAGGAAGCTGCCAGAAGGAAGGGTTGCCCAAACTGAGATCTTTATGATGAATAAGAAGAAGCCAGTTGAAAAGCAGGTGGGCTTGTTTGGATGTTGGCTCCACCAAACCAGTCTTAAAAAAAAAAAAATCCATGAGTCCATCACAGGATCCTGAATCCTGACTGGATATTTGAAACACTTCAGAAATTATGGTTCATTGGTTTTCAGTGTGATGATAGGATGGTGGGCCCGTTTTGGAAAAGAGCCCTTCTGTTTTAAAAAACAGAATGAAATATTTACAGATGATAGGACATCTGGGATTTTTTTTTTTAAAACGTGGAAGTGGGGAAAGGGACAGAAGCAGTGTGGCCGCAGCAGACTCTTGTGGGTGCTGGGTGAGGGGGACCGAGTTCTCCCAAGTGGCCTTTGAGTTTATACAGCTTAAAGTTTTCCTTTGCAAAAAGCTAAAACACCAAATAGAAATGTAAATAACAACAGCGTGTGGAGTCGCCCCATGCACAGACTTGGAGCTGCGCTCAAGAATTAAAAATGGTTCTGCGAGGCTGGCCGAGTGGGAGAGGTGTGGTTTGGAGCCGGATCTTGTAGGACAGTTGGCAGTTTTCCGGGCACAGAAGGCAGAAAGCCCTCCCATGCGGGGTGACCTTTCAGGCTGAGTCAGAAGAAGTGTGGTGGGTGTGGGACCTGGTGGAGGGCTGGCAAGAAATGAAACAGAAAAGGTAGTTATGCTCTATGGGCGCGATGTGTTTTTCTTTGGCATCTAGAAAAAACCCACCCAATTAAAAAATGCTGGTGGTGGGGGGTGCGGGGGGAGTGGTGTAGAATTCACTCGAAGTGAGAAAGGGAAAGGAAGGGTAGCTTAGTGAAGAAAATGTTTTCCCTTGGAAGAAAACCTGGCCGGCTCACCCCAAATGTTTGAAATAGCAGCAGCAGCATCGCAGGCAGGAGGCTGGGAGCTGGGAGATGGGAACTGGGAGTTGGGAGTTGGGAACTGGGAGCTGGGAACTGGGAGCTGGGAACTGGGAGCTGGGAGCTGGGAATTGGGAGTTGGGAACTGGGAGTTGGGAGCTGGGATCTGGGAACTGGGAGCTGGGAGCTGGGAATTGGGAGCTGGGAACTGGGAGTTGGGAGCTGGGAACTGGGAGCTGGGAGCTGGGAGCTGGGAATTGGGAGTTGGGAACTGGGAGTTGGGAGCTGGAAGCTGGGAGCTGGGAACTGGGAGCTGGGAATTGGGAACTGGGAGTTGGGAGTTGGGAGCTGGAAACTGGGAGCTGGGAGCTGGGAGTTGGGGACTGGAAACTGGGAGTTGGGAGCTGAGAACTGGGAGCTGGGAGTTGGGAACTGGAAGCTGGGAGTTGGGAGCTGGGAACTGGGAGTTGGGAGCTGGGAACTGGGACCTGGGAACTGGGAGCTGGGAACTGGGAGCTGGGAACTGGGAGTTGGGAACTGGGAGTTGGGAGCTGGAAGCTGGGAGCTGGGAGTTGGGGACTGGGAGTTGGGGACTGGAAACTGGGAACTGGGAGTTGGGAACTGGGAGCTGGGAGCTGGGAGTTGGGAGCTGGAAGCTGCGAGTTGGGAGCTAGGAACTGGGAACTGGGAGTTGGGAACTGGGAGCTGGGAGCTGGGAGCTGGGAGCTGGGAGCTGGGAGTTGGGAGCTGGGAGCTAGGAGCTGGGAGCTGGGAGCCCGGAGCTGAGGCTTCTGGCCCAGCTCCTCCCTTGCTGTGGCCCTTGGCGCTCAGACCCTTGGTGCCCCTGCTTGGCCCGGGATGTCAGGAGAACCCAGCGGGGTCTGAGCAGAGTAGCCTCTCATTTCAAGCCAGGAAGCACTTTAAGCTTCTGTGTTTCCAGAAGATAACATTAAAAAGCGATCCCGAGGGCTCTGACTCCATTGCACGGCCCCGTATTACTCAGAATCAACCTGTCCTGCTGTCCCCAATGCTGGCCATGCCTCGGGGTGCCCACTCGGGGTGTCCTGCCAGGGTCTCGGCCCTGGATGCACCCCAGGCGGCTGGGGCCTGGGGCCAGTTGCCAAGGCAACACCAACAGGGTCACCAGGTCTGTAAGGTGGGGTCCTGCCCAGCTGGCAGGGCAGGGCAAAGGAGCCGGTAAGGTGACAGGTCTCTGGAAAACATAATGCACCAAATGAGCAGATAATCCTTCCATATGAATGTGTTGGGTGGCAGGGAGCTCACTGCAGCACCGGGCCTTCTGCAGCGTGTGTTAAATGACTCTATAAGGATGTGTTAAGGAAGAAAGTGATTTTAAAATCTTATAGAACTTATTTCAGCTGGGACTTATTTCATAAAATAAATAGCTGTGTTCTCAGAAGGTTGAAAATCAATATTAAATATTTATTAATATCCAATAGTGGGAAATGTGGATTAAATAGTAAATATTTGATTACTAACTATTGGGGGAAATATAGAGTAAAACATAAACTGAACCTGTGCCTCATGGGTTATATTTTCAATCCAAAATTTCCAGAAGGTTTTTTCCACCTATATTTGATTTTCAGTGGGTAGTAACTTCTCTTTTTCTTTCTTTTTTTTTTTTTTTTAGATTTTTAAATTATTCATGAGAGACACAGAGAGACAGAGAGAGAGGCAGAGACAGACAGAGGGAGAAGCAGGCTCCATGCAGGGAGCCTGATGCGGGACTTGATCCCGGCACTCCAGGATCACGACCTGGGCCGAAGGCAGGGCCTAAACCACGGAGCCACTCACGAGTCCCTCTCTTTTTATTTCTAAGGTCCTCGGTCTCTTTGTCTTTTTATCATACCGCTTAGATCTGTAAACCAATATTTAAATGCAATGGAAAAACCTGATGGTTAAGGGAACTTCATGGAAAATCTATGGATAAATCCTTTTAAATAGGAAATAATACTGCCCTGACCTATTCATGTCCTCTGGCTACATTTAGATTCTTGTGTGCCATTTTCTCGAGAGCTACACACACACACACACACACACGCGCGCGCGCACACACACACGCCCCTCCCCTGAGTCACTCACACCTACACATACATCACATGCTGTATGCGTGTGCAGTTAGGACGTGGTGAATTAAGGAGGAACAGAAAACAAAATGTCACTGCTTTCGAAAAGATTTTTTTCCTGGAGATTCAGGGACTTAATAGAAAAATTAACGTTTTCTTATTTTGCTAAAGGAAACAAGTGGGGGCGGCTTCAGTTTGGTCTTTCCCACGCGGTAGTAACAGCAGCAGCGAACAGGGCTGGTAATGTGGCATTTGTCACCAGATGCAGTGTTACAGAGAGTGAGCTCCATTATGCCAGCCTTTGCCCTCCAGAAGCAGGGAACGTGACATCCCCGAAGACCCGGCTCTCCGGCTTGGGGCCAGCCAGGGGCCATACAGCCTGTATGAAGGATAAAGATTTCTATTCGCTCTCATTCTCTGGGGAACATAAGATGAGAATATGAAACCAAACCGTGGAAAATGTGGCAACCTTTGCTTTGCCCTTTTGACCACCAGCCCAGAAGAGCCCTTCCCCTCGTGACCAGCCTCGCAGATGAGCACGCAGTCCTGCGGCGAGGCCCGAGCGGGGACCTGGGCTCCTTGCCAACCAGTTCTCTAAACAGAGACACTAACTTGCTGGCTTGAGAGCCCAGGGATGGGCCCACTTGAGCTGGTCCAGGCTGGGGCGAGAAGCAGTGGGGGTCGGAGGGATGGAGTGGGCCACAAGACCGGGCGGGGGGAGGGGGGATCTTCCCATCAACGTCACTGCCTTGCCTAGCCAGTGCCCAGAAAGTTCTGCATCAGAAAGTTCTGCATGCTAATTGAAAGCATTTGGTAGATTTAGATGCAGACATGCGTCCATACCTTAGAGAAAGTAATTAGGAGACTGTGTATGGGATCTATTTACACCCACTTTACAAGAAAGGAGACAGAACCCATCCACATAAACCTGTGGATTATTCCAGGTGCCCTTGTACTCTGCAGGCCAGGCCATTAAGGGATTAGGTGAGGAGATTGTAATGAAAGAACATAAACCTGCCTACACGTGCGCGCGCGCGCACACACACACACACACACACACACACACACACACACTAGCCCTCACCACGGAAGGCCCTGGGTTGAGCTTTATTGATGTCCCTGACTTTCAGCAGGAAATCCAGTCTTCAGAGACCTAAGATAACAATAGCGCTCTGCCTCCTGCAATATTTTACTGCGCACAGAGGGACTTTTACATCTGTTGTATCATTTGGTCCTCACGACAACTGCACCGTGTGGTAGGTAGGGCAGTTTTTGCTGCCTACTTTTGTTAGGTGAAGAAAACAAAAGATTCAGAGATTCGTGGCTCATCCAAGGTCACACAGCTGGTGAATGGCAGAGTCGGAATGAAATCCAGATCTTCACATTCCAGAACTTGTCCCTCATGCTGTACTGCCTAGGCCTCCCTCCCCCTCCCCTCTCTCCCTCATCCCCCACCCCCCCAACCTGCTGTCCTTAGGTACATTTTATGGAAGAATAACATGCATACAGAAAAAAATATCACACAAGCTAAAGTGCAGAGTTCAGTGACTTTTAACAAAGCAAGCACACCTGTGTACCCACGGCCAGCTTGAGACACCAGACATTGCCAGCATGCTGAAGCGCCGCTGTGACCCCATCCGGTCCCAGGCCCCCCACCAAGGGCAACCACTATCCTGCCTTCTATTTTTTTTGAAATTTTTTTAGATTTTATTTATTTATTCATGAGAAACACACACAGAGAGAGACAGAGACACGGGCAGAGGGAGAAGCTGGGTCTCCAGGATCACACCCTGGGCTGAAGTCTGCGCTAAACCGCTGAGCCACTGGGGCTGCCCAACTATCCTGCCTTCTAACACAAGAGATTACTCTGCCTTTTAAAAATCTGTACATAAACAGAATACACAGGATGTCGGCCTTTGCCCATGCCTGCTTGAGCATGGTGCTGTGTGTTGGACACTCATGGTGTGGCGTGGCGCTGAAGGGCGTCCACTCTCGTGGCGTCCATCCTTTCAACTGTGGCTGGACCTTGGAGTTATCCCAGTTTGGGGCCGTTATAAATAAAGCTGAACATTTTTGTATGTGTTTTGTGGTGGACGTGTGTCCACACGTCTGCTGAGTGTATACCTAGGCATGGATTCATAAGGGAAGAGTATGTTCAGCTTTAGTAGATATTTTGGACAGTTTTACAGATTGGTTGTACCTATTGCCTAAAATTTTAGTGGTGAACCAGCTGAAAAGCAGTTTGTTGATGCAAATGCCAGGTCCCTCTATTAATCTCCCTGGGGCTCCACCTGCTTCCTTCCACTTGCCTCCCCAACACGCTGAAACCCAACCACGGTCTGTATTCCAGGAAAGGGTTGAGAGAAGAAATAGTGTATTATTTGGGGAGCAGAGTTATTTATCCCTAGTGGGGGCATTTAGAGAAAAGGGGAGGTAGGGACAAACAAGACACATCTAATCCCCTGGTTTTAAAGAATGGTCTCAATTATCAGACATAAGTACTTATAAGCATAAAACACATTCCCAAATCAACTAGAGTCTTTGGATTATCTGCTGTTATGTAATACTTAGGATTCTGATCTCTCCATTAATAGCTGATTGTATATGATGTTTAAGGAAATAAGCCCCTAAATAAATGACAGATCACCTAGCTCACCATCTCTGCAGTGGGGAGAGAGGGTTTTGCATTTAATTTGCAGAGAAATTCTTTTTGTTCACTCTCTCCCCACATAGATAGTGAGTATGTCTATGGCATGGGTGTGACATGCCCCGAGCAGAGTGTGAGGGCATGGCGGGGGTGTGGGGCAAGACACAACCCCATACATTCAACTCACTTTGTATTTGGGACACTGTTTACTTGTTTGTTCAGAGATTTGTTACTATGGTAATAGGGAGCCATTGAAGGTTTGATGAGTAGAGGTGACATAATGAAAATGGTATTTTGTGCTCTGACGATGGTATATGAAGATGGTTGGAAGAGCTGGTCAATAGGAAAAGAAGATGGGAGATTACTGTAATAGTCTGGGCAGGAGCTCGGAGCTCGGATAACAGTGCAGTGGTCAAAGTGGGCAAGGGGTTGAAAGGGAAGTAGTATGAGCAGTGATTTTCTATCTTGGCTGCTCCCCACTGAGGCTGGAGCCCCACCCCGAGAAACATTCAGCATCCATTGATGGATTGGTGTGCAGAAGTTGGTAGTATTCCTAAAGTTCCCTGGGAGATTTTCATGTGCAGCCAGATACAGAGTCTTCATAATTTTATTATTTTTTAAAAGATTTTGCTTATTTATTCATGAGAGACACACAGAGAGAGGCAGAGACACAGGCCGAGGGAGAAGCAGGCTCCCTGCAGGGAGCCCGATGTGAGACTTGATTCCGGGCCCGGGATCATGCCTTGAGCCCAAGGCAGATGCTCAACTGCTGAGCCACCCAGGCGTCCCTGTGTCCCCGTAATTTTAAAGGGAGACTTGCCGGGGGAGGTGAGTCTTCGGATGTAAGGGGACAGGGAGTGAAGAGATGAAAGTGATCCCTAGGTTTCATTCCCAGGTGGCCGAAAGATAGAAAGAGGACCATCCGGGTGAGGCTGCCCTTCCAGGAGAGCTCCGCTTTGGCAGGCTTGTGGGGGAGGGACCCCGGGGGATATGGTGTCTAGATTAGCCACACAGAGGGAGATGAGTCCCCTGGGATGGGGGTCAGAAAGGAAAGCCGGGTGCTGAGGCCTGAACTGTAGGGCCGCCCAGGAAAGGAGGCTGAGAGCCTGGAAAGGAAGGGACTCTGGACAGTCTCGGATCTCCCAGACACAGCCACAGAGATTAGGGACCAGGAAAAGACGTGGCATCAGTCACCTGAGTGGGGGGGGAGACCAAAGCCAGCAGCAGGGGGGTTCACCGAGGAGCACAGGAGACGGGATGGAGTGAGTGGGAGCTTGCTGGGGCCGGCGCAGCACTTCCACAGGCACACTGCAAGAACTGGGGGCGAACGGGGGACCAAGCCAACCACGGGCAGATATGAAGCAATGCCACCGAGCAGCAGCCGTGTGACAAAGGAAAAGCATGTGCTGCTCCTCTAGTTAGTGGGGCGGACCCAGGCCCGATGGTGCGAGGCCCGGAGAGAATGATTTTGAGGCAACACAGGCAAGGATTTTCAAATGACTAGAACTTAATGAAACAGGCAGCCTCTAGGCCCGCTGGAGATTGTCAAAAGCTGTCGCTGAGCATCTGAAAAGGTCGCTGGTGGATATTCATGGATCCCTCATCAGGAGGGGCTGCACGTGGCCCTGTGGGGCCTTCTGAGTCTAGGATGGTCCGAAGCATCATGACTACCCCCCACCCCCACCCCAGCTCCCCAGGGACAGCCTGTGACACTAGTGGATCCCTAAGCACTTGCCGGCCCAGGAGATGTCACACAAAGGTGGAAAGTGATCCCCTTGCTCTAGGTACCCCCACCTCCGCCCCCGCAGCCCCATCGCTCATTCCCGTGTGCGCCTCCATCATGCAGTCCAAGAGTCAGAGCCCAGGTCACGTACTGTTTGGGGAAATGGTAAACAAAGATAAGAGCTTTAAGCACTGGAATTTATTTTTTATCCACTCGGCCTAAAAGCCACTGCGTGTTAAATTTAGAAGGCTGGCTTCCAGCCCCCTCCCTGCCCTCCTGTTCGCGGCCTGCTCTTTCCCGGCCAGGCTGACCGTGGAATAGGAAATGTGTTTGGAAAGCCCGGGCGTCCTTAGAGGCTGCCTGCCTGGATGTTTATAGAAATGTTTCATCCACGGGCCTGGGAGAGAGGGTCACTTCCTCCGATGGCCTGGCCGGCTCTGCTCCCCATCCCAGCAGCAGCCTCTCTACCCAAATATTTACCCAAACGTCCTCCAGGCAGGGCCATGGTGCTTCTGCCTCGAATGCACGCACCGTTGGTAGGTGAGATGCTCCCCCGGGGAAGCAGCCGCATTTGCAGCAGACTCCCTTACAATTTATTTACAAAGGTCTCCCTCACGCCTGGGAATCTATAATTGAACAGCTCTCTCTATGTAGGTTAAATCCCTTTGCAACCAAGTCCGAGAACCTGTAGAAATCCTTTTGTCGGCCTGGAATTCTGTTGTATTGAATATTGTTGGAAATAAATGAGCCATTGTCTGGGCTGAGAATTTTCTGGTTAGATAGAGATCTCCACTGCGATGCGATTTATTGTGGCAGCGTTTTTTTTTTCCCCCAGCTCATTTTAAATTCCCTATTGCCTGCTCAGTCCATTTTCCTATCTCAGGATAGAAGTGGGGAGGGTTAGGCCCAAGTTGAAAAAAAAAGGAAAAATAGGCTCCTTTGCCCAAGAATGCCGTCCAGAGGCCCACATGGAGTCTGATGCCAGATTTTAACGGGGAAGTGCAGGATGTCTGTTGGCTGGCTTCGGGGAAAAGAGTGACCAACCCTGTTAGCTGATGCATGAGTGGGAGGTTTGTCCCAGGACCGTAAAGAGACTCGGAGACTCTGGAGGTCCATGGGTTCAACTCCCCATCCCCCATGGTATGGGCGAGGACCCACAGCTCAGAGAGGTATGTGCTCACGAAGGAATGCTCATTTACGGCTCTTACAAAAAATAATTCCTAGCCCCACTAAGCTTTAAAATATATCCAGCCCTAGTTATGAGTAAGTTTTTGAAGTTAAAAATTAAAAAAAAAAACCATCAGGAGCAATTCACTGTCTTTCTCTTCTATAATCAACTCTTGAGATTTTGAATTTCACGGTCCACAGGCAGATTTGTAAGTGGAGAAGCAGAGATGTGGAATTCAACAGATCTGACTGCAAGGCCGGGGGCAAGTTATGAAGCCTCACCAGGATTTCAGTCTGCTTGTCTGTGAAATGGGGGCAGATCACACCAGGAAGGCTGGTAGTGAGGACTCCTCATCAAGTGCTGGTCAGGGTTTCCTGAAGCTCTGTTTGTAATTCTCTCGCTTTGGACAGGAGGTGGCAAGTGCACGTATCAGATTTGCTTGTTTCTAAAAATGCTGGTCAGGGACCAGCTGCAGGTGTGGGGCCGTCCCCACAGACATGGAAATAGTTGTGCCAGTGAGAATTAAGAATTCAGTGGCGCTGCCTTAGGGGAGATGCTGAGAGAGACCCCCATTCCTGTGATCAGAAAAGGAGGAAGGAAGGTACGAGAAGGTAAATCCTAGGACACATGACAGAGTCTCTTAGAGACCTGCCTCAACTCTTTCCTGTGCTAAGAGCCTCGCAGTACGCCTCCTGTCCCCTTATAAGATCCCACTCTGCCCAGGAGGAGACAGAAATTTCCAGAGCTTGGGTGGCTTCCCTAGGCCATAGGCCAGATGTGGGGAGGGCTGGCCTATAGCCAGGGCCTGTTTCCAGGGCCACCTCTTACAGGTGGCCGCAGTGGCTGCCTCGGCACCTCTTGCACCTGATGCGATTTTAGCCCTTGCCCTATTTCTGCAGCTGGCGGCAGTAGTGGAAAAGGATTCCTTGCTGAGTGTGGTGGCCTCCACGGTGGCAGAGCCAAGCAAACATGGGCCGCAGAATAACGGCTGACACGAGCTTCCCCACCGACATAGTGGGCCTGAGGGCACAACAGAGCGTCCCTCCCTCCCCTTGGAGCAGGAGAACTGGGTTTGTATACAAAAGATGAGGTTCTTGGGGGAACCACCTCCCCCCCCCCTTTTTTAAAGATTTTATTTATTTACTCACAAGAGACACAGAGAGAGGCAGAGACACAGGCAGAGGGAGAGACGCAGGCTCCAGGCAGGGAGCCTGAATGTGGGACTCGATCCTGGGACTCCAGGATCACGCCCTAGGCCGAAGGCAGGTGCTTAACTGCTGAGCCGCCCAGGCATTCCCCCCCCCTTTTTTTGTAATTAAATTTGGGAGTTGGGGGGAGACTCACTAAATCACAGACTGCCTGGGCCTCAGAGCCTCGATAGTGGTTTCCGTTTGGAGGGGCCCAGATGCTGCATTCATGCCTCCGCCTCTGGTCTTCTGGGTGGGGGCTGGAGTCTCAAGGTCAAGGGGGCTGCCGAGGGCCAGGGGGAAGTTTCAGCCAGCCCGGGCCTTCGGGAATGGCCTGGCAGGTGCTCCCCTCGTGCCCCACTACGAGATGTGGGGGGCTCACCTCCCTGCTCACTCTGGGCCATCCTTCTGCTGCCATCCCCTCAGCAGGAGGGGAAGGGGGGTCACAGGAAGACTCCCCTGCAAGTGAGACCCACACACCCCATCTCTCGGAATGGAGAAGGGTCTCATGGAATGGGAGGCTGAGTTCTCCCAGGCAAGACTCACCCCCCACCCCCGTCCCCCATCTGCTGGACAAGCCAGACCTGCGGGGACCCCTGAGGCATGCCTCAGAGGCATCCCCTGAAGCTTTAGTTAGGGGTGTCCTGTGGACAGAGCTGCCCGCACGAGCCCTGGGGGCCTTCAACACAGTCCCTACTAGGGGCATAATTTTGTTCATTGTTTTGGTTTTTGTTTTATCCAATACTGGACTGCTCCTCTAATGTAGGACAAAATCCCAAAAAGGTGACTGTGGCCCCATGAACGGCCATCACCACCCCCTCCCCTCCACCTAAAACGATTCTGTGTACGCGTTCCTATCTTTATGCTTTTATTTTACATGTTTAAATATCTTTCTACTATCTTTGCTAAGAAGAATTCCAGCTGTCCTTCAGGGGTCCCCTTAGCAACGTCTGGGGCTCCTGTGAGGTTTGCAGGCCACCTCTTCCAGGCTACCGCTGCACCGGGAGTGCGTCCCCGCACCTGCTGTGTGCCAGCCCTGGCAGAGGGAGAGGGTGCCGCCCGGTGGGCGAGTGGGGGCCCCGGAGGGGGAGGAGCCCTGTGCCCCCCACAACCCTCCGTGGGAGGGATGCACACAGTGGGGACAGCGGATGGGATGTGAGGGGGGGATCAGAAACCCTTCCCGGAGAGGGGGAGGCTTATGCCGAAGCAATTTTCAAAAAGCATTTGTGCTCTTTCACACAGAAACAATAAAAGCGCTTAAACAAGGTTTTGGAGCCGAATTGAACCGGGTTCCTTCACGGGCACGTCGTTTATTGCCGTTTTAGTGGAGCGCGTGCTCTCTGCCGTTCCTGCCTCTGCCTCCCGCCCGGGCAGCGCAGCGCTGGCGCGTGTTGATTCTGGCCATTTGTTTGGGCCTCGGATCTTCAGGACTCGTTTGTTTCTTTTGTGTCTGCTGCTCCCTGTGGGTGCCGGGTGCGGGGTGCATCCCCCTGTCCCGAGCGAGGCTCCTCAGAGTGGCTGGACTTAGGGTGGGGGCACGCTGGGGTCCTCGGAGGTGCCACAGGTGACTGTCACATTGGGAGGCCCGGGGCAGGGGCCCGCAGGCTGAGGGATTTTTGCAGGATCATAGGTCCAGGCAGCCCGGGGTCAGGTCCACAGCCATGGACCAGGCCGGGGAGGAGTTGTGGGCGGGGAGGGGAGCTGGGGTCCCCGGGGACAGAGACGCAGTCCTGAGGAGGTGGCCACGGCTGAGCTGGGCCGGGCACGGCTGCCAGGTTGTATTTCCTAGCCATCATAGGGTGACAGCAGATGGCCCCAGGAGCTCATGGGGCAAGGGCCTTGCTGTTCTATGGGGTCCTGGACAGGAGGCCCCAGGGGTCAGGACCAGAGGTGGTGGGATGACCTCCCAGTGGACAGAAGGAGGCCGGACTCCCTAGAGGAGGTGAGGGTCACATCCTGCCACCCAAGGACAGATCTGACAAGCAAGCTGCCATCGAGCTGCAGGCTCTTGAGCTGCCACGCTCTTCAGGAGCACAGGCTGCTGGTGGCTTTGGTGCCGGGGCTGCCGTAAGCTGCGCATAAATGCTGGCCCCACGTGTAGGGCTCTGAAAGGGGAGTGGGGTGCTGGGACTGGGCACATCCTGGTGCCCCCCTCCAGCTGCCACCTGCTGCCTGGGTGCTGACCTCCAATGTCTACCCCAGAGCCAAGGCCCTGAGTGAGGGGCAGGAAAGCCAGGCCAGGTGATGTGGGAAGCAGAGAAAGCAAGCCTGGCCTGGGGGCGGGGCAGACAGTGGAACCAACAGTGTCTTTCGAAAAAGGGCAAGTTCACGGTTACTGGGAGTATTTACTGACCCAAGGCACAGGGCGAGTTTCACATGGATCGTTTAGCTGAGTTTCCATTTTACAGATGACAAAACTGAGGCCCGGAGGGCTTTATGTGCAGGGTTGGTAGACAGAGAGGATGGAGCTTGGTGGAAAGAGGTGGAGTGAGGAAAACCTGAGTCCTCCCAGGTCTAAAGGCGAGGAAGGCAGGCTTGTTCCTCTTCCTCATTCAGGCAGGACACGCAGGGCGGAGCTGCCGAGGGGCGATGGAGGCAGATGCTCCGATGCTTCAGGTGGCCAGGAGCACAGAATCGGGCCTGCTTGGGACTGGGGCCCTCAGGCCAGAGCGGGGGGGGGGGGGCGGGGGGTGCTGCGTGGTTGGGCAGGATGCAGGGGGTCCTGAGTGATCATGAACCCCGGAGGGGAGACAGGGCATGTGCAGGGGGGCCTCGTCCAGCTAAACTGGGAGAAACCCTACGAGGGGCCTCACGGGTCCTCCTGGGTGCCTGGCAAAGTGCTCGGGCTCTCAAGGGCCAGTGTCATCTTGGATGGACGAGGGTGCATGTGGGTGCTCCCTGGGAAAGGAGGGGGGCCTCAGAGAATTCTGCAGCCCTTGCTCTTGGTGTGCTAGATACGGAGACTTTCTGCTTGTCCTGTTCCTGAGCCATGAACCTTTAACCCCCCTGAGCATCTGGAGAGTTCTCTGGCACAGGCCCATGAGGAGGCCACTGCTCTGCGCTGAAGCCCCTGCTGTGGGCCACCCTGGGGCCCAGGGCTCCTCATCTCAGGTCGCGTGAACCTCTTCTCTCCCTGGCCCCAGCCAGCTCTGGCTTCTTCCCGAAGAGCAGCTGCTCTGAGAATGTCCCTGGGCCAGTGTGGGGCTGCCCCCGAGGGTCCTGGCCAGGCCGGTAAGTGTATTTGCAAAGTTTACTGAAAATGGAACAGTGCCCAGCTGTTCTCAATTTTTTTTTTTCCTAAGGGAAGGACAGGAGGAAATAGACTGAAGTGACAGCAGGAGGAGGGCCCCTGTGGGATTTTCTCAAGGTTCGTTAACCCCACAACGAGCCATCACCTTCCATAGAAATCCTTCTGATGTCTGCTCCCTTTGGCCCAGCCCGTGCTATGCTGTGATCTTTCCCCAGTGATCCAAGAAGAGAGAGAGTCTTTTCCAAAAACAGAGGCTGATGGTAGACAGGGTTGAGTCTCTAGTTTGGGAGTGGAGTTTTGTAAAACTGGTCAAATCTCCCTGCTGAGAAAACATTGTTACGGCAGTGCCAGTGCCCCCTGTGCTCCAGGGCGGTCCTGTGGCCCACGCGGTCTTCTAGGCCAAGGCCAGGCTGGCCTGGGAAGCCTGCTCTGGTCTTTGGGACCCCACATGACTTAGCTTCCCAATGCAGTTTTTATTTTTTAAGGTAAATGAAACATAGGGTCATAATCATACGGATTTAGAGCAAGAACGTCTGGGATTCACTTCAGAAGGCTCTTCGTGTTCCTGTGCATCACCTTTCTTTCTGATGAGTACTCTCAGTGGGAGGATCCCATTATAATCAAACAGGTGCCTTATATAGCTACGTGTTACAGGCTCAGAGACCCTGAAAACCGATTTATGGGGAGTGAAACCAGGAAAGACAGGGTGAGGCTTTACACGTATGTAGCAGGGAAGGAGGCTTCGGTCCCGAACATTCCTGTGCCAGCCAGATGAGTTGGAAACAGCACAACACAGAGCAACGGAAAAGCCATGTGCAGTCTCTGTACCCGCTTGTCGGACTGTCGGGTGGTCTTTGGCCGGAGCACGTTTCCTCTGCCCTGACCCCTTCTGGCCTCTCAGTCAGGGTGTGAATCCAGTCCCTGTTGGGGGGTGGAAGTGAGACTCCAGTTCTGGGATCCCCCCCGGCCTCTGGGCACTGCTGTGGAAAGCGCAGGGTAGAGCAGCTTCTTCGCGAGTTTTGATTCCTACTGGTTCTCAAGCTGAGCTGCACCCTGGAGTCCCCAGGGACCCTGGTGATGTCCTTGCAAGAAGCCCTGCAAGCCCTGCCACAGTCAGGGGCTCCATGTCAGCTCTCAGGTGTAACCTGAAGCTCCCAGGGCATTGTTTGAGCGCCAGGCTTCTAGAAGGTACTAGAAAGTCTAGCTCTGTACAGAGGGCTTGGGGAACTCTTTCAGGTCTGCCCCCTATTTCTACATCACACGTCCACCTTGGGAGCCAGTCTTGTTCAGTGGTTAAAAGCACACAGGTGTCACATTGCCTGAGGATGAATTTGTGTCTCACTGCTTACCAGCTGTGTGACCGTGGTCAGCCTCAGCTTCTCACTCAGTACAATGGAGATAATTCTAAGACTCCAAAACGTTGTAGTGGGCAAAAAGCCTATTCACAGACAGCACTTGCCCACGCCTGGCATGCAGTAAGTCTTGGGTGGGTGCACACCACTGCTTAGAGTTGCAGCTGTGTGTGGCTCACCCACATCCATCCTGCTGTCTTCACCCCGGGGGTCCTCCCCTCTGGCCAGCCTCTTTAGACTGACCAACCTCTGGTAGGCCTGGCCAACTCCCTGACTTGGTTTCTTCCTGAAGATGTTCCTAGGATGCCCACTTGGCATCTCACGCCATACCTGAAGACTGGCCCTACCATGACACCATGCTGGGAACAGGCTCTTGGGTGCTGCCCCAACCCAGGACCTCAGACCCTCAATTGTCTGGCACATGACAGGAAAGAAGATGGGGTTGGATGAACTAGGGTGAGATCAGAGCCAAAGAAGTCCATCCACTCATTCCTCAGGGCCCCTGGGAGGCCCATGGCCATTGGAGCTACTGTGGTGAGTCCCTCTCTGTGGAGCTTCCAGTCCAGTGGGAGAGACAGACTAATCCCATACTCAGGAAACCACCAAAGATCTAAGTGTTTGGAAGAAAAGATCTAAAGAGGGTAAAGTATGAAGTTGTTTACCCTGCTTCGGAATGCTTGAAGGAGTTAAGTTTTGGGGAGCAAGTAAGAGGAAGTACCTTTCCTAGCTAGTATATTTTAAACTTGTAGGACTTCTTATTCTACAGGGTTACAATAATTGAGATATGTTTCAACACAGTCAGGGAAGATGACCAGAGAACAGGTTATTAATGGGGCCACGAGTCATCAGAAACCACTCACAGAAGCAGCTACCGTGCCCTCCTCTGCACCATCTGCCCTCATCCTGGGCCAGCCTGCCGCTCTGGCTGTATCACCCTCTAGAGGGACCCAGTGAGACTGGAAGGGAGACTTGGATGGCCAGGAGACTTGAAACTCTGCCACATGGAAAAAATATACAGAAGCCAGAGAGGTGTAGTCTCCATTTTGTAAAGGGTCATTCTATGGGGTGGAGAGTTTGAAGCGACTGGGGGAAGGTATAGGGAAATGGATTTGTAGAAAAATGGTTGGGCCCAGTGTGTGAAACATGGAAGACGTGAGCCCCTCATTCCTGGAGTGACCGCTGGATGATGGGTCTTGAGCCAGGGCCTAGGAGAGGGCCTTTGGGATCAACCAGAAATCGCTGAAATCTTTCCAAGGCCTCAGGTCTTGGTAGTTGGACCATTATTTTGTTGGTCCCTAGCAGAAAATAGTGTCCTGGGGAAATGGGATGTGGAAGGAGCGAGGTTTGTTGCAAGGTAAGGAGGTAGGAAACGTGCCAGGCTGGAAGGGGGTCTGGAGTGGCAAGGAAGGGACTGCTGGCCGAGGGGCACGGATGCACATGCCGGGACCTGGGTGGACCAGAGGCACGTGAAGGGACATGTGTCTCCTTAAGACTTCTGGGATGATATCTGTATGACAGGAAATAGGAAGAATCAAAAACAATAACAGAATAAAACCAAATGCTTCTGGAGAGCATAGGTGCCAGGCTCCACGCTAAGTGCTTTCCAGACGTCACCTCATTTAATCAGCCCCAATGGAACGGAGCAGATATGTTTATTATAGCCTTTTAACAGTGGAGGAAACTGAGGTTTAGGCCCATGTGGCTGGTTCAGGGCTTCAGCCTGGCTTTGAGGCAGGGAATCCAACCTGAAGCCTTAGCCATCAGCCCAGCTCCCCTGAGGGTGGAAGAGGGTAAATTGGGGAAAGGTCCATGGGAGCTGCAAAATGCTGTCTGAGTCTTGCTAGGAGCATCTTTGTGCATCCCTGAGGAGGTGGCTTGTGGCTCCCTGTGCCCAGTCCTGTGAGTCCTGGTGGGGCCAAGATGAAGCCAAAGGCAAGGTTATTTCACAGGGTGGAGGGAGAGCACCAAGTTGACTCCTCTGCATAAATGGGCTGACTGTTGAGATAATAAAAATACCAGAAGGAGCCCTGCATTCGGATTCTACAGGCAGGATGGACTCTTGCAGGGCCACACGAGGGGAGGTGGGAGGGGCTCCTGGTGGCTCCATCGGTGAAGTGTCTGCCTTGGGCTCAGGTCACGATCCCAGGATCCTGGGATCAAGCCCTGCATCAGGGAGCCTGCTTCTCCCTCTCCCTCTAGCACTCGCTCTGCTTGTGTTCTCTCTCTCTCTCTTTCTCTCTCTCTCTCTCTCTCTCTCTCTCTCTCTCTCTCTCTCCAATAAATAAATAAATCATTAAAAAAAGAAATGGGAAAAGTGCTCTGGGGACCACACATTACTTTGGAATTTGTCATCACGACTAGGACAAAAGGATGTGTGGAGTGAATGGACATAGGATCTAGAGGATGGTAAACTGAATGGTTATCAGATTCCAGAAAGTTCTGAAAATCTAGACTTAGTATGTGAGAAAAATATAGTGTATACACGGATATCTCTGGGAGTGATGTCTTTTTCCTGCCAGCGTACTTGTTTGCGGGCACCTCCGCTCAGCAGTCTTCCATGCCCCGACGGCAGAGCATAGGAGTTAGAGCAAGAAGACTCGAGCTCTTCCAGTCTGCATTTGCTGTGTGATCCTGAGAAAGGGTCTTAGCCTCTCTGAACCTATGTTTTCTCAATTCCAAAAGGGAACATTTATAAGAGATACTCTATTCAACTTCATAGGTTAGGGAGAACCAACGGTAGCAAGTAATAATAACCATTTTGAGGTCTTTCTTACATCTCAGACAATGCCTGTCTCAGGGGAGAGCCCATCGAATATGTACTGTAAAGGTCTCCAGGGACACCAAAATAGTGGGACCAAGTTGGGGTCAGAAGGGAAGTAAGATGCTAAAGATCAAAGGGTAAGTGCCAAGATGAATTAATTTAAATGTGGATGTGTCAAATGGATGCCACAAGCAGGAATATAATCAGTTTGGATCAGCAATGCTATAAATCTTGGGGATTTTAGAATATAAAGTGATAACAAAATGGTTTAGAAGTACTAAAACTAGGAAAAAAAAATGCAGATCCCAGAATGTCTATTCTTACTTGGAGACTGAGAAAGTAAATGCTGGAAAGTGTGGTAGAATGAAACCAGGGACGCAGGCTTGAGAGTTGGGAGACCTAAGTTTTATTCCTAGTTTAGCAATTAGTGAAATGCACTTGGAAAGTCAGTTAACCGATCAGACACATTTCCTCATTTGTATAGCGGGTTTAAAAAAAAAAAATCTCTTCGTTTACTTTCCTGAGCTATAAAACCCTCTAACCCAGTGTTTTTCAAAATCTGGGCTATGATGCCTTAGGGAATTGTGAATTCAATTTAGGGGATTAAGGCCAGCAGTTTAAAAAAGGAAATAGAATGGAATAGAGCACAGAATATATCACACATATACATATCGTTTCATAAAACGTTTGTTTCAGTTACATGGATGCGTCCGGACGGGGCTGATTTAGAAAATACGTTTCTTAAGATGCTTTATGATCAAAAAGTTTGAAAACCATCGCTCTAACACTTCTAGTGCTGCCAGGAAAACTCAGATATGCTACCTACCTCAGTTTCCCCCTCTGTACCGGTACCTCCATAATCTGATCCCTTTGACTTCACATAAAGACACCAAAGGCCCAGATGCCAGCACCCTTCTCTACACAACACCCCTTCTCCCCGCTGGGAGCACAGAGCTGGTAGGGGATAAGGTGTTTATGAAGAAGAATACAGTTGCCAGATTTAAAATAAAAATAGAAGCCTTCAGTTAACAGTGAATTTCAGCTCTACGATGAATCATTTTTTAGTATAAGTATGTCCCAAATATTGCCCGAGACATGCTCACACTAGGAAACATAAAGTGTTTATCAGAGATTTAAATTTAACCAGCTCCCTGTATTTTATGTGGCAACCCTAAGTAAGTAATAAATAAAGAGCAAACAGGAAGGAAAGTTTGCAAAGATTATGACTTTAAGTGCCCAAACTACAAAACTTTGTGCCTTAATATGATCATAAATTAACAGCTGTATTGTATTATGCAAATTTATGTTAAGTTATTCACTATCTGTCATCATGCTCCAATAAAAATTGTATATATGACATTTAGAAAAAAAATAGCATCTTCTGATAAGAGTTTTGTGTTGCATTTTGGGGGTGCTGATTACCTTTGGCTCGCTTGAATATGCCACAGCCACATCAGCGCAGGGCCAGGGGCTTTGTGAGGGGCTCACTGAATTACTTATGGTCTGTCTAGATCCTCGAAAACAATCCCAGGGAGTGGTCAGGGGCTGCTTTCCCTCCTCCATTTTCATGCCTTTCAGAGGAAATGCAGGTCAGTGGTGAAATAGCAGGAGAGAACCTTCCTGCCTTTCCTCTAGAAGTTGGCCATTTCCCACCGGTAAGCACTGTGCAGTGTGCAGGTTAGCCTAACTGGACGAGCAAGATTTGGTTTTTCAACTCTGTGCCTTCACATTGGCGGGCGATTATACACAAAGGGAAAAAAGCAATTTCTGTTGTTTTCTTTCTACAGCCTCACTATAGAAATGTCCACCAGTTGAGTAATTTAACATTTAGAGAATTATTTGCTTAAACATTAGAGGCTGATTTGCTTAATTTTTTACACTGATGACCGTCACCCTCTTGGAGACTTCTGGTATGCCACCAGCATTTTTTCTTTTTTTCAGCTTCTATAATTTTTTTTTTAATTGTGGAATATTGTCCGTGCAAGAAATGCCAGTGTCTGTTCTGGAAGGGTGGGAGGAGTAAAATCTCGCTAAGGGCATATTACATCCCCAGAGCTGAAGCTTAGCGGACAGGGAGCAGATGGCTTTGAGGAATATTTGAGGAATGCCAGGCCAGGCTTGGAAGACAGGCTGTTTGCAGCAGGAATTACCGGGAGGAAGGCAGGTGAGGGCTGTACAGTTAAAAGGGGACTCTTTGTTCATCCAGAAGAGAAAACACAGACACTGTCATGCCGGAAGCTGTACCAGGCTTGCTCTCCCACCACAAGTGTGGACTCTCACTGCTCCAAGGATGGAGTGTAGGGGCAAGGGCACCCTGGCTACTCTGGGTCTTAAGAGAGAGGACGACAGGCAGAGATCTGGAGTCAAGAGACCACACCCAGATAGCCTGATCTTGGGTGGTCTCCTAAAGCTCCCTGCCTCAGTTTCCTCATCTGTAAAACAAAGGGATTAGATTGAATCATCTCTAAGTTTCTTTCAACTCCAGCTATCATTCATTCATTCATCCAGCACTGAGCCCCTACCATGTACCTGGATGTGATGACAGATCATTGCGCTCATGATGCCAGCAGCTGAGTTTGTCTAGGGGTCAACAAGCAGAAGCGTGTCATCCTGCCTAAGAGAAGCACAAGGAGAAGGAGGAAGAGAGGGAGACGGGGGAGGAGGGGATATGATATGAAATTCTTTGTAAGGTTGCTGACTCCCAATTTTCTGAAAACGGCTGAGAAAGACAAATCCCTGGGGGGAGGGGGAGGGAGGAATCTTGCTTTCTCGGTCACCGGCTTTCCCAGCTGAGAAGGCAAAGGTCTCTAATGACCCGACATGGACAATGAGGAGGAGGTGCTCCTTTCTGGAAATGACTCTCCAACATGGAGCACCAGCAGGGATGCCTTAAACCGATGGACCACTTCACCTGTCTCACATGGAAATGAATGAACCAATCAGAAGAAATGTGCATCGCAGCTTCAAAAGTTGTCAAGTGTGGTATAGGAAATCAGATTTGGAGGCATGGGTGGTGTTTTCATCCTTCCTTCCAGTTGTAGAAAAGAAAAGCAGGTATAGACACATAACAGGATACTGTTTAGATGCCGGCAAGGGGACAGGATTTGTTTTGCTGGATTATGGCCTGTCTCACCAGAAATCTCATGAAGCCTGAGAAGGGTGTTTGTCAGGATACCCACAGACCTTATTAAGTGGGCTTTAAGGTAAAATTTGAGGGACAGGGAGAAAAATGCTACCAGATACAATGATAAATGACAGGTTTGACATATGAATTATTCCCGAGGGGAGAAACTGTCTGCTGAAACCCAAGAAACAGAATGAATAGAGGGATTCTGATATGGTGGATTTTATGTAGAAAAAATTATTTTACATGGAAATATTGATAGAATTTTAGTTTAAGACACCCAAGGGCAGATGAGAAGAATGTAAATTTATTGGATATTAAGTAAAAAGAAACCATATACTTCTTGGCTTAAGGTTTTTTCCTTTCTTTTGCTATAGATTTCTATGTTGTTTGATCTGTTTATTGGTGGTTGAAGTACATTAATTAATTTTTTATAGTGAAGTCTGACATATCGTGATTGATTAGGATTTCTTCATTCCTCAAAGCCAAAGATCTAAGCAGAAAATGCCATTTATTCTGATAATGACCTTAAGTACTTGGTGTTAGAAGACAAGGAGAGGATCACCCAAGAGAGGAAGAGAAGTGACTCTGGGAACTTCCTGACATCCTGAGAGAGACCTGGCTATCACAGTGCTAACATAATGGTCCTAAATGTGTCTGTGTGTTAACCCACTTTGGCCAACCATCTGCTCTCATAGAACAATCTACTATGGACCTACTGGTCATTCCCAAGACAGCACCAAGGAACCAGGAGCTAATAGATCTGAGTTCACATGCAGGCTCTCTTTCTACCTTGAGCCATTCACTTAATCTCTGAGTTTCAATTCCCTAATCTTTAAGGAAATATTTTCTATACTTGGAAATACTGACTTGGTTGTTGGAATGAGTTGGCCCAGGACCAGGCACAGAATAGGTGTTCAATGAATTGTAATTCTTATGATTATTTCCATCATCATTATTATCAATATTATTTGATATTGAATACTTGATCCCAAAGGATCACTCCTTGATAAAAACAAATTGGAAACAGGGTGTTTCTTCAGCAGACTTCGTTAAATAACGAAATTCACAAAAACAGCAGAGTTAGAACTGGCCACAGGTTAGAGATTGAGGTAAGGACGACAGAGAGTACCCCCTTTAATCATGTGAGTGACTCACAATGACTCAAGCCCAGAAAAAAACTGCCAGATGGTACATGTGACATGGAACTTGAGGCACTTCCACTTGATGTTTCTAAGAGATTTCTAATTTACGTAATAAACTTGGTTCACAGGGCCCATTTCTTTACAGAGTTAGGTCAGATTTATTTAACACATAAAATTATTATGAATAATTATGGTGCTCCATAAATGTTTACTGTTATGATGATGATGATGGTAGTGACCACATCATTAGTAGCTTTCAGGCCTACAAATCACTGAATTTGCAGCCAGGCTGGGGAATCATTAAATGAGATTTTCAGAGAAAGGTGAGAGGATGAGAAAGAGAGAGAGAGAGAGAGAGAGAGAGGAGAGACATGCTCTGGGCAGCCAGAAACACATTCCCTCCATTCTGAGATAACATGTGGCCTGAGGGAACTTCCCTCGGCCTCACTTGTCTTGTCCAGAAGATGGAGATACAGCCCCTTCCACCCTGGAGGTGGGGCATGGACCAGATGACCTTTGGGTTTGGGATCCTCCAGGTCTACAGATCATAATTTTAAGAGGTGCCTTCAAAGAGGCTGTTCTTTTTTATTTTTTTTTTATTTATTTATGATAGGCACACAGTGAGAGAGAGAGAGGCAGAGACACAGGCAGAGGGAGAAGCAGGCTCCATGCACCGGGAGCCCGACGTGGGATTCGATCCCGGGTCTCTAGGATCGCGCCCTGGGCCAAAGGCAGGCGCCAATCCGCTGCGCCACCCAGGGATCCCCAAAGAGGCTGTTCTGCTGAATGTTCCAGAACAATCACCTCGTGGCTCTCGCCAGGCAATGCTTTTGTTTCTTGGCTCTCTGGATGGGTTGGATGGATCTAAACCATAACACAATCACAGAAAACCTACTATTTCCTGCTGACCAAATGAGTGACATCTAAAGAAGTGAAAAGCAAGTCCAGTAATTATGCAGAGTATTTATAAAGTTATTCCTGTCCTTAATTATGCAATCCAAGGTCATTGCTAATGCTAAGTTTGCAGATATACCTCATGGGAACACGGCACCGGCCCTTCGGCCTGGCTGCAGCTTAGCATCACCTGGGGACTTTTAAAGAAGCATGATGCCCAGCCTTGCTGCAGCCAACTACATCACAATCACTGGGGGTGGATCCCAAACATCTGTGGTTTCTAGTAAGTTCTCAAGGGCAGGGAATAGCCCCGGCTGCTCTTGGGCCTTGATTTGCACATGGCCTTCAGTCCCAGTGGCCACGTGGATAGTAGAAGAAATTGCTAAGAGGTCTCTGGTTGCCTGAAGAGTCTGCCTACAGGTGGCCTGGGATCTGCTCTATAACCCAGGCCTCGGTCTACTTCATTCAGAGACCCAGGGGATTTGGGGAGCACTCTCTGTAGTCCTCAGAGGGGAGCATGGCAGATCAGGGAGGAGTTGGGCAGGAAGAGCATCCTTCTGAGACAGAAGGCAAGCAGCACCCCCATAGTGTCAGGATGAGTAAAATGGCCCTTGGCAGCTGTTAACGACTGGTTCCAGCCAGGCAAGCATCAAGTGTGGTGCCCAAGAGAGACCCAGGGAGAGGGAGGACAGAGCTCCCTTTCTACTGTGGCACAGTCAAGAGCAGAAGAGGGCCAGGTTGGTGATTAGGCTGCAAGACAAACGTCTCAGATGGACATTTCATGCCCTTCACCAAAGAACACAATGAAAATGAATCACAAGGAAATGCAACTAATGGGAAATTCCAGGGTCATGGAACCCAAAGAGAAAGTTTGCGATGGCTGGAGAACTCTACAATACATGAGACAGGATCAGTGTCCCAGAAAAAGGGAGGAAAGCACTGAGAACAGTGTCTGTGGAGGGAGAAAGCAGCCCTGAGATATGATGTTTGTTTCAGGAACATTCCTGCTTCAGAGCGTAGGCATCTAGGAAGGCAGGTCAGTGAAGAAGCTGCCCAAATACTCTTCATCTTGAACTGTGTGGACTGGAGAAAGAGCATTTATAGACTCAGAGAATGGGCCTTGAACCTGTCCCAGAAGGGGGGTGGTGGGGGGCGGGGAAGCCACTACAAACCCAAGACCTTCCAGGCAAAATTATCCTTAGAGCAGAGAGCCAGGATGACAGGCCAAAGATGGTGCAGTCAAAGGTGACAGACAAGGAAGGGTGTGTGCCCCCATCTGCTTGACAACTGACATCTTCTCAGTGCCCTGAAAGTGTGGTACAGACATAGCTACAAGCGCCCCCCCCAAAGAGGCATCCCAGAAGCCCCCCTTTCTTGAAGTGCTGGAGCCATGACTGACCCACACCATCAGGAGGACGCCCCTTTATTGAGTCACTGAACACAAGAGACAATGCTGAGAACTGAGACTAAGTGGATGGGAGGTGTGAGTTCCGATCCAAGCGAGGCCCCTTCCTAGTGTAGAACCCTTAACGAGTTATCTTCTCAGTGCTTCTGTGATGGTTGTTAGTCTTTTGTGCCAACTTGGTTAGACCACAGTACCCATAGTGAATCAAACGCTAGTCTCAGCGTGGCTGTGAAGATTTTCTGTAGATGTGGACATTGGACAATCAGTTGACTTTGAGTAAAGATGACCTTCGATAATGTGGATGAGACTCATCCGATCGGTTAAAGGCCCTGAGAGCAAACACTGAGGTTTCCTGGAGAAGAATAAATTCTGTTTCAAGATTGCAGCTTTGAATCCAGTCTGAGTTTCCAGACTGCGGGCCTGCCTTCCGGAGTTTGGACATGCCAGCCCCCACAATCAAAGGAGTCCATTCCTTAAGATCTCTCTCTCTCTCTCTCTCTCTCTCTCTCTCTCTCTCTGTCTCCCCTCTTCCCCCATTGGTGCTGCTCCTCTGGAGATCGCTGACTGATATAGCCTCTCTTTCTCCATCGATTAAATGAGAATGGTGGTAGTTCTACTTCATAGAGTTGTGAGAGTCGAGTCTTGTATGTAAAGTACCTAGCTTAGGGCCTGCCATATAAACATTCAAGCATCATCATTGTCATCACTGCCAGTGAAGAAGTCTGGTTCAGTCCCTTCCTTTCATAGGCAAGGAAACTGAGGCACAGAAAGGGAGATGAGAGTACAATGTGCCTGTGCAAAGGCCCTGTGACCACAGTCATACCGGGGTTCATTCACTTAATCCTCGAGACAACCTTATAAGCAACATACTGTTGTTATTCCCATTTTACAGACAGGAAGAAGGAGGAACAGAGATTATGATGCCAGTCCTCCATGTCACACTGCGAGGGAGTGGCAGCTCGGTGCCTCCGTGGGCGCCACTGGCACTCAGGTTTTGGGGTTCCCTCTTCTGGGTGGCGGTGCCCCTTTGTCAGAGAAAAGTCTGGAAGTAGTTGGGAGCCCATCCCCCAGTGAGAGCTTCTTGACTCTGCTCCCAGCAGGTGAACCGGCAAGAGGTGGTGCCTGTCTCCAGCCAGGGGGTGAGAACTGCCTTCGAGGGATGGGGGCCCCCAAATAGTGATTGACAAGGCTGGGATACCTCGTTAAGCCATTTTCATGAAAAAGTTTGTGCTTTGCCATGAAGCATCCTCCCCCCGGATCTCCCTCTCTTCCTCAGCCACTTGAACCAGTTTCTCATCGAGTTGAAGTTCTCGCCTATAGCTAAGGAGGTGAGGAGTTTGTCCTCTGCCTTCCAGTCTTAAATTACTAATTAAAATGTCTTGGAGACTAAGCCCATTGCAAAAAGAGCCTGGGTGGCTTTCTAAAGCTTCTTGTTCATAACCAGAGGGAAGTTGATTCTCTTCTCATCTTTATAATAAGGATTCTTTTCGCAGGGTATCTGTTTTATGCTTCCTACAGCTCTGGCCCCAGTTCGGTCCCAGCAGGGGGAGGCCAGTGGAGTTTAATTACATTCCTCCTATAGGGAACATTCAAGGAATGAGGCTTTGAAAAACAACTTGTGCCACGAAAAAGAAAAAAAAAATCAAATTAAGCGAGTGAGAAACAGGCATTGCCTTTTGTGTCCTAGAGACCCAATCTAAATATTTAAATTTTAAAGACAGAATTCTAAGTGCTTAACTTTATAAACCTTACACATTGCAATTCATCGGGGAGTCAAACATCCCTTCTGATCTGGAATATTCATATGCTTGGGCTAACAGGCTCGTGTGGTTGCTATCTTCACACATACCATATTCAACTGTAAAACAAAATGCTAAAAAAAACCCAAAACCAAAAAACAAATGCAACACACACAAAACACCCAAAATAAAACATAATGCTGCCTACAGTCCCGAGGCAGCATACACTTAGCAGAAAACAGAGTAAATGGAATGTCTTGGCCACAAGCAAACATTTTAGAAAGGTCCCTATTCTCTGCTGACTTCTCCATTTCCCACCATCCTCTCTCCATCTCTGAGCTGCCCAGTCACTGGCTCCTCATGGGGGGGAAGTGCCCCCCACCCCAGGCCAGAGCTACCGATTTGCAGACTCTTGTAGACAAATACCATGAGCCGAGAGAGGAGTAGAACAAGTAGGCAAGTGGGCAGACGATTAACCGAGGCAGATTTCAACTCGGTGTAAGGATAAGGTAGTAAGTTCCTGGGAGTGTTCGAGCAGAGTGGCCCGATCTTGTGTCAGAGGTCTGTCCTGGGTAGGAGGCTGCCCTAGATACCCCATAAGATCCCCTCGGAGGCTAAGAGCCCAGGATCCCTCTGTCCCTGGGAATGAGCTTCTGGGCCCCATGGGAGCCCTGTGGGAGCACAGTCACAGCCCTGTAGACGGCGGGATGCTGCCTTCATCTGCCCGCATTTCCCTCTGCAGCAGCCTTGTCTCTCTGACTCCCGTCTACCTCCTTCCTTCCAGGGTGCAGGAACCACGTTTTCTCCCATGCACCCTCCTATACCCTTCCCCCAACTTAAATTTGCTTTCATTTCATCTGCAGTTAGAAAAGAAGGGGCAAACGTGATTCGTTCATTGGCTCACCCCACGCCTATCCATCACGAGCCTGCTACGTGCCAGGCACTTTTGGATGCCCTGGGAGGTACCAGTGTGCCCAGCAGACAAGCCTTCACCCTCATGAGGCTCGAATCCTCGTGGGGACTTGCTTATGCTGCTCCTCCCAAGAGTAAGGGGCATTTTAATAATGTTGGATACCATGTTGGATCAGAGGAAGGACCTCCGAATGCTGAGATTTTATTTTTATTTTTTATTTTTTTATTTTTTCGAATGCTGAGATTTTAAACCTAGTGATGAATGGCTGGACAAAGGAGCAGGAGTCTTCATCATGTCCTTTTTACCAGATGATGCCATTCTGAAGTTTTTGCTCAATTGGGGTCAGAATGGCTTTGGTCAATAGAGTCCAGTGAAGTTAAAAAAAAAAAAAGTGTGTGTGTTTCTTCTTTTATTCCAAAAGCGAATTGTTGGGAATACAGCCCATACCTTTGATGTTTTAAGAGCCCATAATGTGAGCAATAGTTAAATAAATGAGCCATTCAGTTGAGAATCTAGCTCAGTGCCAAGAGGACCCACAGAACGAGGAGCTTCACCTGTGCGGTCCACTTTCCCAAGTTTATTTTTAATTCTTGCTTTTCGGGATTGATGTGTACCGACCCCACCAGCTTATTTGCTTAGCAAAGCTTGGCCCCTCTAGAGGCCCAGATATTGAATATAAAATACTCGGAGTTGCCACATGAAAGGCACCAAATATATGCTGACTGGTGTGGCCTGTTCCCCGAGGAGCCTCTCCTTGCAAGTCGCCTCCCCCTCAGCCGAGCCTCAATTGCTCTGTGGGGACTCAGGTGGGGGGGGGGCAGGTGCTTGGAGCATTAATTGCTAAAAATTCAAAGTGCTGACCTGCTAAGCAAGGAAGCTGAGGAAAAAAGTTTGCAAGTCCTTTCTGCTCTTCAACCTGCCTCTCACTTGATCGCCCCCATTGCCCTCATTTGGGATATCACTGTACAAAATTCAGGTTTCTGGGGTGGCCAGGGGTTCCCCCAAGGGCAGTGGGTTAGGAGGTGGAGCAGGGAAGCTTCTGTGGCTCTCTGATCTGGGGTCTGGAGCCAGAACAGGGGCAAGGGTAAGGAGAGTAAATAGTGTTGTGTACTTTGGGGAGAGAGGAGAAGAGACAGAAAGGGAGCAAGATGGGGCATCTGGGTGGCTCAGTGGTTGAGCGTCTGCCTTTGGCTCAGGTGTGATCTTGGGTCCTGGGATGGAGTCCTGCATTGGGCTCCTCGCAGGGAGTCTGCTGCTTCTTCTGCCTATGTCTCTGTGTTTCTCATGGGTTAATAAATAAAATATTTTTTAAAAAAAGAAAGGAAGGGAGCAGGGTGAGAAGGAGAGAAAATACAAGAAAGCAATGGAGCTTCTCAGAGTTCCTGGATGGTGCGAGGCCTGGGGATTGGCTGTGACTGCTGAGGCCCGTGGGAGTGGCTCAAAGTCAGGTAGTGTGGGCATGGGCTCTGGGCATCTCCAAGCAACGGGGAAGGGTTTAGAGCCCTGGGTGGGGGCACATGGAGGTCTTGGCACTGGGCTGCAGTCATGCATAGCACACATGGTCCCTACCTTCCTGCAGGTGTCCCCAAGGAAAGAATGGGCCAGTGACCTAGATCATGAAGATCTTTGTGTGTATGTAGTAACAATCACATGGGCAGTTAAAAACTGGGGCTACCATCTTCTCATCCAGGGTAATGGGTCACCCTGCTTTGGGGACTCTTGAGTTGACTTGTCTTGAGTTGTTTTCCTTCCCGGAGCTGGTATGTTCATAGCAGTGGCCACAAAAGATGACTTCCAGGATGGAGTTCTAGGTACACAGAGAGGGCCCAGAGCACAGAGTTCTAGGGCCCAGAGAGGCCCCTCTTGTAGGTTGTCAAGACTTCTCTAATATTAGCTACAGGGATGCCAGGGAGGTGTGAGAGAAACTTGTTCTTTAGGTCAGACACTTCCAGAATGGAGGACAGAAAGTGGACAAGCTGGACACGTTCCAAGGTTCCCCTCATTGCAGCTCCTACATGTGCAGTGAAAATAGTGCAGATTTTGCTCCAGGCCCCAGGGGAAGAGCATCACGGGAGTTCTCTTTGACCACAGTACTTCTACATGGACTCTCAACTGGAGACTCTTAAAACTACCATATACCATCTGATCTAGGGGGAGCTCCCTGCTGAAAAGATCCAGTCCACTGGGTACCTGTTAGAGGTGGTAGGTCTCCAGTCTACACATATATCCTGAGAGGAGGCTCTGGTTGCTTCCTTCATTCGCCTTGAAAATGACTTGGCATCTACCCAGAAGCTCCCCCTAGCTTCCCACCTTGGAGAAAACTATTTAAGGAAGCAAGATTTAGGATTATAGGTAGTAAACTCCTAAAGACATACCCAGGATGGGGAGATTCCCACATCACTGTCTCTCTCACTCAGTAAAGTAAGAGTGGCATCGTTCTCTTTGGAATGATTTTGAAACTGTTTTAACAGAAGGTAAATTATTGTGGAGTATCAGAGCTCTATCATTAGGGATAAGCACTTGCCACCTATAGCACAACTGGGGGAGATGCAGGATTTAGGGTTTGGAACAAGGCCGCTCGCAGTGTGGGCTGTGGATTGTGGCATCAGCATCACCTGGGGGCTTGCTGGAGATGTGGAATCTCAGGCCCCCCATGAAACTTCCATGGTCTTTTGCCGTGAATCTGGCCATGCTAGTATCACTGTTCTTGTCTTTGGATTTTTTTTTTAAGATTTTAATTTATTTATGAGAGACACAGAGAGAGAGAGAGAGAGAGAGCGAGAGCAAGAGAGAGAGAGAGAGAGAGAGAGAGAAACATAGGCAGAGGGAGAAGCAGGCTCCCTGCGGGGAGCCCGATGCAGGACTCAATGCAGGACCCCGGGATCACACCCTGAGCCAAAGGCAGATGCTCAACCATTGAGCCACCCAAGATTTTGGTTTAACTTTAGGGCTGTAGGCTGTTCTGAGTTCCCACCTCTTTCCTTGTACCTCTCAGCTTTATGTTCTGTTGTACTGTTACAGGATCTGTGGGGAAGGGCTTAGATGCACCGCCGTGTGAAGGAGTTGATGAGGACACTTGAGCTTATTCCTCTTAAAATGTCAGACAGCAGGACTCAAGCAGACCTGGGCAAAGTGGAGAAACCTGCCCAATGGGAAAAAAAACCCATTTCGAGTTTTTCACCTGAATCTTTTTTTTTTTTTCATTTGAATCTTGGAAGTCAGCTATGCCCTACTCCCAGTGTGAAGATGACCGACCCTGAATATTCACCCTGGGTATGATCCAAACTGGGAGATTTTTTTTTTTCATAGTGAGGATGGATTTGTGTTAAGCTACTCACATTTCTTTTACTCAACCCTCCTCCTGTGACAAAGGATGTATATTTATGAAACAGCTGGTTGGGGGCAAAATGGCTTCTTTTTTGTGTGTGGCCACAAAATATGTTTTTTTTTCTTTGAGATCCTCTGGCTGTTTCAAGGAACAAATCCTCAACCTTGCTCACATTAGCAGCGTGAGCTAATCAGCTGAAATACCCAGCATGGAATGCTTTTATCCTTAAGAGAAAAAGAAAGAGCAAGTTGTATTTTAATTAGATATTTATAATGGTTACAAAGCAGCTCTTCAAGAGAAGTTTTAAGAATCTGGCCTTCCTTCTAAGGCGTAACTGTGTTCAAATTATCCTAAAGAGGGGCTGTATATCCATCCAGCCCAATTTGTGATAAATTTACAACTGGGTTCTGCACAGCAGATTTATAACAACAATTAAACAGAAGGAAAATGGGTCATAAATTTTAGCTGGCACAGTCCAGCACCAAAGAGAAGAAAAGAGAATGCTTTGGCCAGATCAAAAGTCAATAATTTCCACATAAAGTGCTAGAGCTATAGCAAAAACAATTTATATGGAAAGAAGCTGTTTGTTTGTTTTTTCTCCTGTTTTTTTTCAAAATTAGATATTGGAGAACACAATGAAGCATCAACATTACAAAGACCTTATTAAATAATTGGTGTGCTTTCTCAATTTTATGAGTGGCGCAAGCAGTACAAACCTCTCCCAGCTCCTCAGTGCTCGAATTTAGGGAAGGTGCCTCCCCTTCAGTCTGACTAAGGAATTATGGGGCAACGGGAGAGTCTTCCAAGAGATTGGGTGACTTTGAAAAGTTTTAAGCGCGATTTTGGTGGTGGAATGAGAGGAAGGGAAGCCAGAACAAATTCCAAAGCCAGATGATTTGGAAGAAAACACATGTGTCTCTGGAACGAAGCAACCTAGAGGCACGAATTATAAAGTGGATTATAACCATATTATATAAATGGAAACAGAAATCCATGCCCCGAAAGGAGAAAGACGTCAAGGCCACTTGGCTCAGAACAGGTGGCAGGAGATGGAGTATTACTGGACAGAACGTGTGAGTTTGTAAAACACGTATCAAGATAATCTTCACTGGGGAGGGAAGACCCTCAAGTATCCCTACGCCTGCCAGAAGTTTGGTTCTGCTAAAAGTAGCGCGCCTGAAATCACGGACTTTCGCCGCTGACAATTTCACATCTTGACTGGCAAGGGATACAGGGAGGCCAACTGCCACCCACTGTAGCCGCACCGATAAGGAAGCACTGACTGGCTCTGTGGCAATCACAGGACACTTGGTATGACGTGGCCTCCCCGTTCACACAAGCACCTAAGAGCCGGCCGGACGCAGGGTTTAGAAGTCGGAAGAGCAGGCAGCGCTGGGGGCCTCTGGACTTGCACCC
Source organism: Nyctereutes procyonoides (assembly GCF_905146905.1). Lineage (NCBI taxonomy): Eukaryota > Metazoa > Chordata > Mammalia > Carnivora > Canidae > Nyctereutes > Nyctereutes procyonoides. The sequence goes on along the minus strand of NW_026575120.1, from coordinate 33,200,176 downwards.
GTGACTCCGGAAAGCTGGGTGTTAAAAATCCAGCGGAAAGGAGTGTGCGGTTGCATGACAAGAAATCTGAAAGTGGACCAGAGATTCTGTGTCCTTGGGTGGACACACTGGTTTCTGCACCCATTCCCCCCACTTCCTGGAACAGGGCCTCGGGGAGCCACGGCTCCCCGCCCTGAGGTCGGAGCGGTCCAGGGGAGGCCGCCCCAGGCGCCCGCTCCAGGGATGGAGCAAGAGACCCAGGGCTCTGCCAATCAGAGCGCCGCGTTCCCCTGGGGCCCGGTGATTGGTTGAGGGGTGGGCGCGCGGCCCAATCACCAGCAGGAGAGGCCCGGCCACTTGCCGTGGGGGCTTCGCAGAAGGAGACTCTTTTCCGCTGGGTGCGGGGCGTGAACCCGCTCTGGTGAGGCGCTCCCGGCCGGCCCCCGTCAGCCCATGGAGAGGTTCGACGGCTTTGAGGGACACTTGTCAGAGCTACGAGTCATCAGCTCGGAGAACAGTGTTCCTGGGCCCCAGCCAACCCGCCCCCCATAGAGCCTGGGGGCCGCGGGCTGAGCCTGGCATTGCATTCTCCAGCCTGTTCATCTGCTGACGCAGCAGAGTTGCTCATTTGCCCCCCCATTCCCCTCCCCCCCCAAATCTGAGCAGAAGTAGATTAACTGGAGAGCGATGATGTCAGGGCAGAGAGAGGGAACAGATGGAGCAGCCGCTGTTGGCGTGGCCGAAGTGTGTGTCTCCCGTGGGCCACGTGGACACTGCGCAAGGCCTGGAAGCTCAGAGCAAGCCATCTTGGTGGCAGCCTGCTCAAGAGGGCGGCTGGCTGCCTAGAGACCCCACACCCAGGCCATGAGGCAGCAGCTGGCACCCCTACCCTGCCAGGGAACCGTGCAGTGGGGAGGGCCCAGGAGCAGCTCCTGGAGGGTCCCACGCCAGAGGCCGCTGCAGGGGAGGTGCTGAGAGGAGCCTCAGTTAGGTAGGCTGGGGGATCTGTTAGAAGGCCCCAACCGTGGGAGGAGTGGGGGGCCCAGGAGGGGCAGGGAGAGGATAGGAAGGAGGGTGAAAAAACAGACCGTGGGCCCTCCCCAGGGCAGCTTCCACAGGCCACGGGTCAGCCTGAGCTAAGGAGATGGAAGGGCACTGAATTGGATCTGAGACTGAAGTTTTAAACTGGACTAGACTGGTCTGGACTTTTTAATTGCCTAAAAGTGACCAGAGATCTCTGAGACCTATTGGAGGTATCATCAAGGAGAGGGAAAAGGAGATGCATCAGAGCACATTTAAAAGAGGTGATTGGAGAAAACACAAAAAGTTTCCATGTCTGTACCTCACTTAGTCCAGACTGTTCAATATACTGGTTCCACATCTGTCTTAAGACCTCTAGGGGAGATCTTGTCTGGGGATGGAGTATGCCCAGAGTGGATGAAGCTGAAGGATGAGGAGAGAGAACAACCTTGGTTCCAGTGACAGAGCTTGAGCCCCTGCATCAAGCCACACCTGAAGGCAGATCTCCTCTCTGGAGTTTTCTGTTGTGTGGGTCAATAAACTCCCTAGATAATCTGGGTTAAGGTTTCTATCACTTATCAACAGAATCCTGATTGATATCATGCACATACACCCTCCTATTCTTGGGGAGAGGGACATAGCTTTCATCACATTCTCATAGGGCATTGCTATAAAAAGATATGGCTCAGAGGAAAGAAACTCTGGAGCTCCAACCCAGCGATCTCTTGACAAATATGAGGGAAACCATGAGATGAGTTGTGCAAGGCTCTCCAGGGACATTGTGGAAGAGCTAAGTCAGAGCATCTTTGGGTGTAGGGTCTGGAGCCTGAGTCTGGCATTAATTGGCACTTCAGAAATATTTGTTGCATGGAAAGCAACAGGAAAATTATAACAAGTCATACTTTACATGCAAATTTTCAGGAAAATAACGAATGTGTGAACATCTAATCTGCATTTCCATGTCCTGACAGATGGCCCCTATTAACAGAACTCTGATTATATTAAAGGAAGGAAGGAAGGAAGGAAGGAAGGAAGGAAGGAAGGAAGGAAGGAAGGAAGGAAGGAAGGAAAGGAAGGAAGGAAGGAAGGAAGGAAGGAAGGAAGGAAGGAAGGAAGGAAGGAAGGATAAAAAAGGAAAAGAAAAAAGAACCTACAAATATCATTGAATGGTTATCATGTACAACACTTAACGGCTATTAACACAATTGTGATTGCCCAATCAATTAAAAAAAAAGACAACCCCTAGGTATTCCCATTTCTCAGAGACAGTCCCAGCTGTGACTCAGAGAAAGAAAATGACCTAGCTTGGTAGGGGGGCTTTCATGGCTGGGGCAGGGCTTTGGCTCCTGTTTCTTCTTAGAAGAGGGGTCTGGGCCCTGAGAGTCTAGGGCTGACTTCTCAAAGGTGGAACCAGAGACCACCCATATCAAAATCATTTGATAAGTTTATTTAAAATTCAGGTTCCTAGGCCCTGGCCCCGACTTAACAGAATAAGAACCTATGAGGAAAGAGCCCTGGCATCTGCATTTTAAGCCATCTCCCCCTTTGAAAAACTTTACCTACCAAAATCTGTTTCTTTTCTCATGGAGTCTCAATGCCTGGCCACATTCTGCACAGCCCCCCGGGGAGATGGTTCTCTGGGGAAAGAAGCCCCACCCCGGGGGGGTGGAGGGATTGGAAGGAGGCTGGGTTTGGTGATACAGTATCACCCTCCTTGAGGTCATGGTCAGTTGAGGCTATGTCAGAGCTGAGGGGCTGTGTGAGTGAGGGCCTCTGAATGGAAGCCAGTGGAACACTCCTTGTGTCCTCGTGGTAGATGAACATAATGGATATAATTATGGTGTAGCTGGTGGGACAGACTCCTAGAGCCCCATGAGCTCTCTCAATGACACCACACATTCTAGACTTGATTATTTGCTGCCTTCTATTGCCCAGGAAGGTTTCATTTGGGAGGGTGGGTATTGTTTTCATAGACATTATTTTTTTTCAATTGGTGATTACATTTCCTGAAGCTGTGGATCATGACTTCTACCTCCCTCTTCAACCCACCACCATGTCTCCCACACTGCTGACCACTCTCTAGATGCTGGCTTCTGGTTTGTTTGAGACCATGGGGCGAATACCCTCTACTGCCTTTACTGCCTTCCCAAGATAGCAGCCAGAGCTTCCTCTGGCATGTGCTCTCCCAAGTTCTCAGTCGTATGACATGGGTATGATCAACTCCGGGGGTGGGATTGACTGGCTTAAGCCCCTCCACACCGCCATTCCCATGGCTGCAATGGTTGGCTCAAGAATGGGCAGTGACCTAAGCATCCCAACTACGGTGAGCCTGATGACTCCTGCTGAGAATTTAGAGCTACAGATTCTTTTCTCTCTTGGTAACGAGCAAGGAAGCCTACTGTAGTCCTAGACATTCTTGGCTGGCTCCCCAGACTTTGAGAGGAAAGCACATGAGAATGGGGCCAGTACTAAGAATGCACAACCAAGAACTGGGGAGAAACTGGGATCTGCGCACACATTTGAGGCCTGGGTAAAGATTTGCTCAAAGTCACATCTCTTCCTAGGCTGCTCTGTGATCTGTACTAATAAGTAACCCCACCTTCCCACTGCCTCTTTTTTTTTTTTTTTTTGGTTTAAATCGGTTTAGATTGGGTTTTGTTAGGTGCCACTAAATGTATCTTGCTAGATATGCCCTTCAGCTTTCTCTTGCAGTCACGTACCCCAGTCATCGTGAGTCCCTCTTCAAACAGACAGACAAACATCACAAGTACCCAGGAAACAGGATATGATGGGTGGTGGGAATAGGTAGCAGGGTTATTTGGATGCACAACTTATTGAGACTCCACGCCCAAAGAATGTTGATTAATGGATCAATGTCAACCTGGAGGGAAGCCCTGTCCTGTTCAACATTTTAATCAATGACTTGGGTGGAAGAGGAGGCATGCTTACCAAGTCTCAGACGACTCCAAGCTGAAGAATTGCTAATATGACAGATGGCAGAACCAAGATTCAAAATTATTTTGACTGATGTGAGCAACAGTATGGATAAGTATAAACTCTTGCATCCAGGCTCAAAGAAATCAACGGGATAAGCAGTGCCCTGGGGAGACCTGGCCCAGCAGATGTCAGAACGGTGTGGAACTTAAAGTTGACCGTTGGCTCACGATGAGCCAAAAGTTGAGGCAATTAGTAACATAGCTAATGAGGTTTTCAAAATATTTGAAATAACAAAATATTTGAAAACTGCATTCACAAAGAAAGGCTGGCCTTGCACCTACTTCCCTTGTGGGATAAAGAAGTGGATTTTTCTGAAAGCAGTTATCAGCTCAGTATATAAAGAAAAGTTTCTAAGGATTCTAAGAACAGGCCACCACCCCCAAATTGTGAATGTAATAATTATATCAGAATGTAATGAAGTCTACTAGAGTGTCCTTCCCTTTAAAAGCACAGATTTTTAACAACTTGTGACTCAAAGCAGTGCACATAAAAGCATCCAGAAAAACATGGGGTGATAAAGTAGCCTCACTCAGCACCCTTGAAAGTTCGCTTCAACTCCACCAAAGAAGAGGCTCATCTAGAAGGAACATCCTGAATCTGGACTCGGTGCCAACCAGCCCATTTCACCTCACTCCATTTATGGCCTTCCTCCTCGATGCTCACCCAGGTTTCATTCCTGCTTTGGCTTGGTCTATCCTTCGGTCCGCTCCTGTGCCAGGAGGACTGGGTTCCCCTCCGGCCTCACACCTGCCTCCCAGGGAGACCTCTGACTCCACAGTCAGAGCATTGGGAAACCACACCTCCCCCTTCCTTCCCATCCCTGGCTCTGTGACTCTCCCTCGGAGCTAAGACTTTGCAGCCTCCTGAGCCAGGCCTGGATCCACAGACCACCCCACACGGCAGAGGCATGTGCATGACACACCTTCTTTTCTTTCTTTTCCTTTCTTTTTTCTTTTTTTTTTCTGTTGTCCTGAACACTTCCTTTTACTTGCTCACCCAGAGGTATAGAGAAGGTGGGCAACACCCCAGTTTCATCTTATAAACTTAGAATGTGGTTTTAGTGAGGAGATTATCAAAAATAAGTTTCACTTGTACCAACACAAAATCATGTGTCCTGCGGATTTCCAATGGACAATGGTACTCACATATTTCTCCTTAAAGCTGTCCACCTCTGCCAGAAGCTTCTCTTGGCAGTCAGGGTTGGTGGCCAGGAGGTAGGTGGCAAAAGAGAGCGTGTTGGTGATGATCTCATAGCCAGCGATGAGGAAGATGAAGGCCTGGCCCACGATCTCATCCAGAGTCAAAGGCTGGGACAGGTGTCTGGGCTGGTGTGGCCGGGAGGGACCCACGGTGCAGTCGGTGGAGGAGAAGACTTGTCTGACCATGTCGAAGCTGTCCACACCCAGAGAGGTGGCCAAATGTCGGGCATCCAGGATCAGTTGGAGGAAATCTCTCCGCCTCTAAGGGACAAACGGAGAAAACGCCCATTCTAGACCTTTGAGTCACATGAATGAGACTTCTTGAAAAAAAAAAAAAAAAGACATGTATATGTAGCGTTTTTTGTTTTTTGTTTTTGTTTTTTAGATATTTTTCATTTCTTTGAGAGACAGAGAGAGTGTGAGCAGTGGGGAGGGGCAGAGGGAGAGGGAGAACCCCAAGCAGACTCTGTGTTGAGCACGGATCCTGACATGGGGCTCCATCCCGCGACCCTGAAATCATAACCTGAGCCGAAATCAAGAATTGGAAGCTTAACCGACTGAGCAACCCAGGCACCTCGTGTATATGTGTAACTTTTAATGAGATTGATGGGACCAGCACCCTCGCTGCAGGATTATCTGTGATGGTGAGAACCTGGAAGCCTCGAATGTCCTTTATATGGCACTGGGTTCTCAGGCTCTGGTGCAGCAAACAGCAGACAGTGATGCTGCCATTAAGAAGGATGAGGCCATTCTATCTGGGCTGATTGAGAAACGTGTTAAGCCATTTGGGGAAGTAAAAAAAAAAAAAACAGAGCAAGTTGCAGAACAATACGCACAGTGGAACCTCATTTCTGTAAAAACGGTACATGTACAATACACATAATTGCACGTATTTGTTCACACATAGAAGATGTTTAGCAACATCTAAACCCGACAGTTCACAGCGAGCTGGAGGAGTGGGAAAACCGGGGTGTGGTGGAGGCTTTGATTTTTTTTTTTTTTTTTTACTTTATACATGTTTGTACTGTTGGTTGGCTGGTTGGTTTTCCAACAAGAAAGCAAAGCACCTATAGATTTAAAGCAAAGCACGAGCTCCCTTGTTCACTTACACACCACTCGGGGCTCACTCAGGTGGCCATTCGCTTTCCTCACACAGTAGGAAATTGGCAGAAGCGGGGACAGGAGGGAATGAGCCTTGGGGAATCTGGCCTGCCCATACCTCCCCCACCCTTGGGTCCCTCTTCCCATAAGGATCCCCTGCCTCATTTAAGTGCTTAGAGCTTTCTTACCATTCTCCCCTATCTTCTTAGCAGCAATTTGCATATTCTTCATATTTTTACTACCACTAATTGTAACAATCGAAGCATTTATGTATTGCTTTCGAGTTGACCAAGTGTATCCCTGGCCTATCCGTTCTTTCTAAAAGCTCGTTAATGTGATGAGTGACAACCAATATGTTGGTTGTCTTCTCCAAAGTGTATGGAGCTAAACAGCCAAAGGAGAGAGTCAGAACCACTGGGAGAAACATAATTCCAAAGTACTGTACCTGGTGCAGCGTGTGCACAATTCCTTGGCTTCTGAATTTCTATTGCGTTAAATAATCCTTGCCTGCCCCACATGTCAGTGCTTAATTCCAACCCATAAGATTGTTGTTACTTCACGTGCTATTGCTTTTTCTCCTCCACAAGAGTATAAGCGAGTCCAGGGCAGGACCCTGTGGCCCACCCCCATGCCTGGTGTGGTGCTGAGCATGTGTTAGGCCTGCGATAAATAATCCCACAAATAACAGTGCAATGTGGTAAACACATTTTTTGAGAAAGGCTGTGTTGGATTTGCTTACAAGTGCATGCCCTTGGAGACTGAGGCCTTTGGAGCTCCACTGCTTTCCAGTTTTTGTGACTTTGCAGGACGTCTGCTGAGATGCCAGCGGGGCTCACAGCTAAGCCTGTGGGCATCAAGTGCCTTGAGTCTCAGGAGCCAGGGCCTCGGTGTCCTGCCAGCCTGCTCAGGTGAGCCACAGCTGGCTGCCTCTTTCCAGCCTGGCCCTGCTCATACTGATTTCCAGGAGGCATCCTCAAGGGCTGGCTTTCCCCAGATTCCTTCCTGATGCTTGGCCAACATCTGGGTGGCTGCTGTGGTCCCGTGGGGCAGAGTCAGGATGGGGCAGGGCATGATGGCACATGTGGCAGGTGAGTGCTTTCTTTTACCCTGGCTCCTGGATGGGAATTCCCAGGCCTGTCAGCTGGGGAGTGTTAAACTCCTCAGGGTGGGCAGCCCGGTGGCTCAGCGGTTTAGCGCCCACTTGACCCAGCCCAGGGCCTGACCCTGGAGTCCCGGATCAAGTCCCGCGTCGGGCTCCCTGCATGGAGCCTGCTTCTCCCTCTGCCTGTGTCTCTGCCTCTCTCTCTCTCTCTCTCTCTCTCTCTCTCTCTCTCTCTCTGTGTCTCATGAATAAATAAATAAATAAAATCTTAAAAGAAGAAAGAAAGAAAGAACTCCTCTTTCTTTGGAAAGGGTGCCATGCAGTTGTCCCTGAGGCTCACCCTTGGCTTTACGGGAGGGGGGTGGAGACGGTGTTGGGCAGGAGAGCACCGGGGGCTCTTCCCAGCGGTAGAACTGCAGCTGGCACCCCTTCCTCTCGTCCCTGCTCTGACAGGCTGCTAGAGGGCCATCGAGCAGGGTTAGAACTCTCTTGTCACCTCCAGCTACAAAGGCCAGAGGACAGGGCTGCTCCCTAGGGCCTGGGCGCTGGAGAAGAGCATTAGTGTAGATGGGTTTCTGTTATTTGCACTGCATCACAGAGGCTATTTGAACACTGCCCATTTAGGACCGAAACAGTGCTGCTTTATGGTTATATCCAAGAAAAATACGCACCCTGATAGATGTAGGTGTCTAATCCACCCATCGGCTAGAGCTTAGAAAAATATTTACCTTTTAACATCTGTGCTGCATTTTCCACTGCACAAACACACATCTGCTTGATGGAATGTCTACAGAGTTTAGATGGGTTTAAAGCAAGTTTTCTTAGTAACCATATAGCTCTGTCTTGACACGGGCAGTCCTGGATTTGTGGTTGGGAGGTTTTTCTCAGATCAACTCATTGTTTGAAACAAATAGCTCTCGAGTTTATAAAAGGAAGAGCTTGAGGCAATCCCAGTAATTGGATCTTTAATAAACCCCTCACCTCATAGTAAGCCATTCGGTGCAACAGTTTTAGAATTTTCAGCCTGATTCCATAGCCTGTGGGGTTCGGGCTGGGGGAGGGGCGGGTGTGTGTTTGTGTGTGTGTGTGACAAAACTGTCATCAGAAAGCTCTTCAGAGCGATTCTGAGGTTTGGAAACATGGCTTTTCCCGCCCCTCCTTCCTCAGGCTTCATCCTCATTCTGGAGACGCATGAATCTGGATGAGAATGTTCTGTCCTTTTAGGTGGCAAAGCCAGGCCAGAGACACCAGTGAGCTGATTCTTTTCCAAGGGCATCAAGTGCAGTTCACGGTGGTGTGGGCCAAGGGGTTGTGAGCTTCTGCACACCTTCCCCTGCTTTCTGAACCAGGACACCTTTGCTTCCGAGTCTCCAGCGGGGGGACGCCAGGCGAGACGAGGCTGCTGCTGGTGCATCCAGCCACTGATTGACCCCCGATCTCCTTCTGGGCCCCCCAGCGCAGCAATGGGACCTCACGTTGTCCCTTATTAATCTCTCTGAGCTAGTCTTTGAAGCAACCCTTTTAAAGCTCGCACAAGTCAATTCCAGAGAAGACACTTCAGCCCTTGTTTTTCCTTTTGAAGCAACTTTCTTGAATGCAACGAGGCCCTTAGAGAATAGCATTAGGCGTGCATGAGTGTATCCAACAGTGAAATTATTTTCCTAACTGAAAAGTCCCATTTCTGTTCTCAGCCAAATATTCCCGGATTCCTCCTATGTGCCAAGTATGGTGCAAGTCTGTAAGGAGGAAAAAGTCTCAGGGTCTCAGATGCAGCAGGAGAGAGCCCTCACCCCCAAATTTCGTAGCCATGTCGTCCATGCTGAAAGCCAGTAGTGAGATCAATTGCCAGTTGCCCCAACCCCTCTCTACGGCTGATGCTCTTCATGCTGTAAAATCCATCTTGCCAATTTTCAATAGAAAGGATATGCCAATGAAAAGTCCACGTGGGCACATTTACCTGGAAAATTCTTTGGGGCTGCTATTGTTGGTGCTTGAAATAGAGAGGCTGTGGGGGGGTGGGGCGCCCATGTCAGAGCCTGGACCGTTTGCTCTGGGCTTCTGTCCACCATCCTTCCCCTCTGTCCTCTCTTGTCTCTTTTGTGATCACCCCTTCTCAGCCCTTCTCCTTTCCTTCTCATGCCCTGGAAAGCTCTAAGCGGTAGGCCTCAGTAAGGGCCAGCGTGGTGTGTGCGGGGCTGGGAGGGAAGAGACAGGACAGAGGGAGGGATGCCAAATCAGGCCCCACTCCATTTCGACACCGTGTCCTATTAAGATACGTTACCTCTTCAGCTGCTTGCTGGTCCCGCAAGGCAATCACATTCCTAATGAGTTTGTTAAAAAAGCCATTCAGTTCATCTCGGTTCTTATTGGGCAAAATCCGGGCCAGTGGGACCATTATGGATGGAAATGATACTTGAAAGAGAAAAACAGAAGTGGCACTGAAAACGGGGTGGCAGTAACCCGGGGCTACCCGATGCTTGTTGCCAGGGAAGCAGACCCCGGCCTTGACTTAGAGTCCTCATCAGAAGGCCGCCCCCCCTCCCCCGCCGGGGTCTGCATGCTTTCCAGCAGGTGCTGTGCCTTATTCCACTCGCCACTCAGTAAGCACATGATAAATGTCTGCACAACTGAGTCCACACTCCATCTGGCCCCCAAGAAGTCAATCTCATCCTTAGAATTTAGTTTTCCAGGTCCTAGAGAGGGAGGCCCACGGTCTTCATATTCCATCAATGAGGACGGGTTATAGGGTTTGTTTCAAACCTGAGCAAGTGGTAGAAGCTGATCTATTTTCTTAACTTGGGGGCCATTTGCATTTGCTTTCCCACAGGGTCACTGTCCCCAGAGCTACCGCCTGAATGGTCCCTACGAGCTGCCACAGCAGCTGCTGGCAAGAACACTGGCCCTGTGGGTACGTCCTTGCTGTGCCAGGTACATGCAGCCTATTTCCTTGCTGTCATGGCCTTGGGCAGGGCTCCTTGGGCCAAGGACACTTCTCTTCTCCTAGAGGGTGGCTTAGGCCAAGGGGCCGAGCAGCCGCAGGGTTGCTCAGGTCAGACCCACCCTGCACAGGTGCTGCTTGGGAGCTGGGGGTGTGGGTGGGGGGCGGGGAGGAGAAGTTCTGGGCCCTCGGAGCTTTCAGAACACTCTGTCCATTTTCAAGAGCCAGAGCCTGAACCAACATGGGCTCAGAGTGGTCAAGAGAGGAGTGGGAGTAGCAACAGGGACGGGGCCACCCACTGCAGGGCGTGTCCGTGGTCAGTGGCAAGGGGAGCTGACTCAGGGGAGCAGCTCCTGGAGGTGGCAGGGGGTGGGGGTGGTGGTGGTGAGGGACAAAGGGGCAGCTGATGGGACTCCCTCAGCGACCCCTCCTACAATTTCAGTTGGGGCTGTTGAAGGGGATAGGGACTCCGTAGAAATGGACTCAGAAATGGGAGTGAGACTGACCAAGGAGTGAATACAATTTAGCAGCCCGGCAAAAAGGTCAGAAGTTGGGGCAATAATCAATAATGGCAATAGCAACACTTCAATACTTCCATAAAAGCAAGAAGATGCTGGAATTGGCCAGAGGGCAAAACCTCAGTTCTAAAATAAAAATAAAATAAATCGACCAGTCTCCACGGTATCAGGTAACCTGTCAGGACCTTCATGTGATTTCTAGTTTACTGTGATTCAAGCAGAGAGGTCCTCTGAAGAGGGTTTTGCTGGGGGCGGGGGGCGGGGGTCGGGTGGGCAATATGATGTAGAAAATGAAAGGCTTTGGGCTCCAGTTTTGGCTCTGCCTTTCTAAACTTCAGTTTTCCCATCTGTGAAGTGGGGATGAGAATACTTCCCCACAGGGTGACCGCAGCACTTTGGGAGGCAGCGCAAGCAAAGCGCTCAGCACTGTTCTCTCTGCGGCCGTGGTGAGAGAGGCCTGAGCTACCTGCCTTGGTAATGAGTGGCCCTGGCTGGTGACAAGAGGAGCCTGGGTGGTTCTGAGCATAAGGCCTCTGTGGGGTGGACTCTGTAGGGTGACTCTCAGAGACCCCTCATGGTCGGGGTGATCCCCAAAAGCTGCCTGGGCCCTCCCAGCTGTCAGGGCATCTGGCCAGCTTGCTGGACCCCGGTCTTCCCACCCTGGGCAAGAGTTGCACTTACAGATTAAAACCAGGATAGGTCTGGGGATGGAGTATGCAAAGAAACGCCTGCAGTGCTTCACAAAGGGGTCCCCGGGAGCCCGTCGGGAGTCCACTTGGGTGCCAAAGGCGACACTGGCAACCACATCTGTGGTGTAGCAGCTGTAGCACCTGCGGGAAGAGGGAGCCATTTGGGTGTGGTAAGGGCCCTGCCATTGGCCTGGCCATCATGCACACCCCTAAAGAGGCACCACTTCAGAGCTGAAGTGAGGGGGTGGGAAAGGACCCCTGGGTTGAGATCCTTTGAGCCTGGCAACAGAATTCGGGAGGAGACACAAGAACCTATCAGATGGCTCAGGCAAACAAAGACTGGGGAGGGTAAGAGAGCATCATGTCCTCAACTTTCAGGCTTCGGGCAGCCTTAATCAACCAGCCACAGTCAAATTCCAAGAAGGATGTTTTAAATTTTCCTCCCTGTGGGGGAGGGAACACAGTTGACCCAAAACCCATGCATCTTGCCCCAAACTGTGCAGAGTCGGTCCAAAGCCAGGATCGAGCAGTTAACTGATACAGAACAAGTTGGGGGTTGATGAATTAGCAACCTGTTCATCTAGTTTTATTAGCTTGTCCCCCTCTTCCTCCTAGTGATTTTACAATTTTTCTAAGAGTAACAAACCAAAAACAAGGGCGCTTCACACTCAAATAAATACAAGACAAACTTTGGGACCAGCTTCGTGAACATATGTATATTATTACAGAAAACACACGTTGCACTTTAGAAACAAACAGAAGGAAAAGTGTCTGGCAACAGCTCCAGAAAAATTAACCTCTTAGGCTCTAGGAAACCTGCCCTCAAAGGGCCATTTTAAACCAGAATGATCCTCCGTTGGTATCTTGCAGGAGGAGTCAGGTGCAGTTCTTTCTAAAAAAAAAAAAAAAAGGCTAGCAACGGGGTACGCACATCCTTTTATAAAGAAAAGTTCTTATTTTTGTGGCTTGACGCAGGCACACATGGAGTTCCTTTCTATCACCAACAGCTTATCACTAAGGAATAAATGACATCCCCAGATGACTTCTTTTATTTTGACTGCTTTATCGAAAATATTTCCACAATTGATTGCACATGTCCCTGCTACAATGAAGGCCATCTGCCTACTGAATGCAATTCCCTCTGATCCTCACGGCCAAAGAGTTAAGGGTTTTTAAGTTATTTATTTTGCTTTTGTAGTTGTTCTTTAGCCAACTCATGCATCTCATGGCCAGAGAGAAAGTGTGTGAGAGGATTTTGTAAACACCACGGCAGAATTTGAATGCTGGTGATGGTTATGTTATTATTTCATTACAAGTGATAATAAGAACGAGTCGGCTTCTGGCTGACCCGAGTCTCTTGCCCTACTCCTCTGGTGCCAAAAGCCATAACTTAGCAGAGGACACGTGGAGGGGAAGCCAGATAATCAGTCATTTCAATTTGGTGTCCACCGCTAAGTCCTGGCTCCTAGGCTGGGGTGCATTGCAGTTCTTGCAATTCGGTGAAAATGCATGGACTTCCCCTTCCCCCGCAGGCCTGTCCTCTCTGCCCACTCCCGCATCTGCAGAGGTCACAAGGCGTGTCCACCCACACGCCACTGCCCACCCAAGGCTTCCTGCCACACGCCACACCTACCCTGGGCTTTGTTCCCATTCTCTGCACATTTTACGTGGGTTTCATTTCTTCTTATTATTCAGTCCACCCATGCTTTTTATGAGCTTCTAGCGTTTCCATAGTTTGCTGGTCCCGAGGTAATTGTCCAGCAATTATGTACAGTTACAAGAAGCAGCAATTCAAAAGTCCAATTTCTCATCTATCCTGTGGCCACATAGCACCCTTACCTCTGGATGTCGAAGGCGTCCCCGGATTCCGCGTAGTGTTTTAAGTGAGCCAGGAGCAGATCGCAGGCTTGGCTGATTAGGGGAGTCATCTGATAGCAGATAACAAAGGGGTAATTAGGACACCAGGCAGGGAGCACACCTAAATTAGCTGCAGATACAGAGGTTATGTGTGGTGCTTCCCGGGAAAACATTGTTTTCAAGGTAACTTTCATGCAGCGAAGATTCAAGAGGAGGGTCTGAACTTCACAAAAATCGTAAACTGCAATAGCTGTAAACGTCTATTTTAGCTTAAGCAATCTGTTCTTTTGGAAGCAAAAAGAAGAAAGGATTTCGAGTAAATACTGTGAAATAATTACAAAAATGATCATTAAGTGCTTAGAAATGAGAATCAGTACTTGGTTTCGTGACATTTGGTTAGCATTAGAGAGTAAATAGCCCACAATCCATATGTACTCTCTCTGGAATTAGCCCAAATCCATGTTTGCTTGGTTCCAATTATACTTTAGATTTTCCAATAGAATATAGAATCGTAGTCTCCAAAGGAACGTACAATCGTCCATTTCAACTTTTTACTCAATACGAAAATCATTTTTAGAACATTTCTGATGGATGGCTATTCATTTCTGCATCTGCTGCTTAAACCTTTGAATACGTATGTGTAAGGGAGCCCTTGACTTCAGGAGACCTTTCATGCCCACCCAGGGAAATTGCTGAGTTTTTTTTAATATTAAAATATTTTCATTATGGAAAATGTCTAACATATGCACACAGAGAGAATGGTATCGTGAACATTTGTGTAATGACTGTCCAGCTTCGACAAGTTTGGATCTCATTTTTGACCATTACCACTTTGACCCCAGCCGCTGGCTCGAGGGGGTGGGATTCTCTGTGGAACCTGATGGCCACACATGTGACCTTATATTTTCTCCTGTATATTTGCAAAGCCAAGTCAGAAACGCCGAGGGGAATCCTTCTAACCAGTGTCCATTCTACAGTAACACCATAGCTAAAGCAACATGCCATAAACCATTGTTCTGAGCCTTTCTTCTGGAAAACATTTTAAAAATGTTAAATATGTTATGATTTTGCTATTTTGACACTAGAACATAACTTCCTGAGGGCAGGGAAGATTTTTGTCTTTTTGTTCATTTTTATGTCCCCAGAACCTAGAACAATGCCTAGCACGTAGTAATTATTTTTTGAATGAGGGAATGAATTTGAATGATTACTTAAGACCCAGTCTTGGCTCTTTTTTTTTTAAAGATTTTATTTATTTGTTCATGAGAGACACACAGAGAAAGGCAGAGACACAGGCAGAGGGAGAAGCAGGCTCCCTACAGGGAGCCCAATGTGGGACTCGGTCCCAGGACCCCAGGATCACGCCCTGAGCTGAAGGCTCAACCACTGAGCATCCCAGGTGCCCCCTAGTCTTTGCTCTTAAAGTCTTGAGGCTTTGGGGAAAGTTATAGGATGTTAATCTACTTGTTAGAAGGTATGTTGTACTGAGGCAAAATCTTCCCTTCTAACAACCTTTCACTGGTTTCAGTTGACTTCTTCCACACAGTAATGCTTCAAATACTCAGACAGCAAATGCTGCTCCTCCTCATCTCCTAGACAATTGTTCCCCATCCCTTCAACCACTCCTTGTGCCACATGGTCTACATGCACTTCTCCTTTCTTATCTCTTTCTCTTTTTCTCTCTCTCCCTCATCAGTGTCACTCTTGGAAGGCAGCTCCATAAATGGAACACAATATTTCAGGTAAGATCCCATAAATCATAAATGGGTCACTTCCCTGCATGCCAATCACAAGCCCAGGTGTATGTTGACTTTTTAAGAAGACATGTATGACAGGACAATATTGAGGTTCGGGTCAACAAAGACCACAAGGTCTTTTTCCATGCATCATCACCACATGCAATTGATTTTTTTGACACTTCAGACTCCATTCATTAGAAAGGTTTTACATTTATATTATATTTGTTGCTGTAAAAAGTCCTGCTGTGTGTTCTGAGCAGAACCATCTTTTAACTCCCCTAAAACATTCAAGTGATTGGAGAAGCCTGGCACAGTGGGACAGCCTGGGTGGCTGTTAGCCACATGTTGGAGGGACACATGGCTTTGTTGGGCCCCTCCATCCTATGGCTCTGCAAGCCAACCCCATGTGCTCTGCAGTGTCACCAAAGAACTGGGACACCAGTTCTTTCCAACAGCTTGCTGTGGGAGAGATGGTCCTGAGAAGCCGAAAGACACTCCCGGTGAGCCAGAGTGAGCTGTAGGCTGTGTGAGTTCCCAGAGCAGGGACAGTGGCCTGGACAGCACTTATGGGCAGCCACGCAGCAGGTCAAGGAGCAGATGTGCAGAGCAAAATACACCCACACCCTCGATGGAGAGACAGCAGAGCAGCGGAGAGTCTCCTTTGTTGCCAAGACTCCTTGGAAGAAGTATCTGGAGAGGAACATTCTGGGGAAAAAGGATTTTCTGCTCATCAAGCTTCAAGGGCTTAGAGCACTAGAGTGCTTGTGCTCAGTGTGGTTGGGCCAAGGGGTACACTCATGCATTCAAATCTCATCTCCTACAACACTGGCTATTCCTGCTTTTTCCATCTGCAATTTGGTGAGTGTGCCTTTTAAGCCTTCATTCGGCCCATCCAGCAATACGTATACAGGAGCAGACACAGAGCCCATGGCCCTCTGCTGGTCTGCTACTTTAGGTAGCCCCAGAATTGGCCAGCCGTCACTGATTCTGGCTCTTTGGCCGGCTGTGCATGAACCTAAGTTCACGAACCGAAGTGCAGCCAGGCAGCAACTGCTCAGTAAGTTGGCTGGGGAAGAATTTATCAATGATTTGCTGGGATAGAAATGTAATTGACCTCATATGCCTATCCTGAAGTCCACTCAGAACAGGGATGAGAATGGCTATCCTGATTTATTCCTGGGAACTCTGGGTGGGCTCTTCATGACAACCGCATTCTCTTCTAAATGCTCACACACTGTCAATTTAAAAATCCATCAGGACAAAAGTGCGTGTAAATGGGTCACTTTTAATGGCCTCTGGGCCACTGCTCTCGAAAAATCTTAGCCTGCCTTCGTGTTTGGAGAATTCTACTACCTCATCCATGTTTCTGTGATTGCCTTCCCGGGCTATATTCTTCCATTATTTTAATAAGCTTAGTGGTACAAGTGAACTTATAAAATATAAAATATTTTGTCAATATATTGACAATGATGGCTTCTGGCGTTCTTTTTGTCCTCATGACTGGAGGGATGGCCCTGTATGAATTACGCCAAAACTCCGAGGAATACACCACTCTGGGGCAGGAGGAAGGAGAGGGCTGTCACCCCGCCCGGGGTCAGTCAGAGGGTTTCGAAGTAGAAGCAGCCATGGCTAGCACCCGGCTCTAACATTAGATACCTGGATGCCCCGGGGCCTTTTAGCCTCTGAATGTTCCAGGAGTATTGCTTACCTAGAAATAAACTCTGGCTTCAGAAAAAAAAAAAAGGAAGCTTACAGCTTACAGCTTCCTTAATGGAACAAAAATGGTATGCAACATAAAATTGGATTTACACTGAACTCTTCAGAAGCATGCCTCGTGTAGAAGGGGTCCACCCGTGCTGAATCCAATCGTATGCTGGACAGTGCTATGGGGGCTGGACCCACCACCCACCATTGGTTCCTCTACATGCTCGTAACTAGAATGCTTTGCGGCTGACTGGCATGATTGTAATTTTCCACCACGCTCTGCCTGCTGTCTGTTGCACTGAATGGGTAATGACATTTTTATTTGGGTTAATGTGATATGAGATGGGGCATGTAATATGAAAAATGTTTTAAGAAGCAATGCAGAGAAGATATTATAAGACGGTGGAGCATGCTCTGTATGTTGGCCAATAGGCATCGTTTCAGGCTTTCTTCCTTGCATTATACACAAGTAGTTATGGAATATTCACTCTCACACGAGTTGCATACAAACAAAAGCTCTCTTTGATGGGCTTGCAATCATTTTTATACAACCCACAAGCCCAGCAGTTATTCCCCTAGATTTGCAGACAAGCAGGCATAGGTGGCTTGTGCAAACACGCAAGCACAGATGAACACACAATACTATCGTCAGATCTTAATAAAAGATTCTCATTTGATGGTTACATTTCATCTTTGTAGGATAATGAGAAATTTTTATTTTTGTTTTTTCCCACATTTTTCATAAGGCACATATGTGATACTTATCATCAGATAAAATATTAATGTTATTAGCTTTTAAAAGAATGATTTCTTCTTGGGAATGACAGTCTAGCAGCCAAGCCCAGGGAGAAAGGTTCCCATTTTGCTTCTCTCACCTCTCACATTGATTGGCTTTATTCTAGATGGTGCTGAGTGTATGGTGTTCAGCCATTTGGTAACTAGCAGTCACTATCAAGGGTAAAGTACCCTCCTCAGCCTGGGAAAGAAATTCTTCAAGGAAGGAAGTCCTTGCTTAGCTGGAGTTAGCTGTATTACTAAATTGCCCAGTTGGAAAAAAAATGGATTTTTTTAAGACTATGTCTAAGGAATTCTGAGTCAAGGTATAGACAGGGACAATAGAGTTAATTTAACAAGGTGGAAGAGCTTTCTGAGTGGTCAAAAGAGACAGCTCATAGGGAAATGACAAAGAAGGGCTAAGGATTTCTCCTGCTCATAGGCTTTCTTCTCTTTTTTTAAGGTGATTCACAGAATTTCATCAGTGGAGTTTCTTTCTCTGAGACTAAGATGCTGACCTTGTTAAGTACACTTGACCCTGGGAGAGCAAATCCTCAAAGCCACTGCCAGTTATTAGATTTCCTCTCCTTGGTAGTTTTTAGTTGTGCGACCTTGGTTGGGTGAATTGCTCAACTTCAGTGAGTCTATTTCTTCATCCACAAAATGGGAATAATGAGATCTTCTTTGAAGAGTTGTGACAGTGATTAGAAATATGTAAAAGGCTTGGCACTAGAAGGAATGACAGCTGTCCTCTGGAGGACCCCTGGTTTGGATGCCTGGCACCATTTCCTCTCCTCTTATTCCTTAGAGACAAGACCCCATTGGATCCACCTGTTCTTGCCTCACCATGTTATCATTAGTTCCTTGTCTCTGTCTCTTCATCTTTATCTCCCTGCCAATTACTCTAATTCAGGCTTTGCCACCTGTCTGTCACCTGGAACGTGGCTATCATCCTGCTTCTTGAGAACAAAGCAGCATAAGTAACGTTGTAATCTCAATACTTTGTATAGTGTCTAACACATAGATGGACTAAAAAAGTTTTCTTTTTTTATATAGATTTTTAGAAAGACTTTATTTCAGAGAGAGAGAGAGAGAAAGAGAGAGATAGAGCACAGGCAGTGGGGAAGGGTAGAGGGAGAATCAGGTTCCCTACTGAGCAAGGAGTCTGATGTGGGACTCAATCCCAGGGCTCCAGGACCATAGCCTGAGGTGAAGGCAGATGCTAAACCATCTGAGCCACCCAGGACCCTTAAAAAATAGTTTTCAAAGAGCTTCATAGCCTCCTTTCTTTTCACTTTTCAATCCAGTCTGTACTTAGTCACCAGACCGGTCTAATGAAAGTACTTG
The DNA here is from genome assembly GCF_905146905.1 of Nyctereutes procyonoides. Taxonomy (NCBI): domain Eukaryota; kingdom Metazoa; phylum Chordata; class Mammalia; order Carnivora; family Canidae; genus Nyctereutes; species Nyctereutes procyonoides. Next base: position 33,181,212 of record NW_026575120.1, on the reverse strand, counting down.
TTATCTAAGTATCCCCATTGACTGAAGGACGTAGAACAAGCTTGTTATCCTACCTTCTAAAGCTCACTAAGAATTGAATCCTGCCAATAACCATAAGCTTAGCAGATCTTCCCCTAGTCAAGCCTTCAGATGAGATCATAGCCCAGGCCAACAGCTTGACTACTGCATGCAGAGGCCCACAGAAACCATGAGCTAATAAAGTTTTACTGTTTTAAGCTGCTAAATTTTAGGGTAATTTGTTACACAGCAATTGATAACTAATACATTTGCCATGTCACCTTCTTGTGGCAACTCTTGTAAGTTGTCATACATTACTAAAGTTTTCGATATTTGTTCTATCAGGAATGAGCTTAGTGCAACATATTCAGTTGTGTCTCTAGAACTATCTAAGTGATGACAGATTGAATGTTCCTTGAGGGCTTTGACATAGAAGGAACATGGGTTGATCGAAGAGCTCTTTCTATCTTAGCATGAATGTGGTGCAGTTTGCAGGGAGCTGGCTCTGTGCAAAAGACCTGGTACTCATGCTTGTTCTACCTCTTAGTTTAGGCAAGTCATTTGAATCTCTCTGAACTGGGATCCTCACCCTCAAACAAGAGGCGAATTGCAGTGCACTATAAAGTCCCTTTCCATTCTAGGATTTGAGTGAGGTCACTAAGCATCAGATTGAGTTACTTAAGAACCATGGAAAGAGGGGATCCCTGGGTGGTGCAGCAGTTTGGCGCCTGCCTTTGGCCCAGGGCGCGATCCTGGAGACCCGGGATCGAATCCCACGTCGGGCTCCCGGTGCATGGAGCCTGCTTCTCCCTCTGTCTGTGTCTCTGCCTCTCTCTCTCTCTGTGACTATCATAAATAAATAAATTTTTGAAAAAAAAAAAAGAACCATGGAAAGAGCAGGCAACTTCCCAGTTTGGCACAGTAAAGGATTGAATCCATGAGCCTCTCTATTTGCTCCAACACATTCCATCCATGGTAAGAAACTCTATTTGTATCTCTTTGATGCATTGACTTTACATAAAGACCCAAATCTGGTTATTTTTATGTTTCAAAAACTTAGTAAAAGTGAGAATTAGAAATTCAGATCCTCTGACTCCTGGCTGTTGCTCTCTCTTCCAAAATCAGAATCCACATTCTCTTTGTTCCTCAGTCAATTTACTTCTAGGTTATAATTTCACTTAATGCATGATGCCATGAACTTGGAAAACAAAACAAATAAACACCATTAAGCCTTTGGGACCCCTGAAACTTTGGAGAACAGAGTCAGCCCGGGTGCTAGAGATAACACATTTCCTGATTAGGGAGAGAGAAGGAAAGGACCACTTCTTCATTATCTTCTACTTCTAAACCGAGATTGCCGCCCCCCCCCCCTTCAATGGTGTGTAGGCGGGCTGACTCATTGGTCTAGTATAAAGGAGATTCTGGAAAGAGCCTGAGCAGAGGGTACCACCCTGAGATCAAAATATGGCCCCTGGGAGCTGACCCCCTGGGGCCATGGAAAGTGGAGACTCCAGAGGTACAGGTATGACTTGCAACTGTCCTCACCTCCTCCTTCAGTGTCTGTCGCACGGGTCTAGAGCAAGTGTCACATCCTGCAGGCTGAAAGGCTGAAACTCCTCTCCTTACTCCCTCACTTTCAAGTACTTCATAGCTCCTCACCCTCCAGTGAAGCTTGCACAAAACACTCCCCCTAGCACAGAACCCTCTGTGCCTCAACCTACTTTTCCAGTTTTCTCTCGCTAATCCGTTACATGTACTCTGTGTTCCAGCCAATTTGTACTCCTCTATTCCCTGAACACATCCTGTACTTTTTGTCCAGATGCCTTTGTTCTTGTAGCTCTTTCCACTTGCAATGTACCTTCTCCCTCTGTCAAAACTCAGTAAAATCTTCAGGACTCACTTCCAATGCTATCCCCTGCCCGCCCCCTCCCCCCCAAAGTGGCTTCTTATGCTCTAAAACGGACGTCAACTCTGTCACTGTTTTCCACTACTTAGTAATAATGTAGGAATTTATGTACTTTGTTACCCTTCTACATTATAAACCCTTTATAGACAGGAACTAATACATCTTCATTGCATTTTACAAATTTAATGTTTCATTCTATTTGGCATTCTTAGACCTGCGGGCAATGTTGTTTTGGAACTGATGTCAGAGGGGGATTTTCTGAATAAATAAGAGTCAGCTAATGGGCGTGGGAGATGGCATTTAAGCATATTGTTGACTTTAAAAAAATTAGTACCTTAAAGTGCTTTAAACTGGTGGCTAACAAATATAAAATTACTATCAGTTAACCAAACTTACTACCTCCTTCTGCCACCGAGATATTAAACACATCCATGACTTATTTTCATGCAGAATTTCCTGCTGATAAGTATCAGCTCTAGCCATCTAGGTGAATAATCAAGTGTCATTTCTAATAAGTCAGTGGCTCCTGTCAAGAGTTGTGACCAATTAGAACTCATCCCGATGAGGAGGTGGCTGCTGGTGTTGCCAAGCAACAGCCAAGCTGGGAGGCACATTTTAGACGCTCGTTTAGATTTAACCAGTGGCAAGTCAGAGTGACATTATGATTCTGGCAAAAGGAAAGCCAAATTATAACCCAGGATGGGGTACCCGTGATGAGGAGTGTGTTTTCTTTTAAATGCAAATGGAAAAGGAACATTTTAACCAGAATTTAAACAGTCCATCATTATACTGATTTTAATTAGGAGATTAGGTGTCAGTGGAATACAACTGTGTCGAAGGATAATGGTCTCTTGCTGCTAGATAAATACCCAGACATTCTGGAAAATGGGCAACTGGTCAGGCAGAGACAATGTATTTTTGGACTCCAAAGTATTTATTACCACAGCCACACTTGATTATAATGACTTTCATTTTTATTGTTTGGAAGGATTAAGAAATAAAAGCAAATATTAAAAATAGACTGCTGGAGGCTCATGCCGCGGAGAGAAAGCTGCTTGCTGCAACATTACTGGGAGAGTGGGTTCTGTTCTAGAAGCCCTCGTGCACGATCGTCGGAAGCGTGTACGCTGAAAATTTAAAGGCCAAGCCAAACCATGATGAAGACTGTAATCCTGTGAAGACTTTTGCACTGAAATGATCGGAGCGATGCGTTTACTCATAAGCTGGCTATATCAACTTAAATTTTTAAAAATTGTAGTCATTCTGGAATAATATGTCTTCTCCAAGGCAGGAAAGGCCTAGAGGGAATAATAACCACATCTGCCTCCGCCTTTAAGATTCATACATTATTGACTGTGCCTTCCTGACAGGAAACATCTGGATGAAAGTGAAAAATTAGGCAGAGAGCTGGATTCTCAGCAACTGTGAGAGATACCAGCCTTCCCTGTCGGTCTGGCTTGTCTTTAACTGAGTCCCTATGCACACAGATAGGATTGGCTCGTTTCCTGTTGAGTGACACACCCAGGCTCTCATGTATGAAGCTGCCGGCTGTCCGGTATCCGCTCAGCGGGTCACCATCAGCTTATTTTGTGGGCGAATGAGGAAATATTCGTCACTTCTACAGTGCTTTGAGGACTGAAAAGACATGAGCCACCATACTGGGGCGGATCCATGGTCCATCCATTCTGGAGCCTGGTCTCTGCTAGAGGCACAAATGGAATCCTCTATGGACCTTACCACCAAAGTCACAGTGTCTCATGGCCTCATTTCTCCCAGGAGCCAGTCTGGACATTAACCACCCATGTTTTCACCCATGTTTTCACCTCTCAACTTATCTGAGCCCAGAACAAACAATGTTAAACAGATTTCTTCACTGCAGACTCTCCCAACTCATTAACATGCGAAGGTACATAACAAATCTCTCAGAAGATGGTTGTCAGGGGGCACCGGGGTGGCTCAGTTGGTTTAGTGTCTGACAGCTCAGGTCCTGATCTCAGGGTCCTGGGATCGAGCCTCAAGTCAGTCTCGCTGCTCAGTGGGGAGTCTGCTTGGCCCTTTCTCTCTGCCCCCCTGCTCATGCGCACTCTCTCTCTCTCTCTTGCTCTCTCTCAAATAAATTTAAAAAAGAAGATGGTTGGCAATATTTTATGGAACTGTATGACCATGGGCCCTTTTCAGTCCTCAACAATTTCAAATCCTTTTCCTTGGTAGTAGTTCATAGCTTGAAAGTTCATTATCATATAAGTATAGTTTTGATGCTTTTCTCTTAAAGGTATTATTTTATTCTTGGTTACACTGAAAGTTAGCTGCCACTTTTGTGCTGACTTACACAATCTTAGAAGAGTCTTAGAAACTTATTCTAATTGATTTAATATTTGTAAAATCAGAAGAGCTTAGAGGAATTTACAAATGTGTAGATTTCACAGTATGCCCCCTCTTTCAGATGAATTATAAAATTTAAAAATAAAATTAGAGCTAACCTGGGTCCCCTGGGAATCTCCATTATTTATATTTTTCCCTCAGAGAAGAATTAATTTAGCCCCAGTTTTGTTTCGTATAATTAAATCTATTTACTTTCTGACCCATAATAAAGTTTTACATAACCCCAGGGCTGCTCATTAATAGTCTTTGGTAGAGAATCTAGTACAAGACACTAAAAATTTCAATAAATCCACTGGTTGCCCTTTTTAAAAAATTAATCTTTTAGGGGACAGAGCGAGAACTCTGGCAGGTCAACTGAGCAAAATGTTCCCTAATAAAAAAAAATCCATTGTTTTCCCAGCAGTGCTCAGCAATCCTGTAATATAAGCCTCAATAGCTTGGCTGTCACTCGACTATGATTTCTGTGGCCTCTTTTTCTGGAATCAGGAGCGCAGCAACCAAATTTTCACCAGTGCCTTATCTTTCTATGTTGTCCCTAACCTGAAGCCAAAAACCACTTTTATTTTAAATAAAAATACGGCTTTGTGATTTAATGCTGATTTTAAAGTAAAATCTGAGCATTGCTGACCCAGGCTACCTAACAGGCACATGGATCAAGATTGTGCTATCTTGGCCCTTTGAATATTAATGACGCTTCCAGACACAGGTAGTAGAGGGCGTAGATTGCCAAGGTGCCAACGGAAACAAGCTGCACAATTCCAAGGGAAAACAAATCTTTGTTTCAAGAATGAATTCTGAAGTTTGATGCTAAAAGTCCCCAAGCTACTTATGAATTCAGCAAGGAATGGAGATATTGGTATTCCAAAGCTATTTCAGGGAAAATGGACTCAGGTGTCCGTGACCAAGTGGAGAGCAGGCTTAGGTCAGTTGTCTGAGCTCCTCTTGTCATCTCTCCCTCCTCCACCCTATGTCCTGTGTGCCTCACTCTCCTCTCTGTCTTTGGGACCTGCTTTTTCTATTTCTGCACGTATATACCTGGGACTCTCCAGAGAGAAAGCCAATGATTTGCCTCATCCCCTTATTTAGTTTTTCCTTGATAAAGCTATTCCCTTTTATTTTTCCTTTGTCTTAGTCTTAACATATATCCTTCAGTAGAAAGCTTCCTGGCTCTTTGATTCTTCATCCATCCATCCATCCATCCATCCATCCATCCATCCATTCATCCAGCAAATCACTATTGAGTGTGCATTATGTGCCTAGTGCTATGCAGTTAATGACAGAGAAAAGAGGAGTAGAGTCAATGGACTGTTAGCTGGCAGTAGTGCTACAGAGAAAAATAAAGCAGGGAAGGGGTCTGGGGAAGCCCTGGGTCTGACATGGTCAGGCAAGGGACCAAGAGGAAGACTCATACCAGTGCTTTCCACTCTGGCTCTTATCAGAATTACGGCAGATAACTTGTAAAACATACAGGTTCTCAGGCACCGTTAGAAATTCTCATTCTGTAGGTCCTAGAGTGGCTAGAATTATGTATTTTAGCAAGGATTCTAGGTGATTCTGGTGCAGCCCTTGGTCACATGGGGTTCCAGAAACAGTGATATAGAGAGCAAAAGCCAATGGGAGGTTAAAGTTCAAAGAAGCATCCAGAAACCTAGAGGGTCACTTAGGCTGCTGGAGGAGGAGGCAATCAGGGGCACTAAGGTCTGCACGCTGCCCTCCCTTCCTCCTCCCCTCCACCCATCTTCCACAGGATAGAAGCTACCCCCTGGTGACATCCTCCATCCTCTCTACACTTTAGCATAGACTGATGCTCCATGCTCAGAATCCCAAACCCCGCTCTTCAGATTCCAAGGGGAGCTGCCTTTGGAATTAGGAAAACTGTTTTCTCTCCCAAGAAATCTTAGCTTCTAAAACCACTGTCTCAGTAGGGCTCGAGAAAGCCTGGTGTGCATGCAGGTCAAACCTGAGCCTGACCTCCTTGTTCTGGAAGGCATCCCCTGCGTACTTCTAAAGCAACACGCATCACTGATTCAGTGCAGGAAGGAAAATCATAGGCAACATGATTTGTGGAGCACAACACACACAGACATACTTTAATATTTGAAAATATTATTTTTTGCACAATTTTTTTATGGCGGTGCTCCTTTCTACCTAAGCAGCATTTAACACCTCTGGCTGCTCCTTCATCCTTGAAATGCATCCCTTCCTCACTTTCTGGATTTCTTTTGCAGGCTGATCTTCCTGAGTCTTACTCGTAGGTCTCTCCTCCACCCCTCTCTTGAATATGGCTCTCGCCACCACCCTCTTCTCTTCCTACACAACACACACTCTGGGTGTGACCTCGCCTATTTCTGTGTTTTTGATGACCATCTTTCCTGCTCTTCTCTCCCTAGCTCCAGATCTGCTGTCAACTACTTGCTGATGCATCTATTTAGATAACCCCCCTCCACCAAGAACCTTAACTCACCCAGTCTAAATGCCCCAGAGGCAGGAAGAAAGGTGACTCTTGCTTCCACTGGAGTGGCATCCTTTCTAATAGAAACCCAAGAACTTAAAGTTAACTGTGTTAAGCAGAAAGATTTTCTTTTTTTTTTTAAGATTTTATTTATTTATTCATGACACAGAGAGAGACACATACACACAGACAGAGGGAGAAGCAGACTCCCTGTAGGGAGCCCGTTGCAAGACTTGATCCCAGGACCCCGGGGTCATGACCTGAGCCAAAGGCAGATGCTCAACTGCTGAGCCACCTAGGCATCCCAGAAAGATTTTCAATAGAGCTAAGTTTACCCATGGTTTATGTTAAGTAATGGGACAGAACTGAAGCAAAACTGAGGGAATCTGGTGTGTGACATTTCTTCTCCCTCCCCATGCCCTCCCCTCTACCCTGCCTCCCTCCTGCCATCTACAACCTCGCCCTTTCCCCTAGGTACCTTTCTGCACTAAACCACTTGAAGGAACTCTATTTTCTGCAAACCAGAGGAGAAAATGCTTTGGATCCCAGGGGCACTGAATTTGTTTGGGAAACAACATCATATCAATTTCCCAAGTACACCCTATAAGGTGCTAAAGAAATCTAGACCTTGAAAAAAGATCCAGATTTATTTATTTTTCCAAAGAAACGTAGCTCAAATCTGTCGAGAAAGCTTTTTTCCCCTTTCTTGCTTACTTTAGAAAAGAATCAGACACCCTTTACCAATTTCTTTTTAACAAGTGATCAGATTCTGCATCTGTAGCGCTGCCAAGTCACTGTTTACTCACGAACAGTGAAATTTGATGCAATATGTTTGAGCGAGTGATGTCAACCCATGGTTCACCCACTTCTCTTCCCCTCCCGGGAAGGGAAGGTTCTGGTTAACCTCGTTTGGGTGGTCAAAATGCGGTTTTGCAGTTTTTCTTTTTTAAGATTTTATTTGTTTATCCGTGAGAGACACAAAGAGAGAGGCAGAGATACAGGCAGAGGGAGAAGCAGGCTCTATGCAGGGACCCTGATGTGGGACTCGATCCTGGGACTCCAGGATCACACCCTGGGCTGAAGGCAGATGCTCTACCGCTGAGCCACCTGGGCTGCCCCTTTGCAGGTTTTCAAGAAGCAGGCCCTTCCTTGAAATAAATCCTCACCTGCAGTCTCAGTGTGTAACAGCGGAGAATGGGGCAGGGCGCATTGCTCCAGCTGAAGCCAGACTTCCCCTCCTTGTGTTTCCTTGAGGGGAGCTTCCACGAGGGGTGGCTCCCAGCGCTGGCTTTACGTTAGAATCACCCAGGGAGCCACAAAACCCCTCCCACCTGGGCTGCATTCCAAACCAGACCAATTTCATCAAGACTTCTAGATGCAGGACCCAGACAGCAGTGGTTTTCAAAGCTCCCAGGTGATTCCCATGTGTACCTGCAGCTGAGCAGGGGCTGGGTCTCCTGATCAGAGGGGGGCCTCCCTGATGAGACTGCGGCCCGGAGGCGGGAACTGAGCATTCGTGGGGAGCCCCACGCGCGTCTGGGCCCGTTCTCAAACGTGCCTTGCCACCCTCCTGCCAGTAAGGCTGCAGTGTTCCATTCTGGGTGAAGCATTAGCAGGCCCGCAGGAGCAGACCGCAGAGCTACATTTCTCCAAGGGCTTTACCGGTAAGAATGGAGAAATCTGTGTTTCCTCTGTGTGAAATGCGTTTCCAAAACTTAGTTGGTTCCAAACTTCGGCAGAAAAGACAGAAGTGTTGCTTCTGATCCCCCTGGGTTTCCACAGAGGCTCCATTTGCTCCCTGTTCCTTCCCCCTGCCCTCCAGACAGCCCCTGGGACCATCCTAAGGAGCCTTCGAACAACGTTGGAAAATTACATGGAGGTAAGAGAAGTGGGCAAACAGAGGCTAAGCACATTCCGGAGCTGGATTCGAAAGTTGGCGGTGCCACTTACAAGCTGTGTGACACGGAGCACGTTACTTAATCTCTCTGTGCCTCAGTTTCCTTATATGTGAAATGAGAGTGATCATAAGAGCATTTACCTCACAGGGATGTGCTAGAGATTAAGTGTGTTAAGGTATTTAGGAAGCCCTCGGAGAGGTGCCTGGCACAGATATGAGCTTGGTGAGTTTTAGCTGGTGCTTAAGCTGAGCTCACCCTCTGCCCTCAAACACTGAAGGCTGTGTGGAGACACAAACCCAAACCTCGCTGAACATGGGCAGGATCCCTGGTTTCTGAGTGAGTTTGATTGGATGGGATTAATTATGAGGTCTGGGACCTCTCCTCTTCTGGGGGATGTCAGAAGATCTATAGGAATTACCCAGGACTGGATGGGTGAGCATCTTGGGTTGAAGAGTAGCTTTCATTTTTTGACCTGAAGACAGGCCGCTCTGAGCCCAGGCTTTCTGATGGATGGCTCTGGAAGGACACTTGCTCTGGAATTGCACAGGTACTGACTTCTGACTCTGACTGAGATACTTCCCATCAGAAGGGCTCAAGTGCTCGGTCCCAAGTCTTGCAGAATTGAGAGCAGACACCAAAGCCGGACCAGCAGCTGGTGAAGAACTTGGCCAAGAGGCAGGCCAGACGGCCCAAAGAAGAGGGCGGGTCTCTGGGTGGGGGGCAGAGGGGGCCCAGGGCTTTAAAGAGCTGGCGGTGTGTTGTGCTCCTGTCCCACTGACTTGGGCTCTATGGTGACCCTGGGCATGCCTGTGTCCTCCCACTTCACCCCTCCCCCGTGACCCATGGCCATCCCCTCCCTACTTCAGACTGGATTCACAGCTCACCCTTGTTTCAAGCTGTACCCCGGTTCCTCACTCTGTAAAAGATGCTTCACCCTTCAGATGCATCCGCATCACCTGGGGGTTTGTTCGGAATAAAGAATCTCGGGCCCCACCCCAGACCTGCTGAATCACAATCTGCATTTTAACAAGATCCCCAGGTGATCCATCAGACCTGGAAGTATGAGAGGCACTGCTCCGGTTTTCTCCTGGGCAGAGTCTTGGGACATGTCCCCACAGACGTGCCCTAAGTGTTTGTAGACTCACAGTTGCTTCCTGGCAACTGGAGGTGTGGGGGGCTGGAGAAGTAGGACACACTCCATCCGGTACGGCACCCTGGGCTTTTTGGCGTCATAGGAGGAGGTTCAAAGGCCCCTGTGCATGGGCCATTTCAATGTGCCAGGCAGACAAGTGATGCCATGTGAACCTGCTCCCCATCGCGCTCTGGAGGGAGGGAGCCGTCCGCATGAGTCTGCATTCCCTCTGCCTTACCTCGTTCAGCTTCTCGGGACTGAAAGCCGAAGTCAGGACACTTCTGACCTCTTCCCATCTTTTGTCGCGTAAAAACAGGACACTGTCCATTACCGGTTTGGACTCCAAGCCTGACACCTGAGAGAAACAAGCAGAGGATTAGGACACAAGGGAGCCAAAGCCACCTTGGTGATAATTCAGGTCTATGATAAACACTCTGGTTAAAGTCCACCAATGATCAATGAATTAGCTTGCTCTTGCAAAGATGCAGAGGGAGCCTGCAAAGGCTCGTAGGTAGTGATCTGGAGATTCATGGTCGAGGGCCTGGTGGCAGCAGGTGGGTAGGCTCTGCTGACCCAATTCCACCCAGTTCCACCAGTTACAATGTGGTCATCACTGTACAATGAACTCGGTGGCCTCTGTGTGTTCTGCAGTCCCCTTGCTGGGCCAGGGTTCCCCGAGGACCAAACAGCAGGCTTCGTGCAGATGGGCTCGTCTATACTGGCATTGAGTTTCATGTCTGAACTTTGTGGCGAGGGGTTTTGTGTGGCTGGGTTGGTTAGGTTGGGCCAGGAGATGACAGACTGGGTCTTTGGTGACGTGTGTGTGGGGGGAGAGAACATGGGCAGTGTAGGAGGAGGGAAAGGGAAAAAAAGAGATCTTTCAGAAGTATGTCCCAATGGAACTGCTGCTTTTTTTTTTTTTAAGACTTTATTTATTTGACAGAGAGAGAGAGTGCGCGCGTAAGCAGGGGGAGTGGCAGAGGGAGAGAAGCAGGCTTCCCGCTGAGCAGGGACCCCCCCCCCCAATGTGGGGCTCAATCCCAGGACCCCAGATCAGCTCTCAGGACCCCAAGATCATGACCTGAGCTGAAGGTAGATGCTTAAACCAACTGAGCCACTCAGGCACCCTTGAACAGATCTGCTTTGAAGAGAAATCCTGTCATTATGTTTCTGGGTTCTTCTATTCATTCATTTTCCTTATTCAGCAAACATTTGTTGTGTCTCATATGTGGAAGGAGTTGTCGACATAGTGTCGAATAAAGAAAACATAGCACTGGCCCTCACTGGATAGTCTATTGGGGATGCAGACAGTAACCCTCTAAACTAACAAGTACGCGCGTTAGGAGAGAGAAATAGAGCCAGAGGAGAGAATGATAGGCCTAACCGGCCAGGAAGGCTGCTCTGAGGGGAGTTATTCAAGCCAAGTCTGAAAACATGCAAAGCATGACATCTCCTCTCCCTTCTTCCCAGGCTATTCTTTTCCATCTTGAAGCCAACTACTCTTACCAGGTCATCAAAACTGGGGGCCCCACACCTGGTTGGAGTGCCCCCAGACTCACGGCTGCGGGGCACAGGAAGGCAGGGGGATTGAAAGACCAGGCACTCTTTGGCACCTCATGTGATGGACACTTTTGCTATTTCTTTTCACCGTTTCATAGTTGAAATATGAAGCCAGCCATCATAATTCAAAAGCCTGGTAAAAACTCATGTTTAGAGGAAAATTATAATTTTCTGATAAAATATGAACATTCAAAATAAGCTATAAAACATAACTGCAAAGTATCCAGGGGGGATTTAATTATATATTAGAACGAAGTTGCTGAGATATTTTTTCTGCAGAGAAATCCCTCTTCCTATTTAGAATGAAATGCTTTAGGAGTGCCATGATCCCTATACAGAATCATACTTCCGTGGAATCTAGGGAACATAACCCATTTGTTTGGGTTCCAGAGTCAAAGGAGGAAATGGCACATTATGTAAATTTACATATTGGCAAACACCCAGCCCTGTGCCATGCTGCATGTAATAAAGCATTTCACCCCAAGGAGAGCTGGGTAGTGGTTTATGGGGTTCCGTCAGAACAGAATATATTAGAGCTGAGAGTCATGGTTGATTGGATCTTGCATCTGTCCTTCAGACCTAAGGATTGGATCCATGAGATTTTTTTTTTTTATCTTGTACCCAGAGGACAAATCTAGTCTTCCATGCAATATGTCAGCATCGTCCTCAAATATTTCCTTCATCAACCTGCCATGCCAACACGCTCCTCTCAGCCTACAACTGCCATTGAAATTCTCCATTTTGTGATGGGAAATTTCAGGGCATTGGTTAGAGTTGAATTTTTGTTTCTAGAGACGACTCTGTAAGAGGGAAGAGCAGATTTTTGAATGTTGTATCTGGAAAGAGAAGACTGGAATATCAGAGAGTGGTACTTAGGATGCACAAAAAAACAAAAAACCAAACAAACAAACAAAAAACCTTACTGAATGCATATTATGTGGGAGAGGAAATTTGGGTTGTTTCAGTGACCCTGAGGGGTGGAAGTGGGTTCCATAGTGGAAGCTTTGAGGAAAATTTCAGCCCACCTAAAGGAGAACTTCTGAACAGTCAAAAGTCAGAATTGTTCCAAGATAAAAATAACCTGCTTTGAGTAATGAGCCTCCATCACTGATGACTGTAAACCATTTTGGGGAAATTCTACATGAGAGGCTTGAGCGTCCAGGGGGGTTAGTCTAAATGACCCTTAACAACTCTTCCAACCCTGAGTCTTCATCTCCAGGGGACCACTGCAGGCTTGTTTGTCTGTCTTCATATATATATGTTTTTCAATTGTGGCAAAATACACATAATGTAAAACTTACCATCATAATCACATGTAAGCATACAGTTCTGCAGCATTAAGTACATTCACACCGTGCAACCATTTCCACCATCTATCCACAGATGCTTTTCATCTTGCACAACTGAAATTCTGTGCCTAGCAAACACTAACTCCCCACCCCCTCCCCCAGCCCTGTTTCCACATAATACTTGACTACTGTTACTGAGTGATGCCTTGAGGGCTCCGTACAGAGGGACCTCCCCTGAAGGAATGAGGTACGGGACTAGTAGATCTGACAGGGCAGAACTGGGAGTGTTGAGACAGGAAGGGACCATGAGTCTCAGGGAGGAAGATCCAGAGAAACAGGGCTTTCTAGACTCCTGTCTGTCCACCCAATTTTGTCTCCTGAGTCTCAGCGAAGGTACCTCCAATCACTATCCAGCCAGGGATTTCCAGACAACGGGCCATAACCAGCCATGAAATCAATGCAGTGGATTGCAAACAGCATTTTAAAAAAGAAAAACTAAGGGAAATAAATAGAACAGACTAGAAGATACTCTGAGAAACATTTCACAAAGTATGAATAAGTATTTTGTTTTGAAAACAAAATAGGGTGTGTGTGTGTGTGTGAAAGAGAGAGAAATAAAGTGTGTTTGTGTACTCTGTCATGATGTGCAATGTGGTTTTTTTTATATTGTAGGCCACAGTCAAAAAAATTCCAAAAGCCTACTCTAACCTAAACCCCCAAATTGGAAGTCATCCCCCCTTCCTCAGCTAAAATCCTATTAGTTAAAAGTTATCAAGGCTGTGAACATTTCTTGAGCACCTATTATGTGCCAGGTGCTATGGAGCACTGAAGCCATCAAGATAAGGAATGGAATCCTTGCCCTCAAAGGAGCTCACAGTTGACTTGGAGGGTGGGAATGGGGTGGTTTCCAACCAGTGTTTGTTGATCTTACAGCTAACAAAGTGCTTTTCACACTCATTAATCTTGGGGTAATTCTCTAGGAATTAGGAAACAGCGCCTTGGCAAGCAGCAGTAGTGGCCTCATGGCTCCCCTGCTAAGTTTCCCTTGGACAGTTGAATGTGTTTGTCTTTTCAATTAAGATCTCTTAAAATAGAGTCTAGTTTCTTACTAGACCAACCAAGCATAAGCTTTAAACTTCAAAGAAGCACATCATTCTGAGGAACAAGTTATCAAAGAAGACCAACAACCTCGGCATTCCGTGTTGATGTGAAGAGAGCACCATGTATTGGGTGGTTAGCACATGCCAAACCCGTGGCTCTCAACTGGCCTGAGAGAGCCCCATGAGAACCACCAGCTCTTCCTAGAAAATGCTGCAAAATGCATGCAGTGCATGTTTGCTATAATTGAGTATGCATGTCATGATGAAAAATGTGTAAGAAGTATAATAGAATATGAAGCCGTAGCCAAAAAGAAAAAAAAAATTCTCTTGCATCCTGGAACATGTAAGAACTTTGACTTAAGATGTGTATGATCTTGGGCAGCCCGGTTGGCTCAGCGGTTTAGCGCCGCCTTCAGCCTAGGGTGTGATCCTGGAGACCTGGGATCGAGTCCTACATCAGGCTCCCTGCATGGAGCCTGCTTCTCCCTCTGCCTGTGTCTCTGCCTCTCTCTCTCTCTCTCTCTCTCTCTCTCTCTCTCTCTCTCTGTCTCTCATGAATAAATAAATAAAATATTAAAAAAAGATGTGTACGATCTCTATGATGCCCTGGCAGGGCAGTCAACAGTTCTTCAACGGCCAACACAGAGCTGTAGGTAAACAGCATGAGATGCTTTTGAAGACTCCAAGATACTGTTATAAATCATCAGTCACGATGCCAGAATTACCAACCCGTTCAGTGTAACGTATGTCAAGTAGGCTGTAAGAATATAAATATCAAAGTATGCCATGATCACAAAAATGCTAGGCCCGGTGTTGCAGACTTTCAAATTCTTGCACAACTTTGCACAGATGAGGAAGCTCCATAGCATGACCTCTCTCCTCACCTGCGTACATGAATCCTCTTACATGGCTCCTTATTATGTTAATCAACAAAAGCTCTAGAATTCTCTCACCTGGATCACCCCAAATTCTACACCTGATGATATGTTATTTGCAACATAAGACAATTGCTATCTGGCTGTACAAAGATTTTAACCAAAAAAGGGCTTATATTTGGTGCTTTGAAACAGCAAAAGTGTTCTGTCTCCACTGGACAGTTTTCATCCATTAGTCTTGGCCATAGAAAATGATCCTAAGGGATACACTTTGTTTCCTCTCTCTGCCTTAGACTTTGACTGGTCTGAGAGCCTGGCCTCCGAGTGAGGGCCTGGCTTAGGGGGCACAACCCAGATCGGGCTCCGTCTGCCAACTCGGTATCAGCTGGTGGAAGGAAGGGGACCTCTTCTAAATTGGACTAAGTCCTGATATGGGCTCTGGTGGTCCTGCCTGATAGAGAGTTCCTAGCATTTTATCTACCAAAGAGGAGGAAACCACAGGCTTGGAACTGTGCTTTTGCAAGCCCCATGCCCCACAGCATGGCCTCTTCCTGACAGGGGAAGGGAGCCAGGGGGGCTTGTTAAATCTTCCAAGGAACACCTTCGAAAGTTCTCAGCAGTTTCTTGCCAGAAGCAGTGTTAAGGAAGGACAAGGTATCTCTGACTTAGTACCTGTTGTGCTTGGCTGGGAAAAGAAACTCTCCTGGTGGGCTCGAAGAGGGACCCTCGCATCTGAAGCTCTAAATGGTTCTCTGGGATGCCAGTGGGATGCCATGGTTTGCCCAATGGTGCCAACTGCCACCTGCACTGGGAACCAAACACGCCTGGTGGGTACCTCGTCTGACGCTCATACTCGATGCAGAAGAAATGGGCCCAGAGAAGTTGAAGGACTGGTCCACGAGACTCAGCTAACAAAAGGCAGCAAATCCAGAATCTGATTTCATTTCTTTAAATTCAAGCCATGTGCCTTTTACCTTACTGCTGGGCCGTGGCTTACAGAAGGTGGGGAGGACGGGGGAGAAACAGGGTGTTACTAAAAGATATCAGGGCAGAGGAGGAGCAGGAGGGGTAGGACTCACAGGCACAGTGACTTGATTTCATGAGACGTTCAGGAATATAACCACCGAGGTGCCGGAATTGCTTCTGTGGCTCCTTTACTGTTCTCTCCCCCAAGTTCTAGATCTTAATCTCCTGGTTTATACACTTACTTCTACTTCAGCCACCACAAAAGTTAAAGAAAGGAGGCCTAAATATAAGAACAAGATTGTACTTATCTCTCTTTTTAAAAAATGTAAAGCTGGCTTCCTGTTGAAGCAAGGGTCAGGTGACACATGAGATGTGAAATCATTTTCAGCAAGATCTTGAAGTTTGAAAAAGTTCTGCAAGACTCTGACAGAAGAGCATTGGAGCATTCAAATCAATACCACTTAGCACTATTCTTGCCTCTGTCAGGCTTCAGGATGCACTCAGTCTCCTTTAAAAATGTTAGGGTTCACACTTCCCCACCAAGTTGAAAACGTGGAGCTAAGTTTTACCGATCACGTGTGGTGCCCCGGGTCTGGCTTTTGCATACCAATGTCCAGACACGAGAAAAGCAGGTGAAAGGGGGAGGCTCTCAGGGTGTGGGGATCTCACTATGGCTATGATGCAGGGGCTTCCAAGGGGCAGCCCATCCCAGGATGAGATGCTCCCAGCTCAGGCTGGAGGGTCTCCTGTGCACAGCACAGTGTGTGAGATCAAAGAGTCCTGGCTCAAAATAGGGCTCAGGCCAATGGGGCTGCGCACATCTGTTTCTGGGTTTCGGCAGTCTGGGTTTTAAGTATGAACTTCTGCCCTGCTCGGGGCTGTGGGCCTATCATGTGCACTGACCCTTCTCAAGAGAGACAAAGCTACTAAGTGAAACAGGTCAGTCAGAGAAAGACAAATACCATGTGATTTTAGCCATATGTGGAATTTAAGAAACAAAACAAAGGGTCAGGGGGAAAAAGAGAGAGACGCCAACCAAGAAACAGACTCTTGACTGTAGAGAACAATCTGATGGTCACCAGATTGAGGTGAGGGGGATGGGGGCAATAGGTGATGGGGAGTAAGGAGGGCACTTGTTGTGGGGCACCTGTGTAACTCAGCAGGTTGGGCATCTGACTCTTGATTTCTGTTCAGGTTGGGGTCTTGGGGTCGTGGGATCAAGCCCCACGTTGGGCTCCATGCTCAGAGAGGAGTGTGCTTTTCCCTCTCTTTCTGTCCCCACCCCCTCTGGCTTGCTCTCTCTCTAAATTAGATAATAAGTCTTTAAAAAAAAGAAAGAAAGAAAGAAAAAGGGATGCACTTGTGATGAGCACCGGGTATTGTATGTAAGTGTTGAATCATTGAAACTAATATTATACTGTATGTTAACTAACTGGGATTTAAATAAAAAATTAACCCCACAAAGCTAAAAATAGCATTCAAGGCTTGACTGAGGTGATATAAGCTTCCCTAAGTCAGGTCCAAACACCATTCTCACAGTGTAAGTCTCACGGCTCACATGTGAAAACCGAATGGCTTCATTCACTCAATGTCTTACTTAAGGGAAAGAGGATCAGAAATTCTAGATAAGCCAAGTTTTCAAAAGTTGTCAGTGGAGAGGTACCAGTTGGAGAGGTGTAGGGGGCAATTTTATGGCAAGCTTGCGGAGCCTACCTGCCCCTGCCTCAGTGGACACCAATGGGCAGGTCCCTGGGGCCCCACACAGGTGGCCCACCCCATCTGGAGCCTTGGATGGAGCTTTCCGTGCTCATGAGCTCTGTAACAAGCCCACACGCTCCTGTTCTTTGGAATGGGGTGCTGCTGCAGGGAGTAATAAGGTTTTCAGTGACTCAGTTGCCTTAGAACTTTCGTAATCTTTGCCAGTGCCAAGGGCTTGTGGTTTCACAGGGAAACCAATGATTCCCATGTGTCTGTGGGGAGAGGTAGCACCTGGGACAACCCAGGCCCTTGGGTCTTTATGGTTCTGGATAAAACCATTCATCAAATCCATTATGTGACTATAGGTGTGACTTTTGTGAGTCGGTGGTGTGGCTGAACTTGCGCCTGGACAGGGGATACCCCGTGTTGCCTGTGAGGACCTGAGGGCTGGAACCACATATCACACACACACATACACCCAACTACCACAGCCTGCCACCTCCACTCCCCATGCCAGTGGCAGAACTGGAGATGGGCATGCCTGCAGCCTGACCCGTGGTCCATGCTGTCGTTTTGGAGCAGAACCTAGAGCTCCTGATAGCAGTTTAGTGACTGAATATGCTCTCTCCATGACTCCGTCCAACCAAACCAATCTAACACGGACCACGGACCACCCTACCTCTTATCAACCTTCCCACAACTTCTCCCACTCCAGGCCCGGAGTGGGGAGGCCAGGAATAGGAAGTCCCACTGCTGGTTATGACCATTTCTGTGGAGTCATGTGGGCCCAACTCCAGTTTCCACAGATTTTTTCTTTTAAAAGAGCTGCCCTCATGGCTTCACTGAGTACCTGATAGCAGAGGGGAGCTAATTAAAAATATCTTAAAAAAAAAAAAAAAAAAAAGAACCCCAAGGTCCTGAGGCGGGACAACTGAACTTCTAGGAATGCTGAGAAGATTGATTTGGGTTTAACGGTGAAGTGTGGCTACAGCACCATGGAGGTTCTTCTGGAAGTGCTGAGGGCATGGATTGGAGGCCATCCAGAGAATGGACAAGGAGCGGCCCAGACCTCACACGGAAGTGAGGGCCTTAAGAAACGCCAGTTTGAAAGCTAGATATGAGAACTGCCCTCCAGGTCTGACTCGTGGTCTCTTTAGCCCAGGGTTCTCGAGTTTGAAAAAATATTTCATTCAACAAGTTTGAATTCATATTATTTGCTCTGTACGGATGTGTGTCAGGGAGTTCCCCGTGGTGTCACCTCACCTCCAGCCGTTGGTCCCTCGTGGGACGCTTACAGCTCACATCAAACGCTAGAGCCAAACCCACCTTCCCACATGACAACCATCCTCCACCAGGCTGCTCTGGGACATGCCTAAGTCAAGCCTGGATTTGTGAGGAGACAAGCTCTCAGTCAAAAAAATGAAAGCATGCGTTATTTAAGTTCCTTCAAACTTCATGTATCCAACTAATATGCTGAGGTATTTTCCGTATCACAAGGGACCATTTGGTAGAAGCTTGCATGGAGTAAGCGTTTAATGTTTACTGAATGAATGTATAATAAAGCTGAATTGCTGAACACTTAAGTAAACATGGCTTATTAGAGAGAAGGCAGCGTGGTGTCGGTATGAAGAAAGCACGCCTCACTAATCTCCTTGAGTTCTTTGAGCAGATAAATAAGCATATGGATAAGAGGGAACCACAGAACCCGATTTAATTTGACTTTCAAAAACCTGTGAGAAAATCCCACTCTAAAGATGCTTTTTAAAAAATTGAGTCACTAAGGATTGTTTTGTCATGAATATGGAATTGGCTTAAAGACCATAAACAAAGCTAAAGATAAATGAATACATTCCCAGATGGAAAACTATAAACATTGGGGTTTCCTAGAGATCTCATCTTTGATGGGTCTTTTTCCGTGTTTATGAATGGTCAAGAGGAGGAGGTGTGGATCGAATCTCTTCAGCTTCAGGTAGGGGAGAATGGTTCTTCTGGGGAGGATGTTAAGTTGACAGAGATTTAGTTCCATTTGAACAAGAATATATTGGGTACTGAATAGTCATCCTGTGTTTGGGCCATGGCTATTAAAAAGAACACCACCCTGAAGGAGCTAATAATCAAGTTAGCATGGAAGCCATACCTTCATTTAACTGCAAATAGATGGCACAATGGGTGGGGATCCCTGGGTGGCTCAGCGGTTCAGCACCTGCCTTCAGCCCAGGGTGTGATCCTGGAGACCCCGGATCGAGTTCCATGTCAGGCTCCCTGCGTGGAGCCTGCTTCTCCCTCTGCCTGTGTCTCTGCCTCTCTCCGTCTCTCTCTGTGTATCTCATGAATAAATAAATTAAATAAAATATTTTAAAAAAAGAAGGCACAATGAGGTCCATGATGATGTGGTGTACACGACAAATGCTGCAAGGGTTCAGAACAAGGGGAAAGGCAAATGTGGACTGAAGTAGGGAAGGCTTCTTGGAAGAGCCAGAATTTAAGGAGAGCCTTGGGGAAGGGTTGAGTGGCTGTAGAAGGAGTGGAGGGTCTTCCTGTTGAGAGCAGCTAATGCTTGCAGAGTAGAAGGTGGGGTTGTCTGCATGACCTCAGTTGGCCTCACAGCAGCCCAGTGAGGTAGATCTGATCCCCCTTTTCCAAAGGAGGAATGAGAAGCTTAAAAAGGTGAATGATCTACTCCAGCTCACGTTGCTAGCAAACACAAGACCCACTCTTACGCTGCCTCCAGATGTAGCTAGTGTGGCAGCCTGAGCAAAGGCACGGGGGCAGGACTCTCTAGAGCAGGACGCAGAGAGAATGGAGGGGTTGGTCCCGCTGGAGCCACAGCCCGCCTTGGGGAGCAGTGAGAGGCCAGGTTGGAGCATATGTCATGGATCTAAATTACAAAGGCCCTTCAGTCTCATCTGGAGAGCTTGAACTTTATCCCAAGGGCATTGTGTGCAGTAGAAGAAGGTAAAAGGAACCATATTCTGGGGAATCGTAGTCTGGGAAGTAGAAAAAAAAATGATCTAGGGGATGGAAAAAGTCAGGACAAACAAATGGTTTGCAGGAGAAACTGGCTGAAGCTGAGGCAACTTTCTTTTGTGCTCCCTGCTTGAACTCGTGTGCTGAGTGTATGTCCCCAGCATGTCAGCGCACAGCCCTCTTCCAGGTCAGCTCTCAGGGGTTCATGCCCTGGAGACATCCGGGTGTCACATGAAGCAATACAGAGATATGTGGTTGCTAGGTCCCATGTCACCGCCAGGGGGGCTCAGGGGTGCCTTCCCTGCCTGCTGGGATGCAGCTTGGGGGTCCAGGTCCTGGGACTCACTGGCTTCCCCGCTTCTTTAATCGACATTCCTTACTGAATCCGGCAGAGCTGTATGCTACAACTGCACTTGACCATCAGCCTCCATCCCTAAGATCCCAGCAGCACCCCAGAAGAGAACTTCAGGAGACTGTGAACAGCAGAGTAGCAACATCACATTTGGGGAGGCAGCGGAGAAGTTAAACTTCTGCAATTCTTTTAGCTACCCTGAGGTGACAGTGTTTACAGGCCAGGCAGTCACCTCCTTCTAGTGGCCATGTGATAACTGGAATTGGGCATGACACCCTGGGGCCAGAAGATGAGCTTGTTGGGGGGGAGCACCTAACTACTCAGTGACACCTGTTGGTAGTGGGGCAGTAAGGACTTGAGTCGGGGGTGGGGGTGGGGGGTGGTGGCACGAGGTTCCCTGCTCTTCCTCCTGTTAGTCACATGACCAGGGCTGTCACTTAAGCCCTCTGTGTCTTAGTCTCCCTGTCTAGAAAATAGAGATGATAATTGTACCAATCTCATACGTTCTCATGAAATTTTATGAGGGAAAAAACCCCACTCTGGGTGGCTCAACCAGCACAGAATGCAGGGGAGCTATGCTAATACCTTTAGGACTCAGCCCCAGAGATCTATCTAACAAGCCTTCCCCTGGCCCCATCCTGGATGGCACAGTGGTTCCCACTGCAGCACACATAACCAGACCATAGAATACCAGTTTACTCACCTGTCTCCCACTGTCACTAGACTGTGAGCTCTTTCAGGACAAGCCTGCATCTTCTAGCTCTTTAAAATCAGCACCTAGACAGCCCCTGGCATATGGTGGGTGTGCAAAAGCTTGCCAAATAACCAAGAAAAGTGCATATATTACCTATTATTCCTATAAGAATGGTAGTTGAGTTTAATTTGTCGCCTCCCCCAAAAAAGATTGTGATTCCCTCAATTTTCACAAGCAAGTGTTCATTCATTCCTGATAGAATCTTTCCAAGAATCAACATAGAGATTAGTGGTCTTCTCTGCTAGAATTCCTATCCTCTTCATCTTTGGGGAATAGGAACAACACTAATATGTGCCACTATTAGTCAGCTCTTTCATTCTTTAAGAGTCCTCAACAAAGATAAAAAGTAGGAGGATATGTACTTTCTCAAAAAGATGGAATGTACACATTCTTTAGTGGATTGGATTGAACTGACCCTGGGGAGCCCTCTTACAGGCTTCTCCTGCTACAAGGGGACAAATTTCCCTTGTAATGTTGCTTGTCTTCCCTTTCTGGCCTTAAGACTTTTATACGCTCTGGGAAAGATGGAAGCACAAGAGGCTTGAAATTCTGCTTTTCCCTCTGATATTTATTAACCTTCCTCTGTCTTCCTCAGTCACTTGACCTGCGCCCTCTGGATTCTTCTAGCTTTGAGCACAAGCTTTAAAAAAAACCCTTCTGGTTTTAGCATTTTTATTAGCCAGAACTTCTCTTGAGCTTTAGCTTTCTTGAAGCATTTCTTAAATGCAAATGCCATTCTTTTCTACCAGTGCTGTGTGTCTCTTTTGAAAACCTGAATTCTTTGGAGAGCTATTTTGAGTCAAACTGATCTAAACCCGATAAGGGGCCCAATCACATCCCTATTAGATGTGATGTGCAGTCCTTGAATCTTAGAAATGATTCCCCATTCATCCATATGCAGAGAGAAAACTACATACCATTCTGTTGGTAAAGTTATGGAAGTTCTCAACCAACACCTGCTTGATCATGTCTGGCTCAGAGATAACAATAAACATCCGGCGACCAAGATAGTACCTGAGGGAATAAAAAAAACTACTTTAAAATGTTCTGTATTTATCTACCAATTTCCCCTTTCCAAAAAGAATTCCCCATGCTTAGAATGAAGAATAAAAGACAAATAGGAAGTAAAGGTGTGGAGAAGATGTGGAAATATGTGTGCTAATCATGAGGAATAGTAGAGCTGTGATGATCTAGCATCAAATTTCATTCCACAATCATTTCTGGAATCCACCTTGCACCAGGCCTTGGAAACTCTGGGGAGAGTCCCAGAGTCCCTCCCAGAGCATCCTAAGAAGCTCATAGCCCAATAGAAAAGATATATCTGTAAATGCAACCACAATATTAAAGAATTCATAAGACCCAGTAGTAAGTAAAAATGGCAGAGGTCAGTGTAGTCCATATTGTCTAAAAATGGGGAGACAGATATTCTAGCAAAAAAAAAAAAGGCCAAAACACTTATATATTGATCCTTGGAAAAAATCTAAAGTTAATTAATAAATTCTGTGAAAATTTGGGAAAGATCAAATCTGCTGATGAAGGGATGAACATCTGGTTGCCACACCTGTGCATGAAGTAGTTCAGCAGATATTTCTGACATTAATGAAGAAATGGAGGAAAGGAGCAGTCAGCTGGTGTTAGTGAACTCTGAGTGGAATTGGCACTTGAGTACATGTCTGGTTACGTTTATTAAAGTACCAGGGGCATAAAAGCAACAAAGACCCAGTCACAGTTGTCAAGGGTCACACAGTCTGATGGGAGTGATAGGTAATCAGCACACAGTGTGACATCTGGCAAGCAGGGGTAACATTGGAGGCACATCCAACTTGGTGCTGGGAGAATAAAGGCTTCCCAAAGGTGGTGCGTCTCAAACTGAATTCCAAAAGATAAGCAGGGGTTAGTTTAGGAATGTGAGTGGCAAAGGGGGTGAGGGTTCACTAGGTAGAGGGATCTGTGTGTGCAACTGTCCAGGGATGAGTCTGCTTGGAGGAACTAGGAGTGTTTGGCTACCAACTGTATGAAGCAAACTTGAGTGGTGATGATAAATGGATCCACTGCATAATGCCATGTCTTTAGTCTACAAAATTGTACTTTCAGGATATAATGTGACCATTGTCATATTCAGCTCAGAGCAGTAAGGAATAGATTTTAAAGAGTAAAGTCACAAGATATGAAAGCAGCAAAGTTTATTCTGAATTCTTAGTCACTGAGAACTTTTCAAAAGCTAAAAATGGCTTTAATTTTTAAAACTCCTCACTGACTAGAGGGAAAACGGGGAAAAAATTTGGCTGGCATATATTAGGCTATTAGGCACTCAGAAAATATTCACCTGAATGATCATATTTTCCAAAACTGGGGGGGGGGGCAATCTTTGGGAAACAGAAATTCAAAAGATTTGGTAGAAGGAAAGAAAGTATACCAAGTAGTTTTTATTGTTTCTTAATCAAGAAGACCACAAACAACTGAATATGGCTATAAAACAATCCTTTCATGAAATTTATGGTGAATTTCATGGACCTCTAGAGAATCTAGTGAAAGCTGAAGACATTCCCTAAGAAACATGGATATTTACAGCATTTTGTATACAATTTGAGGGGTTCCAGGACCCCTGAAATCCACTCTAGAGCAAAGCTTCTCAAATATAAAATATGCTTAAAAGCCACCTGGATTTGAAGAAATAATCACTGAAAATTTCTCCCATTTGGCAAAAAACACAAGACGCTGAGTGAATCCTCTATAGGAGGAACCCGTAGAAACCCATGCCAAGACATATCATATTTAAACTTCTGAAAACTAAGAACAGAAAAATAATCTTGAAAGCAGCTAGGAGAATGGATGGATTATTTATAGGGGACACCAATTCAAAGGAAAGCAGATTTATAATCAGAAACCATGGAGGCCAGAAGAAAGTGGCATAGTTCTCAAATGCTGAGAGAAGAGGCCTGTCGATCACAAGTCCTATACCAGGAGAAAATATACTTCAGGAAAGAAGAAACAACAGTGTTTTCAGATGAAGGAATACTAAGAAAATGTGTCACTAGCAGATCTACCCTTAAATAATGGTAAAGGAAGTTCTCCAAACAGTAGGGAAATAATAACAGAAGGAAGCTTGGAACTTCAGCAAGGAAAGAATAATATGGAGTGCCTAAAAAATAACAGACTAACCTTCTCATGAGTTTCTCAGATCATACTTGATGGTTGAAAAAAAAAGATAACACCATCTGATATGGGGTTCTGTATACTTAGAGATAATGCTTAAGATAATTATATTAAGAAATAATGCAGGTAAAGGGACCAAAATGGAAGTAAAATTTCTTCACATCACTCAAAGTGGTATAACAGTAGACTGAAAAATTACATATGTATATTTATGCAACTACTAAGGACAGTACACAAAGTGATATAGAAAAAAAAATTTTAATGTCATAAAGGAATTCTAAAAAATGTTCAAGTAACCCATAAAAAGGAAAAACAAGTGAAACAAGAAATAGAATGAAAGAAAACAAATACATCACTCTATTATAATTAGATAACAAATTGGAATTTATGTCTGTAGCTAAAGTAGTGTTGAGACAGAAATTTGTAGCATTAAGTACTATCTTAGAAAAAAAGAAAAATCATAAGTGAATAATCTAAGTTCCTACCTCAAGCAATTAGAAAAAGAGCAAAAAACCTAAATCAAATGGAAGGAAGGAAATAATAAAGACAAGGGCAGAAATGAATGAAATTGAAAACAGAAAAATATTTAATGAAACAAAAAAAATTAGCTCTTGGAAAAAACTCAATAAAACTAATAAACAGCTAGCAAGACTGACAAGGACAAAAAGAGTCAAGACATAAGTTAACAAAGATAAAAAAGAGTCAAGACACAAATCACCAATATCAGGAACGAAATGGGACATCACTACAGATTCTACAACCATTAAAATAATATGAGACAACTATAACAACGTCACACTAATAAATTTGACAACTTAGAAGAAATGAACAAATTCCTTGAGAACTACAAGCTACTAAAACTCATCCAAGATGAAATAAACAATGTGAATAATCCCATAACCATAAAAGAAATTGAATCCATAATTTTAAATTTCTTGAAAAAGACGTCTCCCAGCTCAGATAGTTTCAGTGGAGCATTCCACCAAACATTTAAAGAATAATTAACAATTTTACACACTCTTCCAGAAAATAAAAGAGGAAGTAATAATCCCCAACTCCATTTATGAAGCCAGGATTACCCTGATACTAAAGCCAGAAAAAGACAGTACAAAAAAAGAAAACTAGATCAGTATTTCTT
Source organism: Nyctereutes procyonoides (assembly GCF_905146905.1). Lineage (NCBI taxonomy): Eukaryota > Metazoa > Chordata > Mammalia > Carnivora > Canidae > Nyctereutes > Nyctereutes procyonoides. The sequence continues at coordinate 33,155,590 of NW_026575120.1, read as the reverse complement.
AGAACCTGGATACAAAATTCTTCAACAAAATATCAACAGATCAAAGCCTGCAATCTATAGAAAGAATTATGCACCACAACCAAGTGGTGTTTATTCTAGGTATACATGACTGGTTCAATATTTTTCACAAAGATTTTATTTATTTATTTATTTATTTATTTATTTATTTATTTATTTATTTATGAGAGTGAACATAAGTGGGGGAAAGGGGAGGGGAGGGGGCAAGAATCTCAAGCAGACTCCTCACTGAGCATGGAGCCCAACACCAGGCTCAATCTCATGACCCTGAGATTATGACCTGAGCCAAAATCAAGAGTCAGATGCTTAACTGACTGAGCCACCCAAATACTCCAGGCTGAGGCTGGTTCAATATTTTTTTAAAATTTTTTATTTATTTACTTACGATAGTCTTACAGAGAGAAAGAGAGGCAGAGACACAGGCAGAGGGAGAAGCAGGCTCCATGCACCGGGAGCCCGATGTGGGACTCGATCCCGGGTCTCCAGGATCGCGCCCTGGGCCAAAGGCAGGCGCCAAACTGCTGCGCCACCCAGGGATCCCAGGTTCAATATTTTTTAAAAAAAAAAATCAAAATGATCTACATATAAATTGCATAAAAAATAAAATTACGTGGTTATTCAGTTGATGTAGAAAAGAACATTTGACAAAATCTAGCACTTGTTCATAATAAAAATTCTCATGTAGAAAGGGGAAATTTCTCAACTTAAAAAGTATCTACAAGAAATCTACAAAAAAGAGCTAACATCACACTTAACAGTGAAAGAGTGTGTTTTCCTAAGATTGGGAACAAGGCAAGGATATCCACCCTCACTGCTGTTATTCAGCATAGTTCTAGAACTTGCAATAAGGCAAGAAAAAATAAATAAAAAGCATTTAGATTGGAAAGGAGCAAGCATTGTCCTCTACTCTCAGATGACAGCATTGTCCACATAGAAAAATACCAAAGAATTAAAAAAAAAATCCTGAACTAATAAGTGAGTTCAACAAGTTTTCAGTATTCAAGATTAGCACATGAAATCAATAGTATTTCTATATTCCAACAATGAACACATTGAATCCAAAATTAAAATACATTGCCATTTAAAATGTAGAGGAAATAAAGAAGACCTAAATAAATAAATATAGCATGTTCATGGATTGGAACACTCCACACTGTCAGTTCTTTCAAAACGGATCCATAGGCTCTATGCAATTCCTATAAAAAGCACAGCAAACTTTTTGTAGGCATAGATAGGCTTATTCTAAAATATATATGGAAAGGCAAAGGACTTCAAATAACTATATCCATTTTGGAAAAAAAAAAAGTGAAGTGGGAGGAATCAGTCTACCAGATTCCAAAACTTGGCTGCAGTAGCCAAGAATGTGTGGTATTGGCAGAGAAATAGACACATAGATGAATGGAACAGAATAGAGAACCTAGAAATAGACCCACACAAATATCCTCAACTGGTTTTTGACAAGGACACAAAACAACTCAATGGAGTAAGCATAGCCTTCCAACAAGTGGAACTGGAATAGTTGGCCATATATTGGCAAAAAAATGAGCCTCACGCCTTCTACAAAAATCAACTCAAAGTAGATCACAGAGTAAAATGTAAAACATAAAGCTTCTAGAAAAAAAGGGAAAAATCTTTGGGATCTAGGACAGGAAAAGAGTTCTTAGGCTTAAGAACAAATATATAATCCATAAAAGATAAATTGAACTTAAACAAAATAAAAATGTTTTGCTCTTTGTAAACCCTATCAAGATGAAAAAACAATTGACAGACTAGGAGAAAATATTTGTAAACCATATATCTGACAAAGGACTTCCATGTAGAATATATGAAGAACTCTTAAAACTCAATAGTTAAAAAGCGATCCAATAAAAAAATGGGCAGTGGTGCTTGGGTTGCTCAGTTGGTTAGCATTTCACTGTTGATTTTGGCTCAGGTCATGATCTCAGGGACAATGAGATGGAGCCTCATGTCAGGCTCCACAGTCAGTGGGGAGTCTGGGATTCTGTCTCGCCCTTTTCCCCTCACCCTGCTTGTGCATGTTCTAAATGAATGAATGAATGAATGAATAAAATCAATCTTACCCCAAAATGGGCAAAAAAGTCAAGAACAAATATTTCACCGAAGATGATATACAGATGCAAGGAAGCACATGAAAACATGTTAAACATCATTGGTCATGAGGGAAATGCAAATTAAAACCACAATGAAACTTCAATACACATTTATCAGAATGGTTAAAATAAAAAAGAATAGTGACATCAAATGCTGATGAGCATGTGGAGAAACTAGGTCACTCATGCATTGGTGGTGTGGACATATAATGGTACAGCCTCTTTGGAAAATAGTTTGGAAGTTTCTTATAAAACTAAACATGCACTTACCACATGACCTGGCAATAGCATTCTTGGGCATTTATCCCAGATAAATGAAGATTTATGTCCACACTAAACCATGTTCATGAGTGTTCATAGCAGTTTCTCTTATCGTAGACCTAGATCCCAAAACTGCAAACAACCCAAATGTTCTTCAACAGACGAAGGTTAGACAAAGAGTGGCACATCCCCATAGTGGAATACTATGCAACGGTCTAAAAACTCAAACTATTGATACATGAGATGATTTGGATGGATCACAAGGGAATTATGTGAGAAAAGCCAATCTAGATAGGTGACATAGGATTCTGATTATATCTGAAATAACAAAATTGTAGAGAAGGAGAAGAAATTAGTAGTTGCTAGAAGGCTAGGTATGGGAGTGGTGATGAGTTGGTGTGGCTCTAAAGGGTGGCGCCAGAGAGACTTGTGGTGATGAGACAATTATTTTGTATCTTGGTTGCAGTAGTGGTTACACATGTGATAAAATCACCTAGAACTATACACACACACACACACACACACACACAAGTTTGTGTAAACCTGATAAAATCTAAATAAGCATTGTGGGTTGTACCAGTGTCAGTTTCCTGGTTTGATAATGTACTCTAGTTATGTAAGAGGTCATCCCTGGGGGAAACTGGTCAAAAGGCACCCTGGACCTCTCTGTACCTTTTTTTTTTTTTTTTGGCAACTTCTTATGAAACTATAATTATCACAAAACAAAGAAATTTTTTAAGCCACCTGGGAGCTTAATGAACTATACAGTCACAGCTCTGCTCCTCACCAAGTCAGATCCAGTAGGCCTGGGAGGAGCCAAGAATCTGCATTATCATAGGCTCTCCAGATTCTGATGCCAAGAGGCAACTCCCACACTCTGGGAAATACTGTCTGAAGGGAGTGATTCTCAGCCTTAATGGCTGATCAAAACTCAGAAAATAATACCTGGCCCCACTCAGACCTGTCTGACCAGAGTCTCTGTGGTGGAACCCAGACCCTTTAATTTTAACAAGTTCCCAAGGGAGTCCTGAGGTAACTGACATTAACCAGGATGGGAACCCACAAACCCCAAGTTAAAAATCCTGCTCTATGTTTAACCAAAGTTCACACTCACTCTCATTTCCCTATATTCTTAGACCTAAAACAAAAGCATTTACACTAGGGTGCACACACATTTTGATCATGTGTTTGTATTGATTTAGTTATTTTTTTTATTTAGTTATTACTGAAATAATTTTACATATAATCTGGATTTTAAAACAACAACAACAACAACAAAATAATACTTCTACATCCAAATGGAAGTTGTCCTTTCCAAGTGAGCACCTTGGGAGTCTTTGTGCTTTTTTTCTAGTAATATTGCTAATGCTAAAAACAATTTTGTCACAATTCCTTCAGAATTGCTTCAGAGCTGGTTTATGAACCTCGTGAGAAAACTGGCCCCATTTTACATGTAAATTGTGTAATCTTGTGAATTTATATTTACACAAACACTCATCTGTAGTTTGAGGAACTCCTGGAAAGATTTTTGAGCAGAGAAAAACATAATGAAGATTGCTTTTCAGACTTTCCCTTTGGGTGCCTGGGAGGGCTCCAGAGCTCCTGTGTGCCCAGCCCTGTTTCAGGAAGACCCTCCCCGATTGTGTGCACCCTGGAGGAGTGGTCAGTGATAGCACCCTGCCATTCCAGCCCCAAAGTCCATCCCCAGCATCCGACCATGCGGATGGACTCACCACCCAGCCATGCCAATCAGGGTATCTCATCTCCTTGGCAACAGTGAGTGGTTCTGGGGTGGACACGTGCCCCAACCAGGGCCAGTCGGAATCCTTCCTGGGATGGACACATGGGGACTGCAGCAGAAAGCTTCGTCTTTCTCCTGGAGCTGCTAAACTTTCGGGAATCTATGAGTATAGGGCTATGGCTGGCCATCTTTCTACCACATGGTAAGAACTGCCTGCAGGAGGGCCTAACAGGGACAAGCAGACATTTCAGACAAACAGGGTGTCGAGGAAGTACAAAGTTGGGTTTGAGACTCCACCTGCTGCAGCCACCCATGGGTCCTCCACAGTTCAGTTAGCTTGTGTGCTTCAGTTCTCTTGTGTTGGGCATCTACCATCTGTAACCCAGAAGTCCTAACCAATATGGTGCTCCCTTTTCCTCAACTTTGTGAATACCTGATTCCCTTCTGTTCAAAACATTTCCCCGAGGGGGGCTGACCTCAGTCTTGTACATCAGTGTGAATGTATGGGGGCGTCCTACTGCTTCCCCAGATGGGGTGGCACGCTGCCCAGTGATACACACCAGAGCCCGGGAGGCTGGGTCTAGACTCAGCCAGCACTGCAACTTGCTCAACCACCACAGGCAAACTCTGTAAAGCCTAATTCTGGGCTCCAGCTTCCTCATCTCTGAAATATGGAAGCAAAACAGGACAATCTCTGCACTCTGGTGTGGCTTCGAATGCTAGTAATCCCATAAATTAAAAAGGAAATCACAGGTCTTGGCATTTTAAGTCTACTCTCTATAGAGCGTGGAGGAACTTCCTAGATCCCTGAAATCAGCCAGTGAAGTATTCGGCTGGGTTGGGGACCGTCCTCAGAACCTTGGAGCAAACCACCACTGTTTGCATTTACTGAGTGCTTACTCCCTGCCAGGCCTGGTTCTAGGTGCCCTGCCCTCATCATCTCCTTTCATCCTCCTGGGACATGGAGGCGGTAGTTACTGTACCCACTTTTCAGAAGAGGACCCTGAGACCAAGTGAAAGAAGGTGCCCAAGGTCAGGACAATGGTGGAACCAGAGCCCCTCCCCACTGCCCAACCGACAATTGGGCATGGGGATGGTTTGGTTCCAGGGGATGCGCTTCTGCGAGGCCACCTGGTCGGTGGAGCAGCCCCAGGGCTGAGCAGGTGTGTGAGACCGAGCCACCACCTGCTCAGGTGGGGTCTTTTATTTATTTATTTATTTTATTATTCTATTTATTATTATTATTTTTTAGGTGAGGTCTTTTAAAGGAGGAAACTCAGAGCATCTTCTTGTTTCTCGGCCCAGATCACCCTGCCCCCACCCCCCGCTCCGCCCCTCCAGCTCAATTACCAAAGGTAAGTTCTAGCTTCACCTTTGAGGTAAAAGCTACTGGCCAATCATTCATTTAGATTTATTTATGCACAGAAGAATTTGCTTATGGAACTCCAAAGCAACTGGTTGAAGAGAAAATTTCGGCAAATCAGTGAGGTATCATGCAAACAAGAAAACCCACCTGTTTGTTTAATTAGCAGGGTTTTTTGGTTTTGGTTTCCTTTGTTTGTTTGTTTGTTTGTTTGTTTGTTTTAAACTGATCAGTCAGTTCAATCAAGATAGTGGATGATTGCCTTCGGGGCACCGAGGCAGGGTAGCCTGCTAGTACTGGCCTCTGGGCTGCCTGGCCCTGTTCCAGAAGGGCCGGTCAAGCCCTCTGGGCTGTTCATCGGAGGCACCTACAGGAACCAACGCGAGAGGATGCCCAGGCTACGCAGCTGAGCAGAAAAGGACATTGTAAAATAGTACGTATAGTTGTGTCAGTGAATAATAGCTGAACTATTAGTTCATTCATCAAGCATCTATTGAGCACATACTCTGTGTCAGGCACTATGCTAGGACACGTTAATAATATCCCTGGAAAAAGTCTAGAAGGAGATATATTTGCAGGAAGTTATGGGGGTATTTACTTCTCACGTTGTGTATTTCTTTAATGTCCCAGTATTTTATAATGAGTGTGTGTGACTTTTGTAATAAGAAAAACACAAAAAGTGGGGGCATGTCTCACTGGATTGGCCCTTCAAGAGTCAGGGTGGGGGTTGGCAGGGGTGCAGCTGCGGAGACTTGGTTCAAGGCTCTGCCTTGTGATTTAACAGCTGTGTCACCTTGCACAAACCACAGCATTCCCAAGCAGGGTCTTAAATAAAAGAGGCCTACTATGGGGATCGGATGAGAAACATGAGAATGTTTTGCCCCCAGTAAAGTTTAGATAAACCTGCTGTTTGTCTACACATGGATCCCAACTCAGTTATCCACCTAGGACTTTGTAAAACGCAAATCTAATTGTACTGCTCCTTTATTTAAAACCCTTCAGTGGTTGGTCACCATCAAGGCCTCTGGGAGTCTTCAGCATGGACAACAGCATCCCTCACAACCTGGCCCCTGCCTGTTCTTCAGCCTTGTCCCTCCCTATTCTCGGTCACCCCAAGAGCCATGACGGATGACCACCCTGATTCACCTAAACTCTCCATCATCCCTCACCTCCACACCTTTGCACATGCTGTTCCTTCCACTTTCCTGGAACAGTAGCCCTGCTTCTTGTTTTCCTGCCTGGTTAACTGCTTGTGGTCCTCCACTTTCCACTTGTTTCCCTTTGAACAAAGGGACCTTATTTTATTTATCTTTGGTGTCTAGCCCTGACTATAGTTGTGGGCATGCAGTAGGAGTTCCGTAATGGGTATTCCAGTGCCAACCTCTAATGCGTCTCTCATGAGGACCACTGCGGTAGCCCCCAATGGGCTCTGCCTCCAAACCAACTCCTCCCTCCAAGCCAAGTCTACCTTTGAAAGCAGAAGTTGCCTATGTTGTCTCTCCATCGTTTGAAGTAACAAGTCCAAGCTTCTTGGCCTGTCACAAGGGGCCCTGCAGGAGCCATAACCTCTTTCTCTGCCTATTTCCTTCCACCAAGGTCCCCAGATTTTCTCAATTCATGGCACCCATAGTGACTCAGGAGCTTTTCACAGCCTGCCCACCCCCAAAGCCAAAGGAAGTACCCAACAGTCCAAACAACTCAATAGTTATTCGTGTTCTAACAACTTAGTTGATACTGGAATAAGGAATCCACATAAATTGGAAGTACTTCTCACAGTGACCAACAGATGTCACTGTGTTCCTCATGAATATTTAAAATGTCCCAGGAAGCCCCGGTTAATTCACCGGGGCACCCTGGGTTGCCTTAGCACATAGTTTGGGAACCACAGCCACATACAGTTGCTATAAAAAGGGTTATCTGTGTTCCCACAAATTTTCAGTGTATCTCCATGCCCCATTCTTTCACACGCAATTTTCTTGGGCTCCATCTTGTTAGTTTGGAAAACCCTTTCTGATAGTTGAGTCACCTGTCCCATCTTCTGTGGAGCCTTGCAGTTTCTATAGCACCTGGTCCACTCCTCCATGGATTTGTATCTCATTCTGTTTTATTGATCGATGAGCTCCTTACTACTATGAATTCTTTGAGCATAAAGCCTTATTCTTTTTTCCCTCACATCCCTGAGAAGCTAGTAGAGCACCTCATACATAGGAATAAATGGCGGAATGGTTCTGAATCTGCCTCTCTTGTTCTGGGAAATCACTTTGTATCCTCCTGACTTCCCAAACCCTGAGGCCAGCTGATTTGAAGCCAGACTTGAAACCTCAGGATCTTATTTCTCTTTATTCACCTTTATCCTGCATTCCGAAAGACACCTGGTCCCTGCTCCTTCTAAAACCTGTGGCCCACTCTTCCTATTTCTCTTCTACAGCTATGGAAGAGGTGTCCATCTGCAGGGCTGCTCTACTGGCTTCTTCACCTGTGTGTCTACCTTTGTGGCTGTCACCGTGATCTCAGTTCTGGCTCTGCACAGATACCTGGGGGACAGCTGAGGATGCAGAATTCTTAGATCACCTCCCCACTCCAACTCAATGGCTCTGCCAAAGATTGCATTTGAATCAGACGTTCTGTAATGTAGTGACACTGAGAAGAGCTTCTCAGATCCCCCTTTAGGGGAAGACTTGTCCAGCCACTGAGAGTGAAGTCAGCAGAGAGCCTTTAATCTCATTTCAGGGTCATAGGTCAATATGGACCAGGTCACACTGCCCCATCTTTGGGGCAGATGGTCAACTTCTCTTACTCCAACCATTCTTGCCCCAAGGTCTTTCTCTAACTGTTCTTATTGGGTAGGACTCTTCCTTTGTCATCCTCATCTCCCTGTTATTGCTCCTCAAGATCAAGCTCAAGTACTGCTTCCTCCAGGAAGCATCTGCCTTCACTGGCCCATGATTCTTACCCAAGTCATGGCTTCAGGTTGTCTGGTTAATCACGTATTCAGTCACTTACTACCTGGCATTCTTGCATAACTTGGCCCATGGCCACATTTTTCTTCTGAATTAGATGCCATGTTTCTTTATGAAACAAGAAATGAGTGATCCTGTGCGTGTGGGTGTGTGTGTGGGGGGGTGTGGGTAGGTGTGGGTGTCGGTGTGTGTGGGCGGGTGAGTGTAAGGGATGGATGGTCTCCCTATTGCTGTCAGCTCGGTGCTACACAGATAGCCAAGACTAAAACATCTGTTGGGTGGACAATGCCTGAGGTGGAGCCAGCAGTGAATTCTTCCAGACATGGGAGAAATTGTCCCCTCTGTCTTTGTGCCATCAGAAGAAAGGGACCCAGACCCTGAAAGACCCAAAGAAGGGGAGAAGGGAATGCCCCTCCGAGGATGAGCTAAGAACTGGTGGCAGAAAGAGCATTGCATCAGGAGTTAGAATGTTGTGACTTTGAGCTAGTCCCTTGAGTCTTGGGGTCACAGTCCCTAAACCTGGTAGATTTCCCAGCTTATCAAGTAGAAAAGCAGGTTTCACCACCCTTTTTTAGGGACCTTCTTGGCCACTGCCAGGAATATGCTTTGTTGGTCCTAGGGTAGGTTTCTGGTGGTAACAGTAGGGGGTGAATGAGGACTCCAGGCTGAGTTCACACAAGCCAGCTTGGAAGAAGCCAGAGAACCACAGTGCTCCCAGGGGAATCCACGAGTGCCAGGCCTGCCAGTGACCCACCCTGCCAGCATGCCATCTCTTGCACATCCCTCACCCAACCCGTGCCAGCCACACCCATGAAAAACATGCAAATGCGTGCTTGTGAGGGGCCCAAGTCCACGGCAATGGCACAGTGTGTGGGTGGTGGCAGGGTCCACCAGGAGGCTTCATGCTGCCTAGGAACAACCCCAGGCCTGGCAGCCAGGAGACTCAGGTTCAGGCTGTACCCTACTTGTCCTGAGTGGCTCTGGGGCAGGAAGTTAGCCTCTGCCCTGACCCTCAGCTTCTTCATCTGTAAGATGAAGTGGCCCTTCCAGTCCTGGTGAGTTGTGACTGTCAAGCTATAGTCAAGCTTTCTCCGGAAGAGAGCTATGGCAGAAAAAAGGGAGCTGGGCAGCACAGGGAAAATTATCTGAAACAAACCTATAACGATAAACCTCTCTACTCTATTGAATATACCCGCCCATTTAATTTATTCAGTTAATAAAACTTATTCCCCAGAGGGGGACAGGCAGAGGTAAGCTACAAACCAATCTGCCTATGTGAGCATGGGTATATATGTCTAGCTCATAACAATAAAAAAAGAGTAATTAAGAGATGTATTGAAGTGTATAGAAATCCTGAAGGACACTGAGGAGTCCAATTCAAGTTACTGTCCTTGGTGCAAATTTAATTCAATAGGGAATAGATAAATAAAAATAAAGAAAAAACAAATTCAGAACAGATGTTAGGCAAGCAATTTTTTTCACAGTAAGAATCATAAACGTGAAGAACAGCCTATAAGGCAAAGTTGTTGATGCAAACAGCATCAAGCTACTAAATAAATAGTTAGATGGCACTGCAGGGACAAAGAAACATTAAAATAGTCATTTGGCTGTCCCTGAATATTTGCGCCCACACAGTGATGCCCAGGCATGTAGACTCCTGGGCACCGGAGGGGACCGTGTGTGTGTGTGTTTTTGGTGGCTGTGTGTCCTGTTGCAGAGAGTACGTGCAGGGCATATATTTGTGTGAGACTCTGTAGCAAAATCTCCTCTCTCCGAATGCCATGTGGACTCCGAATATGAATAGCGGGGCTTCACAAAAGCTAGAGTCAGTTCTAAAAAAGACAATGAGGTCAGGGAGGAGCCCCAGTGTCAGGGAGACACGTGCTCGGTCCTGGGCTAGGTATCAGAGCAGGTGTGTGACTCCAAAGAAAGGAGAATTCAGTGGCAGAAGGATTTCAGACATAGCAGGGGAGAAACAAGGGCAGGAGAAAAAAAAATTAAAGTCTAGATCATAATGGTTTGGAGAAAGAAATTCCATTCTACCCCAACATCTACCCTCATTGGTTGGCTACGAAAATAAAGGCCCCAAGAGGTGAGGTGACCAGTGGGCGCCACCTGGACACTTGCCAGGGCCAGGAGAAGGGGGGGCAAGTGTTCCCCGAGAGGTGCAAAAGGCCAGAGGCGTTCCTGCCCAGCTTTCCTGAGGACGTGCAGCAGGAGGGAGTGACGATCACCCCACACCTGGCTGGGGACGGCTCCTGAAGTTGGCACTCTCCCCGGGCCCCAGATCATTCAAGAACACCTTTCAGAAACTGACCTGAGGAGCAGAGGAATCACCCTTGCTCCTTGGCAGGCTGCATGAACTATCGTGCACCTTTGATTCTCATGTCAGATCTGGGAAGAGGCAGGCACTCATGTGTTTTTAAAGGTTGGGGATGATGGTTAAGTCACTCGGTCTAGTCCGATGGCTGGGAACATCCAAGCTAAGACCAGAACCCAGATCTGGCTTGCAATCCAGTGCTCTCTCTGGCTCCCTAGGCGGACCCCCCAAGGGTTTGTAACCCCATAAGAGACCGATGAATGACCTGAGTGAGGGGAGCCCTGTGAGTGTGTCATGAGAGCACTATCTGTTCCCCTTATCTGTTTATCCCATGGACCCCAAGATGGCCTGACATGGCAGTGAATCAATTTTGTACTTTTATGGGCTCACAACTGAACTGAAGCATAGTCACTGATGGGGCAGGGTTATAGACCCCTCCACCCAAAACCTTGATTTTAATATGAGAGATTTTTCCCCCAATTCCTTTCATATGTCCCAAGGAAATAATACTAATTACCCAAATCAGCAAAATAACAAGACTTTCCTGTTGAGGTTTTTGTCCTGAAAGACACATGCTCAGGGGTGATTTCTTTAGTCATTCAATAAATACTTCCTGGGTACCTTCTTTGTGTCAGGCACTGTTGTGGGCACTGGGAATATCCCAGAAAAGCAGAGACAGACTTTGTGTCCTCATAGAGCTGGCATTCTGGCAAGAGAGCAGGGCAGTAAACAAATAATGATGTGACCTGGCATTAGGGCCAATGTCCTAAGGCAGGAGATTTGGCAGCCAAGGAACGGCAATAGGAGACTGGAACAGAAAAGCCTTTGGATTAATAAGGAGAACCAGGGATCGCCTGGCTGGCTCAGTCTGAGGAGCATACAACTCTTAATCTCAGGGTTGTAAGTTCAAGCCCCACGCTGGGTGTGGAGCCTACTCAAAATTAAAAAAAAAAAATTTTAAAAAGAGAACTTGCACAGCCCTGCACTCACCTCTTGCCAACCACATATTATTCTTGTCATATATGTTTCCATATAAATTGAGGATAATGCAGTCAGCCCAGCCAAACTTGCAGGGTTGTTGGGATGATTACATGAGGTATTGTGATCCAGATACCAGAAAACAGTTATGGATTGGTATTTACTATGTAAGTGGCCCCAGGGAATAAAGATACATGTCTCTTAGAGTCATAAAAGCAAGATATATACCCATAGAATGAACACACAAGTCCATAAAATGTAAAAGGAGTCCCACTGCAGCATTGTTTGCTGGAGGCCATCAGGTGTCCCCTCTGGGGGGAGAGGGGACAGGCAGGATGGATGGAGGCCACACGCTCTATGGGAGCCCAGTGATGTAACGGTCTGCAAAGCATGGCACCAAGTGAAAGAACCAAAGCAGGGAATGAGGACACTGCCATTGATAAGAGCTACAGACAATACACACAAACACACAGTTTGCAAGAACGTGTGCCCCAAAAAATACATGTTAAGGACAATGGAATGGTTGTCTGTTGGGGAGAGGAAGGGAATGAGAGAAAGGTATGAGGATAAAAGGGAATGAATAAACATGCAAAACGCATGGCACCGTGTTTCCTGTTCTCCACAGCGTCTCAGAATGAACACAAACACGCACACAGAGAGACAGAGACAGAGAAAATCTTGAAGTGGAGGTAATTAGGAATTACTGGTTGCAACCCTGATAATTCGTCAATGGTGAAGTAAGCTGTTCTCATCAATGGCTCTGTTTCATGTGGAATAGCTGGGAGTAAAAGGCTATTTATTAGATCAGTGTTTTCTCTCAAAGCCAGTTCTCCATATTCTAGTCCCAAGAGACATTCTGGAAAACAACAACAAAGAAAGTTCTGTGGTCAAATAAACCCTGCATACCAAATGTGTCACTTGGAGATGTTCCAAGCACGTTATTACACGAAAGCCTCTGAGAAGTCACGGTAAAGAGACCTGTGTTCCTTAGACCGACCTGGCGTTTTGCAGCGTTTGACCAAGGAGAACCCCCCCCCTTTTTTTTTTATTTTCCACGTGACAATTATTATAGTCCGTGGAAATGGTCCAAAGGACGCTCTGTGGGAAACAGCGATGCTAGACTGTGGAAGGAGGGGAGGCCGGAGACTCCAGATTCTGAGCATGTTCTGGGATTCGCACCCTCCCGTGGCCTTCCTAATGCGGCTCCTTGATCCTTACGGTGCTTTGCCCCTAAAGTCACTGGGGATCCCGTGGCTCATCCGTAGCTGTGACTGATGGCAGCAAACACGGAGCTGCCCTCTGCCATCCTCCCCTCCTCTGTCTGCGGGCAATGATCATTTTCCCTCCAGAACTCAAAGCCGGCATTCAGCAGTGAGGGTTGATGCGTGTCTTCTTTCCTGATGATGGGCGAATGTTAGTGTCGGACGCTGCGGGACGTTTCCTGTATAAAGTTCTCCTTCTCCTGTAGATCTCACGTTTCTGATGGGCCAAATCGTTATCATTCCTCCCCTGGGCCATTAGAAGGATTGTTTGTCTTTTTATAATCTCCCTCCTTCTCTGGCCCCCCTCCCACCACGCACCCCTGGCCTTGTGCTTCTCTACTCTGGCATCTGCACAACTTCCTTCCAGTAAGCCACTTCCTTACCACCACGGCTGGGTCTGACTCCTCCCCTGCATTGCCAAGGTCATGCTCTCTATCACGGCCCCCAAGATCACATTTGCCTAGCACACCCTCGGCTGGTACTCTCTCCCTATCTCTATCACAGCCAAAATCCCCTGCAACCTCCTCACAGGCCGACGCACCTGAGTGCACTCTTCTCCAGGGGCCACCTGCCATCCCTCCTTGTCATGACTGACTGTGAAGCCCTCCAGCCTCTCTCTGCAAGTGCACATCAGTGCAGATGCTGTGAGGACGGAGCGGGGGGGCTTTCAGTGTGCCTCCTCCAGCCAATCATCACAAAGCTGAATGCATGCCTGTGACATAGCTGAGAAACACAGGGAAGGAAAAGTAACAAGCTACAAATTGCAAGACCACGATCTTGACAAGTTCCTTAAGGTGGGAAGGCCAGATAGTGAAGGGCCAGTGCCCAGGTGAGGAGGAGTGGCCCTATGATGGAGAAAGGAGAAATCAACCAGAGTCCCAGACACAGAGGACTAAATTTATACGAGATACAAAGGCTACAGTGACCTGGCAGGAAGGAGGAAACTTGGAGGGGCTGAAAGCAGAATTGAAAAGCAAACACATAAATTGTAAAGAGTTTGGCAGAGAGTGAGATAAGAGGAGAAGGGGCTCTGGGAGGGGACTACTGGGAATTTATTAAAACGAACTGAATTTATGGTGCAGTTCAAGCATTTGTTGATAACAGGGCTAGTCTGGTAAGGAATGTGCTCGCTGGCCTATAGTCAACAGGAAGTCGGGGCAAGATGACTGAGGCCATGCATTCCAATTAGAAATGTGTGGTTCACATTGACCAGTTGGATTCCAGAGCACAAGGAGAAAGTTTAAGTTTCGCCTGGAGTTCACTCTCAAGGTTTGAAGGCAAGAAGTAATGGTCATGTAGCCAATGGTCAGAGGGAATAGTAAAGCATTGTTACATTCTCCAAATGTAAAATGATGCAGTTGCCATGGAAAAAAGTAGGGCAGTGCCTCAAAAAAGTAAAAAGAGAAGTACCAAATGATCCAGAAGTTCTGCATCTGGATATATCCCCAAGAGAACTGAAAGTGAGGTCCCGAAGAGCTACTTGTGCACCCATATTCATTGCTGCATTGTTCACAATAGTTAAAAGGCAGAAGCAGCCCAAGTGTCCACAGACAGATGAAGTAGGTGGAATGGGCTCTCCTGCCTCCACATCCTGTGGCTGGGGGACTTATGGGTCCCCTGATGCCTGGTCAGATCCAGGTGTTGAGGATGACATGGACATTTGGCTGGAGGGCTTTTTTGTTGTGGTGGCTTTATGATTTTGACTGCTCTAAGAACCTCAGATAAGTGGAATCATACCATATTTGTCCTTTTGTGACAGTCTTATTTCACCTAGCATAATGTCCAGGAAGTAGAATGGTGGTTGCCAGGGGCTAGAGGAAAGGGGGAATGGGAAGTTTTTGTTTAAGGGATATAGAGTTTGTTTTTCAAGATGAAAAGAGTTCTGGAGATGAGTGGTGGAGATGTTTGCACAACAGTGTGAATACACTTAATGCTGCTGAACTGTACACTTAAAAAGGATTCAGATGGTGTTTTATGTTGTATTTTACCACCACCCATTCCACCTACTTAGATGAAATCTTTCTTCTGTGGGTATCAGTTGTGGAGTCTCAGACACTGAAGCCCACAGTGCTCAATAACAAGTATGGATTTGGAGGAGGGCAGACCTCAGGATGTTAAGTGTCCACTCAGGAGATAGCATCATAGTGGGTTCCCAGGCTAAGGGGGACAAAGAACTGGGATGGCCTGAGGGACCCAAGCTCTAGCAGAGACATCTAAGACTTTGGGAAAGCAGGTGAGAATCTTTAGGTGGAGTCTTTGGGAAGGATCCAGTGGCCATGTCAGTCATAAGGCAAAACCATCCCTTGGTCTGCCCATGAATCTGAGAAGAGAACTTGGAGAGTTGGGGATACCCTTTAAAGGAAAGTGGAATGGCCTCTCTGGTGATTAATATGCACCGGACACTGCATTAGCAATGGAAAAGATGGAGGGGGATGACCCTGATGGGACCTGGATATCCTTCCCTGGGGGGGAGGGGTCCTGTTGGGAGGGCAAAAGTCTTGATTAATACCTGGATGTCCACTTTCCCTGTAGCCTGAGTAGTATCAAGAGGTGCTGGTAGGTGTTGTAACACAAAAGACCACCCTCACCATGTCCACCATGTCCACCTACCATGTGGTGATGGGTCATCCATCAGCCAAAGGCCCAGGGCAAAGGTTATGAGTTCCTCTTTAGACAGGCCAACATAGCATCATTTGCTAATAGTGCCTCCCTAGTGGTTCATGTGGGGAGCCTGGAGAGCATGTCAGAGAATCAGGCCTTCGTCAGTAGGCCAGTACACTGAAAGCCTCACTCCAAGTGGAAAATTTCGTATAGTAGGTCACAAAATTCTTGCAGTTTGGGGGTGTGATGGGGGAGAAGTTGTGAGGAGCATGGTCTTGAGATGCAAACAATAATCAAGGAACTTATTTTATTAATTAAGTTGCCATGATCTGCCCCAGGCATGCAGGCATCGTAAATCCTGGCAGTCCCTTACTAGGAATTACCTCATGTGCACAGCTGCGGAAGTGTCACGCACAAGTCTGACCAGGAGTAATTGGAATGCACAGTAAATAACCCAAAATCTAGAAAATTGAAGGGTCCTGAGGAAGAAAGAGAATATGGCCTAATTTATTTTATTTATTTATTTTATATATTTTTTAAAAGATTCTACTTATTTATTCATGAGAGATACACAGAGAGAGGCAGAGACACAGACAGGCAGAGGGAAAAGCAGCTCCTCACAGGGAGCCTGATGCAGGACTTGATCCCCATACTGGGATCACGCCCTGAGCCAAAGGCAGATACTCAACCGCTGAGCCACCCAGGTGCCCCTATTTTATTTTTCAATAAAGATTTTATGTATTTATCAAAAGAGAGCATGCGAGTGTGAGTGGGGGGAGGGGTAGGAGGGAGGGAATCTTCACGCAGAACTCCCACCTCCCCCCCCCCCCACACACACACACACGCTGAGTATGGAGCCTGACTCGGGGCTCGATCCCACCATCCATGAGATCATCATGGGAGCCAAAATACAGAGTTGGCTGCTTAGCTAACTGCACCAACCAGGTGCCCCTATATGCTTCATTTTAAAGATAAATTTGATAATGCAAAATTTAGTAGAATTTCAAATTTGTGTGATAAGTGATTTTTTTTTGTTTGAAAGTTTATACTATATATCTAGAGTTAATTTGGTATAGACATTTAGATGCCTTTGCCTTCTGCCCTATGTGAATAACAAATATTTAAAATGGTTTTCTTTGTTAATCCTTTAAGGGTTCCAAGAACTTGAAAAAAGTTTCTCTGCTCCCAAAATCGGGATGAAGAGGAACTTTAAGCTCTGTGTAAACTGAGAATTAGTTGCTCCTTTGAGTTCAGTAATGGCTTTTTTAAAATCATGAAATCAAAGAGGGTTTGTCATTCTTTTTGGACAGACTACGAATGCTATTTGCATTCTCAATTAATTAGGGTTGAGAGCCGTAAGAATTGGGTAAGTGTGTGCAATTTTTGAGAGTATCTGAGCAAAAGAGTTCTCGACAAGATGTCTGCGTAATGCCATGTGTTATCTGGACCTGCTTCCAGATGGGAGAATGCCTTGGCAAATGCCACAGTGATTCATGACTAGGTTACATAATTCTCTTTTGCATTTTGGGTTGAACAACTTGGATTTGTTGCAGGTACAATTCAATTAAATATGGAATTTATTATTTGAAAATATTAGCTGGAAATAGAGCTTTTATGCAATTTTAATTTGAGATGTTCTATTGTTCGGGGGCACATTTGTGCAGGGCTGTCACCTTGGGGATATAGAAGTTATTGATGCCATACGTGGTTGTCACTGATGGAGAATGAGCTCCCTTCCACCTTGAACCTGCTCTAGTGGTAGATTTGGGGAACGCATATTGATGAGTGTAAAACTGAAAATCTGAGACTGACTTCCCTGCCTCTGAGCCCTCCACTCTTCCCAGCCAAGTGCTCATCCCCCACCTGCAGTCCCAGCCTGTCCCCAAAGTCCTGTCCTCAGCCTTGATCTATTGCAGCCAGGATAGATCTCTTGTCCCCAACTGATAACAAGGATAGGGTCTGGTTTCTGCATTCTGCACCTCACATCATGCTCCCAAGTCTTAGGATTGAGTGCCTGTGTGTGATTTGTTCTCAGGTCTCTCCCCCGACCCCTTTCTCAGGGCCTGGAACACCCTGTTTTGGGGCCCTATTGTCCACTGACGTGCCTTCTTGAGTCCTGCTTTTCTGGATGTCTGATTATTATCCAGCTGACACCTTCTCTGTGGGCAGCTTTCTCCTGGACTGTTCACATTGGCCACTGTTTGCTAGAATGGGGAGCTGCCAATTTCTTACCCTTTAAACACTGTGCTTTGCTCACCAACTGGAAGCTGCTCTGGTCAGCACCCATAGCCTGGTCAGTTTTCCATACCTGGCCACCCCCAGTGAATGGGGCTACTTCCAGTTTCTAGGCCATTCCCTCTGCTGTCCTATCTCCCAGAAGTAAGCAATGAGGGCCAAACCTAGCTGAGACAGGATATTCACATGAATTACTTAGATATTTACACTCAGTGCAAAAATCTTACAGAGAGATGTTTTAAATTGTCAACCCCTGTATCTTGTTAAGCTTTTTTAAAAGAAGATTTTATTTATTTATTCATGAGAGACACACACAGAGAGGAAGAGACACAGGAAGAGGGAGAAGCAGGCTCCATGAAGGGAGCCTGATATGGGACTTGATCCCAGGACCCCAGGATCACGTCCTGAGCCAAGGCAAACGCTCAACCATTGAGCCACTCAGGCATCCCTTTGTTAAACTTTTTAGCTTGAAAGATTCTGAGTTAAGATTGGGAAATCATTGTAATAATGCCTGAATTTGCGATTTTTAAAGCAGCAGCAGTAAGGTGCTGTGTGGCATTGCGGGCTAGCTCTGGTTCTGCAGTCAGGGGCAAAAGCCCCGCCTCTGGAGGAATGGTTTCAGCTTCTATTCTACTTCTGCTAGATTTTGTCAGAGATCTCTCAGAGTCTTAAACCACCATAAAAGCAGGGGCTTATAAAAATTTTCTAGTGCAGACTGTTGGGGTTGAGCCATTGGTTTGTAGCCACCTCATTTAGAGCTGGCAAGGGTTTCAGGTATCATCTGGCCCTTTGCTTTTCAAATTGCTCATCTTGACTTACTAGTGGTTATAAAACCGATTTAGTGAGTCGTGACCAGCTTGTATTTGTTTTGCTTTGTTTTTCATGAAATAATAGAATAGAATAGGTCAATGTGCCTCTTACAGTAAATAAGATGTTCTTTTGTAAGACTTTTATTTCAGGTGTGTGTGTGTCCTGGATCACCATACAAAATATATTATTCACCAGGGCCCAAAATTAAAGGGTCAGAGTCACTGATATAGTCCACATCCCTCATTTTATTTTGAGAAATCTGGGGCTTCGAGAGGAGAAGAGATTGGCTTAAATCCATCAAACTAACAAGTAGCAAATAAGAGAGTGGGAGCTAGAATTTAATGTTGTTTTTTAAATTTAATTTAATTTTTTAATTTTTGGGGGGGCTGGAATTTGAAGCCCAGTTTTCTACTGTAAGTTGGCATACTCTGTTTGATGTTTTGCCACCCAAGGAAGAGGAATTAATATGGATCCTTGATCCTAACTCCTGGACAGTAGTAGTCATTCACCTATGCAGCAACCACCATCTAAGGGTTGTCATTGAATAAGGCGGGGGTGGGGGGGAGGAGGAAGTGGTGTGAAATAGTGGCTAAAAGAAGAGATTCAAAATCCGGGAAAAATGGGTAAACATCAGAAAGGTCTTTGGATAAAGACTAGGGGGAGAAAAGGTGATCTTAAGCCACCAGGAAGAATGGACGCTTTGTGGTAATTCACCATTGGGAATAACAAGAGACCATGATTCAGAGAGGAGAGGTGGAAAGTCTATGCAAGGCTGATTCAAGAGAAGTGGAATGCTAATGGAATTCATTCCATTCTTTCCGGTCTAGGTCACCTAAGATAAATCTTAGGACAATTGTTGCTTTGATAATTCTACCTATTGGGCTAAATGTTTCAATTGATGATAATTGTCATGTGTTTTCCTGCTGACAACTTTCTTCCTGCTCTTAAAGGCCTCCTAGAAAAAATATCAGCCAATTATATATATATTTTTAATAAAACAATGCACCACCCCCTAAAATGCAATACCAGTGTAATCACTCATCTAAAAATTTACCCTTGCAAGCTGATGGTTCATGATTGATCTCTCTTGACCAGTGAGAATATTGATATTTAACTCACTGAATGATTCTCAATAATTATGGCATATGGACCACCAGGTCTCATACTAATTTCGCTTTCAGATTCATATTTCTTGAAAATGGTGAGTCTAAGCTTTGTTTTCCACACTGTCATGAAAGACTCAACTTTTACCAAGTTAGGAGACCCAAATATTGCCCCTAGTCAGGCCTCATGACCAGAGATGTTAAAATAATTTAGGATGTCTATACTTCATGCCATAGTTTCAGGGATATCGTGTCTTCTCCGTGGTCAGAGTAGTTTTCATTTTCATTAATTCCTCTTAAAACTGAGTCACATTTTGGGGTCACACATTTAGTACAGGACACTCGTTCTGAGGCACACTCTGCAAATCAACCACAGAAACTTACATATTTGATCCTAAGCATCCGCATCTGTGCAACTTTTCTGCAACAGTGGCTTCATTCCCACCTAAGAGTTCCGCCACCCTTCAACACCTATGTATGCTTCTCTTGAACTCAGTCCAGTTTAAAAATGAGAACACTCTCCCCGTATCAGTTGTCCAGGAGTGAGTCTGAACACTAGTATTTTCTTGAACAAAAAGGCAATAGTTTCCACCCTGCCCTATCCTCGGCCACATTTTCAGTTTCCACCTTGCATCTTCTTAGGGAACAACCAGGGGGCACAGGGCTGCAGCAGGCTCAGTCCTTTAGAGCCTTTTCATTCCCAGAGTTCTGGATCTATGGAGGTAGGCCAGCAAATGTCCCATACATTGACAACATAGCCATCTGATGGCATTAAAGCAAACCTTGTGGGTGCTGCTCTGCGGCCACACCTACAAAGTACGCAAGTGTGATGGCCAAGAGCGCTTCCTTGAGAAGGTTTCCTATGGTACTCACTCCTGAAGTACACACACTCTCCTAGGCGCAACAGAATCCGAGCTTTAAAAAACATTGAAATGACCTTACTGTTTTCGTTGCTTTTCCATATGTATCCCAAAGTTCTCAACTTTCTCACTGCCTGGTGACAAGGTGCTATTAGTTCACGTGTGCTAGTTAATTAAATAAAAATGGTGCTAAAAACCTCTAGGTTGGAAGCATATGAGACACCTCTACCTCCTGTGGGCATGAACCTTGTGTCTAAGTGCCAGGTCTTTTATACCAAAGCCTTATTTGTTTGCTAAATTGATTTTTTTTTTTTCCAGTTCAGGGACTCAAGGTTCCCTGAGAGATTGCTTCAGATTCCGAAACTTGCAAAAATGTTCTGAGAACATTCTACTGCTGCTAGGTACCAGAAGGTGCTACATGCATGATATCCAAATGAGGTTATTTGGTGCAGTGCTGGCATGTGATTAGGCAGGGGAATGCAGCACAGAAGTCAGAAATATATATGGGGGCTAATAAATAATAAAAATGACACTCATTTCAGTTGGAAAAGGATGAATTTCCAGATGGAACACTACCATCTGAGAAAAAAAAAAAGAGTGAATGCCTCCTAACTTTAGCTTCAAATAAATTCCCAAAGTATTAAACATATAATTTTTAAATGAAATTTAAAAAACACTAGAAAAATGAAAGTTAAAAATATATTTTTTGAGTAAGATCCAAAATGTAGAAACCATGAAAATTGATTAAACTCAACAATAAAAAGAAAACAAATGTTTTCTGATTGAAAAACTTCACAATAAACCAAGTTAAACAATATACTGGAGAAAATATTTGCAATGTATATGGATGTAATGGGCTATTTTCTTTAATATATATAAAGAGCTTCTACAACTAAATTGGGAAAAGATCACTAATCCAACAGAAAAGTGGCAAAGAATTCTTCAGAATGCAAAATGCAATGGATTTCAAGCATATGAAAAGATATCCAAGCTTGCTCATAATTTAAAAAGTACAAATCAAAGCTACCATCAAGTGGTAAAGATTTAAAATCATGACCACCACATTTTAATGGCAATCACATGCTCCTTCAGTCACAGCATGAGTCCCAAGGTGTATTTATATTCCTTCCCAAACCCTAAAAGAACAGTATCAACATAATCATCATACATTTGTGATTGGATATAAACAAGATGGAGATTATTTTCCCTTCCAATTTGTAATTGACTTTATAACCCAGTGGATGACAAGTGGCTAAGGGTCCAAGAAGGGAGTCAGTTTTACTTGTTCCTATAGACTGTTTGTACTTTCTGAATTATATACAATACGCATTCTTACCTACTTACAACTGAATATTCTAATGAGAATATATGAGATTATTGGCAAATCTGGCTTGATAAAGGAATACAGGAATGAGGGGCCACTAATCAAATGGAGGGGCAGAGATGATGAATGCCAAGGGGCATGAAAATCAAATTCAACAAGAGGAAACTAAGTTTATACTAGAAATCAAGGTCAAAGTGATGTGAGGGCAAAAAGAGGTGGGATGAGACCAAATAAAAGAACAGCTACAGAACTATCACTTAAAAGAGAGAAGGGTAAAGAAGCTTTGGATAGGAGCCTTTAGGAGCCACAAATGAGCTGAACTTAGGTGCCATTAGTATTTATAAGTAATTCATAGTAATATGGGGCACCTGGGTGGCTCAGTCGGTTAAGTGTCTGCCTTCTGCTCAGGTCATGATCTCAGGTTCCTGGGATTGAACCCCACATCAGGCTCCCTGCTCAGCAGGGAGTCTGTTTCTTCCTCTGCATCTCCCCCACCCCCACTCCTGCTTGTTCTCTCTCTCTCAAATAAATAAATAAAATATTTTTTTAAAAAGTAATTAATAGTAATAGCTTGTCATCCACTGGATTATAAAGTCAATTACAAATTGGAAGGGAAAATAATCTCCATCCTGTTTATACCCAATCACAAATGTATGATGATTATGTTGATACTGTTCTTTCAGGGTTTGGGGAGGAATATAAATCCACCTTGGGGCTCACACTCAGAGTGAAGGAGCCAACCCGTAATCATTAATTGACGGCATGTTCTCTAAAGCAGTAAAGCCTTGCATTTTTTTTCCTATTATGTTGTCAAGGGTACTACTGTGCAATTCAAAGGAGTTCAAATCAAGTATTGTGAATAAAAACTGGATAGGTATGCATGCCAGTCCATCTGCTTTACATTCAAGTTCAAAGGAGGCAGAGACAACATGTGTAGTTTTATCTGTACAGCGCGTGGCAAAGCAGGCTCCATAATTAGATACTTGGTAAAGACATTTTGTTCTCAGTGGTGGTGGTGGTGGTAGTGGTAACAATAAACAGTGATGTTGTCAACCCTTCTTGGCAGAAAGCTTCTCTAGCAGTATCTTCCCCATAGCAGTGAGTGGGAGGGAAAATGGGTAAGGAGCTGATCTCCAGTTTGGGGACCCAAACTCTGATTGGGTTGCTAATGATAACAACCAGATAATAAGCATAATGATCCCCATATTTGGCTTTCAGGTCCAGAGCAAAGAGGAGATCCTCTCTGTTTATCTGTCCATGTTTCTCCCAATGTGCAGTAGTGTCCTGTCACCTAACAATACAGTGCGTCTCTTTATGGCATCAACAGTGTGGGGCTTCCTTTGCCAAATGGCGAATCAACAGTCTATCATTTGAATTTTTAAGAGGACCAATCTGGTCTTGATTATATTTTCTAAGTCTAAAAATTACTATAACTTACATGGAATCACTGTAAAAGAAGGGTCTTTTACCAAATGTAGTTTATCCTTGACATTCCCAACCAGCAAAAAGATTTTGCGAAAATTTAAGTAACAAAATAATTTGGGGGGGGGGGGCTAAAAAGGACCTTAAATATAAGCTCATCCCTCCCTTTCATTTTAAAAGGTGAGCACACTGAGTCACGTCAAGATTACAGAGCCTAGTCAACTCTTTGCCCCACCACCGTTTTGCCTCCAAATTCAGGAATGGACATGTTCAAAAAGAAGTTGGCGTTTTATGGTTCATCTTTTTTTCTAAAGCAGAAAAAAGTTGACAATTTTGTATGAAGAAATTATGCCATCACCTTTCTTTTTCCCCCCTTTTCACCAGAGGTGGGAACAAAAAGTAGAGATGATACTGCAATTTCTATCTCTAAAACCTCATTTGAAATCATTCCCTTTGATTTACGTTTTCTTGAAATGAAAAGAATAAATGGTGTTAACTTAAAGTTGGGGGAAAAGTTAATTGGACATCTTGTCGTCAAGGAAACTAATTCTCTCTCTTCCTTCTCCCCCCATACATTCATGCATACCACACCACCCACCAGTTAATACAGTGCCCTTTAAACTCTTCATCTGACATTCTAAAATTATTTTAAAATACCCAAGTGTTTTACTCTGAAAAATCAGTACAAGAAGTACTCAAGGGAACAGATTCCTAGAATTCAAACTTAGCCTTTTTCCTAATTCTAGGGAAGCTACTGTCATTCTGAGTCAGTGCTGTGTCTCAGCAATGTATGGGACAGTCTCCAAGGTCAGTGTCAAGTCAACCACAGAATGAGACCATTGGAAAAAGAGAACTGGAATGAGAACTTTTAAAAAGCAATAGAGCAGCACAAAAGTAAGACAGGTAAATGGGTCAATCCCTTGAGCCTTTATTAAGTATCTATCATGCTTAAAGTAAGAAGCTATGCACTTAAAAAAAAAAGCAAAGACCGAGCTGAAAGAAACCTTAGAGGATTAAGTAGAGTTGCTCATTATTGAAAGATATGCACCACCTCCCTGCCCTTCCATCAGAGGAATACGCCTCCCTGCCCCATCGATGTCCGGCTTGGCCAATGACTCACTTCGGCCTCACTGTGGGCAGAGTGTGCTTCCTGTCCTGATTTTGAATCTGGGCATATAACTTGGTTTGGCCAATGGGATGTTAGCAGACATGATGCAGCAGAAACTTAAAATGTTGTTGCACTGTTAGGTTTGCTCTCTTGAACATTTGCCTTCACATTGAGAAGAGCCTTCCCTGGTTGCTTGCTATTCCAAGAAGGATGAGAGGTATATGGAGCAGAGCCCTAGTTGAGCCTGCCCTAAATGAGCTACCTGCCCAGAGGACCAGCGGATGCACCAGAAAGCCCAGCTGAGTTGAACCAAGTGTAGCTTAGATTAATCAATTCCAGCCACCTCTTAGGCACATGATAAATAATAATTTTTTAAGTCCCTGTGTTTTTGATTGGTTTGTTATGCATCAATAAAAACTAATACAGAGATCATCTAGTATGACAATTTATTACTTTTGCAGGATCATATAACTAAACAGCAATGAGAGCAACTAGGCCAAAACTGTGGGACCATTTCCATAGAATACAAGTCAATCTTTTGAAAATCATCACTGGGAGCATAAGTTTAATGGATCCACTGGATAGAAGGGTTCACAGACCACTAGACCCCATCAGCATGTACTTTAGGAACACAACAGAAGTTTATTGCACCTAAAACAGTGAACACAGACCTGGTGGTCTGGAGAAGAGCTGCTAAAAATCACCCAGTGGCTGAGGAGGAGCGATACAAGAACAGACTAAAACAATTAGGACTCCAGTGGAGAAAGACACATGTTGAGAATCAATATGATTTAAGTCTGTCAAATCTTGAATAGAATAAATGCTCTTAACATATGTTTGTTCACCAGATTCTGAAAAATTTTTTTTAAGAAGGAGCATTCTCGGGTATAAAAAAGAAAATTCAAGAAAAAAATAGGGGCTCTATTACTTTACATGGCTGAGAACTAGGGTGACCCTATGTTCCAATATACCCAGGACAGTCTTCACGTCCACTGTTGTCCTGGGGTGATTGTTAATAGCACGGTGTATTGTATTGGATGGTAGATTATATGGTCAGATAGCTGACGGGATGTTTTATGCACAGAGTTGGTTTAGGTAAGTTCATGAGAAAAGACCAGTCACATCTAGTTCTCAAGGCAAACTAGACTAGAACTAGACTAGTTCTCAAGTGTCTGATTGCAGTGGTGATGAGAAATGGTCAAGGCATCTAGGGATTGACCTAACTAGTCAGGGTCTTAAAGGCTGAGAGGTCATGTTCTTTCAGCCTCCCATGGTGGCCCCCTTTGAGCAACCCTGAGGCCTCCTCCTGGAGCCTCATCTATACAGCGAGGCTCTCTCTTTGTGGATCCTCGAAAGATCTAAACACACGCCACATCCCCATTCTGGTTATTACTTCCTTATCAGAACATGCAGAAATCAAGATAAATGGTAGAAGAGTAGAGTTCACTCTTACCCACACAGAGGTCCATATAGCTTTCTGAGCTCCATTTGGCTTTCCCAGAAACCCTGTGGAAAACATAGCACCATCGTAAGAAAAAGATTAAACAAAATATCAAGTATTCAAATTTATTCAAGAAAAAGTCTGGAACTGTGAGAACACAATTACATAAACAATAAAAAAGAATTCAAGTTCTATTGCTTTCAAGTATTTTGAACTATTAGAATAAACAACTAGCTTTAAAAAATATATTGCCAAGGAAAAATCTCGGTCAACTCTGCTTTAATGGATAGAAGGAGATCATCTGTACTTCGAGTATTTGTGTGTAATTGCTGCTAAAATACTTGAAAACTGTTTGCTTTCTCAACTATGTTAACATTCCCCTCTACAATTTGGTTTATATTATTATTAATTTTGGCAAAGCCTTTTTTGACAGTCACTATATGTGTAAATGTCTGCTGAATCTATCCAAATTATCACAAATTCTGAATTATCATGATCCAAGTTAAATTTTTAACTGAAAACAACATAGTCAAAACATAAGAACCTTAGAGTAACTTTATATAGGACAAAACATTAGACACATTTTGTAGTGGGAAACAAGTATACCTAGAGATATGCGTGGGGTGGAAGGTCAGAAAATGCTACACCCTTTGTGCTATAGGGCTGGAGTAATGTAGTGGGGATGGAGTGTGTGTACAAACATAGATGGAGGAAATGTAGGGAGGGATGAAAGGTTGAAGACTGCTAGATCTCTGTGTTGTGGGAATGCAGTACACGGGAGACATCTGAGGGGTGGGAAAGAGGAGAGAGTAGGGGGGCATTGGAAGAGGTGGATGTCCTTAATGGAAATACATCCCATTCTTATTACATCTACTTTCACAGTCTAAGTTTACCATATATCAAGGAAAGCTTATATGAATATAAAAATAGTCACTGAAATTACTATGTTCTAGAAAGAACTTGGCAAGGTTTGTACATACAAGGATGACGAGCTGAAAAGGAGCATATGTGGAAATTAACCAGAGGCAGGAGCACCATGTTCTCTTCACATGGACAGTTCTACTATTTTTCCTCAAAATGTTAATACTGAATTACTCAACTGAATGCAACTGATCGTTCCCCCCACCCCAGGAATATGTGAACTCCATTTACTTTTAATTTCCTATCCAGTGTGTTCTCTTTTGACACTTAGAAATTTTCTCACATTTGCCTCGGGGACTCACAGGAAGCCTTGGTGGGGTTGCTTAATGTTGTGAACACACCACCCCCGAGATGGAGGTGAGGAAAAGGTATTTAAAACACTAGGAAGACAGCAACAACAACAATGAAGAGGGAAAAGAGTGTTGGACAGAAAGGAAGAGAAAAGAAACTGAGGAAGAGGGAAACGAAACCCCTAACATTATTATCTGTGTCGTGCTGAGGGCCAGCCTTTCTGATGGTGGGGGTGGGGAAATCCTAGAGAGATGTTGACCAGACATGACCAGGAATGGCCCACTTAGCCCTTCTAGTCTCTATTTAGCTCAGTAGTTCTTCACACGCAGGATATCTTGGCTCCTGATGTTGGGTCTGGTGGCTGCAACACCTTGAGTTCGCAGATTAAGCCATCTGGCTTCTGAGAAAACCCAATGAAGGAAAACAAAATACTCTTAGAAGATAGAGTGCTGGGCCTCTATCTACAAATGCCTACAGGACCTTTCCACTTGCATGTCCCTCTGGCCAATCAAAGCTATCTCCCCAGACCAGCTGCCCTCTCGACCTTCTATTTCTGTCAACTCATGGCCATTCTCCCTGTGAACCTGGCTCAACATTTTGCGATGCTTTGGCTCATTTGCCTTGAATTCTCTATACTAAATTAGTTTCAGGAGCTACTAAGTTTGCCCCCAATGTCCTTCTCTTTTCACCCTCACCCTGGGCCAAGTCCTCACTACTTCCCCTAGACTACTTTTTTTTTTTAAGATTTTTATTTATTTATTCATGAAAGACACAGAGAGAAAGGCAGATACATAGGCAGAGGGAGAAGCAGGCTCCAGGCAGGGAGCCTGATGTGGGGCTCGATCCTGAGACCATGGATCATGCCCTGAGCCAGGGGCAGGTGCTCAACCGCTGAGCCACCCAGGTGTCCCTCACCTAGACTTCTTTTTTTTTTTTAATTTTTTAAAAATTTTATTTATGATAGAGAGAGAGAGAGAGAGAGGCAGAGACACAGGCAGAGGGAGAAGCAGGCTCCATGCACCGGGAGCCCGACGTGGGATTCGATCCTGGGTCTCCAGGATCGCGCCCTGGGCCAAAGGCAGGCGCCAAACCGCTGCGCCACCCAGGGATCCCCCTCACCTAGACTTCTTAAACTAAATCTTCACTCCTACAGAGTAACCTTCTACTTCAGGGTCCCTCTCTTGCTCAAAAGGAATAGTAGGCTGGCCTTTCTAGACTGCCAGCTATCCAGCCTGTTGCTCTCTCACATAGGTGCTTGTCCTAGTCGTCCCCCATCCTTGGCTTCCAGTCAGTCCAGGCTGCTCATCAAGCTGTGCCCTATTTCTCATTTAAATGCAATCATGCACATTGTTGCTCCCCACCTGGTTTGTGTTTATTGCTCCTGCCAGACCTCCTTCTCCAGGAAGTCCTCCAGGGTGATTCTAACCCTGACAAATCTCCCTCTCCTCTGAAGGACATCACAGCTACCATCTCTCTCACCTAATCTAGTGCAGGGCACATCCCATCTGGTGCCGAATATTGTAATTTCATGTGCACACTTGAGGGCATAATAACTTCTACTTCTTCCACATCCCAGGGCCTGGCATGTCTAGATACTCAGCCAGTGGGTTTTGGGGTGGATGAATGGATGGATGGATGGATGGATGGATGGATGGCAGGACTCAACACATGTTGATGGGTGATAAGCGATGGATCATTGTCATCACATGAGAATTCATTGAAGCAGGGGAGGGCTCACCACACAGCGCCCACCAGTGTAGGTGACCTAGATGGAAGCAGTGCTTCATGGGTAAAGCTGCCATGGGCTCAGTGTATCTTATGCTTGAAGACAATGGAAGACTGTTCTTACCTGGCGGAAAAATGGCAAGTTTCCAATAAAGGGAGAAGGCTTGGGATGTCTGATGCCCAACTTCTCCAACCTTGAAAATGCTGATGTGGAGTACCTGTGGGGAAAAGCAAACCTTAAAAACCAAAAAATTGGAGTTTTCATTCATACACTGAATTATTGAGTTCTCCTCAAGGACAGGTAGAAGTAGTGGTTTCCAGTTGACAGTGTCTAAGGACCGAAGAGATACAGGGGCAGAGGTGAGTGAGTGGAATAGACCTCAGGAAATGCCTCCTGATCCAGTGACAGGCTGGAGATTGAGGATTCCTAAAATCCACAGGTGGAAGACACCTTAGTGATGCTGTAGTCTTAATGTCCATTCCCCACCTTAAATTTCCATCAATACACTCATTGTTTTTAAAAAATATACCTCTCCCCAGTTCAGTTCCTTTGCTTCTGCATTGACCATGAACAATAATCAGAAGGCAAGGCAAAAGAAAAAAGTCACAATGGCGAAAATAAGTCTCCTGTGCAATTTGTGTTTTGCTGGTCAAAACTGACCCCTGCACATAATTTGTCCCTCATCACATTCTGTGGCCTAATCAAGAAAAACCAAAATAGCGGGGGAGAGAACACACCATGGAGACAAGACCTCATCACCAACTGCTTATAACCTCTTCATGTCTTTGTTTTCATGGCCTGAAACCATATGGGAAGCATATTTTCTTAACCAAAAACCAGGAAACGTGGCCCGACAGATTTCTGTGCCACTTTCCAGGAGAAAGCAGCAGTCTGAGAAGTGCAGTGTAGCTGTCAAAACATTGGAATTACTAGGATGTTCCACCAGTTTATGGGAACAGAGGGATAACACAGTTAAAGTCAGAGCTGGCTTAGAAAAACCTGGACATATGGCTGTAATCCCTAATCAGCCAGCCAATTAGGTCAAAAGTTCAGTTAGTTCAGAAAAATTAATGAGTCAAACTGGGTGTTTAGCATCATGCAGAGATCAGCCAAATCTCAATTTAGGAGCAAGGAAAAATATAGAGCATATCATTACAGCCAGGCTTCCTAGGAGTACTAGAATTTAGATGAGCAAAATGCTGCTCTAAAAATCACACACTTATCATTGGAAAGATGGAATGTTCACCATAGTCTTTGACCTTTCCCTTTCCCACGTATGGTCCAATAAGGAGCACTTCAAATAAGAACTTGTCATCGAATATTCAAATATTCAGGGAAAGGACAACACGACCAAAGTGTTGGTTTGTGTTATTCTGAGCAATGGGTCTACTTTTATAAAGTCGTCACAAGGGAGAATCAAGAATGGGAAGGAAGTTTCCACCATCTGACTGCTTTACTGGGTTTGAATAGAATTCCCAGGACATCACATGTAAGCCCATGTTCAAGTGTGGTTACAAACCGCACTCAAGATCCATGTGTGAATTACACGGATTAGTCTTACCAACATTCCTCTTCATTAGTGTGTGTCCCAAAGGTCAACAACATAGTGTGCACAAGTTATTCATTCAAGTAGACTGATATTTTAAATAACTCCCATCACACCTAAGAGGAACCTAGACCAAAGAAGACTTACCAGTCCACTTAAGATTTTCCTCAACATCCTTGAATCTGGGTTTCTGGGTTCATTTCTTCATCAATTTTTTTTGTGAATTATTTTCTAAATGTGATCTCTAATGGATGGAAAGAAATATGTAGATCTTGGGCCACATAATTACATCTTAATTTTGTAATTAGATGTCTTGATTGTCTAATTAAAGGACAAGAAGTCTGTGCCTAATTACATGTGCTAATTATTATGCAAGTCCATGCCCTAATTATGTAACTCCACTTACAAAAACACGGCTTGTGTGTGTCTGCACAAAATTCAGACATTTTCAAACATATGGCATCAGCAGAGAATGTTCTGGACACAACCATAAACTTCACTTTGCAACCTGTACTCAAGTATAGAACTCAAGCATCTTCATATGAGAAGTGGCCAAAAGTTGCCATCAGTAACCAGAGTCCTTGCACCAAAATCAACAGGGAAAGATCACTGCCACCAGACTTCCGGGCAAAATTGTAAAATGGGTTCCATTTGTCTTGCTCCCACTTCCTTCTCTGCACTCGTGTTTCGTTCTCCCTGGTCCCAATGTTCCCATGCTGCCCTCCGTCTGTCTCAAAAAGGCTCTTTGGATAACCCATGGACTCCGGGTGTTATGGGTTGAATCATGTCACCCCCAAAAAAGATCAGTTGAAGTCCTAACCCCTAGCACCTTAGAATATGATATTATTTAGAGAGGGTGGTTGCTAATGTGATTAGTTGAGGTCATACTACAGTGGATTCCTAATCCTTATGACTGGTGTCCTTATAAAAGGATGGCCACATGAAGACCTGAGACATAGGGAAAATCCCATGTGATAGCAAAGGTAGAGAATGGAGTCACACAGCTGTACCAAAGGGAACACCAAAGATGGTCAGCAAACCACCAGAAGCTAGGAAGAAGCCAGGAAGGATTCTCCCCTACGGTTTCAGAAGGCGCACAGTCGTGCAAAAACCATAATTTCAGACTTCTAGCTTCCAGAGCTATGAGACAGCAAATTTCTGGCATTTTAAGCCCAGTTTGTGGTACTTTGTTATGGCAGTCCCTAGGAAACTGATACACCGAGAATACGTGGATGAGTTTTAGAGACGCAATGAAAAAAGACTTTTCAAAAATTTCCTCCTGCTTCTTTAAAAATTGTCATTGCAGAAGAAATTTCTTTTTTATGTCAAATTATGCCATTAGGTCTTGTGCCATCAAAAAAATGCAAAAAAGGCAGGCCTCAGATGCTGCCACGAAAAGCAGATAATATGCAACCATCACACAGCCACCACTGTATTGTGATATTTAGAATATTCCCATCTCTTTGATGGGAATTAATGGAAATATCCCTTAACTATGATTATGGACATCTATCATTATTTACCTTAGGGATACTTGAGTTGGAAAATGACATCAGAAAATACATGTAATAGCTTCAGGTAGCCTCCTTTGGTTTCATTTCACAACTAAAGCGGTTGTTTCTTGCTACAACACACACATTCCTGCAGTAGCCAGTGGTATGCCTTATACTGCCCGTCCTCAAAATAAATTGAACCATATGGATCATTTTCAAAGTAAGATTCAATGTTTAAAGCCTAGAAATTCTCCAATATTTCCTTTTCCCCAAGACAAAGCCCTTTCTTGATAGAGTCAACAAAAGTGGTCAGCCTACTGGTTAGCCAAAGAAGCTACTTGTGATAAGTGGGGAGGATAGTTTGATGAATCATTCATTAAAGAGATAGTCAAGTTGATTGAGGTTTCGAGCAAGAGAAGACATACAAATGATGGTCCACCCTCCAAGATTTCCCTCATTGCATATCCTAAGCAGCTATAGAGGAAATGGTTTCTCTGCTATATGCTTCTGGAAACAACCAACTCCTTGGTTCATCCATTGTGTTCTCATCAATGCTATCAAAGAATTTCTCCTTGGTGGGATTCAGAGGCTGTTGATGTTTTTGAAATGCTGAAAGATTCCTTTGGCAAATAGCACATGTCCTGGAATAAAAATCATGATTCTCCAGTGAAGCCAGGTAAACCTCCTGTCCTGCTCTTTGGAGAAGAAAGCCCTTTGTCATGGTTATTCTATGCTTGCAACATGCATGACCATCAATTCCATTAAAAACTGTGGCCACATTGGAAATGTTTTAGAAACAAGGCGTTAAATAGTTACCTTCTCAAAAGATTTTAAGACACGGGAGCAGAATGTGAGGTTGGCTAGCTTTGACAAAAATGTGGGGAAAAAACCTACAATTATTGGAGACAACACCTACTTTCATTTTATTCTAATTCTTTCTAGTTTTTTCTCTGGAGATTTTTTCTATTTTTGAGATTACATTCTCTATAATGTGTTTCTATTTCTATTTCTCTGTATTTCTACTATTTTCTTTTAATATAAGGGAAAATCTCCATGTCATTAATCCTTTATGAACATGATTTTAATGGTTGTATAATATTCCTCTTGAGGATGTATCATAATACACTAAACTATTCTTTTTGTTAAATATTTAGAGTGTTGGGGATCCCTGGGTGGTGCAGTGGTTTGGCGCCTGCCTTTGGCACAGGGCGTGATCCTGGAGACCCGGGATCGAATCCCACGTCGGGCTCCCGGTGCATGGAGCCTGCTTCTCCCTCTGCCTGTGTCTCTGCCTCTCTCTCTCTCTCTCTCTCTCTCTCTCTCTGTGTGTGTGTGTGTGTGTGTGTGACTATCATAAATAAAAAATAAATAAAAAAATATTTAGAGTGTTCTTATTTTTTTAGCTAATTTATGTTACTGTAGTGAATATCTCTGTACATCAAACTTTTCCAGCACTTTATGTATGGAGCTTTCCCAGACCTGAAATCCATGGGTCACTGGATTCAAACATTGGTACACAATGCTATCCAGAAAGCTTGTCCCGGCAAGTCTCACTGTCAGTGTATCCATTTCACCACAGGCTCTCATAAATTTTTTTCTAATTTTGTAGACACATCAATGTACCTTGATCTCCTCATTTCTTTCATTATTTGAGAAAGAACATTTTGCCATCTCTTTTTCTCTAATTTAAAAAATATTTCCCAACTTTGAAATTATTCTTTCTTTCCCCCCTAATTTCTACCATGGCTTATCTAGGTGTCAGGCATAATTTGTACCACACCGACTGGTTAAATAATTAATCGGAAACTGAACAGTCATTGATAAGTGACTGCAGGCTGACTCCAAGCACACATTTAGGCAGGGAGAGGAAGATAAGCCGACGAATTTTGAATAGTTTTTATTTAGAAAATAAGTCACTACAGCCTTGTTAGTTGATTTTAAATTCTATTTCTTTCTCCTTCCTTTGCCCCATTACTACTACAGAAACTATAAGCCTAGGAATTGCATCTGTTATGCCTCCAGGCAGGAGCTCCTTGGAAATACTGAGTTTCTAGATGAGGTCATCCCAGTTCCCCTCTTAGCACTTCATCTCTGTTTCAGTATCCTTATCCTCAGTCCCCTTTCTTGGAACCCATTCCCTCAAGACCTTGCTCTCAGCTTGCCCTCGGGGCTGGAAGTCATCTGGTGTACTTTCATTCATGTCCCAATTACTAGGAGTTAGATTATCTACTAAGATATAACCTGCAAACCAGAATGTTCATTCACTAATCTATAAGAGTAGGTGTCCTTTTCCAGGAACAAGAATCCGATGTCCCTACTCTGAGCCCCTACTTTCCAAGTACTTGAGAAACCAAATCAATCAGAGGGTCATGTGTTGAGCCAGGGTCTATAATGAGAGGTGGCTCATCGGAGCAAGTATGTCACTGGGACCCTGACAAAATAATCCTGCCCTAAAGCCAAGCATACCCCTATAAAGAGTTGGCAAAGACAGAGTGTGCTGGCTGCCCCAGTCCCCTTTCCCCACTAATTGGTAGTGCCACCTCTATCATACAACTTTGTGACAGAGGTGCTTGGGTCTATTTTGATCCATGTGTCTGGCTTATGGAAATGCCTCACTACTTTACATATTATAATTCTGTAATACTTTTTAGTATCTTTCTCATGTTTTAGAATTAGTCTGATTTGACGAAAAATTCTGTTGAAATATTTTTTATTGGGACTGCATTAAATTTATAAACTAGAGTACCAACATTATCACAACATTGATATGAATGTGTTATATCTCTCCATTGATTCCATTAACTCTGTCCTGCAGACATTTTATAATTTTATGTACAGAAGAGTATCTTTTTTTTGCTATATATATATTTGTTATTGGTATTACTCATGTATGAGAGCACCATTTATTTTTTCTTATTCACATATACTGTATTATTAGTTTCAGAGGTGGAATTTCGTGATTTATCAGTTGTATACCACACCTGGTGCCCATTACTGCAGGTGCCCTCCTTAATGCCTGTCACCCAGTTACCTATCTCCCCACCCACTCCCCCCTCCGGCAACCCTGTTTGTTTCCTAGAGTTAAGAGTCTCTTATGGTTTGTTCCCATCTCTTTTTATCTTATTTTATTTTTCTTTCCCTTCCCCTATATTCATCAGTTTTGTTTCTTAAATCCCACATATGGCAGAGAAAGACAAATATCATATGACTTCATCATTTGTTTTTTATGCCAATTTTATAATCAGTGATCCTTCTAAACTTTCTTTTTAGTTCTACTGATTTACATGTGGAATATCTGATTTCTTATGCTGACAGTCATATTTTATGCAAATAATATCAGTACTATTTGTTTCTATTCCTTTTGTCTAATTTCTCATTTTCTTTCCTTATTATATTGGCTACGACCTCTAGTACAATATTTAAAAGAAACAACAAAAGAGAGCATCCTTTTCATATTTCTGACTGCTAGAGTCTATCTATTGTTTGAAAATTGAGTGTGAGATTTTGCTGCAGATTTTTTACAGATGTCCTTTATTGGGTTAAGGACATTTCTTCTTTCTTTGCTTAGAGAAGTTTTTTTTTATTAGTCTTGCTATAGGCTTGTCTATTTTATTAATCTTTTCAAAGCACCATGTTTTGCTTTTGTGGATCATTTCTAGTTTATTTTCTTATTCATTATTTTATACCCATTTTTTTATTATGGTCTTCCTTCTACTTTCTTTGGGTTTACTATTTGTTTCTTTGAGTTTTCTTTGTTTTAATTTCTTAACAATTTAGCTCACTTATTTGCAGCATTTTTAAATTTTTTAATTTTTATTACTTATTTTTTTAGTATTTTTAAAAAATAAATGAAGGACATAGATCCCCCTCTAAGTGTTTCTTTACCTGCATCCCACACATTTTGAAATGTAGTACTTTCATTGTCTAATAGTTACATTCTAATATAAAACTTCTGAATATAACATAAAATGTGCGATAAGATGCACACAAGCAAAAATCAGAGGGAGATATTTTAGAATTATAAGACCTTCCTATTGTTTTTCAGTTCTGCCCAGCTTTATCCTTAAGACATAGTAAGTAAAATTCATTATCATTTGAATCCAAAGATCTAGAAAGGGGAACTGCTTATAATCTTCAACCCACTACAAGAAAAAAAATGAAGGGGTACTGAATAAATGCATAAATATTTGACTGATGTGTATTTCTTTCCCCAATAATGTAAGAACCACAAAAGCCTAGTTATTGTAATCATTAACCTCATGACAGTTTTGTCACAACACAAGAAAAATATATTTATACAGACATACAAAGAGAAGTATATAGTCATTACTATTATTATAATCTATAATAATTTTTTTTATTTATTTATGATAGTCACAGAGAGAGAGAGAGAGAGAGAGAGAGAGAGGCAGAGACACAGGCAGAGGGAGAAGCAGGCTCCATGCACCAGGAGCCTGATGTGGGATTCGATCCCGGGTCTCCAGGATCGCGCCCTGTGCCAAAGGCAGGCGCCAAACCGCTGCGCCACCCAGGGATCCCAATCTATAATAATTTTTAATGTTTCCTACATGGCAGGGACTGTGCTAAGAACTTTGACTTTTGTTTGTCAAAAGACAATGAACTATACATTGTCTTACATGAGCCTTCTAACAATCATATAAAGATATAAATCAATATTATCTTCATATTATGATTAGGAGATGAAATCTTAAGGAGGATAAGGAATGTACCCAAGGTGACTGTGCTGCTAAGTGATTGAGTAAAGTAGAAACAAAGTCTGCCACATTTCAAACAGGGGCTGGTAGCCACTAACTCCACTAACCTGTTCCTTCTCACCCTCTAGGCTAGGATGTTGTGGATAAACCACCACATGAGAATATACAGTGAATATGCTGAGAACAAGGGCAGGCTTATTGAAACCAAAGGTATAATAATAACAGATACTAATTAACTGATGATCATGATGAGAGAGCTTTTGTCTGTCTAAAAGCCAACCCCTTCACTTCTGTTTCTTACCCGTCTCTTACTCAGAGATCTCAACTATTTCTTCTTTCTGCTGTGTTGTGTTCTCCTTTTCTATTAGATCATTCCTGTCCACATACAGACATGTTGCAGTGTCTTCCATCTTAAAGGAAAAATGCAAACTCCTTTGATGCCAGTTATTGCCTTATTTTTCTTCCTTCTTTGCTGGTAACATCATTTGAAAGAATAATCTAGACTTGTTCTCTCCCCTTCTATACCTCTAGTATGTTCACCTATCCCAAGTAGGTTTTGTGTACCCATCACTTCACTGGGATTGCCACTGTCAAGGTCATGCATGATTCTGATCTTGTCAATCCAGTGACTTCTTGTCAGTCTTTGTACTTGACCTCTCAGTAGCATTTAACACAGATCAACTTTCTTCTTTCTGAAATTTTCTTCTTCTGAAACACTCTCCTGCTCATGCTCCCTGGCAGCACTCCTCCTACCTCAGAGGCTGCTCCTCCGTGTTTTTGCTGGCTCCTTTCCTTCTAATAGTCTCATCACTTACATACCATCTATACATCAATAACTTCCACATTTCTGTCTCTAGTTCCATTCTCTCCACTGAACTAATCTTACCCAACTGCCAAATTGGCTGCACCCTTTTAATGTCTATTAGGCACTTAAACTTAACATATCTAAATCTGAATTCAATTTTCCCCTTAAATCTTATCCTGCTCAGTCATCTCAATGTCACTGTTACAACCACAATCCACCAATTACTCAAGCCAGAAACATTTGAAACATGGTTGAGTGTGTGATTGCTTAAAATATGACTATCCCTTTTAGTTAGAGGATTATACATCTCCAGCCTATTTACAATAGGCTTGGTTATGTGACTTTTTGGCCATCTGAGCATGAACAGACATGATATGTGCCACGTCCAAGCAAAAGTCAAGAGAGTGGTACATGGTGAGGCATTTAATATTTTCCCCTCTGCCAGGAGACCTAGTCTCCGAGGTGAGAGCTGTTCCTGAAGTCTGGGTCCTGTAATAAAGATGATGAGGAGCAGAGCTCAAAGTGGTCCATGCTGGACCATTTAGTATGAACAAGAAATAAATAGATGTTGATGTAAATCACTGAGATTGGAGGCAGTTGCTATCCATGTGAAAATTACCTGTACCTGACTGATATTAGACCTGATTTATGCTTCTCTTTCATTTTTCTTACTTTACATACACTCTATATCTTTTAGCTATATCTTCAAATTAGCTCCTTCTCCATATCTGCCCACTTCTCTCCACTTCCACTGCTTCTACCCTAGTACAGGACCATAAAAGGGCTATTTGCTAGTACCTGGCATATGCATTTCCCTTTGACCTATCAAATTCACTTCTAGGCATTTGTTCTACCCATATACCTGAACATATACATATGTACAGCAGTATTCATTTTAGCATTTTTATAACATCAAAAGATTGGAAGCAACCTAGATGCCTGTCAGTTGGGGCTGTTTAAGTAAATCATTATGCATCCACTGAATAATATACTAGACATCAAAGATGGAAAGTCATCAAGATACAGTATTATACATAGTCGGCATTTAAATTTCTCCAATTGTCTCATAATTTTACAATATGTTTGTTGAATGAAGATCTAAATAAATTCTATATGTTGTAATTGGGTCAGATGCTTAAAAAAGTATCTCTAAGTCTCTAAATTCCCCTCAACTTTCCCTGCCCACCTTTTTTCTTCTTGCATTTTTAATAAACAGCTTGTGTCTTATAGGGTTTCCCATAGTCTGAATTTCACTGGTTGCATCCCCTGGTGTAGTTCAATTTGTTCTTCAGCCCCAGTCTGGTAGTGAGATCTAAACCATTGGTTCCTGAATTTGCGCACCAAGGACCTTCAGAATATCCTGATGCTTGTGTCCTACCCCCAGACCTAGATGGTGACTTAATTGTAAGGGTGTGGGTTGGGCTTTAGAATTTTAAAAAGATCCTCAAGTGATTGCAGTGTCCCAAGTTTGGAAACCACTGATCCAGAGGCTCTTTCTGTAAGACTGCTCTATAGGAGATTGATTATGTCTATTTTTCTCTTTTATTATGATCTTAACAGCTGTGAGGATTATCACCTAGATCCATTAATTCATTAGTAGCTGCAAAACGGTGATATTCCTTCTGCACTTATTAGCTGCAATAATTCTGAATTTACCCTCATCTGCTATGATTACCCTAAGGAACAGTTCATATAAAAAAAGTAGGATCAATGCTTGGTTCTTTCCGTTTATTGTTAGTTTTCAAAATAATGAGTTGATTCTGTGACATCTTACAGTAGTAACTAATGATATTTTGTATCCTTATGAATTAATGGATTTAAGTATGTTTGATGTGTTTTGACCCATTGCAATGATAATTTTATTCATCAAATTGTCACATCTTTAGCTAATGGGACCATGTGTAAGTTTGCTCCTGAGTACTTTTAATAGAATGTCTTTATCACTTTCTGAAACAATGAGATGTTCCAGTTCATCTGGTACATGTCTTACCCCCAAGAAGCCCTGGTTCTATTTAGTGAAAAATGGTATCTAGGGATCATAACAGGAGAAAGACTTTTCACTGTAGTTTTTGGTGATACTTCATGATACCATTTTGATACTTCAATCACATGGATGCCTATTCCAAAACTTAAATAGATCTTGAAACTTTTTAATTGAATCCTCTGTAGTTCATATTCTCTTAAATGTATAATAGTACCTTATATAACAGATCAATACGATGAATCCTATCAGAGAGTGAAGGACTTTTTTAAAGTACATTTTCCCAGCTCTATTAGCTTCCTCTTGTTGCTATAACAAATAACCCCAAACTTAATGGTTTAAAACAAAACAGTGTATTATCTTAAGGTTCTGAAGGCCAGCAGTCCAAAATCAGAGTTGCTAGCCTAAAGTTAAGATGTCAACAGGGCCAGTTCTTTCTGTCCAGGAGAGTATTGGTTCTTTGCTTCCTTGCCTTATGGCCATGTCACTCCAATCTCTACTTTCAGTAGCCACATTAACTTCTCTGATTCTGACTCCCCCTGCGTCCCTCTTATAAGGGCCCTCGTGATCACATTTAGGGCTCAACTGGGGAATTCAGAACAACCTCACCATCTCAAGAGCCTTAATTTAATCATATTCTCAAAGTCTCTTTTGCCATAAAAGTGGCATTCCCAGGTTCCAGGGATTAGGACTTGGACATCTTTGAGAGTCATTATTCAGCACCACACCACCTTATATTGTGTATACATCCTGACTTTATTTTGGAGTGTGCCTGAAAAGGGGAAGTGTCTATGTGGGACTATGAGATCACCAGGGCTTCCTGTTTAGAGAGAACTGGATGGTACAGCTGCTTGGGGGTGGGGTGGAGGCAAGCTCAAGCTCAAAGTGACACTGAGCCTCTGTCTCGGGTACCGCTGAACTAGGCTTTGCTGGCCCTACTGCCTAAATAGCCAACAGATAAATATTTTAAAGAAAATACTACAATTGTTTTAAACAAAGACTAAGTCATCCAGTTGATGACTGTTACAGCACAGAGACCTAACTTTTCCATTTTTATCCCAACTTTTCAGAGCAGGTGAGTCAGTTGAGTCAACAAATCTCAACTGGTATTGAGACGTTAATCTTCTAAATTCAGTCATTTGAATAACGTCTTTACAGTTTTTGCATATCTGCAAATCTCCTGTGCTATTGCTTGCTTACCATTTTCCTTTAAATAAACTTAAATGCATTTATTTTAAAAGGAAACTTTATGTCATGGCCATAAATGAAAACCGTTACCACTTCCATGAATAAAAAGTAATGGTAAAAATCAACACTTTACCATGGAAAATTCTTTAAGTCTGTGAACCCCCTAAAAATATTGTCCTGCCACGGGCAGTCCATCCTCCACTGCTGGGAAGACCTGGCTCTCGAAGATGGTCCAAGCACATTTTTTAATGTGCTCTGTCTCAGTTGCCCCAACTCAGCTGATAGCTTAACACCACAGCCAGAGAATGATGAAGCACCTTTATCAGAGTGCACGTGGAGAATTAGAGCAAATGAATCTTATTGTCCTCTATTTCCCTTTCTTAGGACTGGAGAGAGCTGGTCTGCTTCTGCCATTGCATTTATTCTAAACTATGATAGTAGTTTACCCTCCTCCCGAAGGGGAGAGGTCCTGGTAGTGAAGTGCTTTATCACTGTTAGGGCTAATGTTAACTGACATGTTACAAATGAAGAGTATCATTGGGTCGACACATATTCACTGCATGTCTCATACCAGACACAGTGCTGGGTGCCAGGGAGGCTGCAGGGATGTGGCACTTACAGCCTAGTGGACCAGACAGACTTTCAGTGGCTCATGACAAGCAGTTAATTAAGCATTTACATTATGATTCTTGCAGTGAAGAAGCATCTCATACCAGTTGAAATGTATGCTTTGTATTTTGATACGAACACTTCCACTGTCCAACTACTGGATGGTATTTGTTGAAACTGAAAAAAAAAAATGACAAGCAGTCCTTATGCTTATTACTTCCCCTCAAGGCTAGTTTTCAAACAATAGGGCTCTCCAAAGAGGACCAACCTCCAGAAAACCATGAAACTGAGGACAGAGATGTCAAAGCTGACACGACTAAAGAGAGCCAGGTCACCCACAGCAGGTGAAGGCACCGAAAGAGAGGGCTGCTTTGGAACTGCTGGTGAACCAGGAGGCCCAAAAATGGGAAGCATGGGGGCACCCTCAGGGGGCCTTGCTTTCTCAGGCTTTCCAATGCCCATCTCATCCCCAAGAAAACAAACGAGCAGGGACTAGTTGGCATCCCTGGGGCTGAGGCAGCAAAGGGCTTGGAGTCGGGGCTGGTGGTCAGGAAGGGAGGGGGCTCAGTGAAGCCACCTCAACCTCTGTTCTGTGATTCTCCCCTACATCACAGTTGGCCACAGAGAGATTCTGGGAGCAGGCCTTACCCTTCTGCACCAGGGAGAATTAAAGAGAATGATAGGTAGCGCAGAGAAGTTTCACAAGATGAAAACGCAACCAACTTAGCTTTCTATTTTAAAAATAGAGCAAAGCAGGGGCACCTGGATGGCTCAGTGGTTGGGCATCTGCCTTTGGCTCAGGTCATGATCCTGGAGTCTTGGGATCCCTGCATGGAGCCTTCTTCTCCCTCTGCCTGTGTCTCTGCCTCTCTCTCTCTCTCATGAATAAATAAATAAAATCTTTTTTAAAAATAGAGCAAAGCAATTGAATTATGTCATAAAATCAGTTAAGTGAATGATATTTATGAAATACTTCCAGATTTTTGCTTAAGTGTCAGTTACTTGACTGAATTTAACTAGTCTGAGTCCCATTCCCAACACACATACACACACTGGAAAAAACAATGACATAAATAAATTCAGGCATAAAACCTTCCCCTCAAACTTCTCTTCCAGCATGGAGGAGAGGAAAAAAAAAAAAAAAGACTAGTGGCTTCATGCATTAAAAGAAAATGTATAGTAAATATTATTAAATAAATATATTTAAATTTATAAATTTGAGGTGCAGATCGACTTACATCTAATCTTATATGTTTATATATTTAAAAATGAAGTGCTGCCTCCTGTAGTTGGTCCTTGGGAGGCCTAAATGTGTCAGGGGA
Organism: Nyctereutes procyonoides; assembly: GCF_905146905.1. Classification (NCBI taxonomy): domain Eukaryota; kingdom Metazoa; phylum Chordata; class Mammalia; order Carnivora; family Canidae; genus Nyctereutes; species Nyctereutes procyonoides. Next base: position 33,113,075 of record NW_026575120.1, on the reverse strand, counting down.
CCGACTGTAGGCCCAGACGTGGCATCCTACAAGAGCCCCTGCCCCATCCTGCTGCACCCAGCAGAAGCTAGAGGATGTATGTGCTCAGGAGAGGAGAAAAGCAAGCCTCCAAATTTCTTACAAACTCCCATCAAGAAAGAATGTTGCTTCTGGGAACTTGGGTCTTTCGAGTTGCTCCACTGCTGAGTCCTGCAGCCCTGCCCACAGAGAGAGTTTCTCATCAGAGAGACACAGGCTGCTTCTCCATCTAGAGACACCATCACCCAAGATGTATTTTTTGCAGAGGTGGAAAAAGAACTGGTTGCCCCAGATGCGCAGGAGCGTCACCATGAGACAAATGAAAGGACTCTTGCTCCTCGTAGACAGGTAAGGGTCCAGGCCAGAGCCCAGAGTTCATTTCTATCTCTCCATCTGCCAATTAGTAGCCTGGGCCTCACTGATAATTGTGCTCTCAAGGTAATGGCTTGTTTAAGTAATTGATGATGTTTGTCCTCGCTGGGGAATCTTAGCACATCAAAAGATGTCAAGAAAGCCAAAATTCACCTACAGTCTGAATTAATCACTTTGTCAAGCACAACAAAGGCTGTCTTGCTTTGCTAATAATCCCAAATGAGGTAGCAACCCTCAGTTAAATAAGGAAACGGTGGTGTCTTTAATTAATATTTCAAAGAGCTCAGACTGGCTTTTTTACTCACTTTATTTTTATGAGAACGAGGTAAAATGCACACAGAGCAGAAAGAGGAGGCCTGGCTTCACTTGACTTCATAGAAGAGGATCTGGGGGTTTCGTCAACCACAGGGTCAGTGTGTGGGGCTGAGCCTGGGTCAGAGGAAGTCCTCTGCCTCCCATCACTGCCCTGTGGCCTCAGCACTTCCTCTTGCCCTGGCTTGGTGTCTGGGGTGCCACGGAACACCTCCCCCTTCCCATCAGCTCAGCTGCTTCAGCCTTTCTGGGCTCACCCCAACCCACTGCCCCTTGGCCGGCTCTCCGGCCGACTTTCTGACCTCAAACTGGCTCTCCTCACCTGACAACTCCAGCTTCCCCAGCCTCCCCACAGGCCCTCACTGCCTTTGCCTCCCCCGCTCCTCTCCCTACCTCCTAGAGCTCCGGGCCAGCCCAGAACCTGCCCTGGCATCCAGTCCCACTGCCCTACAGGCCCAGGATGGGAGGCTGTCCTGACCCCAGCTGCACAGCCATCCTAGAAGAACTGTGACACCCCCAAACCACCGAGCAGGATGAGGGGCTGGGGTCCGGATGCCACCCAGTTCATTTCAGCGACCCTTAGAGAGTGTGGGTGGCTGCCACACAAGGGGTGAGTAAGGCATCCCAGCCCCCAGAGAGTACATCCTATAGAAAACAAATCGGGGGACAGGGGATGTCCCTCTGACTTGGGGAAGCCCTGGTAACTAACAGTCTTCCAGGTACTTCTTCTCTTGCTTAAGAACTCCAATTAGAAACCTCAGTGTCATCTTTGACTCTTTCCATCAATCTTCTTCAGCAGTCAGCCCTCAAGTACCGTCAGTTCTGCTTTCAAAACATCTCGGGTGTGTTCTTCTCCTTTCTGCTAACTGGCACTGCCCTATTTCAGCCTCCTGGTCTCCCTGGGGCATGGAGTCTTCATTAGCATCCTGACCTGGCCTCCCCGCCTCTGCTTTCTCCCTTCATCCGACAATCTGCCATCCATTCTAGTGCCAGAAGAATCTTGCTAACATGCAAGTCTGACCACGCCGTGGCCCAGTTCAGAACCCTTTGTTGGCTCCCTGTCACTAAACACTCAACTCCTTTATTTGGCACATATAGCCTTGGATGATCTGGCCCTGGTCTAACTCTTCAGCACCACTCCAAGTGGTCTCCTCCCCCACCTTTTGACCCCAGCAATCTTGCATGACTTGGAACATTTCTAGTTACACCAATTTGTTTTACCCTTCCAGGCTTTTACCCATGCTCTTCTCCAGGGCCAGGACTAAGGTGATACAAGTGAGGGAACTAGGGTGCAAGATTTAAGGAAGCACTCATTCTCAGGGATGTGCAAGTGCCAACCTTGCTCTTGCACGACCCTGAGAGTGAGTGCCTCCTTAAATCTTGTGTCCCAGGTACCTGCTTAACTCCAGTTGGTTGCTCCCAGCACACTCTTCCCTGTCTGGTGTGTCTGCCCTCTTTCCCCACCTGGAAAGTCCTGGTCGCTCTTCAGGTTTCTGCTACAGGGCTATCTCCCCCAGGAGCCCACCCAGACTGTCCTAGACACATAGAGATGTTCTCTTTGACCACAGGCTCCCTAATGCAGAGGGATTGCAAATGAAGAGCAGGAAAGCTCAGTGTATTGTTTGTAGGAATATAATCCTGTCTAAGTTCATTATTTACTGTACCTGGTTCTGTTTCCATCATGTGGGCTTAGTCATCTGTAGTTAATCCTTTTGTTTTTATGAAGTCCTTAAAGAACCCTTTAGATGTTGTTGTGAGAGAGAGACATCTGCCTTGGGTGAACCCTTACAGACAATTAAATTAGAGCCCAGAGAGGACAGAGGGGGCTACCCCTTCTCTGTGTCCTGCATAATAATATCGAACTATTACAGAATGTTTCCCACAAGCCAGGAGCTGTTCTAAGTGTTTCACACTTGTTAACTCATCTATTCCTCTCCACACTCCGTGCTAGTGGTGCTATTATGATCATCTTCATTTTACGGATGTGAAAACTGAGGCTTAGAGAGATTAAGTAACTCACCCAAGGTCACACAGCTCGGAAGTAGCTGAGTTGTCTGGTTCTGGAGTCTGTGCTCTTAGCTAGCAGCCTCTACTGTCTTTCATTTTATGTTTGCAGAGCAGCAAATTGCCTACAACCCAACCCATCTACTAAACAGGAGATGCGGAGAGGCCTGCCCTGCTCACTTCTGTGGGTTAAGGACCCTGAGACCCCTGTGAAAAGGAAGATGCCATTCATGGGACTCTGTTATCCCCTGGGATCAAATCAATTGATCAGATTAGCCACTGAGTCAGCAGGGCCACGAGGCTTGAAATAAGGACAGGTAAGTTCAAAGTGAAGCCTGGCCTGTGCAGAGTAGAAGAGCTGTTCTTTGGCCAGACGAATTTCAGTCTCTAAGTAGCCAAGGTCGGTAGGCTGGGGCATTGGGAACTGGTACACAGAATGATTCGGTTCCTTTGTATCTTGCCTGGTAGGCATTCAAAAAATATTTGCCAATTGGATGTGAGGTTATGTCTTCATAAACCCAGCCAATATTCCCATCTTTCTATTGAACTATGACCTGCCCAGTAGCCTGGAACAGGCTAGGGAAACCCAATTCTGTCTCCCAGCTTAGCAGATGGCTTAAAATGCTTAGGCAATCGAAATAACAAAAGGATATTGTGAGTGTTTCAAAAATATTAATAATCCCATTGCATCTTGTTTGTTACTATAATCCCCAAATCTTTGCACTGACCTAACTCTTAGCAAGTTGACCCTGTGGCCTTTGTTCATCTAGCTACAGTGATCCATTGCAGGTCTAACTGGAAATTGTATGAAAAAGGTCAGAAGGCAATAGCTCCAGTCTAAGATCACCGAGAGTCTCGATGTCCTTTGCTCATTAGTGGGGTTGGTTCTGGCTCTCATTCTTCTGGGCTCTGGTTCAGATGTGCAGACCTATAGAACCAGCCTGACCTTCCCCATGGTCGACCCATCTGGGTTGGGTCTCTTGTCTGCCTCCTGCACCTTATAATCCCTTATACAATTATTGTCTCCTGCCCTAGTCTTGGCTCATCATTTGTACTGGTCATTTATTGCCGTGTAACAAATTACTCCAAAACCTAGTGGTTTAAAACAACCAATATTTATTATCTCACACAGTCTCTGTGTAACAGTCAAGAATCTGGGCTCAGGTTACCTGAGTGGTGTTGGCTCGGGGTCTTCCATTAGGTTATAGTCAAGCTGTCCTCTGAGGCAGCACTGGTTGAGGGTTGCCTGGGCCTGGAGAATCTGCTTCCATGCTCACTTACGTAGTTGTTGGAAGGCTTCACCATGTGAGTCTCTGTAGGGCTGTTTAATGGGGCATCTGGCTTCCTTATAAACAAGCAGTCCAGGGGAAGGAGGGAAGGCCCTAAATGGCAGCCTCAGTCTTTTAAAACCTAAACTTAGAAGATCTCGTTACCTCTGCTGTATTTTTTTGGTCATTTGACTGACTGATACAGCGGGGGAGAGGGCTGTGCAAGGCTGTGAAAATTGGGGGACAGGGATCATTAGGGGCTGTCTTGGGAGCTGGCTGCCACATTGCCCATGCCCCAGTGTGGGCAAATTTAATTAAAATACATCCTTCTTCCAAAGTTTCACCCTGGGTTTTTCAGGCTGGTTACTGAGCCTTGTAAGGTCTGTATGCTGTTCCTCCCTATGATGAGGTATTGAAACAAGATTTGGTCATTCTAAGATGAATGGATAAAGAAGATGTGGTGTATGTATACAATGGAATATTACTCAGCTATCAGAAAGAACAAATACCTACCATTTGCTTTGACGTGGATGGAACTGGAGGGTATTAGGCTGAGTGAAATAAGTCAATCAGAGAAAGACAAACATCATATGGTTTCATTCATATGGGGGAATATAAGAAATAGTGAAAGGGACTATCAGAAAAAGCAGGAAAACTGAGTGGAGAAAAATGAGAGAGGAAGACAAACCATAAGAGCCTCCTGACTTTGGGAAATGAAGGGTTGCAGAAGGGGAGGTGGGTGGGGGGATGGGGTAACTGGTGACAGGCACTAAAGAGGGCACTTGATGGGATGAGCACTGGGTGTTATACTATTTGTTGGCAAATTGAATTTAAACTTAAAAAAAAAAAAGGATTTGGTCATTCTATTCTTCATTCTATAAAGATGTAGTGAGTGCCTCCTTTGTGCCAGACCCTCTGCCAGGTACTCACCTCACCAAGACAACACACAGGACCTTCTTGGCTTTTGCCAAAGAGTAAAATCAAGGAAATTTCCAACTAAGGAGGATGAAAATAGATGCAGAGCCATCAGAAATCACATGGCTCATGATCGGGAACATTTCCTAAGCACTTGCTATGGGTCAGGCCTTGTACCAAACACTTTGTAATCACTGTGTCCTTTCATCTCTACCCACATCCTCATTGTGTCCATCACATAGATGGGGAAGCTGAGGCTTAGAAGCTGGCCCCAGGGGTGCATCCCAGGCCTGGTCTGACCAATGGAAGGGCCTGACCCTCCGGCTGGGCCCCTGATGGATCTGCTCTGGCTCAGCAAGGTTGATGGAAAAAAGGAGATGATAAGAGTCTTCTAGGAACAAAAGAAAAGCACCACAACTGGGGGGGTTATAACCACAGAAATATATTCTCTGGCAGTTCTGAAGGCCAGAGTCTGATATCAACGTGTCAGCAGGGGCATGCTCTCTGAGGCTCTAGAAAAGGACCCCTTCTTGCTCTTCCTAGATTTGACAGTTGCTGGTGATCCTTGGAGTTGCTGGCTTGGAGCCACATCCCTCCAACTCTACCTGCACTGTCCCATGACATCCTCCCTGAGTGTCTGTGCCCTCGTATCATCCTCCCTCTACCTGTGTCTGCATTCAGTGTCCCTCCCTCTTCTTATAAGCATGTCACTCATGGATTAGGGCCCACTCGAATCTATTGTGACCTCATCTGAACTTACATTCATCTGCAAAGACCCTATTTCCAACCAAGGCCACATACTGAGATCCCCAGTGAACATGAGTTTTGGGGGAACACCTACTCAACCCAGTGCATAGACCATTAGAGCTATCAGCAGCCCTGAAATGAGCCTGAAGGGAGTAACCTATGTGTGCGTGTTGGTGGGGAGGGGTCTTCCTAGCCACTCTAGGGCAGAAAAGAGGAGAGAGAAAGAAACTGGCTCTAATGAAAGAAGACACTAATTCAAAAATATTTTTTTCCCAGCTCATTCTGAATGTCATACTTTGTTTTTGCCTGCTGGGGGTGGGGGATCTTTTTTTTTTTTTAGATTTATTTATTTATTTATTTATTTGAGAGCAAGAAACCAACAGAGAGTGTGCAAGTGAGGGGAGACGGCAGAGGAAGAGGGGAAGCAGACTCCCCGCTGAATAGAGAGCCCAAAGTAGGCTGGATCCTATGACTCTGAGATCATGACTTGAGCTGAAACCAACAGTCAGATGCTTAACTGACTGAGCCACCCAGGTGCCCTGGCTCTTTTGGTATTTATCATTACATTAACTCATCTATAGTTAGTTGTTTTACTCAGCACATACAGTTTATAGGGAAAAAGGAAATGAAATTTTGAGGCTGATTTTGGATTGCAAGAGCAGTCCCCTGTTCAAATTTGCCAGCAACTTCATCGAAGACAGTATACACAAGTGTGTGGCAGAGAGGAGCATGGAAGGGAGTCAAAAGTCTCTTTTTGTCTTTGAAAACCCAAGTGAAATTCACCCCATGTAACAGGCCATCTGACTGGGATATGCCCTTTCTTCTTATAACCACTAGCCAGCACCAAGGAGTAGCTTCTTGAAGGGCAAGAGATAATCCTAAAACATATATTTTTTTTAATAACACAGTAGGCCTTTGCACCCATGAGAATATTTAAAACAATTCTGGAGCTATTTATGTTTTCAGTCATAGCCATTTCTTGGCATAACAGCATCCATAAATTTACTGCCCAGCATAGAACAGTAAATTTGTCCTAAACAACACAGCTCACAATCTACAAGGATGTCCTCTGGTTGTAATATATTTCAGGATTGGATGGCCACACTAGGTTTTCCACACCCAGTCTTCTTCAGGTCTTCTGGGCTTCAGTGATGCCTCCTTTCCATCCTGCTTTTCCAGCCTGGAGCTGGGTCCTCTATGGGTCAGCTACTCCCTTCTCCCACCTCCTCTCCTGAATCAATATTTGCTCTTCTCAGAGCTCTTCTTCTATGCTCCAGTTCTGTCATCAGTCAGGCCCTATTGCCTATTCAACTAGAAATTCCTGGGCACATCCCCAGGCTCAGTTCGGGTCAACCTGAGCCCTGACCCTGAGTATTCTTGGTACTAGTTCGCCATGACCCGCCGTGACCTGCCATGTTGGTGTCTCAGCTGCCAAATTCCCCATCAATGTCCATTCTTTTTTCAGAGATTATTGTTTTCATTTACAGTAAAAATCCAAGCGTCTAATAGCTTTAAGGTTTTGTTTGTTTTTATTTTTGTTTCTTATTTTGTTTTGTCTTGTCACTTATGACGTCTTTCTGCTTTGCCAGAGATCAGAACCCAGATGTGAAATCTTGGAGCATGTGGTAGATTGAATCATTGCTTCCAATTCTTCATGCTCTTCTTGTATCAAAATTCTATATTGTCACCCTTTACTTGATGACTTTCAAGAACCTCCCATTATGGTGGGTGAAGTCTTCTTCCCCCACCCCATTAGTGTTAGGCTTGGGTATGCCACTTGCCTTACCAAAAGAAATATGGGCAGAAGTGACATTAAACCACTTCCAGGATGAGGCCTCAAGAGACATTATTTCCTTTGGCATCTTTGGCATTCCTGTGATCTTTCAGGAATAGAGCTTTTTCCCCAGCATGCTCTTCAGTCTGGGCCTAATTACAAACACATATGAAGCAGATCTGAACCCCACCCACAGCCTAGAACAGAGCTACCCCTACCAAACCACAGACTGTGAGAAAAAGAAATGTTGTTGTTTGCCAATTTAGGGTGGTTTGTTACACAGCATTGCAACAATAGCTAATACAGGTCAATTCACTTGACTTCTCTGCATATTCATTTCCCCATCTGTAAAATGAGGCCATTGGATTATAAACAAGGTACTCCACCTCTTTTTTACCCCTATTCTACTGAGGTCTCTGGAATATACCCAATAACAACAGAGACTAAACATACTAGAGTCAACTATTACAAATCACTAAAGAAAGACAAGGATGGGGAAATGTTAATCCATTTATGAGTGGCCTTGGAAAGAGTCATTTCAGTGGAGCTGAAGGGCAAATGGGAGATGAGAATGTGAGCAAGTGTGGGAACCTCTTTCTGAAGCCTCTTAACTGGAAATAGAAAGATGGGTGGAACAGTTGCTGAGTGGAACACACAGTCAGAGAAGAGGTGGGTAGTTGATTAGTTGGTTGGCTGGCTGGTTTACTTGGATGTTTTAAAATGAGAGGGATTAGAATCTGCAAAGAAACAAAGTGCCATATTTAAGGGATAATGAAGATAAGGGCTTAGATAGGATTGTACAGGAAACAAAAGGTCTGGTCTATGAGAGAGAGTGGAGGAAGACTTACCAGGATCTATGTACTGATTTGATATGCATCATTTACACTTCCAGTTCTCACATTCATGGGCGAGGCATGTGTCAATCAATAAAACAAAGACCAAATGGCAAATAGAATTGTGCCATTACTCTTCAAATCAGAGGACAAATGTAAATTTTGTCATAGGAGAGTTAAATTTTTCTAGAAAGTGAATTGGGTTTAAAGCTTGATTTTTTTTTCTTTTTTATTATTTTTAAAGGTTTTATTTTTTTATTCAAAAGAGACACACAGAGAGAGGCAGAGACATAGGAAGAGGGAGGAGAAGCAGGCTCCATGCAGAGAGCCTGATGTGGGACTCGATCCCGGGACTCTGGGATCATGCCCTAAGCCAAAGGCAGATACTCAACCACTGAGCCACCCAGGCATCCCTAAAACTTGATTTATAAAGCACTTTTCAAGAAATAGATTTTCTTTTCTTTTTAAACACCTACAACTAAGAGATACACAATTGCCATAATAGACTAATAATAATATATATGGATGTAAGATTTATCAATCACAATGTACTCATACTCCCTTTTAAGGAGACAAGGGAAGGATGATTCTGTCTCCATTTTATCATTGGAAACTGAAGCTTGGAAAGGCCACTGACATCTCAGATCTTCTGCTTGAAAGAAAAGTCCATCACTCCTCCATGGCCTGCTTTCCCAATCACCTCTAAACCTGCTGCATTCTGGCTCCTCTTCCCACCACCCCATCAGTGGCCATCTCCAACAACACCTAAAACTTTTTAGCTGCCAAATCCAACAGGTATTTTGAAACTTCATCCTACTTATTCAAGGTCAAAAGCAGCCTGCTGATATAAGGCCAAGATCATTCAAAACAAGACCACTTGTTTAGAGTATAGCTCTCCTCACTTTTCACTTCAGTGCATTCCTGAAGATCATGGGAGAATTCTGAGTGGTGTTAAAATTCATTAATAAATTAATTAAAAATAAAATCATGAGCTATCTACCCAGGAGCTACATAATCATTGTTGACTAAAAGCCTGCAATAATCAGATAATAAATAGCTGTCACTTATTGAATGCTACTGGGCCTGGCAAGTCTACTCCATGTCTTAACTCATTGACTCTTCCAAACATACTATGAGGTAAGCACAGTTACTATCCCTATTTTACAAATGAGGACACTGAGACACAGAGACCTTACAAACTTGCTTAAGTTTACAAGGCTGGCCACGGTTTGAATCCAGGCAGTTTGGTTCCAAAGCTCAAGCTCTGGGTCATTGTACAAGTACAGAAGGGCAGCCAAGAGTGAAGTGGTTTTTAGTGAGTTTTCAAAGACAGTGTTGAAGAACGAATGCACTGCCAAAGTGCTCAAAGGTCCTTTGCTTTCCTAAGAGGTTGCCACAGTCACCTTTGCGTTATGATTTTGTTTAGAAATTCTTCCCTTACAGAGATGAACTTCACCCACAGCCCAGTCTAGCTTAAATTAGAAAGACAGAATCTTTTGTTAAGATCCAGAGTTTAAGTCAATGACATTTTGTTATATAACAAATAAGAGTGGTAGCTGGTTGCAGTGGTAGGCAGACAGAAATGAATGGAAATTCTCTGTGATAATATTCAGAGCAGCAAAGAACAACTAGCATGTATTGGGAGTCTATATATGCCAAGTCCATGGTGCACCAAATTGTATATCTCATCTCTCAACAGAAAATTGAGTGAGTGTTTACCCAATAGAAATGTATTGAGTGGCCCAGGCATGATGCTGGGCCCTCAAGGAGGAAGGTGTGTAAGGCCCAGTCCTTTGAGGAGCTCACCTTTGAGGAGCTCACCTTAGATAAGTGGTAAGTGAGAGAAGGGACCAGGTGCAATGGGCCAGGGGCACAGGGAATGCAGAAGCTCTCACCTGAACAAAGCAGGGGGAAATAGGTGGAAGGAAATGGGTGGTAAACAGCATGGTGTCTGGAAGGAACTTTGGGCACCAGAAAGGAGACTGTTGGGTGAGAGGCAAAAGGAAATGAATAGGCAGAGGGGGAAGGAGGCTGGTGGGGTGGTGAGGGTGGGGTGGAGTGGGGTGGGCACAGCAGGCTAGGGAGACTTCATTCCCTGAGTGGGAAGGCACCATGGACAGGTTTTATGCAGGACAGGGTTTATGTGTGAGCTCCTGTGGTGTTTATTCTGGCTGTAGAGTTACAGGACAAATTTGAGGGACACAGGCAGGAGACAGGGAAACCAGTTGGGAGGCTATTTCCTGCCAAGGGATATTCTTGAAATCCTGGATTACAGTAGAACAAGAGCAGAGATAGAGGAAAGAACAATTCAAGGACCCCTTAGGAAACAAGACTGGCAAGAATGTGGATTGGCTGACCGTTAAGGGTGAGCGAGAGCTGGCCTGGGTGGCCAGGTGGAAAGGTGCCATATGCCGAGAGGCAGGGACTGTCAGCCCTCTCTTATTAATGAGGAAACTAGCAAGGATGAAATGACTTTTTCTGGTGGAAAAAGTGTATCTGTCCTAAACTAGAAAGGCCTAGCTGATTTGACAGTGCCATAGTTCTCCTGAGAACTTCCCAATTACCTTCCATTATCATCCCTTTTGTCATGAGATGATGTTCCCAATTTTGGTCACTCTCTGTTACAAATAGAATTCAAACACTTAAACGTATAACTGACTATGCTTTACAATGTTTACAGCCTGGGGTTCCCAGCTGCCTATTGATTTGCCAAGACAGGAAGGGGATACATGAGATATTTCCAACATTTCAAAGGGTCTAATGTAAATCGCGCAGTTATTGACAATAAGATTGCGCAGGTTAATGAAAATGCCAAGTTTCTTTGCTTTGGAGCGGAAATATAACTTGGTACACTAATGCTGGTTATCTCATTGATCAGCTATTCTCATTGGCAGAGCTTCTATCATTGTCTTGGAATGATTAAAATGGGAAAATCAATCATTACTTAAATATGCATTGTTATTTAGACAATGGGACCTATGGGGAAATAATATAAACAGTGGATGTTGGTAGAGTTTAGATAGCATTGCTTTAAACTGGGGATTAGTGTTCAATAGGACTGTGAATGAGGAAGTGTTTGTCCTTTCATGCCTCTCTTCTGGGGGCTGGATGCCTCCTATCACCCCCTTACCACCACAGGATTGTCAGGGTGCCCTGGTCAGACCCCAAGAGCTCTGTGATCCCCGATATGCCACCTCTAAATGGCCATGTCCTACATTCTGTCCCATTCTCTCCTTTTACATCCAAGACCTGCTCTTCAATTTCGAATGTGACAATTGCTTTATCTATCTGAATTCATGAGACTGTTATCCACTGCACATCAATGAGGGAGAACCAGCGCGCAGCCTTGAAAACCTTCAGCATTCAATGAGTGTGTGAACAAAGAAGTCATTTATTTACTCTTTCCATGAGCCACGTGCAAGGCATTCTACTAGGCTTTGGGAACACGGGGCCACTAGTGTGCAAGCAAGTCAGAGGGAGATTGACCCAGCCATCCCCGGCACTCACAGGCCCACCTGTGCATCTCAGTGACCTGAGGCATCTCACATGGTCATCTCAGTGACCATCACTGATGTTTACTGAGTACCTACTGTGCCCAAGGCACTCACTGGCTTAAGGTTTAGCCCTGCCTTCAGGCGCTTAGAGCCAGGCTAGGAAGGTAGGACACATGAATCCACAATGAAATAACATGGTAGGTACCAAGGTGACTTCTAGAGACCACGAGGCACTATGGAAGTTCCGGATGGGCAGAGCTCCTCAGGCTGGCCTGGTCAAGGTGACCTTCTAGATGAGTGGCCTTTGGCAAGGTTTGGAAGGATGGCCAGGATGTAAACAGAGAGAGGAGGACATCCAGACAGCAGGGACTGTGATGAGTGAGCAGGAGCAGGAAAGAGAATAGGCATATTGTGTGCCGGCAGGAGGGAAATGCCAGGGGAGGGTTTTAGGGCAACTTGCAGTTGAAATGTGGAGGCAGAGGCTGGTTTTGGTGTATGGTGCTAGCTCTCCCCAGGGTGTCTGTGTATAGTGCTCAGAAAACAGGGGTTTGGCTGAAGCCACTATGTGTAGAGGTTGGCTTTGCTTTCAGGCCATCCAGGTGCCTTTGAGCAAAGAAAGGGCCGTCCCCTTGCTGGGACACGTTCAGGAATTGCTGTCTGCTGAGCTGAAACCTAAAGACACATCTTTGCAAGGACATATGGAAGTTGAGGATGGCCCTGCAGTGTGGCCCAGTGCCAGACTCTGCCAGGAGATGGAAGACAAGGAGACCCAAGGGCGTGGGGATCTCCCCACTCAGCCAACACTCCACCCCTACCCATCCTCAAAGAAGTTGTGCGATGTCACATATTTCCGGCAAACCAGGAACGAGGTGGCTCTTAATAATTGAAACACTGATGCACAGCAATATGAACAACTGTCCCCTGTCCCTTCTCTCTCCAGAGTTCCATCCCCATGTTCAGATACACGTTATATATACAAATCCCTGTAACGCTGCTCAGGTTCCCAAAGACAGGGCACTTATCCTCAGTGGCAAATGACAGCCTAGAAGATGGTTGTTATTATGGTATCCAGGGGTGGAGGGAAGGGTTCAGTCAGTAACTTTATTTCTGGAAGAGCCACTGTTCTCCCAGGGACAGCAGCACCAAGCATATACTCAAGCATCACAGGAAGGCACCAACATAAATCCAATTATTTGTTTTGTTTATAGAACAAATGAGATTCTTCTTTCATCTCTTCCCAAAGAGTAGATGCTAGGAGAAGCCCAAATTCTCACAAGATAAGAGAAAGTATGACCACAAGTATTAAGATTATTGCTGTTGGAATCCCTGGGTGGCGCAGCAGTTTAGCGCCTGCCTTTGGCCCGGGGCACGATCCTGGAGACCCAGGATCGAGTCCCACGTCGGGCTCCCTGCATGGAGCCTGCTTCTCCCTCTGCCTGTGTCTCTGCCTCTCTCTCTCTGTGACTTTCATGAATAAATAAATAAAATCTTTAAAAAAAAAAGATTATTGCTGTTAATTTCCTTAAAACAAAATCAAAAGCGAAGAACCAATGCATATGCCCCGTGAGTGTGGCTCCTTAACAGCATCCCCTGGCTTCCTGATACAAAAACCTCTTGAGTAAACAAGAAGCCTTATTGTTCGAGAATCACCTTTTATTTTGAGTTGAAACTAATATTGCCTGTCTAATACCAATCTGCCAAAATTTGGACTGGTTAAAAAAAATCGATCTATTCTTAAAACAGAGGACAATTGGTTGCCTTGAGGCTGTCAAAAGATTGCCTCTAGACACCAAGGACCATTCCTAAAGAAAAGTGCTAAGAATGCGTTTTCTGATAGTGGCATATCTGCTGCAAAGGTTTAGCCTATCAGGAAAATGCCTTTGAAGGTCATAAAATTCATTTGGCTGTATAAGTTCTGGTGTGTATGCTAAAATAATCAGTCACGTTACTTTATAGTCACGCCTCGTACTCTCGTTCTGGAAAATCAATAAAGTGAGGGGAAGGCTAGGAATATTGTGTATAACTATTTAAAAGAGAGAAAACAAAAAATAATATTCTGTGAAATGGTCCTCGAGGAAGCACAGACCTAGTTTTCCTAAGCAGGTTCAATTTTATCTCCAAGCTCATCGCTGAGTTATTAAACCAAAGTACCCATCATATCCTAAACAAAAAGTGCAAAAAATTAAAAAATGGAAATAGCATGCATCCCTCCGTAGATGCTCTGGGGCACTGGAAATTATCCATGGCCTTTAAAATGTATTTCTAAAATGTGTCCATTATTCACACCCTTAATGTTCTACCAAATGTTCTACCCTAATGTTCTACCAAATGTTACACACCCTGACATGGTGACTCTTCCTCACCTGGAATTTTCTCCCTCCTCTCCTCTGCCATCAATTCTTCCTTATATTTCCAGACCCAGCCTGAGACCCTTCTGCTTCCCAAAGCCACCTCTGATAGGCTGGCTACCCAGAAATTCTGAGGAGTGAGGGCTGGAAGGCAAGAAGAGAGTCCTGCACACAGCCTAATGAAGCCCCCAAAAACCGCGTTGTGAGAATGTTTCCCAGCTCCCAGGACACTCTCTCCCCTCCATGGGAACTACTGCTGAGGATGAGTGAGGAAGAGGGAGCAGTTCCTAGTGGACCACTTGTGTTTTATCTGACTCGCTTTTCACCAGCAGTAGCTGGTTTGTACAGACCTGCCCATGCATGGAGTCTAGATCCAGAAGGCATTCGGTGGTCATCTGTGCCAAATGCCCCACACCATGCAAGAAGTGCTTTGGTGGCATTCCTGGTGGGTGTCGAGGGCTACTCCCCACCTCCCAGGGCAGCGTTCCTGCCACTGCCAGACAGCTGTGGTTGTTTGTTTACTTTGATGCTGAACTGGAGCCGGCCCGTGCACTGGCCCTCCTTTGCCCTCTAGACTCCATACCATCTATGGCCTGAAGTAAACATCATCAACCCTAGAGCCTCAAAGCTTGCAAACGGATCATTCTGAGGTTTTATTCCTCTGGTCAGCAGCCGCTCCGTTTCCACCAGGCTATGGGGCTGCCTGACCACCACCAACACACCCTTGTCAAGGAACAGTCTCAGCTAGTTGAGATCGCCCTTGTTGCTATGGCCATACTCAGCGTTTCTTAATCCAATACATTCAGGGGAAACTGGGTCAAATGAAGTTAAAGAGATTTCTTTACTGCAGAACTTTTCAGCCCCTTGGTATGCTATGAATCTCCAAGAAGCCTTACCTTATATTTAATTTCCCAAACATTTTTAGGAACAGAACTAGGGAAATGGTAGCCAAACTAATTTTCAAATACCCTCATTCTGCAACTAGATACCTCTCCCTCTCCCTCTGATTATACCAGGGAACACTGATGTGGCTTCCTTGCTCGGACAAACTCAAGAGTTCTCAGCTGGGCTCTGTATTCCAGCCCAGGGGTGTTTTGTTTTGTTTTGCTAGCTTATTGAAGTATGATTGACAAATGAAAATTGTATATATTTAAGGTATACAGTTTGATGTTTGATGTAAGTATACCTTGTATAATGATTACCACAATTAAGCTAACATTTCCATCACCTCACATAGTTACCATTTGCGTGCGTGTGGTGAGAACACTTAAGATGACCTTCTTGGCAAATTTCACATATTCTACATTATTATTATAGTTACTAATGCTGTGCATTAGATCTCTAGAACGTATTCATCTTATAACTGAAAGTTTGTACCCTTTGACCAACATCTCTTCATTTCTCCCATCCTCCAGTCCCTGGCAACCACCATTCTACTCACTGTATCCATGAGATGACTTTTTAGATTGTGCATATATGTGAGATCATGCCATTTTTGTCTTTCTGTGTCTGGCTTATTTCATGTAGCATAATGTCCTCCAAGTTATCCACATTGTCACCAATGGCAGATTTCCTTCTTTTTTAAAGCTGAATAATATAGTATTGTCCACATAGACCACAATATATCCATTCATGGGTCAATAACATTTGTTTCCATCTTTTGGCTATTGTGAATCATGCTGAACAAACATGGGAGTGGAGACATCCCTTCAAGATGCTGATTTCATTTCCTTTGGATACTCATGAGTAGGAGCTGGGTCATGTGGTAGTTCTATTTTTAATTTTTTGAGGAACCTCCTACTGTTTTCACAGTGGCTACACCAAAGTATGTTTCCACCAATAGTGCACTAGCGTCCCCTTTTCTCCACATCCTCACCAGCCCTTGTTATCTCTTGTCTTTTTGATGATCGTCATTCTAACAAGTGGAGAGTGATTACTCTCGGCTTGGATTTGTATTTCCATGATAATTAGTAATGTTAGTCACTTTTTCCTTTACTTGTTAACCATTAGTATGTCTTCCTTGAAAAATGTCTGTTGAGTTCCTTTGCCCATTTTTTGAGTGGGTTATTTTGTTCTGTTTTGTTACTATTGTTACTATATATTTTGGATATTAACCCTATCTCAGATATATGATTTGCAAATATTTTCACCCATTCTGTAGGTTGTCTTTTCACTTTGTTGGCTGTTTTCCTTGTGCAAAAACTTTCTAGGTTGATGTACTCTTACTTGTTTATTTTTGCTTTTGTTGCTTGTGCTTTTAGTATTATATCAAAAAAAAAAAAAAAACCTCATTGCCAAGACAAATTATCAAAAAACTATCCCCTATGTTTCTTTTTACAGTGTCAGGTCTACATTTAAGTCTTTAAGCTATTTTGAGCTTTTTTTTTTTTTTTTTTTTTTTGCATATAGTGAAAGTAAGGGTTCAGTTTCATTCTTTTGCATGTTACTCTCCAATTTTCCCAAAATCATTTATTGAAGAGACTATCCTTTTCCACTGTGTGTTTTTGGCTCCTTTATCAAAACTTAATTGACCGTATATGCATGAGTTTATTTCTGAATGTCTTAGTCTATTCCATTGGTATGTGGCTCTTTTTATGCCAGAACCATACCATTTTGACTTCTATAACTTTGTAATATAGTTGGAAATCCAGAAGTATGATGCTTCTAGCTTTGCTCTTCTTTTTCAACGTTGCTTTTATGGCTCCATAAAATTTTTAGGATTTTTTTTCCTATTTCTGTGGAAAATGGTATTGAAATTTTGAAAGGGATTGCATTGAATTGATAGATTATTTTGGGTTGTATGGACATTCTAACAATATCTATCTAACTGATCCATGAACACAGGATATCTTTCCATTTATTTGTGTCTTTTTCAGTTTCTTTCATCAGTGTCATAATTTTCAGTGTACAGATCTTTTACCTGTGTGGTTAAATTTATTCCTAAGTATTTTATTCGTTTTGATGCTATTGTAACTGGGATTGTTTTCTTTATTTCTTCTAGCACAGTTTGTTGTTAGTATAAAGCAATACAACAGATTTTTGTATGTTTGATTTTGTATATTTGATCCTGCAACTTAACAGAATTCATGTGTTAGTTCTAACAGCTTTTGATGGAGTCTTTAGCATTTTCTATACTTAAGATCATGTTATCTATGAACAGAGACAGTTTTACTTCTTCTTTCCAGTTTGGGGTCCTATTATTTCTTTTTCTTGCCTAATTGCTCTGTCTGGGACTTCCAACTTTCTGTTGAATAGCAGTAGTGAGAATGGGCATCCTTGTTTTATTCTGATCCTAGAGGGAAGGCTTTCATCTTTTCACTGCCAAGTATAAGGTTAGCTGTGCGCTTGTCCTATACAATCTTTATCATATTGAAGTATATTCCTTTTACAGGAATTCATTGAGAATTTCTATGAGGAAAGGAAGTTGACTTTTGTCAAATGCTTTTTCTGCATGTATTGGGATGATTATATGTTTTATTTGCTTCATTCTGTTAGTGTGGTATATCATGTTGAGTGATTTGTGGATATTAAGCCTTCTTTGCCTCCCAAGGAGCAATGGTTTCTTTTAAATATGGTCTAGGACTCAGTTATCTAGATTACTAGATATGGTCTGGGCTTAGTATTAGAATCTAGTCTTAAGTCTTCATAATCACCCATAACATTTTACCTTAACCTGGTCTTAGAATGAGACTTGATCAGAATCCTAAAGCATCCTGATTCCTACTCTAACAACCACTTAATTCATACCTCTGAGTCTCGGGCTCCTGAGCTTTAAATGCAGCCTGGCATTAAAAGCCCTTGCATCTTTCCAAGACAGCACTTCTCAGCTGCTAGTGTAGTCATATATTTATCTGCTTTGACTATTTAGCTACTTAATGAAACTGCTACAGTTTACCTTTCACACTGCCTCATTAGTCAAGAAGCTCTCCCATTACTACAGATTCCCCTTCTACTCTCCTCTGTTGGTAGAAATAATGAGATTATAGTCCTGAAATCTCCACACCCAAAACATCCAACTGGTTTCCTCTTCACTACTAGAGAAGAGCCATTTCCTCCTCTTTTAAATAAAATTTCTCCCTTTATTTATTTTTATTTTGTAGTCTTTGCTCAGTAATTCATACTCATTAAATGTGGCAGATCTAGAAAAACTAAAAAAGAAATAAATATCATCCATAACCCCACCAAGGAAGAAGAAACCACTGTTAATATTTGGGCCACTTCCTTATACTCTTTTAAAGAATAAAGGAATCTTAATCAATGGGAATCCAATTGCCAAGTATTAGATGTGCTTGAAATACGCTAGGAGTTAAGGTTACCTCTAGCCATATTCAGTTGACACAACTTCTTTCTTGTACATCAAATCTCTTCCAGAAGTAAGACTTTCAAACAATTTTACACAAAAAAAATGAGCTTTTAAAATGTCTTGTCAGGTGTGTTAATCACCTTTGTATGTGCTTCATGTACTTCTTGCTAATATATTCTATATGCCTACTCCATGTCAGCCCCAGTGGAACAGCCCTGATCTGATAACCCCCTTCACACTACTCAGCCACCTGTCAATTTAAATAAGCATTGTTGAAATTTGTGTCAAATGCACTTTGAGGAAGACTATTGAAATATATTTTGCCTATTTTATAATGATCTCTTTTTACATGAAATGGACTCTTTTGTCTTCTTCTTTCCAAATTCACATACACACTTCATAATTAAGAAGTCTTTATTAAGTACATAGCATGGTCTCTCTTCTACAAGGTGGGTAGGGATACAAAAACAGTCCACCTGCAACAGCTTAAAAAGGGGTCACCAGGTTGGTATGAACTGAAAATACAACTGGTTTTCAGGAAAATGGGTGACTCCTGTGGGCAAAACTGTTAAGATCTGTACTGATCTGTGAAGGCTAAGAGAAAAACCAGCAAGAAAAATACCAGCAGAAATCAGAGGCTGGAACCAGCCTTCAGCTAACATTTATTATGCACCAATGCTACCTGCTGAGCTTTGGGGTTGGGGGGACAGGGAAGTGGAGGGTGATGAGAAATATGATAAAAGCAGCACTTGGTAGGGGCTTGGAAGTGCCCTGGACAAACAGAAGAGGCTTCCCTAAGATGTCCCTGAACTTAGCACTGAAGGAAAGAGAAGAGGAAGGGAATTCCAAGCATGGAGACTTGCAAGGGCAAAGGAAAGACGCATATAGCAACATGATGGCTCTCTGAACAGGATATGGGGGAGGGAGAGGGGAGAGGAGTCCCCTGGAAGGGCACGAGCTAAACCCTAAGGCCTGGGTGCTAGGCTGATGAATGTGTACTTCTTAACTCTACCCCCATTGAACCAAATGCTAGAAGAACATCTGTGCCATGAATAGAAATTTCTGGAATTGCAAAGAGATGTGAGACCTCACCCCTCCCTTGCAAGAACTCACAGGCTGGTTGAGGAAGCAAGAAGTAATCCTCATAGTTTTATTCTCTCAGAGTTAAGGCTCCCTGTGACAATCTTACCTGGCCCAATGGCAAAGATGACTCTCAAAGGAAAGACAAAGGAGTCTGAACAGTCATGACATGCCGCCCTCCACAGTTTCTTCTTAGGAGCGAGCTGACTGTGGGGATCTGTCCACCCCCAGCTTTCTCTGAGCAACCCTCTCTCTCCCACAAGTGTCTCTCAAGAGAATGGAGCAGGAGGGAGGCCCCACCACATTCAAGCGGGAGTCCGTTGCTCAGAGGCTACCTAGAGCCTTGCCTGGGAAGAAGCGGTTGAGAGCCTGAGGATGGTTACCTTGAGCTGGATCAAGGGATAGACCCCAGGGTCCAGAGCCACGGCCAGAGCCACCTTCTTCTGTCACCTGCTCTCTTTCAGCATTCTTCTCTCCAGACACCATGCTTACCCCAGAACCTCCATGTATCCCCCTGTCTTGGACATCTGATCCCAACCTCCTGTTTCCTGACCTTGTACCAGAGAGCCTCCGCTCCATGCCTGGCATAAATGAACAGATCAACAAATGTTTCTGAGATAACAAATGGAAGTCAGCTTTCACTTCCTATTTACCACCTCTGCTTCGTGCCTTTATCTAATCTCTGTGTCTTTGACCCAGGTTATTAATATGGCCCCGGGAGTAGATTACAAATGCACAGCTGCCTGGCTGAATGGTACAGTGTCATTGTCCGTGACTCCCTGATCTACACTGATTATAAACATCCAGTTACAGCAGCTTATCAGTCAGGACACATGCCCCCTTCCATGACCAGAGGAACATTAACGTATGCAATTCATTCATTCGTTCATCAAACATTTATCGAGGCCATGGTGTAAGTCAGGCATTGAGCTGGGAGCTGAGAACAGAGAAGTGGAAAAAAAAAACCCACAACAAAAACAGAAATGGGTAGAAAAGTGTCTAATATGAGCTTAATGCTGTGAGACCACCTGGAAGATCCAGGCGGGACACGCTTTGAGAACCACAGTCAGAGCATAGCTCTTGATGGGAAAATACGTTCATAATCGTATTAAGAAGAAATTTAAAATATACCTGAAGCACTAA
The DNA here is from genome assembly GCF_905146905.1 of Nyctereutes procyonoides. NCBI lineage: Eukaryota > Metazoa > Chordata > Mammalia > Carnivora > Canidae > Nyctereutes > Nyctereutes procyonoides. Next base: position 33,092,464 of record NW_026575120.1, on the reverse strand, counting down.
CAACTTCCTTTCCTCTGCAGTTAGCTGACAGAGATGGTGGTTAATGATGCTGGCTGACACCTACTAAGCACCTACTATGTGTCTGCACTGTGGTGTGTGCAGCCCTGAGCATGGGAGCACTTTGAGATGGGTGAATGGGGCGAGGCAGGGAATGAGAACTGCTCCTTGCTCCTGGATTTGCATGTGGCTGGTTTCAAGGCAAGATAAGCTATACTGAGAAAAGTTCGAAAGATAATTAAACCAGTTAAAAAAGCAAAAACAGCACTGGGACTGAAGCTGGGTTTCAGAGCCAATTTCCAAGAAGTCATTTCATCATCCTAGAACATCAAACGTGAATTCCATTTTCAGCTATGCAAATTCCAAAAGAATAATACCTCACATTTGCATAATGCTTGATGCTTTTCAAAGTGCTTTCCCAGTTATTAATCTAGGGGAGGCTTTATTAGCACCGAAACATAAATTGAAATTCTGTTCAAACTCGAGTTCCCCATTAATTTTTCCACTTTCCCCTCAAAAACCAGAGCCACCTAAATCCAGGTGCTTTGGATCGAGTGGGTAGCTGTATTAAGTTTAACCCGCCGGGTGAATATGTATTAATGGAGCATATTGCGGGCCCGTCCATCTACAGACTCAGGCCTTCAGCAGGGCCAGACTCCAAGAAGCCTCCTGTGAATTAACCAGAAACAGGGAACTGCCCTCAGTTCAAATCTGAGATCTTTTCAGGGAGTGCAGTGTGGGCACTGTACACACTCCATTCGTCAGAAACCATTCCCTTCTATCAAATATCAGAAAACTAGGAAATTAGTTCCACCACTTTGTCCTTCCACCTACAGAAAACCCTGTCAGTGGCCTCCTGCAAAGTGGCCCACGATGCCAGACAGCTCCTATGTCCTTTTTGTTTTTAATGTCATATGAACCGAGAGGCCGAAGCCGCAGTATATCTGCCACGGGGAGAGGATCTCAGAAAAGTGAAGTGAGAAGATATGACATGTACGAGGAAATACTTCTCCCCAAATCTCTCCAATGTGTTTCTTTTTCCATCTCTTTCAAACTTAATTATGTGTAGCGTTCTCCGTCACTGAATCACCAGCCTTTCCTGACACCTCGATCTCATTGCATTTTAGCAAAAGATTAACCTGGCTGTTTGCTTTTAATTCTGAAGCTGTGTTAATACTCAACTCCCTCTAGATTAGAAAAGAAGAAAAACACACTCCCACATACCCCGCCCTGGCTCCAGCGAGGCTCCAGGGCTGCTGTTGCTGACAGTGTCACAGTCATGGGAACCTGCTGGCTGCACTTACCATTTCAGGAGGGCCAAGAGGACCACAGAGAGGGCCACTGTCACCATGGGGCCATTCACTTCCAGTTTGAGAAAACTCAAGACTTCCATTGTTCCTCAGAGTCCCTAGAAGACTGGTTCTCCAGAGGAAAGAGGGAGCCTGGTCCTCCTGCTGTTACAGGGACCACAATCTGCAGAGAGAAGAAGGACTAGGCAACCAAGACCGCATCATATCAAGTGGGTCCCCAAAATGTACTCTCCGTCAGAGCGTCTCCTTATAAAGAGGAAGGAAGAGGAGGGAAAAAACACAGGGTTTCAGTGTAAGGCAATGAATCAGCAACTTTATTTTCTTGAGGACCGCCCTGTCAATAAACATTTATGTTAACTTCCCTGGGAATTAGCAGCAGAACTGGTCCCATGTTTGCCGAGAGATGTGAAATGGTTGCAACCATAGATTTCCTTGAGTCGTCTATGAAGAAAGACTCCCCTTCAAAAACTTAATTCATAATTCACTGAAGACACGGGATCCAGAGACCCTGAATGTCCCAGAAAAATTTGGGGTCAGATATCAGCCTGATGGAAAATGCTGATGGAACTGAGGACATCCATCCCACAAAGTTTATTGGTTCCTGGGACCCAGGGGGTCCTTGGTGACTGGCCAATGGAATAGACCAAAGATCTTGCCCTGTGTCAGCACTCTCATCATGAGTGCAGGATTTCTCACATGTCTAAAAGCATGTCTGTAGGCTCATGCACGTGTCCTTTGTTCTAGCTCTGAGCTTATCTGACTGAAGTAGACTGAATCATTTTTTCGCTTATTAGTCAGTGTACTACACTTTCAGTAATGGGGAGGGTGTCTCGGAGAGTGAGTCATTCGGTCACCATGATATTCATCCATTCATCAATATGTATGGGGGACCAGGCTCTGTGCTAAGTGTACGATGTTTGAAAAACAGAAGTAGTACCAGACTCCGGGAAAATTTCTCTCGGGAGAGATAGACAACAAACAGGGAGACAAATAAATAAGTAATTGCAAGTTGAGAGCCGTGCTGTGAAGGTCATGAACACAGGGTATGAGTAGGAAGAGCTGGGGGGACCCCGCTAAGAGAGTGTTGCAGGGGAAATCTGTCTGGAAAGGAAAAGCTTGAAGCTGTGATTCTCAGCTGGAGAGGAGTCCACCAGGGAAAGGGCCATGGGCAAAGCCTTCTGGGCAAAAATGGGTGACACAGACAAAGGGTCTAAGGTGGGAAGGAATTCCTGTGTATGTGGGAACTGGAAAGAGGGCAGTCCTGCTGGAGTAGATGGGCCAGCTCGGGGAGACATCGCTTCCCTAAGAGATGGAGACTGTCAACAGAGGCTAGACAGCACAAAGCCACAGTGAGAAGCGTGGGCTCCATTTTATGTGTCACTTAGGGGTTTAACATACTTGTATTTATGTTTGGTGAAAGCATTCTGGCTGCACGTGGAGAACTTGTGGGAAGGAACAAGAGGAAGAGCGGGGAGGCCACTTAGAAGACTCTTCATTCATCCTAAGATGAGCCTGCAGACAGAGCAGGAGTGGACGTAGAAAGAAGTAGAGGAATTTGCAATATATTTAGGAGTAGACCGCAGAATGTCCTGACGGATTGGATGTGCGAGGGAAGGGGGAGGAGGAAACAAGTCTGACTCCTGGGCTCCTGACTTGAGCTGTGGGTGTATACATAGAGGTGACACTGAGGTGGGGAAGATGGAGTAGTGGTGGGAAAAATCAAGAGTTTGGCTTGGGTCCTGTTTAGTCTGAGATGCCTGGGGGCCATCTGAGTGGAGCTGTGAAGTCAGAGAGGAATCTTCGCTGAAAACATAAATAATAATGATTAATAACAAAAATGCCATTTATGGAGCACTGACTATGGGCCAGTTCTTATTCTAAGAGCATTCATTCATATGTGTTAATTTGTTCAATCCTCTTAAACAGCACGATGAAGCCAAGCTTTCTATTAACCCCCTTTTATAAAAGAAACTAAGACATGGGACACATGACTCCAAAGTCCATTCTCCTAATCAAAAGATTATATTCCAATATGGAAGGCATCAATATACAGAGGAACAGATGAGCCACAGCCACAAATATGATACAAACCACACAATACTTCCCTTTTCTCTGGCCATTTGCCCTGCCTCCCTGTTTTGCATTCCTACTGAGGTGCCCCCAACAGCTGCACCCCAAGTGTCTCATGCTTCTGCCCAACCCTTTTGGATGTCCATGACTCTCCTCATATTCCACATGTCCTTTGTTGCATTTGATCAGGACTGTGCTGAGATGTTAAAGGATCTGTGTATCCCCCCCCCCCACAAAACAGAGCTATGCTTCATCAACAGTCATCTGAGATACGACGCTTTCAATCACAGGAGCCATGGGATGGGGCTTGGGGGCAGAGCAAGCGGGTGTGGAGGAAGCAAGTCGTCACGGCCATGGATTCAGAGAGTTGGAAGGACCTCAGATATTACGAAGGCCAGTCAAAGAGATGTTCATGAAAAAAAAATTTATTTTTAGGACTCCAAGGTGAAATAAATATGAGAAAATGCTGGTGTAAGCATCGGTAAATTAGCTTATTTCCTGAAAAAGACTTGAACTGGCCAATGTGCACGGTGAAGCTCCGAGAGTGGCATGCAGAGAGCAGCATTGTATTTGACCACAAATTCTTGTTAAGGGGCATTCATGAACACATCCCAGATGTAGTGTTCTTAGGAACGTGCTTTGAGAAATGTTGACCAAATCCAACTCTGATTTACAGAGGAAGGAATAAAAAAGAACCCAGAAAGGTAAAGTGACTGGTACCAAGTCCCACAGCTGCCTAGTTCTAGAACCTGGGTCACCCAGCTTCTCTTCAGACTCATCTAGAATACACTCCTCACGTCACCCCATGCACCTGGCACAGGTCCCGCCCTGTTCACAGAGAACCTTTGAGTATTAGCAGCCAGTGCAGAGATGTCTGACTTTGTTGAGGGGTTGCCAGCTCCCCAAGTGACTGAGTTCACTCATTCATTCCTCTGACTAATATTTTTGGAGTCCTTTCTATGTAATTTGTGATTTGGAGGAGCTGTCAATGCTGCGGAGAAATCATCCCATCCTTTCCACGCTAGCCTCATACTCAGTGAGGTATGGATAGTAAATTAACCAAGATAAAGTGGAAGGGTCAGATATGAGAGATATGAAGGATTTTTATCAGAGTAACATGATTAGGAATGTATCAATTTTAAAAATCTATGACACAATGCAGGAACATTTGGGGGTTTTCCCACGATAAAGGACAGTCTGTCGCCATGATGCTCACCATAATTAAGCATTAGGCCTTTACTCTCAAAATATTTTCTTTTTAATGGTATATCTATTAAAAACAATCAACTTTGGGGCACCTGGGTGGCTCAGTGGTTGATCATCTGCCTTTGGCTCAGGGCGTAATCCCAGGGTCCCGGGGTCGAGTCCCACATCGAGCTCCCTGCAGGGAGCCTGCTTCTCCCTCTGCCTGTGTCTCGGCCTCTCTCTGTGTGTCTCTCATGAATAAATAAATAAAGTCTTTATAAAAAATAAAACTAAAAACCATCAACTTCATAGAACTGTATAAAAAGTGTTTTATACCTTCCACATCCTTTTCTATGCAAATACGAACATAGATATACTCATAGTTTTTTTTGCTGTTGTTGTTTTAATTTTTATTTATTTATGATAGTCACACACACACAGAGAGAGAGAGAGAGAGAGAGAGAGAGAGAGGCAGAGACATAGGCAGAGGAAGAAGCAGGCTCCATGCACCAGGAGCCAGACGTGGGATTCGATCCTGGGTCGCCAGGATCGCGCCCTGGGCTAAAGTCAGGCGCTAAACCGCTGCGCCACCCAGGGATCCCTATACTCATAGTTTTTAAAAAAACAAGATCGCCATACCCATGCTTTTCTGCAACTGGTCTTTTTCACTTACTGTAGCATGCATACCCTTCTACGTCATAGCTAGAGATAGATATATGTCATTGGCTCCCTAGGATCCCACTGTACAGATGTGTTGTGACTCATTTAGCCTGTCCTTCATTGAATGGCATTTGAATTGTTTCCAACCACAAATGAGGGTGCAGTGAACATCCTTGTACATATCACCATGGCCTTGGGTAAGGACATCCCAAGCAAAAGTCTTAGAAGTGGTAGTGCCGCCCCCAAAGATGTGCATTCCAAAAAGGTTGGTGGGTGCTTCCACCCTAGAAGCAGTTTCGATTCTCCCTCCCTCAAGCTGTGTGTGGAGTGCCCACCTGGTGGGACACCCCAGTTTCTCTCCTTCTGTCTCAACCCACCCCAAGTCCATCCTTTTTTTCCTCCTACATCCAGGCAGACACCTCCCCCAGAGTTGAGTCAACTGTTTTGACTTAAGTCTTGTGTTTCTTTTTAAAGCTTTCACTCCATAAATTCTGTGGTATTTCCTTCATGTTCTCTGTGTTTAAAAACTGCCTGTGCAGATGTCTAAGTGGTGCCTTCCTTCTCTCTGAAGACTCCCAGCTGGCCTGCCCAAAGCCTGATGTCTCTGGGAGGCTTGAGGCATGGGGCACATTCTCCCTGCCAACTAGGGCCCCGAGTGAAAGGACAATGGGGCTTAGCCAGCCCCACGGAAGTTCAGAGAACATTTGCATGTAACCTCATCTGAGCCGAGAGCAACCCTGAGGAGTAGGTAAGCAGGACCTTTCATGCCTGGGCTCTGAGAGAAATGACTTGAGCTCAGAGATGTAACAGAACTAAAATCATACTGGAGGCCGGGCTTCAGCCCTAGTCTTCTGGCTTGAAACCCAGTGTTTTCCCCACTAAATCTAAAAATGCATAGTTCATCAAGCCAGCCTATGGATGCGATACCATTTATCTTTATGGTTACCCCCTGGGTTACCATAAAGTGTTGCTATAGTTAAGGAAGATGGAGGGATGGTGTGGGCCTGTGAGCTGCTTTATCTCCTTGCAGAAGATACTAGGGCCCCTTTTGGAAGGGGAAAACAACAACCTCCCCAACACCATCCAATATCTTAGAGATCCACTTTCTGAGAACATGAGGTCAGATTAGGAGGGCTCATCCATTTCTTCAGTCAAGTAACATTTGCTGAGCGATTGCTAAGCCCTAGGCACCGGGAATCGAAGCCCAGTGGATAAGACAAGGTCTTGCCCCCAGAACTCACCTCCTGGGATAGGGAAGCAGATATGTAAATACCTAAGTGGCTTCAGTGTAATAGGTACCATGACATAAATATGTACAGGGCACAGAGGGGGCAAAAAACAGGAGGGAGGAGACTGGAAAAAAATTGGGACACATGACACATAAGCTTAGACTGGACGGATGACTTCACTGAGCAGATGGGAACGGGACAGATGTGCTTAGCAGGGGGAGCACAGCTCAAGCTTGTTCCAAGGCTTCAGAAGCTGGCAGTAATAGGGCGAATGGGCAGACACTCAGAAGCCAGGTCACGCACCATTGTGGGCCATGCCAGAAAGTTTACACGTTATTCTAGGATCTGTGGGAAGCCAGAGGAGGACCTAAATTGAGCTGCAACATGATTAGCTTTGCTTTGAGAAGTTTCTCTCAGGAGGCAGATGGCTGGGTCATACCTGAGATGGGCAGACTAGCGAAGAGGCTGCCTGGCCCTCTAGATACGAGATAAAGCTATAGGGCTGGAAATGGGGAAGAGGAGACCACATTTGGGGATTACCGGGAAGGCAAAATCAACAGTATTGGGTCACCGATGAAGCATGGGGGGGAAGAAGAAGGGGTTGTGAGGAGAGTGTCCCCAATTTCTGGCCCCATTGATTGAGCCTATGTGTGCCATACACCACAGGAAGGACTTGGCAGGAGGACTGGGTAGAGGGGAATTCACGTGGCTTCCGTGGTGAGCAAGCTGAGCCCCGGGGGGCCACACAGGTAAAGGTGCTTGGGAGGCGGCCAGGTCAGGAGAGAAATCCGAAGCAGGGAAGTCGTTTTCGTTTCGAGAGCCATTTGCCGACAGGTGGGGTGATGCCATAAGAATAAATTGGCCACAGAGAAGAGGTGGAGTGTTCAGAAGGGGGCCATGGAAGGAATGCCGTGAATAGCAGCTTTGGGGAGAAGGTGGGCAAGGGGCTGGGGGGTGATGGGGTGCCAGATGGGGCTTTCAAAGAAATTGAGGAGGACCGGTCTGGGAAACCCCGCAGAGGACCCCTCCGTTAGTGCATGAGGATGTGGCTTTCTGTTCTCAAGCGATCTGGGTTCTTTAGCTCTCTCGGTGGGAAAGCTCTGCAGCCCTTCTGAGCCCTGGGTTGTCCTGGTGAGGTGGGGATAATGGTGCGCACTTCACAAGGCGGTTGTGGGGAAACAAGGTGCCCGTGTGGCCGCTTGAGCGGAGCTCCGGAGCCCAGCCAGCACGTGCACATGCGGTCGGGGATGTTTGCACCAAAGCCACAGGAGAACGGTTGTAGGGAGCAGGAAACAGCCCAGGGTGTGAATGCCGCGGAAAGGTCAAGTGCGGTGGTTACCGAAGCATCTCTGGATTTGGCACGTGGGTCCTTCTACCCCCCCCCCCCAGGATGGCTGTGGTGCAGCGGGGGGTGCAGAGACCCAGAACCAGGGAGACGGAGGCTTAGAGGGAGCTGAGTCAGCCTCCTCGGTCATTCTGTGGTCCCACAGCTGAGAGGTGGGAGGAGACGCACCTTTGCCCTGGCCGGAGGAGAATTTGCATGTGCCGCTACTGGGGGGCCCAGGTGAGGTGCAAACACCCCCTCTCGGAGCCGCGTGGGGACAGTGGCCATCTGTGTGTTTCTCCTCCCGCGGGGAGGACAGAACTCGCTCCTCTCTTCAAGGTTGCTATGGAGACATGGATGGGTTTGTGAACAGTTTTAAGGTCTATGTCACATCTTGACTTTGTGTTGGTCGTGAGGGCAAGGACCATATTTTATACATCATTGTGCACCCGCACCGCCCGGCCCGCTGCGATCTCATGTACCCGCACAGCTTTTATTAGCATGAGCCAGTCACTCCCAAACCTGTTCTCTCCGGCCCAGTTCTCTATCCTGAGGTTCAGACGTATAGCCAGCTGCCCACTGGTCCTCTTCTCACAGATACCCCGCAGATGCTAACAGACTTGAAATGTCTAAAGCCACACTCATTGTCACAGCCCCCTTCCTCCGTTAAATGCTTCACCCTCGTCCCGTGTTCCCCATGCCAGTGAATCATGCCTCTTTCCGCCCCCCAAGTCAGAAACCGGGGCTCACCCTCGACTCTTCCTTCTCTCCCAGCTCCCCACCCCTATATCCAGTTAATCAACGAGCCCTGTTGTTTCCACCTGTGAAGTCCCTCTCATTCTGGCCACTACTCCCTTTAGCCATTCTTATTTATTTGAGAGAGAGAGACAGAGAGTTGGGAGGGGCAGAGGGAGAGGGAGAGAGTCCTCAAGCCGACTCCTCGCTGAGTACAGAGTCCGAGGCAGGGCTCGATCCCATGAACCCGAGATCATGACCTGAGCTGAAATCAAGAGTCAGTCACTTAACCAACTGAGCCATCCAGGCGCCCCATCTGTTCATTCCTACATTCATTCCACTGGCTTTTTTTTTTCCCCCCACTGGCTTAATGAACATGCCAGCATCTAGCCAGTATTAGGCAATGGGAACTCACTGGTGCGGGAAACAAGCTAGGTGTCCCATCTCACAGAGCTTGTATCTAGAGAAGGAGCTGCCCAGATCCCAGCTCTTTCATGATCATTATCTCTCACTAGGCCTCAGTAGTCTTCTAGGGGCTTCTGTGCCTCTCGTTCATCCATCAATGTTTATTTGTTGAGCTTGTGTGAGATGCCCAGCAACCTAACCAGAGCATAAAGACCAGCATGACTGGGAGGCATGGAGCAAGGGGAAATGTGAGGCTGGGCGATGTAGGAGAACAGCCAGCGGTCAGAACACCTAAAATCTGCTGGGCCCTGTGAAACATGTACTGTTTCCTTCCAAAAGGAGTGGGACGCCATCGAAGGAAAGGCTTCGTGCAGGGAAGTGACATAATGCAATTTAGGCCAACTCTATCCCATCTGCTTTCACTATGAAAATGAGTGTGGAGCTCATCAGATAGCAGTCTAACATCCACATGTTGCCAGGTGCCCCAGCCACACAGCAGGGGCCCCAGAGCCAAGCTACTGTTCAGACCTTGACTGCGTGTGTCATCGGGAGGTGGGAGATGCCCTTGAGTGCAGGCAGCTCTTGATATCGCTAATCAGACACGACCCACCCTATGTCCTTCACATCTCAGCGTCTCTATCAATTTATGTCACCCATGATCTCAGCTTGTCAGATGTTAGCACTTTCTAAATTATCACTGAATCTCTCCTGGCGCTCGGCGTGGCTGAATGTGGCTACATGCTGATGATTACGGAGAGCTCTGTCTGTGAACATGGAGAGTCAGCAGATGGTTCGGCTGCCTTAAGGCAAGTCTTGGAGCTTTCAGGCAAGTGAGTGCCCGGATCAGCCATTTTTCACCTCGAATCACTGGAGCTGGGGCAGGCATTGCAGCGATAGACTGCAGAATGCAGAAATTCTGGTCATTGCATGGCAAGAATGCAGAAATTCAGAATCCAACGTCTGACAGCAGACAGAACTGGTATCCCCAGCAAGTCAGCACCATGAAGTCCCCACGCAGGGGAAAGAGGGCATGGTGACATATGCATGGGGCCTAATAATGCAGATCCCAAAGCAGAAGATAATTGGAAGTTTTGGCAGCAGAGCTTTCAAGGAAATACATACACGAGTGGGTAGCAGGACCCCAGGCCCCAGAACGGCCAACAGAAATGAGAACTGAGTCGTGGTGAGGCGGGGTTGGAAAGAAGATGGATAGAATAGGTACGTAACTAGAAGCCTCCACATCCCAAGGGTTTAACTACAGAATTTTCGTTCTCACTCACCCAACAGTCCAAATGTGGGTGTGCAGTAGGCAGCCTTACACGCAGTGATCTGGGGACACAGGCTCCTCCATCCACTACCGCAGATGCCTCTGCTCGATCATCCTGCAACCAGCTGGTGAAGGGGAAAAGGAAAAAGAAAAGGTGTGAGGAAAGTTTTTAATAGGTCAGGCCTGGGAGTGGCATAAACATGCCCATCCTGATGTCGTTGGCCGGAATTCAGACACGGCCACGCCTACCTGCAGAGGAGGCTGGAAATGGAGTGGGCCCAGGAGAAAAAGAAAAACAGCTTGGTGAACACCTAGCATTCCTGCCACAGGTAGTTCCCATCTTGAGTATGTTCTCAGCCAATGATTCCTGCCTAGGAAGCCGGCTGCTAGAACAAGGTGGAAGGTGATTCCATTGAGGTCCCCCCAAAAAAGCCAAAGCCCAATCAGTTCAAGATCAAGGATAAAGAGCAACCAGGGCAGCCCCGGTGGCTCAGCAGTTTAGCACTGCCTTCAGCCCAAGGCGTGATCCTGGAGACCCGGGATCGAGTCCCATGTCTGGCTCCCTGCATGGAGCCTGCTTCTCTCTCTGCCTCTCTCTCTGTGTGTCTCTCATGAATAAATAAATAAATAATATTAAAAAAAAAAAAGAGCAACCAGCCTGCAAGATGACAGGGTGCTGCTCTCCGACTATGTTCTGGCTCTCTCTGCTGAGTCTATTTCCCATGGTGCTCCTGCTAGCTGGGGTTCTGTTCTAAAGTCGCAGCTGGGAGCTTGCCCATAGCTTTGTGAGGCCATTGGAGCCTCCCTGTGTGGTGCTCATCCAGGCCCAACTAGACTAGACTAATCCACCTAACTAGATCCTCTTAGAATGTGGTGCTACTTGAATCCGTTCCCTGCACCCCAATGGACTATGTGAATAAGAAAAATTTGCTCTGCCTTCAGAAGTCGACTTTGTACCTTGGATGTTGTTTCAAGCCCTGTCTTAACGAGGCCTAGCTCCCTCCCCGTCTGCACTGGTCCATGTACTACTGAGTGAGGTCCCAGCCTGCCTTTTCCCTGTGCCCATCTGAGTTATGAAAGGCTTCGTGCCATTCTGTATCCTCACCCACCCCCCACCAACAGGCCAGAATCCTCCTGTGTATTTTCAAAACTCAGATGTCACCTCCTCAAGGAAGCCCTCCAGACTACCCATGATGATGATTGGCAATTTTGTGTCCTGCCATAACACCCCAGGCTTTCTCCACTGAAGTTGCCTGACTAGTTGCCTATCTATCTGTACCCTAGATGTAAGTCTTCTGAGAACAGAGGGTGTGTGTATCTGATTCAAGAGTGCAGCCCCAGTGGCAAGGAGAAAGCCCGCCTGTCACTCAGTAGGTGTTCATGAAATGCTCGCATGAAGGAATGAATGCCTGTGCTTCAGGTAGCAGCCACCAGATGGCAATAGTACTCTTTGGGTTATGAGGGTAACTGCTCATAGAACCCCTGAAAGAAATTGAGGTCTGTTCCCATAATCCAAACACTTGGTTATTTTACTATAAAATGTATCAGTTAATTGAAATAACCACCAAAGCATTGCTCAAGCTAGCCCTCGTACCAGAGATGTAACAAACGGAATACCATAATGAAAGGAAGAGGTACAGAGAAAGCACCAAGGAGTCGGTGAGTCCTTAGGACCCCTCTCCCCGTGATCTCATGGTATTATTTAACTGAAGGCTCTAGAGGATCCATTCAGAGTCCTGAGCGGGTGAGGTCTCCGAAGCTGTCCCAGCCTGACACCCTTGTGGCTGTCTGTACCTATTCCGGGTTCACTGGCTCTAATTTTACCTGCTTATCTTATCAGGGTTTTGCCTGTAGACCAGTTTGGCTGGAGAGGAGGGTTTATGAGGGCTCGTGAGAGATAAGGCTGGAGGCAGGGCAGGGCCAGCTGGAGGAGGCCTCTGGATACCAGCTGAGGAAGGTGGACTCCACCCCATGCACAACGGAGTAGCCGGCAAAGATTCTTGTGCCATGCACACATGTGTGCGCAGGCGGGCCGTGAGCATGAGTGAAAGGGGAGTGGAATGCAGAGGGAGGGATGTGTGCCAAGTGGAGTTGAGGAGGACTGATGATGGGGCAGGGGGAGGGGCAAGCGAGGGAGACCCACGGGGTGCAGGTAGGGGGTCACTGTAGCCACCTAAGGTGTAGGGCTGAGGCAACAGACAGCCTGGGGGTGTCAGGGATGGTGGGCCCCGGGTGGATCCAGGTAGGTCCTGCAGGATCGAATGACTGGTTGGGAAGGAGAGGGGGAGACAAGAGCCTAGCCCCACTAGGAGCCCCACTATTGGGCCAAACCCTGCCTTTGTGCAAATTAGAAAAAGGCCTGACTTCCCCAGGACACTCGACTTTCACCTGCCGGCGAACCATCTGGTCTGCAGAGCTCCTAGGGGAATAGGGCCCCGGAGTCAGGGAGTCCATACCCGCCCTGCTCCCCGGCGGGCTGGGACCCCGGGTTCCAAGCCTGGATGCAGGAGACAGGGATAGGATGGGGTTTCCAAGTGAAACGGGGACAATGGAAGGTGGCCTCCTTTTAAGAGGAAGAGCATCCCGAGTTTCATACATCCTCAATGCCGTGGTTCTCGAACTTTAAAAGCGGGTGTCAGACGCACAGGGAGGACTTGCTAAAACACAGGCTGCAGGTGTCGGAGTCCGTAAATCTGGGCCCGGGCCCGAGAACTGGCATTTCTACCAAATTGCCTGGCGATGCTGATGCTGCTGGTTCCAGGACCACTCTCAGAGCCCTACCCAAACCACATGAATCAGGATCCAGGTAGAAGAAACATCTGGACGTCTTCCCTCCACCTACACGGTAGGGTCAAAGACAGCAGCCCTGCAGACAGCTCAGGTCTGAGGAGGCCGCTGATTTGAGCCACAGTGTATCAGCAAACTGCTGGGTTTCTATTTGCGAATTGCCCCCATTTTGTCTCTAACACTCCCCTCTATCCCCCAGGAGAGGATTCAATGTCCCCTCTTTCCCTGGCAGGAGTACCAGACTGGCCAGCATCGTCCAGTCCTCCCTAAGAGGCAACATGAACTTTCTCAAACTTGATTCTTTCACGCTAAGCACTTGCCACTTTGCTTCTAGCTCTTCCAGATATCTTCTAGACATTCCAGAAATATCTATCCTACATCTCCCATGGGCAGGACGCGCCTGCTTACTGCTTACCTGCCGAACAGGAGCCATCCATCCCCCTGCCTCCCATCTCTGCCGTGAGCTCGTCCTACCCCAACCCTGGTCTCACCCCTGTGCTCTCCAGCCACCCAGTGCCCTGGAGTAGATATCCATCTCACCTGCCAATTAAATCATTCGAGGTTCTGCAGAGACTAAAAAAAGTGTGTCCTTTTTCTCAATACGTTAGTAGAAAGGAGAGGTAACATAAGGTGTGTGGGGGATAGAAGTAAATATGGGTCTGAAATCCCACATAATTACATAATGGAGAGGTATTGCCAAGGTAAATTAATAAGAAAACAGTTGGGTGATGTTTACCGACAGAATCAAGTTGGGGTGTGTTAGTCTCTGCTTTTGCTTTGTCAAATGAGCCACGAATACATCTCCAAGGTGGCAACCCCCTCATGGAAGTGACCACTATTTTTCTACGAGGGAAATTGCCAAGTTAAGGCCTGATTGCTACCTGGGGCTCCTGTACCATGGGCTGCTTTGTGGAGCACCCTCCCCATCTGGCTGGCCGGCCGGCTCTCTAGTGTCAGACCCATCTTTCCATCGGTCCTGCTCCCTTTGCCACCCTCACAGGCCTGGAATGTCTGCCCTAAATCTGTATCCTCTCACATCAGAACGCCTGGATGGTAAAACTGAGATTCAAATCACATTCATTGTCACTGTCATGTGGACACTCCCCCCCCCTTCTCCCAGCAAGTTCTGTAACTTGGTCAAGCCACTTTGGGTTTGAGACAAGACCTAGGCTCACAACCGAGTTCAGAGAAGCCAGCATGCTATCACCCATTTAGAGAACACCCTGGAACATCCTCTAGGTGAGGAGCTCAGAACAGGGGCTAGGAGGGGAGGAAGGATAAGAGAAGTACCCTGTGCTTGGGGAGCTTGCCACTCGGTGACCCAGGACACCAGACTTGAGCCTCAACCACAGGATACAGAGTCCAGGTGAGGACTCTAGATCAGTGCCAAGAATCACCATCTTGGGAAACCAATGAAAGACTACAGGCACCGAGTCCAGTCTTCCACCTTCACAGCATCCTGGGCACCTAGTTGGCCTCTGCTTGATTTCCTCCTATTCTTGGGAGCTCAGTTCTCTGTGACGTAGCACTTCTCTTGCTGCAGAGCTTCAGAACCTGCCTCGGATTTCCCCAAGGCTGTTGCCTCTCCTGTACAGTCACTCCCACATCTGCCCTTTCATCTGCTAGTGACAATCACCCTGTGATTTAGGCAGGGTCGGAGAGTGCCCACTTGACCAAGCAGTTATACTCAGTCTCGGCCAGGTTCCGTGAATCTTGGGAAAGACAAGATCAGCACTCAGGTTGCTCAACTCCTGGCCCGACAATTATATACCTGCCATTGCTTTGAGAGCAGTCCCGACTCCAGGTTTCTGGATTTGAAATCCACCCACTACTAATCTTCCAACAAACCTGGGTGAGAAGGTGAGGGTTAGAACCATGGGCCCTAGAACTTCGACCTTCATGAAGAACAGGCCAATCGCCTGGGCTCTGAGTCGATGCACAAGTGAGGTGAGGGTCAAAGGGAAGGCTGCTCTTCACACTCTAGCTAGAGATATGGAGTCAGAGGCTCTTTCTTTCTGTTTAGGGAAGGGTTGACACTATTCCAATGTCGTGGTGCTTCATCCAGGGGAGACAGGGAGCAAAGGTGGTCCTGGAGGAAGGCAGCATCAAAGCCATAGAAACAGTCCGAAAGGAACACCCATCCATAGGGGACCAGACAGACAGACAACAGCCAGATCCGCACCAACAGACTGGTGGCAAAGACTTTGCTTGTCCAGAGTAGAGAGGAGGTAGTAAGTTCCCATTCAGCCTTCACCTCATTCATCCTGGCTGACTTGGAGTCCGGGTCCCAAATACCACAATTCTGATTTATACCAGCTGTTGGCAGAAAAAGGTGTAACTTTCCATCTGTCATCAATGAACCTAGTATCTGTTAACATCTAACACGGTTGGAAAGATCTAGAAAACCCATAGTCCATTAGTTCTAGGGTTCCCGGAGTACACATGGGGAGAGCAAAGGAAATTTTCTTCTGTATGTTGATCTGCACTTCCAAAAATCTAGAATGAACGTGTATTACTTTTGCAAAAGGGGTGGGGGGAAGTTCTGGAAAAATTTTTTATTTGGGCTGCAAGCAACTGATAGGAGGATAACGGCACCCAGAGGTGTTCATTCACTCCATCTCACTTTCTCCGAGAGGCTCACCCCAAAGATGTGGGGTCGATATCATCTCCCTGTGCTCATGTCTTTTTGCTCAGTACGAGTTCAGCCTTGGCCATGAAATGTAGAACATTTCAACCTAATTATCTTTGCCTTGGAAAGAGCTTCCATCTAGCTCTTTACAGTGCCCTGAAAAAGGAAAGCTCTTTTAACATTTCCTCTATGCTGCTGCTTTTCTAGGATGGCAACAAGAAATGAATATAAGATACCGAGCTTCCACCTGTGGAAGACTATTCTATGGCATGAATTCTGGTTGTGCCAAGACTAGCACTGGAGAGCCTTGAATTTGGGAACTAGAAGCCACTGAGCCCCAGATTTATGACTCACCCACCTGCTCCAAGCACGTTCCTGAAATTTATGAAATGCAATTGCTCTAAAGGATACAGACCAGGAAGTGCACGGTTGAAATAGTCCACCTGGCCAGAGACACTGTCGTGAGGACTAATTTAGGGCCTTGCTCATTTTAAAGGGGAGGATTTCTCATTCACGATAGAGTGTTTTCCCTGCCATCTGAAGTATCATAAAGCAGTCAAGTCCTGCTTCAAATGTTCAGAAAATATCCCTCACCAAAGGTCATTTGCTGTTTCCATCTTTAGGGCTAACTGCTCCTGTGGTTCTTGTCTAAGTGAAAAAGTCCTTTTCTTTTTCTTCTTTTTCTTCATTTGTGGCTTTAACAATTAGCTATTGACTCTGTAGTCTGCATCCAGATTTTTCTTACGGAAATAAGTTCCACGGTTTCCCTCTCCAAGAGCCCAGATCATGCCACAGAATCATCTCTAGTCCCGAATCATCAAGAATGAACTGTTAGATCTCCAAAGATGGTGTTTTCAAAGACGTGGGAAGTCTGCTCATGCCTTCCTGTCCTTCTCCAATGGAGGTAATTTGGCTTTCAGACTAGTTGTGAGGCACAGCTCACTCTCTGAAATATCTACTGAGGACAGCTTCACCCCTACCCCTCACACCACACCTCTGTGAGTCTCAGGCTCTTGGGAAACATCTGTTGTTCCCTTCAGGTGTGGCCCATTGTCCACCGTAACAGGGTGAATGACTCTATGTGCAGAGTGTGTACAGATTGGTACCCATCAGATTCAAGAAATAACGTTTCCCTGTAAAAGGAGATTTTTAAGAAGTCTCAATATTTTTAGGTCAAATCCAGTCAAAAACAGCTTCTTTCAGATTCCGCTTACTCGAATTCAAATTGAATTCAAAAATTAGAACCAAAAGGCTGAGGTCACTCAAATGAAATTCGTGTGACCTCAGTCTTTTGATTTTGCTTTTCAGACTGATATGTCTCTGCAGACAGAATCTTAAAGACACCAAGCTTTTCTTTAGAGACAGAGGAAAATTGACATAGGTTTTATAAACACTTAATTCCTATGAGACATGGGCCCAGACTAGCTGGCGTAGTTTGGGTATGTGTGATAGTGTTGGTTTTCACTCTGTTATGATTTGCTTTTAAATATTTATTTGCGAAATATAAATCTTGCTAACATTGAAGTCTGTTCTGAAGAAGTGACTACTGCTTTCGCTGTTGCTTAATGGAACTGCTGAATCTTCTTAGAAAACAAAAAGATTCAGTTATATAAACAAGTCATCCCAGTGAAGCATAAAATACAATTCTAGTGAATGCACTGCTACCCCTTCCCTGTGTGGCTGGAGCTAAGTTCTGCAGATGTGCGGTAAATTAGGTACCCTCAGATAACAGCCTAGGTGGTTAATCAGCTACCAAAAAATGTGAGCAACTCAAAAAAAAAATGCTGAGAAATTGGAGTCTGTGTCATTCAAACAACGAGCATTCACTTGAAAAATTGCAAAAATATCATCGGTGCCATCAGTACATTCATAGATTCCTGCTCCATTGATCCATTCCCATTGCTAATACACCTGTTACGTAATAGGTGCTTCCTCGCTGTCTTGTTCAGACCATCAGATTGTACTTCCTGGTGGACTGTTCTGATTTTCTGTCAGTCAGCATGATGATCTAGAATGATCATCTCATTCAGTGAAAAAGAGTAGGTCTGAGTAGAGAGGCCTGAAGGACATCAAATGTACAACTGTTTTAAACAATCGTTTTCCACCAGGGATGAATTTGCATCCTATATAGTGTCAGCACGGGCCATGGTACTCATGGGCATGGGGACTCGTCTGAGGACTAGTTGGGAGAACGCACCCTTTCCTTCCTTGAATATATGAGTAAACTATTCATAGCTACCAATGCTCCAGTCCAGTGGATCAGCTAATCCAATCACAAGCATTGTTTTCACTGAGACCTGGCTCGCTGTTCCATAATGCAGCCCATTGCCTTTCCCATTGTGAATCAGAAGGGATATGGGTGGAGGAAGGAGGAGGCCAACAGCAAAGACATTATCACTTTTTTACACAATAATTCACAGGGTGTCTGCTGTGTACCAGGCACTGTACTGGGATTAAGATGAAGGGGACACAGCCTCTGCCCTCAAGAGGCCCATGCAGTAGGAGGGGAGACAGGTGTAGAGACAGATCATGGCCATGTGGTACGAACAATGATGGAGACAGAAGAGGGGTATATTCCCAGCATGAGCAGAGCTGACCCTTAAAGGAAAAATAAGCATTGCCCAGATGTTGGTGGAGAGGTGGGGTCTCTGGGAAAGGGGTCAATGGTGTGCTAGAGAGGGTTTGAATGGGCTCACGAGAACCAGTCATTAAATGTTTGGGCATCTTGCAAGCTGGCTATTACACGTGGTCATGAATTATTAAATACTAAATCATCAAAAATACTTCAAATATTATAATTATTAAAAAGCAAATTATGTAAGTTTGCAATTGAATAAACCATATAAAAACAATAAATATGAAAAATGTATCACTCCCTGATTATTTTACATTTTACTAATACCTGTGCTCTGGAGGTTTTTTTCCTGGTTTGTGGTACATGTCGGTGAAAATACTGTCTAATGGTGGCTACTACCCATCTCTTCTCAACTTCATGTTCAATGACACCATGTAGGTTTGAAATGGGGCATGGTGGGAGTATTTATACCAGAAAAGCCACACGTGCTACAGATGAGGGATTATTTCATCCCCAGGAGGCCACTTACCAGCAGGTAGGGGCAAGACCATTCAAGATCAAGGCAGGGATCTCCAAGTTGTGCCGAAGGAGGGGGAGCACAGGCAGCAGGGACCTGGGAGAGAGGATACCAAACCCCACATGAACTTTCAGGCCACATTGAAGAGCTGGAGCCAGAGGCTTCAGAGGACTTGTGTGGTGTCTGGTCTATGAGATCCAGCAGAGACCTGGCCAGGTAAAAGGAGCTTTGGCAGCATCTGGGTGGGGGGCCCTGAAACGGGCACCATGGGCAGGTGGATGGTGGCGAAACCTTGGGTGCACAGGGCCCCCGGAAGAGGGTCTAGAGGAAGAAGTACAAGAGGCTGGGAGAGGGGCAGAGGAGCAAAGCAAGCTGCCCATGGAAATGGAGTCCAGGAAGAGGCTCAGGAGGCATGGCCCAGACTAGCTGGCCATGAGAAGGAAGCATAATGGACAACAAAAGAGAAGAAGAGTGTTTCAAGAAGCAGGAGAGAGAGAAAGGGGAGAAGGAGTTGGGGAGAGACTTGGAAAGAGAGGTGCAGAGCATAGACGTTCAACCCCCAGCCCCAGAAACCAGCATGAGGACCCACACCATTTCTTTAAAAAAAAAAAAATAGGGGGATCTCCCGCCCTGTGACCAAGAAGTATTAAAATATGCCATGTCGATGCTCCCAGATCCACAGTTGGTTCTAGATGTTAGGGCAAGGGGGGGAACCAAAGTGAGAAGGAAGATCCAAAATTGGATTTACCAGTAAGTGATGTGTGTCCAGTGATGGAAGTGGACAGACGGACCCTCCTGGTTCTGTAGGAGAGCAAGGATGACAAGGGAGAGGCTGGCGGAGAAGGAAGCATCCTTCCCCTTCCAGGGTCAGAAACTAGGCACGGCCACCCCAGCAAGCAACTGGCCTCCCTAAAATGTTCTGAGAAACCTGACCTGGTGATTTCAACCAATAGTGTTGGTCACTAAGAGGACTCGAGCTCCGCGTGACCAGTGAGTTGAGTTGGATGTGGGCAGTCGGAGGCTCCCCACCCCTCCCCTGTCCCTGTCCTTGGAATGCACATTCTACCTGAGGTGGTTCCCAGAGAGGGAGCTGTGTTCAAGGAGGCGGGTAGCCTTGGGAGAGGAGGGTGACCTTGAGGCCCTGGACTGAATATGTGAGTGAGCCTCCTAAAGGCCCCTTTCTCAACTGTCAAGATCCTGGCGGGAGGATGCGGAGCGCTACTCTTCTCCGCTGGGTCCACCTGCCACCTGGCAGTCTGTGCACTCTGCTCTGCTCCGCCTCTTCCTCCATTTCTCCCCAGGGGCCAGTTTGCAACCAGCACACACCAGACAGGCAGAGGCGTAAATGAAGAAATGGCACAGCAGTGACATAGAATCTAACACACAAGCTCAGACTCTGGATTCCTGAGCCAGACAGGATTTGAATCCTAGTTCTGTGAATTATGCGCTTAATTTACTTCTAACTGAGCCTCAGTCTTCTCATCTGCAAAATGGGGATAGTGATAAAATACACCTCATGGAGTTATTGTGGGGGTTAAGAAATACAATACAAAATAGTCACAACGAGGCCTGCTATCCAGCTGGAGCTACTAACGATAACGTCAGGTGTCATTGGGACACCTCGCCACCCCGGCCTTCTCACCACACCCGTCGGGCTGTTGGATCTCGGGCCTGACTTGCCTTTCAGACATGGATTCACGATTTTCCAAAAACTAGAATACAGCAACATACACTTAACATTCAAACTGCATTCACTAGTCAAACCACACTCGATATCGTTTGTCTTTCTCTGGAAATTTAGAAGTTTCCTTTAGGTTCCTGTCATGCTTCAGGGTCACTGTTAGGAGCAGGAGTTATGGCTGGCACGAAACCACCATGGTTTGGGAACGAATGTCCTCTCGGATCCGTGATCTGTGACATGGCCAGACACTCATCTCCCGCCTACAAGGTTTCTAGCCTCACCCTTTTCAAGATCTGCCCAGATCTTTTTCTGTTGTTGCTTTCAGTGTTAGCTGACTCACATTTTGTTCTCTGCCTCTCCCCTCTCACGTACCCCGGAAGCCATCTGGTAGGCAGCTAATAATGTGGTTTGTAGAACAGTGTACCTGGTTTTCCAGGCTCTCAGCTCCGTGAGCACGGCCCCACCCATCCAGTCTCCCTGGGCTCTCCCTGGTTCACCTCCACTGCTGACAACTGTCCCCCCTCTGCTTCTTCCATGTGCCTCTTCCTCTCTCCCTGCTTCACCCACTTCCTTCTCTCCCTTCTGGTTCGCCTTCTTTCTCACTTTGCCCGCCTCATCCATTTTCTCCCCCACAGAGCTCATAGATTCAGAACAGCACTTGCTTGAATCTCATTGTCTGAGCAATGACTGCCCTCCCTGACTTCTGTCTGTTAAAAAAAAAAATTCTTGTCATCCAAGCTTCATGACTGCCTGGATTCCAGATAAACTAAGATTTATTGTGTGTACACAATGGCGACCCCCAGGCGATACACTTTGAATGCATATCATGAGCGTGCTGAGGAGAAGAGTTTAAGCAAGCAGCCTCTTTGTTTCTTCTGGAAAACATTATTATTGTAATTATTGAAGAAGGTAAAAAAAAAAAAAAAACACCAAAAACGACATCAAATGAACGCTTTGTGTGGCCAGATCAACGATTGAGGTCAAAGGAGTCATCATGAGGGCAGCGTGGCCCTCTATAGGAGGCCTGGGGGCTGTATCATGCTCAGCTGTGAATGGACACAGGGGGCTTCCGAGCAGCCCACTTAGCATCTGTGAGTCTTTGTTGGCCTACCCTTAATATTCTCTCTTCTCTCCTTTCCCCACAAAGCCAAAGAGCAAACAGGAAGGTAAAGAGTTAGGAAGAGTTCAGAGGCTTGCTGGAGACAGGAAAAGATGGCGGGGTAGAGGGAAAGCCTTCCTTTTCCCCATCTCATAACGAAGCACTTTCCTACCCAAGCAACTGAATCATTGCCTGTTTAACCCAACCTACTTGTTGAGATGCACAGAATAATAGGACTTTGGAAGAGCTCACTCCATCATTTCAGCCTTTTTAATAACCAGACAAGAAGATGCTATGTAAGGATAATGTGGGGTAAATGATTAATCCTATGGCCAAAATCCTTGTCTGCTCTCAGAATAATCAATTCAGGTATCATTTTTTTTGGGGGGGGGGGGAGTCACTTGGGTCAGTCATCCCAACTTTGTTTCCTTCAAAGTTGAGTTCAGCTCCATTTCAATTTGACTCCGTTACTCACTGAACTGATTTCCTGGGGGCCCCGAATGAATATTTTGTTCCAGATAGATAGGGCTTTTCCTCAGAGCGTCTATTAAGCGTGCAAAGACAGAACAAGAAGAGAGAACTATTTTAAATGACAACAGTGTCTTTGTAGGCTTTCTTTCCGTTTATGTCTAAGACTCGCTAATTATACCTTAATGGATTTTTTTTCATGTTGAAATTCGTGTGTTAAATGTTGAGGCTTCCATTGACATTAGGATTGGACTGAGTCTGTATCATGAGAACATATCTTACTCATTCAGTTAGTTCATTTAAAAATCCTGCATATTGTGTCGACATGATGTCAAGCAGCAGGTTTCACACCAACAGATACATCTTTTGGAAAGCTGAGATACATGCATTGCTTTAGGGAAATGAATAGTCTTTATCCCAATAGTCATTAGAGGCTACAGTCAGAAATCTAAAACTCTTTTTTTTTTTTTAATTAATAGACTTTATTTTTTAGACTAGTTTTAAGTTCACAGAAAAATGAGCAGAAAACAGAGTTCCCATATAACCCTGCCCATCCTGGCAGCTTCCACTGTTATTACGTCTTACATTCCCGTGGTACATTTGTTATAAATGATGAGCCAGTATTGATACATTATTATTAACTAAAGCCATGGTTCACACCAGGGTTCACGCTTTGTGTTGTACATTCTACAGGTTTTGACAAATGTATAATGACATGTAGCCACGATTACAGTATCAGAACAATTCCACTGCCCTAAAAATCCCCTCCCCTTGCCTCCCTGGAAACCACTGATCTTTTCAATGTCTCCGTAGTCTTGCCTATTCCAGAACATCACATAGTTGTAATCATAACAGCACACAGCCTTTTCATACCAGCTTCTTTCATTTATTAATATGCATTTAATGTTCCTTCATGCCTTCTTGTGGCTTGATAGCTCATTTATTTTTATCACTGAGTGATATTCCATTGTATGGATGTTCCACAGTTTGTTTATCCATTCTTTTCTTTTTAATTAAATACCACCATGTGCTCTACATTCTACTTAGTTCTATGAGGGATACCAAAAAAAAAAAAAAAAACTAAAATGGTTTTATTTTCCAGGTTTGTCTAATTATGAAGATAAGACATATGTTAGGCAAAATAATATAGAAGTATATTTTAGTGCATTAAAGTGCATAGTTGGCACCCAACAAACGTAATCTCGAAAAGCAATACTTTCAGGGGAATATACGTCTCTTGAAATTAGACATGTATTTTTTGCGTGCTCAGGGTCCAAGTATTCATCAAATCTTCAAAGGGATAGAGTCCACCTCCTCCCAATATCACGAACCACTGCAAAAATGGGGAGGGGGGCAAATCATCATCAGTTGCATGTATATAGCTGGAAAATAGCTCATGAAGGTGGTAGGGCTTGATTTAGAAACTGAAGGATGGAAAAAAAAACGGAAGGACAGTGGTAGGACATGGTTTGCTGAAGCAAGGGATGAAGAGTAAAGCAGGCTAAGAAAGGGATGTCTTTCAAAGTCAAGGAGATATTTAAGTGGGGCTTATAAACTGCAGAATTTCTTGGTCACCCTCAATAGAAAATGTCCCATGCCAACTGTTAGTGGGCACACAGGTGCACACACATACATGATTTACAGAAGCAACCCTGCCCCTTGGTTCCCTTTGCCAGTTCTGTGTGGACTAAACCCCCCTCTAAAGGGCTTTGGATTAGCAAGTCGGTACGAAACCATGAAGGCAGAGGGGAGAGGAGGGATGATTACCTCCGATCTGTTAGGTTGATCTCAGCAGTGGGATCCGAAAAGCTTTGTTCATTTTCACCTCTGTAGCATGGATGAGAAAGTGCCATGCAAACTGTAAAGCACTTTGTGAAAGTTCCCATGATTATGCTGTGCCATCTCATGGGAAATATGTTTCCTTTTCTTTTCTGCTTTTCTCAACCAAATCCATCCTTAAGTGTCTGGCTCAAAATCCAAGATTTATTCATTTGTTCTTTTCTTCTGGTCTCTCTTTTGTCTTTTACTATAAGGCTGTGAGACAGAGCTGCTCGCTGATGGACACTAGACACTAAAATGATGTCTGACATGTAGTAGGTGTTCAACAAATACTTTTTAAATGTGCTACTAATAGAACTCCTCCTGGGATGTTTTTGGTTGTTTTTCTTCCTTATAAACTTTTAATTTGTGCCATTCACATAGTAGATAATCATTCAGTTATGTGTCTAGAAACAAGATCTGGTTTGAGCATCTTACCTACCTCACCATGAATTAGGCAGGGCGCAGACAACCCATGTGGTCCTTCTTTGTATAGGTCAGATAATGTCACACCAAGTATTCATATTGTTCTTCTTTTCTTTTACCATTTGGACTTGTTTCCTATTGATGTTCTCTTGTCTCAGCCTCAAATGATACTAAATGATGTTTACAACTTTTAAAAAATGCATTTTCTGAGACAATTTCATGGGGGAGAGGAGTGAAAGAGACCCTTTCTTCCTCCCTCATTAAACCTCCACAGCAGAGCTGACTTAGCTAAAGCCTTGGGTGAGAGTAAACTTGAGTTCCTGCAATCCTCTGAACCCATGAGGCCCCACATCCCCAGTGGCGAAGGGGACTGGCAGCCAATAACCCACCTTCACTTCACAGAGTTCCTGAAAAATAACCACCAATGTCTCTACCACTGTTTTGTTGATTTGTTGGTTTCATTGTCAATAGACTGTAGGCAGGTGCTAGGCCAACTTCTCTGATAAATTTGACTTAGAAGACAGGGTCTTCAACCTCTGGAAACTGCAGGGAGAATAGACAAGTGAGTGATAACACAGGTCGGAAACAAGCCACAAAAAGATCATGGGTGATGCTGGTTGGGTCTTTCGGCCTCAGAGGGATTGTATCTCTGTGGCATCTTCTGGAGCCAGGGGTCTGTGTCTCAGCCTTGCGGTTTTGGTAGTCCATTTTATCAGTTTACCCAAGAGTTATCAAGATCCAATGAGTTGATTCATTCTAACCAAACCACAGACTGGCTTTGTTTTTTCCCCCAATCACAGTATTAATTTAGAGTGAGAGATACATCTTTCCAGGGCCCAAAAATTTGGGGTCAGGGCACTTACTTTCTGATATACGTGAAACTGATAGCGTTCGAACATTTCTAAAGAGGGGAGAGCTTGCTAAGCATGGAATCAGAGTCTTGGGGTATACTTCTATGTGGAATAGTGCAGTCTGATATACACACCAGCCTTGCTCTGCTTTGGAAAAGATCTTCCCAGGGAAAAGAATACTACAGTGTGGAGACACATAGACACATTCTTCTTCTTCTTCTTCACTTTTTTTCTACATTTCATGGGGATTACCATCCATTTACATATGTCATTATAAAATATCCTTTGTTTCGGTATTTTAAAATCATACTTAAAATTCTCTTAATTCTAAAGTATGTGATCATTGCAAGAAATTTTAAAAAATAAGACTTCTCAGATGTGTAAAGAAAAAGTTAATCTTCTCACATCTCTCCCATGATCTCCATTCCCAGCCCAGCAGTAATAGACGTGGACAGACTGGGTGTGCACCCTCCTATACCTTTCACCGGGGCCATACTAAGATATACAGCATAATTAGAGATTTTTTTAAACTTCTTTTATAAATATGGGATTATGTAATGCACTTGACTCTGAAACTTAACTCTTCTCACTTGATGCATCACAGTCACTCCCCCTAGGTCAATTGATAGAACTTAAACTCATTGCTTTTAATAATTATGTCATATTCCATGGAATGGGTACATGTACCCGGTGTCTTACTTCCAGTCAATTCTAGTCTTTAGCCATTATACAAACCATCAAGCTTGAAACACTCCTGTCAAAGTGGGTCAATGCCTTTTCAAAAGAAATGATAATTCCAGTTCTATAAGCTGTTTACACAAGTTACAGTGAATTTTGTTGACTATTTCCTAATGATAGAAAGATAAGGACCTTATTCTTATCAGAAACATATATCTCCCAATACATGAAGGGGCTGTTAAACCCATGGCATGTGAATTCTTCTAAAACTTCAACCACAGTGGGAGAAGTCCTCTGATTTAACATTTTGCCCTTTTCATAGCAGGTGAGAATTTTTGAGCTGGCCTAGCCCAGTGGGCACTTAATAAATACTCGTTGAGTGTTCAATACATGAAGGTCATCTGGTTCAAGTTTCTCATTTCACAGATGGGGAAATTGAAACCCAGAGGGTTAAATGAGGCACAATTAGGATGAGAGGGAAGAAAAAGTCTGAGTGATCTAAGTTGCAAAGCAATTTGGGAGCTCAGAGTAGGGAGGTGAGAATTTGGGCAGGTAGCTAGCTGCCATGTATACAGGATACACACATGCAGAGGCAGACAAGAGAAGAAGACTCGCGAAATTTGTGCATTGAGAATATAATTCTTCTTTGAAGCTTCATTGGATGAGGCAGCTGAGGTTCACATTAAACTTCTCATCTTAATTGTTTTTAAGGCTGAACCTCTGTTTCTTTGAATGTGACCCAGTGCAGAAATTGGACTGTTCATGGTTTAGCTTTATGCCACAGGGGCAGGAATGGTGTGATGTTCACCAAAACATTCTTTTTCTCTTAGACACTCAACTAGACCCACTCTCCAACCTCCCTTGGTGGTTAGGTATAGCCACGTGACTGGGTTTTGCCCTTGGACTGTGGACCGAAGACAGGACACCACTCCCTGCCTGGCCCATAAAGAACTCCCATGAGGGCTCCTCTGTTCTCTCCACCTGTCTGTCTGCTGCCTGGAAGTGAAGGACCCCAGGGTCCCACACACAGATGGGGGAAGTTTGGGTCTCTGAGTCACTGTGTGGGAGGCTGACTACTGAACATCCACTCTGGACTGCTGTTAAGAGTGAGAAATCAATTTTCACTGTGTTAGGCTACTGTTAGCGTTTATCTGTTACAGCAGCTTGTGCTACTTAATTAACTACATTAGCGTTCCTGGGTTGTTGGTTTTTTTTTTTTTTTAAGAATAACCAGATATAAAATCCAGAACCTGTATCAATCAGTACTACAGTTACTATTACACACTCTCTTAATATCCACTGATTCATACAAACATAATATGGAGTTCTAACCCACCTACCTTATCCATGAGAATGAATACATAAGGCAAGGGGGAAAAAAACTCTCACATTAAAATTTTTCCTTATTCCCATGTAACTTATTTTGATTTGTTTTCTCCAAGAGTTTAAGGGATCATTTTTCTTTTGGTGCATTTTTTGCTAATTGTTCTTCCCTAAGCACTCACACTACGTACATTTCGTTGTCTTGAACGGTAGTAGAAAGTTTGTACACAATTATTTCAGTTTTTATTGCTTTAAAGGCAGGATGAAGGATGCATAGAGAACAGTGGGAGGAGTGAAAGAAAGGAGGATTAAAGGAAATTAGCAGGACCCAAATTGTTCCAGTTTCTCAAAGCCATCCCAATACTGTTAGTAGTAGTGGTAGGAGTGAGTAGCAGTAAAAGTTTGAATGTTTCATTCGGACACGAAACCCAAAGGATCCTCATGGTCCCTGCTGGTGTTTTAAGTTAAAGCTAAACTGACTTTATAGCTAAGAGGAATTGTTTAGTGAACCTAAGATCTTGGTGCAGCAGTATGGGACAGAAGGATTGCCACTTGGTCCCAGATATGTGAGATAAAGGGAAATCATTGTGGAGAGCTGTGCATGCTTTATGGTGAGGAGGAAATAATGGAATGTATAACAGGTGACTTTGGCATGTCATCCGTGGGCCTCACTAACCATGTTGCTCAGATTACAAGGTTGTGCTCAGTGTGGATTGATGGAAAAGTTGACCTAGAAGTACATGAAAAGACCTAACAACAATCTAGAAAAAAGAATAGTACAGGATACCGTGGTTTGAAGACATGGTAAAAGGACCATCAAATCCTAGCCACTGGGTCACACATTTTACTAACAAAGAGATTAAACATACTAAAAGTACAGGCCTTTTCTATAATTTCTAAAATTATTACAAAGCAGTCAAAAAAGGTGAGTATGTGTGACTCGTGGGTGCTACAGTAGGTAGGGATGTTCACGCCAAGCACTCTCATTCAGCAAATAAGCGGGTGTCCCGTGTACAGAACTGGAGAGAAAGGTTATATATTTTTTTGATAAGTAATTTGTAAGGTGGATACTTACCTAGACTTAAAACCTTATAGGTTTTGGTTTCCAATCCTCTCTTCCTATTTCTCACTCTCCACCATCTCCAACTCCTGCTCAGAAATATTCAGTACTTCTCCACTGCTTATAGAAATAGTCAGATATCTCTGCTTGGTACTGAATGCCCTCTCCAATCCAGACCCATCTAACTCTACACATGCTTTGTATCATCTGTTGCCTAACATCTGTCCCCTTTTGGGGACAGGGCCACCTCCATTCAGTGCACCATGATCACTCATTCATTCCCAGCCCTCTGCCTTTTCTCCTCCCCTCACCTCCTCCCTCCACACGTCCAGTCCTCTGGTGCTCTGAGTGGAAGTTAGCATTCTGAGATCACAAAGGTCTCTGGCTCCCATCCCAAAAGTAGGGTGGCTTCATGGGCGCAGGTGCACAGGACCAGGACAGTGTGCGTGTGCTTGGTTTGATACTCTGCTGTCTTGAAACTCTTCAATTCTGAAGAAGGGGCCCACATTTTCATTTTGTACTGGGCTGTCCAAATTAGGTCGTCAGGCCTGTAGGGCAGAACCATTCATGTGGGCAACTCCAACACATGGCCTTGTGTTTTTATTTAATTAAAATGAAGACAAAGCTGAACGTACCTAGAGCACTTTATGTGTGTGAAACTATTTTACGAGCATCGCCTCATCTAAACCACCCGGCCTGCCTTGGGGGGTGAGGATGCCGAATTCCAGCAAGAGCTGTGGGTCTTTAGGCATTTCTGAATCGATTGAAAGCATTTTTGGGTTTTCCTTTTAATGTTTTGTTCCTATTGTTTGTTCATCCCCAACTCTTCTTGCTCTGTCACATTTAAAATAATAAGTTGAGCTTAGCCTGAATGTTCACCATACTGGCACGGTTTTCTTGAGCTACTATAACACAGTACCACACACTGAGTGGCTTAAACACCAGAAATTTATTGCCTCATTGTACTGAAGCCTAGGAGTCTGAAATCAAGGAGCCTGCAGAGCCACGCTCCCTCCAAAACCTGTAGAGGAATGCATCCCTGCCCCTTCCTAGCTTTGGGAGGTTTTCTGGCCATCTCTGGCCTTCCTTGGCTTGTAGACATTTCTTGCCAATTCTCTGTCTTCGTGTGGCATTCTCCTTGTGTCTGTCTTCACGAGCTGTCTTCTTAGATGCTAGTTATATGGGATTAGTGTCCACTCTACTCCAGCAAGGCTTCACCTTTTTTTTTTTTTAGAAATTATTTATTAGAGAGAGAGAGAGAGAGAGAGAGGAAGGGGAGGGTGGAGGAAGAGGGAGACAAGTAGACACCCTACTGAGCATGGAGCCCAATGCGAGACTCAATCCCAGGACCCTGAGATCATGACCTGAGTTGGATGGTTAAATGACTGAGCACCCAAGTATACCTTCATCATAATTTAATGAATTACATCTACAATGGCCCAATTTCCAAATAAAGTTCTTTAGTAGTATTTGGGGTTAGGATTTCAACATATCTCCTTTTGGGGGTGTGTGCACAATTTAACTCCTAACATCTCCTCCTCCTCCCCACTCTGATGAGTCATTAAATCCTGCAGATTCCAACTCTGGAATGTGTCAGAAAGACAGTCATTCTCCTAACTGTTGCCATCCCCATGCCCAGGTCTCCCTATCTCTCAGTCTTATGGTCCTCCAGCATATTTCCACTCGGTGGCCAACAGGAGCCTCTAAAACCTTGTGGTTTATACTCCACTTTCTTCAGGATGTCCACCATCCTGTGTGCTCCTCTGTCTGAGCAAAATTAGTGCAAAGGGAGCATGCACAGCCCTGTCTCCTCTACTGTCTACCAAAGAGAATCCTGAAATCATCAGCCCTACCTGATATTCCTGCCCTACCCCTTGCTTCCCCTCCAAAGGAAGGTAAGAATTTTTTTTAAACTGTTTTTTTTTAATTTATTTATGATAGTCACAGAGAGAGAGAGAGAGAGAAAGAGAGAGAGGCAGAGACACAGGCAGAGGGAGAAGCAGGCTCCATGCACCGGGAGCCCGACGCGGGATTCGATCCGGGGTCTCCAGGATCATGCCCTGGGCCAAAGGCAGGCGCCAAACCGCTGCGCCACCCAGGGATCCCGGAAGGTAAGAATTTAAGTCAATCTGCACAATGAAATTCTGGGGTGACTGGGAAAAGGAAATGA
The DNA here is from genome assembly GCF_905146905.1 of Nyctereutes procyonoides. NCBI lineage: Eukaryota > Metazoa > Chordata > Mammalia > Carnivora > Canidae > Nyctereutes > Nyctereutes procyonoides. The sequence goes on along the minus strand of NW_026575120.1, from coordinate 33,062,200 downwards.
AGTCTGGGGTGGAATAAGGGAAGATTTAGTAATGCTTGTCATGTACTATGAACTTGAATTCCATTTCATCTTGTTTCAGAAATGCAAATACCAATGGAATTTGTTTGAAATTAGGTGAAGCTCATGAACTGTCCTTGACTATGGCAGTGCACTATGGCCACATTTCATGGGGTTCGAGATATGAAGAGTTACCCTCTTCTAGCATTTGTCCCTTTGCCAATCAGAGCACTTGTCATACCACTGTGTGTTTCCTCAACTCTCACCCCATTAGACTGCAAGGGCCTAGCACAAAGCCAGGCACATTGTAAGCCCTCTAACAATCAATTGATGAGTGGCCAAATGGTGTAAAAGAACTAAGTCACAGAGAGGTTAAGAGATTTGCCCATGGCTGAACAGAGGCAGACACTGAACTTGGGTTGGTGTAACTCCAAAGGCCATGTTCTTAGCCATTGCCCAGTGGATGATGAGCTCTAGGAGCCTCAAGTCTGGGTCTCTCTTGTCACAATGTATTCTCAGGAAATCCTTGTCAAATCTTGTCAAAATCCTTGTCAAATTTCTTTCTTTCTTTCTTTCTTTCTTTCTTTCTTTCTTTCTTTCTTTCTTCTTTCTTTCTTTCTTTCTTTCTTCTTTCTTTCTTTCTTCATAATTAATTAATTAATTAATTGTGAGGGGAGGGACATAGGAAGAGGGAGAGAGAGAGGATCTCAAGCAGACTCAGTGCTGAGCACAGAGCCTGATGTGGGGGTCAGTCTCACAACTCTGAGATCATGACCTGAATCATGACCTGAACCAAAATCAGGAGTCAGAAGCTTGGGGCACCTGGGTGACTCAGTGGTTGAACACCTGCCTTTGGCTCAGGTCGTGATCCCATAGTCCTGGGATCGAGTCCTACATTACGCTCCCCACAGGGAGCCTGCTTCTCTCTCTGCCTGTGTCTCTGTCTCTGTGTGTGTGTCTCTCATGAATAAATAAAATCTTTAAAAAAAAATTAGAGTCAGATGCTTAACTGACCGAGCCACCCAAGTGCCCCTTTGTTGAATGAATTACTTGAATGAGAGAGAAATGGAAAGAAGCTAATAAGAAAGGGAAGGAAAGAGAGATTACACAGGTGAGAGAAAGAGGATGGAAAACAGAGAAGGAAGAGAGGAGAAAGAGAAATGAGAGACAAGACAAGAGAACTCTCTGCCACCCTGCCCAGACTCAGATGTCAGTGCATTCTGGTCTTATTCATTGACCAGAATTTTATGAAGCTTCTGGTAAGTGTTGGGCACTATTTAAATACTTGGGACACATCAGTGAATAAAATAGACAAAGACTTCTGACTTCGTGGAAACTGCATTTTAATAGAATCAGACAATAAAAAGAAACGAACTTAAAAGATAAGTAAATAATATATGATGTTGAAAGATAAAAATACTATGCAAGAATAGCAGAACAGGAAAAGGACAGGGGTTCTATCCTAGAGCCCAAATCCACCAGGGGCCGGTGGATAGAATTGGGGGGGGGGTGTTCTGTGAACTTGAGTGGGAAAAAAAAAAGACTTCTATTCTCATTAACCTTAAACCTTCGAATCTAACTGTAGGCAACCAAGCCACCTGAGGAAATGCGCAGCTATGATTTTGCTACCAGTGAAAGTCACAGGTATTTTTACATTATATTGACAGTCTTTACAGGTACCTTGAACTATTATTTATACTTATCGCTACTCTGTAGCTATTGGACCTGCAGTTACATCTAGTTATTTAATGTATCAATAAAGAAACATATTTGGTAACTGTATCTCCATGTCATTAGTTTCTTTGGTAACTTTTTGTATTTTTTAAATGCATTTAAGAACAGTGTTGCAGGAAGGGGTCCTCAGGCTCCTCCAGACTACTGAAGGAGTTTACAAACCAGAAAAGGTTAAGACCACCAGGCGAGGGGAAATGAGGTGCAGTGGAGGGCAGTGGGAGTTGGGGGATGGATTCCCATACTAAATAGAGTGGGCAGGGTCAGTCTCTTACCTAATGCCCTGCTGAATCTCAGCCGTTCTCAGCGGACTTTGCCCTGAGCTCAGGCTCAGGCACCCAGCGATGCCAGCCTATTTGCTGATGAAAGGACTCTGGGCCTTCCCTGCTGCTCACCACCATCCTCTCTCGGTGGTTATTTCACATAGGATTTAACATTCAGAAGTTTGAAATCAGCAAAATAATGTCAAAAGAGCACAAGGAAATTCAAAAATAAATATATTTAAATCTTTGTAGTTCTGCCTTCTATTTAAACATCCAACTCAACCAGACAAACTGGCTCAAATCAGCCAGGCACTATATGTCTCCTACAGAAAAGATAAGCAAATCAGCAGTTTCTGAATGTTGATTAAGTGTATCACCTGGGGCAAATGGAATGCGAGCTAAAGATACTGCCATATTTCTAGAGAAATTCTTTAAAAATTCAAATTCCTCTCACACGTACAGTGAAAATCCTCAGAATTGCATACCCAAGATCTTTTGTTTTTGTTTTTTTTTAATTACACTTTGAGGCTGTTGCAATATTTTTAAAAATCTACACATGGACTATGATAAAACACTATCTGGAAATCACAGAATTAAATCCTTCCTCATATTAATTAAGATGCTGTTAGCTGTAAGTAACAGTGTGCCCAGCTAAAGGTGGCTTAATAAAGATCTTGCTTCTCTGACTTAACGAAAAGCCTGGGAGTCAGTGGCTCATCTCCAGGATGTCAGGATTCTGGGTTGGCATCTTTACCCCAGAGGAAACCACACAGCTCCTAAATGATTGGGTCTTTCTCTTCCAAGTTTTAGCCTTTTGCATCTTAACTTTTCACACCAGTGGGTGGTCCATACTGGTGGCTGTTGGATACCTCTGTTATAGCGTCTCCCCTAGGGAGTAAATTTCAAATGCAGATTTTCAGGCACCCCTACCAGAGATTCCTGAGTCAGTAGGACTGGGGTTCTTCTGTCTGAGGAATCCACATCTTTAGAGAGTCCCTTCAGGGTTTTGATGCAGGTGACCCAAAGACCACACTTTGAGAACTGACACCAAGTAACTTCTTCCTGTGTGATCTCCTCACTCCTATGGATTAGCCACCCATGATATACTGATGACTCAAAAACATTTCTCTCTCTTATTAAAAACTCTTGGCTGAGCTCCAGCCTCCCACACTCACTTGGCAAATGAGCATCCCTATGTGAATATCTCATAGGAACCTTAAACTCAACAGGTTCAAAACTGAACTCATTTTCTCCCCACACCTGGTGTATATAGAATAAAATACAAGTTCCTTGTCTTGGCAACACAAGACTGCCTTTACTTCCAGCCACACTCCTGGTCACTGCCTGGACCTTGTTCTTGGTGGTTAGCAATATGCTGACTTCTTACAGATCCTGAACACACGTGGCTTTCTACACGCTTTCTCCTCACCAGAATTCACGCTCTTGGACACAGGCCAGCTCTTCCCACCCTGTAAACACCTCTTTTCCATTTGTTCCTCTGTGCTAGCTTTTGACTATGAACATCCTTTTACTGCTGCACCCACTATAATATACTCTACCTGGTGGTTTTGAACTTGAGCTCCTTGAAAGCAGGGGCTGTGGCTTACTCCCTTTTATACTCCCAGCTCCTGGGGCACCTGGGTGGCTCAACGGTTGAGCGTCTACCTTTGGCTTAGGTTGTGATCCTGGGGTCCTGGGATCAAGGCCCTCATCAGACTTCTTGCAGGTAGCCTGCTTCTCCCTCTGCCTATGTCTCTGCCTTTCTGTGTCTCTCATGAATAAATAAAAATAATAAATAAAAAATAATAAATAAAATCTATATCTATATCTATCTATCTATCTATCTATCTATCTATCTATCTATCTATTCCCAGCTCCTGCTCTAGAATCTGACACATAGTAAGCAGTCACTGAACATTTGATGATTTGAATTTCTTGGTGGAAAAAGAAAAAGAGAGAGAGAGAGAGAGAAGGAATGGCTAGGGAAATTGAAAAGAAATTTTAAAAGTGCACTATTATGAGAAGTCAAGGGAGAGGACTGATTCAAGAAGGATGAAGGGATTAACAGTGTCTAACTAATGTTTGTTTAGAGATCAAGCAGGGGAGAGGCTGAGAAAGGGCACTGGATTTGGCATGGGAGAGGTCACTGGCAACCTCAGAGCACAGGCAGTCCTAACAGCCCTCTGCCATTATGGCCTTCCCCCCCTCCAGGGGTTGCCACATAGGGGCAAGCTCTTTCATGCCAGTGAGAGGGAACTTCACAATACAAAGTTGACACAGCACAGAAAATGCACGAGTCCACTGATTAATCAGTGAGTTAGGCTTAACTTGGCTTAACAGGATCCTCAGGCTTTTGAAAGAGCTCTCCTGCATCTACCTTCCTTTTTTTTTTTTTTTTTAAAGATTTTATTTATTTGAAAGAGACAGAGAGAGTGAGAGTAAGATAGAGCATGAGCTGGGGAAGAAGCAGATGGAGAGAGAGGCTGACTCCCTGCTGAGCGGGGAGCCTGATGCAGGGCTTGATCCCAGGACACTGAGATCATGACCTGAGCCAGTCAGAAGCTTAACTGACTGAGCCACCCAGGTGCCCCTTCCCTCTTTTCTTTTCTTTTTTTTTTTAAATACTTTACTTACTTATTCATGAGAGACATAGAGAGAGGCAGAGACACAGGCAGAGGGAGAAGCAGGCTCCATGCAGGGAGCCCAATGTGGGACTCGATCCCAGGACCCCAGGATCATGACCTAAGCCAAAGACAGACGCTCAACCACTGAGCCACCCAGGCACCCCCTCCCCTCTATTCTGTCTCCACTCAAGCTAGAGGCTTCTCTGGTGCCATTCCTGCCTAGTTTGTCCATGTTCAGCCTGGACTTGATATGAGGCAAACCGAGCTATTACGCATCTCTCATCATCACGGAAATTTCTCTGCAAGGCGGGATTGCTTCTCTGAACTGCTTCTCAGGTGCAAATCTGTCCTAATCTGCCATTTCTGAGACCTCCAACAGAATCACTCCATCTTCCGTGCTTCTTTTACATTCATAGGCTGATTGCATTTATTCTTCTGGCTGTAACTCCTTTCTGTTGAATGCCATTCGGGCCTCTCCTTGCCTTTCCTTGTATCCGTGATCGGATGTCTGATCATTTTTTCTTCTAGGAGCAGAAGCAGAAAATGAATGATGTTTCTGTATCCCCCTGATTTTGCCAGTGCGATTTCTCCTAGACTGCCATTTCCACAGCTTCCCTTCACCTTGCCAAGCCTTGCTCTATCTACCCTTTGCCCTTAAAGCTGTAGCTCCTATTGTTCCTAATTTGAATGCAAAGTCTACTCTTTCACATCCCCTGTCAGCGTCCCGTCCTGCCACTGAAGCCTTTGTTTGGGGAGTCCTGCAGTTATTAAACGCCAGTCTCTTACAAAATGTGTCATTTAAGCCTATCAAAGGTTTAAGGCAGAAATATCAAGTAATTTTCTTTGGAATACCTAAAACAAGTGTAGGTTGATATTATGACTCGTTAGGACATGAATCACAAAAGAGAGGGAAGGAGAGAAAGAAGAAATCGTGTGTGGAAGAGATAGGAAGATGCGTAGGAAAAGAAAACGAGGCAGATACATTCTCGAGAGAGAGAAAAATGGACACACATAGAGCCAGACACCAGAAGAGACAAGGGTGTCAAAAGACAGATCCTGAGAAAGTGAACCGCCTCTCCCCAGGCATATCCTCCAAAGAAAAGACCAGAGGCTTCAATACAGAAAGAAGGACCAAGCAGGAAAATGAGAGCATTGCTCACCAGGTCCGGATAAGATATAACCTGCACAGATATCACTACAAACACCCATAGTGACAGCAAGACACGAACGCCTGAATATAGATACCCCCCAAACAAATATCTCCGTCTTGTGGTCTTGGAGATATTGGGATGTTGTGCATTTTCACAACTATAGACATAAATAAGAAAAGGTGGTTTCTCATTTGCCCTATAAGCAAAATGAATTTGAAACCAGGTCAAAACTCCCCCACGTTTGGTCACTCCTGAGAAAGCTATTACTCATACCATTTGTAGAAAGAAAATTGAGAAGAGGTAACTGAGACAAATTGAGACGAGGTAACTGACACAGATGGCTACTAAATCCTCTCCAGTTCTCCTGTGTTGATTATATTTCTCAAAAGACACTGAAGTTACATGGTCTTATGGCAACCTAGAGTCCCACGTAGTGCAAAAAAATTTTTAAAAGGATTTATTAAATGGGTGAATATTTGCAAACTTGTTAGGACACTAAGTGCAAATGTGTTTATTAAGTAAGTGTAACATGGTGCACACTAACCTAGCCAAATGAGATGGCCCCTGGAGCCAGCTCCTTGTCTCACCCTGTGACTTCTTTGGTTGCACTGTCTCTACCCAGAATACTCTCTAGTGCCCTCTTCTGGAGTCTTGACAACCCTCCTCTTCTGGAGTCTTCTCAACCCTCTTCATCCTCTCATCTCCTATCATAAACCCTGCACGTTCTATTTCAGGCTAAATTTAAGAACCCTACATTTCCCCCATAAGTAGTCTCCCCAGAGTCACCTTGTTGCTAAATCCAGTGGATGCCTCCCCACTTGTGTCTCATGTGACCTCTCATGAGCACACAGCACTGCTGACCACAGCTCCCCTTGCAGGGGTCACTGCCCTACGATGTCAAGGTACCATTCTCTTCAGGTTGTCCTTCTCCTTCCCTGTCCTCTCCTCCAACAGGGAGTTCTTCTTCCTCTTCCCTTACTTCAAGTACTGGTGCTCCCTGGGCCTGTGTCTCAGATTCTGTCCCCTTCCCGCTCTCATGCTCTCCTTCCGTGGCAGTTCACAGTTAGGTTTATATCCTGCTTCCACATGACTGTAGTCACAGGAGGGAAGGGAGACAAACAGGCGTATCAATCTGCCAATTCATGAGAAAAAAACAATCTGAATTCATTTAAATAATACTTCCCCACCTACATGACACCAAGTGTGCTAGCTCAATTGAATGTTCTTTGCTGCAGTTGGGCATCACATAGGTACCGGTTTAGTCCTAGTGGTCTGAAGAGAAGGTGGGCTTACCTGTCTGGCTCCAGCTTGTTTTCCTTTCATAGGACTCACTTTCCATGCCCAAGGTGGGCACATGGGGAAGGAGACCACCTTAAAGATGTTTTCAGGTGACACAAGTGACCTTTCTTCATTTTAGTTCACCTTCCGTGAGGGTATCTTAGTTTCCTAGGGCTGTCATACCAAAGTACCACAGACCGTGTGCCTTTAACAACCAAAATTTATTTTTCTTGCAATCCTGGAGGATAGATGTCTGAGATTGAAGTGTCAGTGGGATTGGTTTCTTTGAAGGCCTCTGCCCTCGGCTTCCTGATGGCTGCCTTCTCCCCGTGTCTCACATGGTCTTCCCTCTACATGTCTGCAATATTGGATTAGGGCCTACTCGAATGATCTCATTTTAACTGCATTACCTCTTTCAAGACCCTCTCTCTAAATACAGTCAAATTCTGAGCAACCAGGGGTTAGGACTTCAACATATGAATTTTGGGAAGACAGGGGATATTCCAAGGAGTACTACTGCCTAGAATCACTCATAGCTTGACACAACTGGGATAAAGTGAGAGGCAGTTACTAAATATGAATGAGGGACATCCAAACAAGTATGCCATGGACTTTGCCCCAAGATGCTCCCAGCTCATCTGTGGAGACAGGCGACCTCCACAGGAGAGGGGAGTCAGACATCTAGGGTGGGGTACACCACATGACAGCACAGCGTATGTGAGAGGCACTGTTCTGGAAGCCTGGAAGAAGAGATAAAAAACAGTTAGATTCGGGACCTGGGTGAGTCAGTCGGTTAAGCATCAGGCTCTTGATTTCAGCTCAGGTCATGATCTCAGGCGCCAAGGATCAAGCCCCTCACTGGGCTCTGTGCTGGGCATGGAGCCTGCTTGGGATCCTCTTTTTCCCTCTCTCTCCGCCTCTCCCCCTCTTCCTCTCTAAAAACAAACAAACAAGAAAAACAATCAATTACATAGGTCACATGGAGTTTTTCATATAATAACAACCACCTTTTACTGAACTTCTACTCTCTGCCAATACTCTGTACAAGCTCTATCTCCAATCTAATCCCACCTCAGGGGCTGTGGGGAGCCCCATACAAAATAATTCATACCGTGTTCTTAGTGTTGTGCTTGGTGCACACAATGAGCACACAACAAGTGGTGGCTATCATCACTCCATGGGTATTTGTGCAGTACCTACCCCGTACTCATTGCCGGGGATGTAATGTCAAGCAAGATCAACGTGATTTCTGCCCTTGCTGACCACGCAGCTTAGGGTTGCACCATCCAATATGGTAGCCGCCAGCCACATGTGGCTGTGAAAATGAAAAATTCAGCTCCTCAGCCACATTAGTTGCGTTTCATGTGCTCAACAGCCACAAATGGTTACATTTCCATCACTGCAGCAAACTCTATTAGGTGGCACTGGAAAGGGGAAGAGAGATAATACCTGTACAGCAAAGGTCATGAGAGACCCAGGTACAAGGGAAGAACAGCGTAATCATTGCTACCTCACTGTGATGCAGATGCAGGAACTGAAGCTCAGAGAGGTTAAGCAATTTGATTAAGTCCACACAGCTACGAAGTGGAAGAGCTGGGCTCTCAACCCAGGTCTAGCTTAATCTCACACTGCCTCTGGCTGTTTTGCGGAGGAACCAAGTTGGGCCCAGGTAGAAAATCTGGTTAAAGAGAAAAGACAGAGAAGGCACCCTTGGTGGTAAAGTAGCTGCTTGAGCAAAGGCTCAGATGGGCAAGGCTGGCAGAAGTCCACGGGTAAACCAGTTTCCCTGGAGAGGCAGTGACTTGCTGAACTCATGTACTGGGAATGGTAATTCAGGGCCTGCCTGCATTTATTAAAAGCCAAGGAGCAAAAAAAAAAAAAAAGCCAAGAAGCTAGGTACTTCAGCAGCAGACGCTGGCTCCTTGGAGCTTAGCACCGTCAGAACTGTGTGTATGGAGGTGACGGTGCTTAGGGCTGACTGGACTGAGTCCACTTGAGGACAGCAGGTTAGATAGAAAGGAAGGGGAGAGTGAATGGTGCGAAGCAAAGAACCCCAAAGTGGGAGCCACACACACGAAAAAAAAATGCAACCTTAAGATTTAATGGTGTGCAATACTGGGCAATCGGCTTTGCTTCGATGGGCCTCACTTTTTCAGTTCTAAAAGGGAAGCTTGGCCCAGATGGCATCTGAGGCCCTTTTTTAGCAAGGGGTGGTCTAGGATTCTGCAAATGTGAATTAACATTAGGCTGGAGTAGGAGTAGGAAGCAGTAGCCCTGGATATAGGGGCGACGAAGATGACAGAGTCAAAGGTCACCCTCACGGGGGGGGGGGGGGGGGGGGACGACTATGGGCCACTAACAAAACCAGGTGTGTTTCGAGAAGGGCTTGTCTTTTTTTAGGGGGCTGCGGGGAGTGGGGGGGAGCGTCACGGGGGTATGGAGGTTGTGAAGGATATAAAGTGGTGAGAAAATCGTGACTTTGTTTTTAAGAAAGTTCTACAGTGATCGGTTACTTTACCGCCCCCAAGGTATAGATTCTAAACTTTTTTTTTGACCTTTGACCCACAGTAGAAAATACAATTTACATCATGGTCCGTACAGTTATATATATATATAACTGAAACAAAAGGATTCTGAAACCATAGTCACCCTCGCTGAGGACAATGGATCCTAATATTGTCTATTCCCTGACATTTTTTTCTTTCTTTCTTTCTTTTTTTTTTAAGGTGGTCCCCAACCACTGAACTAATTCTATGCTCAGTTCATGTGTCGCGACCCGCAGCTTCAAAACCACTGCCTGGGGGTGGACTGGAGTCTTCTCACGTTGGAGGGGACGGCAGGGCATGGGGGGGGTGAACCCGGGGGGGGGGTGAACCCGGGGGGGGGCTCCGGGCTGGGGGGGGGGAGGAAGGAGGGTCAGGAGCCCGTCCGTCTGGTTGAAGCCCCGGGGCGCGGGGCTGCGCGGCGAGAGCGCGGCGGCAGCGCAGGTTCCCGCAGGGCTCCGGCCCCCGCGGCGCCGCACCTCCGACCTCCAGGGGTCTCCAAAGCTGCTCCGCGGAGGCGGCGGCGAGCGCCCGCTCGGCCCTCGGTTCACCGCACACCTAGCAGCGGGCGAGGCGGCCGACCCTGCCCGCGGGCCGCGCCCCCCGCCCCCGCCCCGGCGCCCCGCCCCGCCCCGCCCCGCCCGCGCGCACAAACTTCTGTCCGCCCCCGTGTCCGCGGCCGGGACGGCCCCGCGCGCACCTCGCCCGCGGGCCCCGCCCCCCCCCCCCCCCCCCGCGCCTGCCCTGCGCTCGGCCTTCCCCGCCTCGCATCCGTGCCATCGGCGCTCGATTGCGCGCGGACTCCGCGCTCCGCGGCTCGCTCGCTCGCTCGCTCACGCTCGGCCCGCCGCCCCCGCCCCCGGCCCCGGCCCCCGCCCCCGCCCCCGCCCCTCCTCCCGGCTCCGCCCGCCCCTCCTCCGCCTCCCGTGCAACTTTTGCCGAAGCCCCCGCGCACAGCCATGCTGAGCTGAGCTCCGGCCGGGCACTGGCCGCGCGCTGCCCGCCCCGGCTCCCGCCCCCCCCGCGGACCCGCTCGGGGGCCGCGGCCGCCCGGCCCCTCGGCCTCGGCCGCTGCGCCCGCCCGGCCGCCCGGAGCCCCCGCGCAGGGCCCGACCGCGGCGGCGGCGGCGGCGGCGGCGGCGGCGGCGGCGGCGGCGGCGCCCGGCCCCCTCCCCCGGCGCCGGCCAAGTGAGGCGGTGATGCGGGCGCTGGCGGCCCCGGCTGCGCCGAGAGCGGAGACACAGGCTCAAGATGGCAGATTCCGACTGAGGCTGGGGGGGCCGAGCTCGCGCGCCGCGTTCCCTTCTCCGTTGCCATGAATCGCGGACACCCCGGCCCCGATGGCCCCCGTGTACGAAGGTAAGGGGCGCCCGGGCCGCCGGCCCCGCTCGCCCAGCGCCGCCCGCCGCCGCGGCCCCCGCAGCTTTGTTCTGCCCGCGGCCCCTCGCCGGGCAGCCCCCGGCCCGCAGCCCCCCGGCGCCCCTCCCCGGGCTGCCCCCGGCCGCGGCGCCGGCCCCCGCCCCTCCCCTCCCCTCCCCTCCCCTCCCCTCCCCTCCCTCCCCTCCCCTCCCGCCGCCCCCGCCGCCCCCGCCGCTGCCCACGGCGCGGCCGCGAGCCGGAATCCGGCAGGATCTTATTTCCAGGGTGGAGGGGAGAGGCGGCGGTGGGTGCAGGGGTGGGGGGCGCGAGGGTGGGCTACTGCCCGAAGAAAAGAGCCTGGGAGGGGGCGCCTGGGGGGGCACAGACCCGTGACGGCGCTTTTCATTGATTTGGCATAAATAAAGGTGATGCGGTTTAGCTCTCCTCCTGCTCCCCCTCCTCCCCTCCTCCGCCCCCCCCCCCGAAAATTCACCTTTAGGGTGATCCTTCTACCCTGCCCCCGGCTCCCCTCCGGTCCCTCCCCACACTCCTTTATTCTCCGCGAGCCTCTGATTTTTATTTATTTTTATTTATTTATTTATTTATTTATTTATTTATTTATTTGGGGGGGGGGTGTCTATGGAATCGGAATGTATGGGGCTAGGTGATGAGAGGAGGGTACTGAGGGAAAAGTCCATCTTAGACCCACAGGCAGAACAATGAAATTGGCTAAAATCTCCCCGCATTAGCGTGTGTAAGGGAAAATGTAGTTTAGGTTTTCGGGTCGGGGTTGGGGGGGGAGGGAGGGCGCGGGGGGGGGGCGGCCGAGAGGTTCCCCTCGGTCGGCCTGGGCAGGACCTGAGTGTGGCACCTTCACCTGGCCTGGGGTCATTTTTCGGATCTGTCTTTAGGAAGAAAGAAAAAGAAGGGAGGGCAAAAGCCCTATATACACTTCCCCTTGCCCTCCTTTCTCTCTCTCTCTTTCTCTCTCTCTCTCTCTCTTTCGTTTCTCTTCAGTCAGTTCTTGTCAGCTTCCAGCCAGAAATCAAACCAGAATCAACTAAGTTTTTTTTTTTTTTTTACACACTTCGCTGTGTTTTTGTGTGCTTGTAGTAGGAGGAATCTTAAACCAAAGGGTGCCCGAGTTTTTCAGTCATTTCATCGTGAAAATGTTTTTCTTATGAAATCATTGAAAGAGCAGGCTTTACATACTTTTTAGCGTCGGTCCATCTGGCTTTTCTTTCGGTTTTGTTCAGATATTCTGTGGACGAAACAGCAAATGAGAGAGGGGAAAGGGTTTGTGTGGAGTAGAGAGGGAGGGGCGGGGAGAGGAGGGTTTAATCCTTCTATAAATCCCGAGAACAGTGCTGGCGAGTGAGACAGGGAACGCATTAATACTTTTATCTCTGTTACAAGAGGCAGATTAAAAAAAAAAAAAACTTATCTGAAAAGAAAATCTGTTATTAGTTCCAGGGCTCCAAATGAATTTGGTTTCTGGATGGAATAAAGTTACCAGTCAGGCCCTGGATAATGAGGCTGTAAATAACCTATGGACTGTAAATATTTTTTTTCAGACTCTCTTAGAAACAAAGGGGCTGTTTAGAAGGCAACAGAGCGATGTTATTCCAGGGGCTTTCCTCTTTGATTCTGAAGAACACAAGGTCCATTTAACCATTCGACAAAACAAAACGCAATTTCTGATCACTCCACCACGCAGAATGGAACGAGCCGGTGGCTCTGTGAACCTGCTAGGAGAACCCATGTCGGGCACTCATTGTTCGTCTGTGTCTATGGGAGGGGGCTACAGTCAATGCTCCCACTGTCTATGGAGTGTTAAAATGAAACAATTTTCTCTTTATTAAGTACCTCCTTGAGACTCCCTCTGCTGGACACTCCGGGTGTGCATTAGGGAGGGAACTTGGCATTGAATTCAGAACTATAGTAGACGGCTGCTTTCTCTTTTGCAAGGGCTGGGTCCGTGGGTTTGGGATGTGTTTTGTCAACTTTGTGGAAAGCCTGTCTCGGGAACTGTGCTGCTCACCTCCCATTCCTTTCGTTCTGAATCTATACGGAAGGTAGCCATACCCTCGAGGCTAAGACTTGGTTGGCACTCTCGTTCTGACTTCAGTGTTCTTTTAGTGCATTACAACAGATAAAGAATTGTGGGTGTGTAAGATGTTAAGGTTTAAGCATAATCGTGGATCTCAAAGGTCTCAGGAGCTCACTTATTTTTATTTGCAGGCTTCACTCCCTGTTCCAGCTGACCTACCTGGTCACCTCTTTCCACCCTGAGTTTCTCTCAGTCTTGTCTGTGCGCTGTCTTAACTGTCCCTACACTTTGTACCCTTTGCCTCTGCTGGAGTTTCTGGGCCTCTTTATCCTTCTTTCCCGAGCACCCCCCCTCCTCTCCCCAGCCTCACTGGGCACAAGCTCAGGCCTAGGTCTTTTTGAAGGAGCCTGTTGGTCATGCTCTAAAACAGACAGGTGACCTCCATAAAGGATTGTACTCCTGGAACCTACATTCACTTAGCTTGATGAGTGCTTCTAAGACTCCGGTGACCTCCTTTTTCCCTTCTTGGCGATATCCACTGGATTCAGTGAGCCGGATTTTTACCACATCCCAGTCAGAATGCATGGGCCCCCTGTGTGTATCCTGAAGGAGCAGGGCTTTTCCTGGGGAATTTGCCAAGAAGATTTCTAATCGTTTCCAAGCTGCTAAAAAAAAAAAAAAAAAAAATTCCAACATGGGGTTCTTCTCAGGAGCAGTATAATGACAGGTGAGGCATTTGAGCTGGAATTCGGGCGTGCACTCATTCGTTTAAGTGGGGCGCAGTTGCCCCAGGTTAGGCTGTGGGGTGAAAGGCCTGAATGCAACCGTGAGGCATCTGAACTGCCAGCGGTTTAGAGAGAAATTCAGTCTTTGAAAAAGGGTATGTTTGATAATACAAATTAATGGGTAGCAAAGTGTTGGCAGTCTCCCGCTACTTGCTTTTAATGTTAGATTTATAAATAGCACATTCGTTTTCAGGAACTTGGTACTGATTAAGTTAAACTTCTTTGAAAGGGTTTATTTTCTTTATAAAGTTAAACATTTGCCTTGCAATTGTGTTTACTCCATCACCTTGCTTAGTAAGGCTATTTTCAATATGTAGTGCAAAGGCCAGCGACATAGGTCTATATTGCCATGGGTTCTGAATTAGAGGGCCCTGAATTCCAAGTTAATTATGTTCCACCATCCCTGAGATGTGTCATGTCAATTAGTATTGGCTTACACAGACTTCCCAAAACTCTAATACTGAAATCTCTCATCAGATGGGTCTGAAGACACCTACCGAAATGCCTACCAAGAAATGGATTCTGAATCATCTTCCATTAAAAGAATTTGATGACACATGTTCTAAAATATCTTTTCCTGTGTTTGTGTTTTATATTTTTAAAATGAGTAAGTATAAATATTGTTTTCATTCTCACCGCTTTTGGGTAGTGAAGCAAGGCTCATTAATTTTACCCTTGATTCCGGACAGTGTGGTAGAGTACTGGAATCAGAGAAACCTGGGTTCGACTCTAGCTGTGTGACTTTGGGCGTGTTACTTAACCTCTTGGAGCTTTGTTTCATCTTAAGCCTCACTGGACTGTGTGAGGATTCCATTAGAATTGAGTACGTGTACAGTGCCTGGCTGTAGCAGGCATTTTGTTAGTATGTTTTAAATCCCTCTGTTTTGGGGGGCTGCTTACAGGCATGAAATAGTTTAGAAAACCAATAATAGCAACATTTCAATTATTAATCTCCTGCTATTCCTCTTCCAGTTTGGGCACCAGCAACAATAAACCCCCTATGGCCACAGAAGAAAGAGCCTTCTTAACCCCCTCTGTGACCTTTCTAGATGTCTATTCCCACTGAGTTGCTGCTGGTTTCAGGTAGAGTTTCTCACATTCTATGCCACTTTAAGAATGAGGAAACAAACCGTTAGAGCCGAGTTTCAGGGGCTGCAGCTGCCTCTGTGAAAGTATCCCGAAGTATGAAAGATAACCTTCACCCCTGACCAGGATGCATCCCTACCCAAGGCAGGCCGGGAAAGGTTGCTGCCAGAGGTGGCTCACCAAGGACCTCCTGGGGGGGGGGGGGGCGTGATGCCCGCTTCACCCCTGGCCAGGGTCTGGCTCATCATACATTCAACATAGTTTTCCTACAAGAAGACATTTGGTGCTTTATGCAAGTTACGGCTGCTTCTAGTCTTCACATTTAATTTTTTTAATGTTTCTTCATTTCTCTTCCTTCCTCCCATAGAGAGACTAATCTGGGGGAACCACCTTTGAGGTTTATATGAAACAAAGTCATGATGATCAAGAGGGTATGATATGTAACCATTTTTTATTGTTCTCTGAACAATGTAATTTGCCAGTGCTTTCTGGTAGTCTTATGATGACAATTCAGGCACTTCGGGTTGCTATCAAAGACCGGATTCAGAATAATGCCAGCCAACTTCATGGAACCATCGATAGAGTGTGAACTTGAAAGGCCCAAACTGGTAATAGTTCCATTTCATACAGCAGTCCTCTGTGGGGGGAGGAAAAAAAGGAAAAATGAACAAAAATTGAAAAGCTGGAGTATAGGGAGGTCTTTATTTTTCCTCTAAAAGAAACGGAGATGCCTGAAGTTCATTGGCGCTAAGCGTGACTTAGGCTCTACTTAGTCTGTGCGGTACACTCCACTCACATGAAGTCACTCACTGTCCTTCCAGCCCCACCAGGGGGACGCTGTCACCCCGCTTTACAGACAGGGCACAGCTTTCATGAACTCATTAAGAAGATCTAGGTAGGGTCCCTGTCCTCGAGGAGTCTGGGGGTATGGGAAGTGAAAGTCAGAAGTACACGTGGGCTCACTGGACCATGGCCTGACTCAAGATAGAATGTGTGTGTGTGTGTGTGAGTGTGTGTGCACACGCATGCACGCGCCCTTGCAGTTTTTTAATTCTTAACTCACTGATCGTTCTCATGGTGTAAAGGGAAGACCCTATTTCCCTATTTTCTCTTGAAATATTTGCTTTTATTTGGATCAAACAAGTATTTCAGAATGTAGGAAATTCCTGTTACAAGTTTCCTTAGAAATTACCATCTCTAATTACCAACTCTTCCTCTTTCATTCCTTCTTTCATTACTTACATTTTGTATCCTTGTAAATGTAAATATGTTTTTAATTTGCACAGGTTGCTGGGAGATGTTCGTTGTTTTTTTTTTGTGTGTGTGTGTGTGTGTGTGTGTGTGTGTGTGTGTGTGTGTGTTTAGGGTTCTGGGTTCTGTTGTGAATGGACCCCCTGTATCATAGGTGGCTGGAGAATTAACTCCTGGCTTTGCCACCTGCCTGAGCTCTCATATTCCAGGTGGTTTTGTGGTACCTATTTGTGGGGCTGTAGATGGGCTGGTCGCTCAGCAGATGACTCCAGGAGTCATAGAAGGAGAAAACCCAGCTCTGTCCCTCAGGGGGCTTGGAACCCAGGGCAGGAGAGGACCTCGGGAGATGTGTAGTTCATCCTCCTGTCTTCAGGAACATCAATGTCCATAACTTGAAATCATCAGTTCATCAAAACAATTTTTTTTTCCAGGAAAAGGCCAACTAGGAACCCCCTCAGTAACCGGTTCCAGGTTACCCGAATGCCAAGAAATTCCTGAGTCCGCCTGAAATCTCACCTGCCTTCGTTCAAACCTGTTTTCTTTTGCTCCGTTCTTTTCTCTAAAACCTTCCATATATTTGAAGATAATAACTGGGTCTCTACAGCTCTTTCCTCATAGAGCCTGTTCTGTGTCCTCACCCTCCTCTGAACTCTCTCTAGTTTCTCCACATTAAAAAAAAAAAAAAAAAAAGATTGGTGGTGGTCGAAACCGAATACAGTTCTTTAATAATGGTCTCATTAGTACAGTGTACACAAGAAAAATGACTTCAAGGTTCTTGCATCATTGCGAACCCCTGGAGGGCAAGAACCAAATCTGATTCATCTCTGTATCCCCCACAGTAGCTGGGCAGTTGGTTAAACCTAGTAGGCACTTCATAAACAGTTGTTGAATTGATTCTTCCTTTAATATAGCTAAGTAATAACTTACATCACACCAGCCCTGGATTGGTAACTGATAGTTAGCTTGCTTTCACCTGGGTCCTGAGTCCTTATTTGCCTTCTGTGCATATCGAGCCATCCTTTACCCCAACTGTTCCACCTTCTGCTTGACTCTGAATCTGCTTGATTACTTTGAATTCACCCCTCTACTTCCAGATCTTTAGAACTTTATCTTCCTACAGATCTGACAGACAGTATGCAGGGACCCAAGTGTATAAAGTTGAACTGCTCTTGAAAGAAGAGAAGAGAAGACACAGAAGAATCTGGATGATTCAGTGTAATATCAGTTCATCCAGGTTTAGAAAGGACAGTTTGTCAAATTCTTTACAGATTCTGAGTCAGCTAAAGCCATACCTGTTTTTCCAGGTTCTCTGTGAGGAGTAAGCTAAGTGTTCACGAGAGTGGCTACCAGTCAGCCTGGCAGCCGGGATTCCTTCCTGTCTTTGGTCTCAAGCCAACAGCAGAAAAGGCAAAACGATACTGATGAACAGGGCCATTCAACCTGTGACTTTCCGATGAGCGACTTTACCATTACAAAGTAAGCTAGTAAAATAGTTGCCAGTGAAGAAAGAAAGAAAAAAAAAAGAGCAAACCTTGAAAACGGCAAAATAATTTTGTGGTTTTTACAGCCACTTATTTCTACACATGGCATTGAAGAGATTTGTAGTGTTTTGAAAGCAGTCTGTTTTAGCAATTCTTGCCTAACTTCTTTTGCTCTAGTAGGTTCTGATTAATTAAATGCCACTGTGTTTAAGCAGAATTAAGATTGATTGACTCTTGCACGTGCTAATGCTGTAGACTTTATAAAACCTTCACTGTCACAAAAAGAATGCAGCCTAATATGTGAGCAAAAGGAGCGTTTCCTCCCAGGTTGTGCTGCCCGTCCTCAGGGAAAGATCACAGCAGAAGCTGCCATAACATTGGGTAGAAAAGTGCGTTTGGTTCACGCAGTTACAGATTGCATCCTGATGCAATAAGGTTTGTTTCTGTATTTTTACCATTTTCCTTCATATCAGTATTCCCTCATTGAGTCAACCGATGGAGTTGCTATTCACAATATAAGATGATTTTTCCAAGAGCTTATCATAAGCAAAGTGATCCATCATGCCAGTTCTGTGTAGAACTTCTAGTTTCAGAAGGTATTAAAGAAAAAATTTTAATGGTATGTGTCCCTGCAGTCCTGTTAAAAGTCCTATGGCAAGGAGATTTGGAAAACCCTGGTTTATTGCTGGTTGTGGAAGTATATGCTCCCTCTCTCTCTCTTTCTCTCTCTCTCTAATGAAGAATTTATGGAGCACTGACAAAAACCAGCATGTAAATTCTTGAAATTGTGCAGAAAGGCAGCAAGTTACACTTTCCTGAGTTCTATGTGACTGCACCTACTCCCCAGAATCCAGGCTGATCGCAGCTTCTACAGGAAACTAAATTTCAGGGGAGCTCGTTACAGTCAAGAGAGAGCAAGCACGCTTGCACATGCATTCAGCGTTATCCCCTGAACCATCTACACCCGCGGCTCCAGCACAGTATGATGACTGTTATTCATTAAGTATGACCTGCCCCATCAGGGAAAGATTAATCGATATTCATTATGTTCCGTTAACTGAGACTGGGAGGTTCTCTAATATATTACAGAAATGTTTCCTTTAGAAAACAGTTAAAATAAAGAAGCTCTCATTTCATTGTACCATGACTTCAAAAACGGATTTAAGGCTGCATAAAGGGTTAACTTTCTGGAAGATGGGTAGTTGATTTATGTTGATCAATTTTGTGGATCAGCTGATTTCAAGGATGTCGGATAAATGAGGTATTCCTATACGAAGAGATGACAAAAACAGCCAAAACTCTTGTGCTAGCTTAACAAGGTGAATAAGCAGAGTGCATAATGGAATTCATTTGCAAAGTAATTTTTGCTTGGCTACAGTGGTAAGCACAAAATAGACCAGCAGACGAGAACGGTAAGTGTTTGGGATCAGTTGTTGAAAGGTTTAAAAGGGGTTCTAATTCAAGAGACATTTTATGGTGTGGAGAAGGGGACCAATATAATCAAAATGATACTTGAACAAGGTAATTTTTCCTGGCCTGGCTATAGTAGTAGAATGAGACAGCTAGAGGGTGAGCCATACTGGGAGGCCGTGTGCTGCAGGGGAAGGTGTGAGCACCGTGGAGATGGAACTGGGCCTTTTGTTGGGGTCACATAGGAGAACATGTGTAGAGCACTTATCAGCATGCCTGACCCAGGGGTTCAATACGTGTTCCCTTTTGCTTTCCTCCCCACACCTTATGGCCATCAGGAAGGCTTGCAGGGGTTGGCAATACCGTATTTATCCTGATTTTCTGAAGAATCTCTTCTTTATATGGGCTCTCTCACAGTGAGGTCAGGGTATCTCAGGGATCTTACCGGGCACAGTATAAACCCAGTGGGATCTGCACACATTAGTATCAACCTTTGACAGGAGGAAACAGGCCGAGAGCAGTGAAGAGGCTGCCCTGGTGTCAACCTAGAGAGAAGGGAGGAGGCAGGGCTAGCTTGTGCACAGAAGGCTCAGAACCCTGAACCCCTGAGGCGGGGAGCTTCCCTGGGCTGCGCTAGCAGGTGGAGCTACAGGGGTAGTGGCTGCAGCAAGGCTGTCAGAGCCACTAACCTCCCCCAGACCCACCTGTAAGGGAGCTGCTGAGGGGTGGTTCTCCTGGGTCCTGGCAGCCCACAGTGCCTCACTGAGCTCATTGGGAGGGAGTATCTCCCCCTTCCCCAAGGAAAGCAAGGTCCCATGCCTTCAGCTCCAGCGCTTAGTCTTCTCCTAGAAAGGTGTTCATCATGTTTCCCTGAGAAAGTTTGCAGCTTGTCATCATGAGCTACTTATTAACAAAAACAGAGAAGTCACAAAAGAGAAACCAGTACAACCATGGTGAGTTTCAGAGTACTGTCTAGCTATTAAGCAGCTTTTTTTTTTTTTTTAATTCTAATCCTCCAGGTACAGTTCAGAGTCTGAGTCGTCACCCCCCCCCCCCCCCGCACTGACATGACCAGAACTTGTAGCCAGAGGCCCTGGGGAAAGCCTGGCTGGGACCCTTGGCATGAGGCCTCTCAGGCAGGGATTCCCTGGGTCCCAGGGACCTGGAGGATGGTCAGAAGAGCACGGGGCCCAGCCCATGAGATGAGCACGATGCGTCCCTCCCCCTGTCTGCGGGCAGTGCCGATAAGGGGACTTCTTGCTGTAAAATCTGAGGCAACGAAAGCAACCTGAAATGTTTCCTGTTTATACAAGCCAGGGCTGGTGATTGCTTCATGGATATTTGGCTTTCCTTTTTCTCCCTCCTCAGTCTGGATCTTACATGCTGGTTGCTCCATAAAGCATAGTGGGTGAAACTGACCCATTTCCTGTTGCTTGCTAAGGTAGCTCAATAACCAGTATGTCCCTCCCACAGTGAAACTTGACAGAGAGCCTAGTAAATCCTACAGCTTTTCTGTTTTGTCTGTCTGAGCCCTTGAGGTGCACAGGTTCTCCTCTCCTTCCTTGATGTCATCTCACCTCTCTGCTTCCACCTACTTATTACTTCCCACTCATCTGTCCACAGCCAGGCTCCTTTACCTACCTACCTGTTTGTTCTTTGTGTACCTTGGCTATGCATTCGCCTTGATATACTTGTGGGTGCGAGGGTCTAAGTGGAGGGACATGTGGAACCCTCCTGGTCCACTTGTGTGGGGCACTGTTGGGAGAAGTGGCTCTCCGACCCTGGCATCCTCAGTCACCTGGAGGGCTTGTTAAAACTCATCAGTAGGCCCCACCCTCAGAGTTTCTGTTTCAGTAGGTCTGGGGTGGGGCTCGAGAATTTGCATTTCTAATTGAGAACCCCTGTTTTAGAATGAATGTATTCAGAGTGAAAAATCAGGACCTGTTTAAAATAAGATGGTAGTTGTTTTGATGACAACTTCCCTTGAACAAGTGAGAGTCAGAGACCCGACCTTAGCATTATTTTCAGTTCTACTGCCCTTTCGTGGCCTTAACTTCCTGAAGCCATAGGACAACGTACAGATCCAGCCCCTTGGCCTTCCTGCCTCTGGCTGCAAGAGAAAAGAGGCCCCATTTTAAAACTCCAGGGTGTGACCTACTGTCTCTTGTTCTACAAGAGTTAGCCAGTCTGTAGTTCATCTAGTTTGGCCCTGGGGTCCCAGAGTAGACTGGGCAGGCGTCATTCTTGGGATGATAATATATTTCCATTCACTAACAGAGCTCTGTGATCTTCTTTGTTTGTACAAGAGGACATTGAGGCTTAGAGATGTTAAATAATGTGTCTCAGGTCTCATAAGCAACTGGTAGAGCCAGGGCTTGCACTCCACCTGATAACTAGAGCATGCTCTTGTCTTGACCGGCAGCCCAGCCTGCGCCTCACAGGTGATTTGAAGTGGTCCGTGCACCACACAACGAGATACACCATGAGGATCCCTGGAGAAGGGGTAGCCATGGTGGAGGCAGATGGTTCTAGAGTGTTAATGTCACACACACCTTCCCGAGGCTCTGCTGTCCCATTTGCCTCCTCTTCATCAACCAGGATCATGTTGACATGATGATCTGGTGTTTAGTCTGCTGGTTGGCCTATAGGATGGTTATAATAAAAGGCAGCCAAGACATGAACCCTCTTTGAGCAGCAAAACAGATAAAACATCTGAGAACAATCTTACTGAGACCTCTAAGAAAAAAGTGTGATGAAAAGATGAAAACAACAGCTAATGCCTGTCAAGCCCTAGCTGTTGCTGGTTCTGTTGTAAGGTTTCACATGTGTTAACTCATTGAATCCTTGAAGCAGTGCTGTAGGGTAGGTTCTGCTACCACTGTGATATTCAGAAGCACAGAAAGCTTCCATGGCTTGAGAGTCCCACAGCTGACCCTGACCCCAGGCACTGTGGACCCAGAGCTCACACCCCTCACCACAAGGCAGGAAGTCCTCCCAACCCCTTCCTGGAAGAGGGAGTAAAATTTGGAAATACGGTCTTCTCTGGTTTTTCTCTAAATGTAGATGTTCTTTGTTTCACTCAAAAATCTACATATATGTCTTACAATTTGAGAAACTGACTTCTGGTCTTGAAGGATGAGGTGGTAGGCACAGAGCAGTCAGGCCTGAAAGAGAAGAGGAGCAAAGGGACTAGCTCTCCCATGTGTTAAAACCATAAAGCATCAAATTTGGCACGAAATTTGACAGACCCATCAGTGGGGCAGAATGCATGAGCCAGATTTAAGGCCCTGTTGTCTGTGAACATTTAATAGATGATGAAGGAGGTGCCACGAAGCAGTGGGCGAAAGGAAACCTGATTTAACAAATGGGAGTGGGACCATATGATAGCAATTTGAAAAATCTCAACGGAGATTCTCACCTCACATCATTATACCAACATAAATTCTATGTGATTAAAATGTTAAATTCAACAAAAATCTGTTGAGCACGTTCAACATGCCAGGTACTGTTCTAGATGCTGCTGGGTGTACTGCAATGCAAAAACAGGCCAAAAACCCCTACCTGAAGCAGTGTGCATTTGAGCAAGTAAAGGGAAGTAATCCTTTTTTTGTTGTTGTTTTTGTTTTTTAAAGCTTGAAAGAACTAGAAGCGGGTATTTATTAAACCTCTGAAGGAGTTGAAATTTCTAAGCTTAGAATGTGTGGAAGAAATTAGAGGAAAACATCAATAGTTTTATCAGTGTAACATTCCCCAAATGTTAAGGTTATTTCTGGGTTTACTATCACAAGATACTAGAATTAGTAAGTCAAAGGGTATGAAAATTTATTGGGCTCTAGATGATGTTCCTCCCAAAGTATTTATATATTAAATAAATCAAACCGCCTAAAGCCTTAAGTTTACCTAGACCTTTTCATTCAGGAAGGAAACGTTCCTCACTGCTCTAGGGACTGGGTCCTCTCTTCTCATTTCCAAGGGCTTCAGTGCCATCTACATGTATCAGTAACTCCCAAACTTCTGTCTCTACCTATAGTTATATTTTGAGTTCCAAAGTCGTAGAGCCAACAGTCTATTTGCCATCACTATTTGGATGTCCCACAGGTACCACATTTAACGTGTACAAAGAAAAACTCTTGGTCAACCCTCTGAAATACGTGCCTTTTCCACAATTCTTCATTTCCATAAATGGCATCATCTTCCACCCAGTAATTGACATCAGAAACCTGGGAGTCATTCTTGACTTCATTTTACTTCACATTTAATCCATCACCAAGTTTTATTGATTTTTGCCTCCCAAATATAGCCATTCTTGTTTCTTGCCAGAGTTATGTTCTGTAAAGCTGCCACAAATACTGAATTAGCAAATACTGAACCAGTGCTCCTAGGTTAGCATCCTGCAAGCCTCTGGTCACTTTCGTCAGCCTATCAATACATAACCTTGTCTATGTGTGCTTCTCTTTAAAGACACCTTCTTTAATATATATTGTTAATTTGTTAACATTGAACTCACAGGGTAGAACATTATTTGCTCATGCTTGAACGAAGCTTACCAGCACAAATAGTTTCTCTGTAAGGTACATCACAGCCTTTTTTGCATTAAAAAACCCTAGATAATCCTTTACCACTATGCTTGGGGGCCATTTTTAAATCTCCAATAAAAACCACAAAAAAAAATGCAAACAACATGGTACTAAAGAGTGAGTGGAAAGTGTACTTGCATATAGTACAAGAACAGAACCCAGAAGGCAAGCATGGCCTTGTTTGACCTCAGCTGGGAACACATGCATCATGCATGTCTGGGAAGGACTGTGAGAGCACCCTCTGAGTACTGATTTTGGGATTACAAATAAATTCTAGTGAGTTGGTGAATTTGCAGATACGGAGTCCTTGGATAATGAAGAAGACCCACCTGTATATGGTAAACCTATCCATTTCTCCCTGTACTGTCATCCCCTGGCCCATTGGTCAGCAAACTCATTCTGAAAAGGGCCAGATAGTAGGTACAGTTTGACCCTCGAGCAACGTGAGGTTAGGGACATTAAAACACAGAGTAGAAAATCCATGTATAGCTTTTGACTCCCCCCAAACTGTTAATAGCTTACTATTGACTGGAAGCTTACTTATAAACAGTTGATTAACATATTTTGTATATGTGTTATATGTTGTCTACTTACAATAGATAAGCTAGAGAAGAGAAAATTATTAAGATCATAAGGAAGAGGAAATACATTTTCAGGACGATGTAAAAAAACTTGCATACAAGTAAGTATGAGAGTAGGGTTCAAACCTGTGTTGCTCAAGGGTCAACTGTATCTTAGGCTTTGCCAGCCAGATGGTCTGCGTGACAGCTGCTCAGCTCTGCATTTGTGAAAGCAGCTGTAGACACATAAATGGGTGGGTGGGACTGTGTTCCAATAAAACTTTATTTACAAAACAGACTTTGGCTGGGTTGGCCCCCAGACCCTGCCAGCATCATCTAACCCACCACAGTGCCTTATCTGGACTGTCTTCCTGACCTGCCTATCCCCCATGGCCATTCTTGAACCTCTTGCCAATATCCATATTAAATGTAAGTTGGATCTGATTCCTCTCCCACTTCAGATGTCCAAACACTTCCATCACACTTCAGATAAAATCCAGAATCTTGACTCCCATGGCTGTACCAGGGTCCCTTGCTGATTCGCCCAATTTCATTTTATGCCAGGCTTCCCCACTCTGCCCTGTCCAGGCCTCTTCTAGGACTGTGACTGTTTGCTGCTTGGAATCCTCTCCTGCCTCTTGCCTGACTAACTGCTCCTCACTCTGCAGTCATACCCAAAATGTCGCTTCCTCCTGTGTGAATTAGAGGGGTATCCCTCTTCTGATCTCAAGGCACCCTGTTCTTTTCCTTCACAGAACTTAGAGTTTTCAGGCACCTATTTATTCAGGTTTGTCTTCCACCTGTTTCCCCCGTTGGACTGCAGTCTCTGTGAGGGTAAGAACACATCTTGGTGTGTCTGTTCTCTGCTCAAGGGCTCTTCACACCCGTTGCACACACTTCCTAAGACTTGCTAAATCAATGAATGATTGTGTGTATGGCACAGTTTCTGTTCACACAGACTTTTGTTGAAGCTACAATATAGAGACCTAAAAAAGTCACCCTTTTTAGAGCATACAGTATATCTTCTAAGATTGAGTGATGGTTGAAAAGTCACCCTGAGAAGTGGATTTGTAAATGGGTGTGAATGTGTCATTATTGTCCAAGGGTGTGTTCTGCCAACAGGTATATCCAGTCCCGTGTTTTCTCCCTGGGACTTGAGTGCTGTGTAAAGTCCTGCTGGGCTCCCTTTGCTCCTGGAGAGTTTTTGAATTCTGCTGGTAATGTTTTCTCACAGGGAAGCGGGGATCAAGTGTGCTTGAGGAGGCATTTTGCACTTTTTTTTAAAGACTGACTATGTGGTATTAGTCTGGGGAAGAAATCTTTGATTTGTCAGAGAATCATTTTAGCAATGAAATTCCAAATTAAAGATTGTTCCCCAGTCATTCCAGGAATCCTGCATGCTAGAGATGGGCAGACAACATATTTTGGAAAGATAATACATCATTTCTTAGATGGCCTTTTGTAGATTAGCATGGTGAGATTTCAAGTCTATTTAACTTCTTTTTTGTCTAAGATTTTATTTATTTGCTTGAGAGAGAGTGAGAGAGAGCGAGAGAAAGCACAAGCAGGGGGAGGACAGAGGGAGAAGCAGATTTCCCACTGAAGCAGGGAGCGCGAGGCAGAGCTCCATCCCAGAACCCCAAGATCATGACCTGAGCTGAAGAGATGCCCAACTGCCAGAGTCACCCAGGCACCTGTAATTTTTTTTTTTCAAATGTATTATAGAAATACTACTTGTGGAAAAAGAAAGTATACGCAAGTAAAACACACACACTGAGATTACCACTGCTGTATCTTGCAGGTTTTTTCCTATGCATATACATGTATAAATACTTTTTTAAAAGTATTTTAAAGTATTTTAAAAGCCAAGGTTAGTTATATTAACTATTTTTTTCAGTTAATAGTTTCCAGCCTTGTATTTCAGTTAAGTTCATTTTATTTAATTCCTTGTCCATATTCAGATGTCCTTAGCTGGCCCCCAAATGTCCTTTGAAGCTGGTTTGTTGAAATCAGTATCTAATTGGGGCCCATGCAGTATGTCTGGTTATAACTTCCTTTTGGTCTCTGAATCTGGCATAGTCTCTCATTGAAGAAATGGGCAGTTACCTTCTTACTTTTCCATCTGTGGGTTGCTGCTTTTTTTTTTTTTAATATTGATTTATTTGAGATCTCAAGAGAGGGCAGGAGCAGGAGGGCTAGAGGAAGAGAGAATCTAAAGCAGACTCCCTACTGAGCATAGAGCCTGACACAGGGCTCGATCTCACCACCCTGAGATCATGACCTCAGCCAAAACCATGAGTCGGATGCTTAACCGACTACGCCACCCAGGCACCCCTGTGGGCTTGTTTCTTTAGGACAGTGCTGGGCTTGCTTCTCCATCTCCTGTATTTGCTTTATCTAAAGGTTTCATGGGTTCAGGTTCACCATTTTATGCTAGAATCCCTGAAGGTGATTCTGTGCACTTTATTTACCTTCCACTGAACTACTATTAGTGAAGCTAAGATTGGCCCCCAGGGTTAGGTTTGTGATAACCCCAAACCCTTCACTGTCCAGTTCCATTTTTCCTTTTGATGCCAAAAGTGATCTATGTGGTGTAACTTTGGTATAGAGACTATTTACCAAATGGTTGTAGTACCGTATGAGTCTTGCCATCATCATACATTCATTAGGTTTTGTGAAATGATGTCTTTGTAATTCTTTCATTTCTTGTATAAAGTAGAGCTCTCATCTTTGGGGGCTGTCTGGTTACCCTGAAATAATAGTTCCAATAGGAAAGGCAGGATCTTTGCTAATCTTTCCTTAATTTTCTTTTCTTTTTTTTTTTTTTTAATTTTATTTATTTATGATAGTCACACAGAGAGAGAGAGAGGCAGAGACACAGGCAGATGGAGAAGCAGGCTCCATGCACCGGGAGCCCGACGTGGGATTCGATCCTGGGTCTCCAGGATCGCGTCCTGGGCCAAAGGCAGGCGCCAAACCGCTGCGCCACCCAGGGATCCCTTTCCTTAATTTTCAAGGAAAGGAGTTGTGTAGTAGCTTTTTCAAATGGTGAAGAAATTGGGTTTTTTTTCTGTCTTTATCATTGTACAGGCATGGGTTTTTATTGATTTGGTGTGTTTTAATTGTTAATCTTTTTGTTATATCTTCAAGCAGTGAGGCCCCTTCTGGTAGCTACTATAATGTTTTGACAGGCCCTTCATAAGCCTGAAAAGCTTTCTTACTAAATGCAAGATGCCTCAGGCTCATCTTGGACTTCTCAGTGGTCTCAGTGGTTTTAGAGACCACAGTTCAAGCATTAGGAGTGGTATTGCTATAGAGGTGACTTGTTTTGAAAATTTAGTTTCAGAAACTAGATTTTTTTGTTTCACAGAACTAAAAGATACATATTGTTAAAAGTTAAGAGTTTTGATGGACATTTGCCTGTGCTTTCACTCAGTTTCCTCAATTTTGTCATTGTAAATCCTTTTTGTTCTACAGAAAAATCTTTATTTCTTATTTAACTTATAAGAATAAAGTTCAGAATACCAATGCCTATATTATTAGAAACACCAAAAACTACAAAGGAGAATTTAACACATCTTTGTCATTTTTGTTGTCCTTAGAATGTGTCCACCTAAGGATGTGCAATTAAAAACTGTTCTAAAGTACCTAAAAATAAATTCTTCCTCGGGGTGATTGTGTCTTCAGTTTGACATATGTTAGATTCACTTCTTCTCGTATCTTTTCAGTTTAAGAAATTTTTTAATTTAGCTTTTTTTGGGATAGGGAACGCATTTATATGACTGAAAGGTCAAAACTATGTAGATATTAAATCTAGATGAAAGGTATATAGGGATTTATTATTTTCTCTATATTTCTTATGTTTGTAAGTTAAAATAATTAAACACACAGTAGTCTCCCCATATCTGCAGGTGATACGTTCCCAGTCCCCCAGTGGATGCCTGAAACTATAAATAGTGCTAAACCCTATATGTGCTACATTATATGATATATCCCTATCGTAAAGCTTAATTCATAAATTAAGCATAGCAAAAGAGTAACAGCAGTTATGACAGTTATAACAATGTACTATAATAAAAGTTATGTGAATGTGGTCTCTCCCAAAATATCTTATGTACTGTACTCACCTTGTGATGTGAGATGATAAAATGCCTGGGTGATGCGATGAAGGTGAGGTAAGTGATGTAGGCATGGCTACATAGCGTCAGGCTGTTTTTGACCTTCTGACATTACGTCAAAAGGAAGATTATCTGCTGCTTTACTGCAGTTGACCTTGGGTAACTAAAACCAGGGAAAGTGAAATCATGGATGGGGGAAGGAGGGGACAACTGTATATAGAAAGATATGCACAGTGAGCCCTTGCTTTGTTCCCTCATATAACCGTCTTTGTCAATGTCTTGTTAATTAAGTCTTTCATTTTGTAGATTCAAATTATGTGTGTGTATACATATTCTTATTCTCCTTTGTTTATGCAAAAGGTGATGTACCTTATATATTCTACATCTTAACTTTTTTCTTTTAATAATGTATTCTAGCTTTCTCTCCCTATTAGTATGCAGAGATTATCTTCAGTCTTTTTTATGGTTACAAAGTACTCCATTTTATTGACACACTGTGGTTTATGGAATATTAACATAATCTTGGATTGTAACCACTCCTCTGCTATTGTAATGGATAAGCTTATATATGTGTCATTTGATATTCCTGTAGGTGTATCTCTGGCATATAATCCTATAAGTGGGATTGGATGGCCAACGGGGGAGTATGTCTTGTAAATTTTTTTAGAGATATTGATAAATTCCTCCTGTTAAGATTAGTACTATATTTCACTCAAATAAACAATAAAAGAATGTGCCTGTTTCCCTAGAGTTTTTCCTACAGAATCTGTTGTCAGACTTTTGTGGATTTTTGCTGATAGGTGAGAAATGATATTTTGATGTAGTTTTAATTTACATTTCTTAAGTAAGGTGGAGCATTTTTTTCATTTATGTAAATGTCATCATATATGTTATTTTGAACTGTGTTTTGAACTTTATCCATTTTCCTACTGTGTTGCTCATCTTCTTTATTTCTAAGAGCTCTTTGTATATTATATTGCCTGTGATATGAGTTGCAAATATTTTTTTCCTGTTGGCTGTGTGTGTTTTGATTCCTTATGGTGGTGACTTTACCCTTCAAAAGTCTGTTTAATTTTATGAAATGAAATTTATATTTTTGTTTACAGCTTTTGTATTTTGAGTCAGAATCAGAAAGATATTTCCTATTTTAGGTTGTTAAGTTCCTTCTGGCACTTTTGTCATTTCATCTTTTCCTCTTACATCTTGGTTCATGTTCTCTTTAAAAACTAAGGTATGTTCTGAGGTTTGGAGCCAACTTTGTTTTTTAATACTCAGTTATCCCAATACCATTTACTGAAAAGCTTGTATTTTTCCCATAGTACCCATAGTATTAAATTCCTGTAGGCATGGGGTCTGTTTCTAGACTATACTTTTCCATTGGTTGGTCTGTTGTCCATTATTGAGGTGTATGCTTTTATTTAATATCTGAAGGATATGGAAGTTCTTCCCCATTACTCTTCCTTTTCAGAATTTTCCTGGCTCTCCTCCCGGATTTCTTTTTTCTTTTTTTTTTTTTTTTTCCATATGAATTTGAGAAATCCACAGGTCTTGATTCAGAAAAACCTGTTGGCATTTCTGTATGGGATCACATACAGATTATAAGATCGAGTCTTCTCATCTAAGATCAGGTTTTCTTTCCATGTGTTCTTGTTGTTTGTACTTTCGTAATTTTTTAAAAAGATTTTATTTATTCATGAGAGACACAGAGAGAGAGAGGCAGAGACATAGGCAGAGGGAGAAGCAGGCTCCCTGCAGGGAGCCCAATGTGGGACTCAATCCCGGGACTCCAGGATCATGCTCTGGGCTGAAGGCAGATGCCAAACCACTGAGCCATCCAGGGATCCTCTGTACTTTCATAATGTTTAAAGTTCTTTGTGTAGAGCTTATGTAGAGATCTCAAATTTATACTTATAAACAAAGTCATTGTCTTCTAACTGGTCGTTTGCATCTATGAGGACTGTTGATTTCCATGCATATTTTTAAAGCAGCTTTATTGGGGTATAATTCACTCATTTAAAGGGTAAAATTCAGTAGCTTTTAGGACTTTAACAGAATTGTACAGTCCAATTGTACAGTCCTCCCCACTATCCAATTTTATTTTTTATTTTTATGTTTTTTAAAGATTTCATTTATTCATGAGAGACACAGAGAGAGAAAGGCAGAGAGACAGGCAGAGGGAGAAGCAGGCTCCATGCAGGGAGCCCGATGTGGGACTCGATCCCAGGACTCCAGGATCCCAGGACTCCAGATGCTTAACTGCTGAGCCACCCAGGCATCCCCCCACTATCCAATTTTATAACATTTTCACAACCCAGATGGAAATCCTGCACCCACTGATAATCATTCCCCTGTCCTACCTTCTCTTCATTCCCTGGAAACCACTAATCTCCTTTCTATTCTACAATTTCCTATAAATGGCGTCATGCAACATGTGGTTATTTACAATTGGCGGCTTTTACTTATCGTAATGTTTTCAAGGCTCATCCATGTTGTGGCAGGTGTCTGTCTTTCTAATCATAGCCCTTCTTGTGGATGTGAAGCAGTATCTTGTTGTAGCTCTGATTTGCTGGTTTCTTTATATATTTAGTTTCCTTTTGCCAACACCACCCTCCCTTCCCCCACCAGTGAGACATCATGAGGACAGGGAGTAGTAGGCTTTCACTACTAAATCCCCAGTGTCTACCATAATGCCTGGCAAATATTTGAAATTTAGTAAAATCTTATTTAATGAATGATTGGCTCTATTATATTTCTGGGCCACTTCTACTTTTTAAAGTTAAAATGTGATTTAGCACATATAAATTAAATTTTATTTTACCATGGGCAAAATATAATTAGAGGGTGGTTTTTCCCCCTCTAGGAAAGTCATGTGTTAATCCAACAGCCCAGTAAAGACAGTTTTGTATGATACATGGTTTGTGATGATGAGCATTAATTTTTCTTGCATTAGAATGAATGAGAGTTGCTGGTACATATGTCTAATAGGCTCATTATCTTTTCAGGAGGATGATTTTAAGCCGTAGATTCTGTTGTTATTGTAGACTACTTAGCAACATATAAAAAATGAAGATAAGAACTTAGGTAAAGGTGTTCTGGGCCTGGGAACAGGGTATTTTGAATGAGACCAATCAGCTCACATATATTTGAGAAGTCCTAAGTTTACCAAGAGCTGTGTTTTAGAATTTCCTTTAGAAGGTGGCTACATAGACACAGATCACATTTAACAATAGAAAAAAGTGATATTGATTAAGATTAAGGTCTTAAGCTAGTCTTAGAGAATATTTAGCAGCATAGGGACTCTGGGGTAGCTCAGGCTGTTGTGTATCCATCTGACTCCTGGTTTCAGCTCAGGTCATGATCTCAGGGTTTTGGGATCAAGCTCTGCCTTGGGCGCCTCAGTCAGCAGGGAGTCTGCTGGAGATTCTTTCCCTCTTCATCTGCCCATCCCTCCCCTCTCTCAAAATGAATCTTTTAAAAAAAATAAATACTTAACAGCATAGCTGATGAATGTGTAGGGTAAGGGGTATAAGGGAAATCTCTGTACCTTCTCATTTTTGCTGTGAACCTAATGTCTATATTAAATTTTTTTTAAAAGAGAAGATAACCAAAATAAGTATTTTTTTTTACAGGAAAAGGGAAATAATTAAATGACAGAAAAATAATCTTGAATAAGAAATGATTATTTTTTCCTTAATGTCAGTGCATGAAGAAAGATATTTTAATTATAAAAATAGGTGTGAGAGTGTGTGTGTATGTGTATGCATATGTGTGTTTGCAGGAGACTTGGGGAGGCTGACAGTCCTGAATTTTTATATCACCATGATTTTGTTCAAAATATGTGACTTTGAGCATGATTGTTACCCTTAAATTAGGCATGTTTGGGTTGGGGGTAAGAGGGAGAGACAGATGGACTAATTCACTGATTCATTCCCTCATCCATTGACTGAGACAGATTGATTTTCCTCAAGTGTCTGGGCCTGAGATGGGGAAGGTAGAACAGGGGTCAGAATCATGTGCATTTGCTGTAAGGAAACATTTGTCTGAAAGGAACTGAGAATTGAACTGTATGAGACAGAAGCAATATCTGAAGGGCAGATGGATTAAGAAAAAAAAAAGTAGCTGTGGATCCAACTTGAACCAGTGATTTGAAAGCCACAGGGAGTAGATTTAATCAGACTGTAAAGAACAACATTATAATGCTGAAATCTCCCCACAAATGGCCAGTACTGGAGAACAGTGACTCCTTGGGAGGAATTTAAGATGAGCATCTCTTGCTGGGCCTGCTGGAGAGTAGGGTCCAGGATAAAATGGATGATTGATGAGATGACCTTTATAATTCCTTCTGACAGAGAACATGGTTGTCCTGATGGGATAGAATGTGACTGAAGGATGTGGTCCTGACTCTGTTCCTCATGACCTCCATGCAAAAGGATCTGATACACCCAGTTCTGTGTTCTAGCGATGCAAAATGAAGCTTCAGTCCAGGTGTTTCATTTACCCAAAACCAGGTGACGGCATTTCTTGAGCACCTAGAATCTGTGCTCCCTGAATGATGGGAGAGACTTAGGTAAAAGAACTATTGTTGAAATGGTTCTGAAATTAATAGACCAGGGCCTGATGGGCCCTCTCTTCTCCCAGCCCTTCAGTTGGGGCCTGAGTGTTGAGCATCTTTCCCCCCCACTTCCAGGGAGAGGCCAGTTCAGATGATGGGCCTCGGAGCTCACTTGGAACAGGTCACAGCCTGATGCCTGGGCCCGTCCCCTCTTCCCATTTCTGCCTCTGGCTCCCGTCTTTGAAGTCAGGTTGCAGCCCAACGGGCAGTGCTGTCGCCCTCCTGCTCCTTGGTTATTCAGTGCAACCTTTAGTCTAGGAAGAGTGCCAATCTTCATTTCCAAGAATCATATCTCCCTAAATGGGGCAATCTGCTTTAAATGCCTTCTCCACTGGCGCCTTCCCCATCTCACGATTGGCATCATTAAAGAAACAGGCTCACCCTTTAACTGCTTGTACCTTGCTGGATCGGGGCGGGTGGCCAGGGCCCGTGTTGGGTGTGCGCATGCACACATGCACAAATACCCCATCCTTTGGTCCTCCAAGTGATCGTTTGCAGAAGCACTAGGAGTCATAGACAGGAGTGCCTGGCTGGCTCCGTCAGTAAGACACACGACTCTTGATTTCAGGGTTATGATTTTGAGCCCCACGTTGGATGTAGAGATAACTTAAAAATAAAATCTTAAAACAAAACAGACATAAGTTTTACTTTTACAACTTTCCATGTTGTGCTCAACCAGAAAAAAAAAATGTTTTTTAAAGCAGGCTTGCTACTATATGCACAAGGCTTTTGGTATCTTGCAGGAACAGATGCATGGTGAGCCAAGAGCTCCTCTCTGTGTGTTGCCCCAAGTCGGAATGTGCTTTAGCACTCACGACATTTGGTATCTTTCTCTACTGATCCTTCCCCTTTTCCTGTCGCACGTCCCATCCTCAGGTGAGTGCCACAGCTGGGCTCCGAGAACAGTGTGAGATGCGGCAAGTCTGCCTGAAATGGAATAGAAAACATGACCACGCCCCTGGGTCACTGTAAAGGCGAGCAGAAGATCCCTGGGACACATGCCCCCCTGGGCCCTCCTGCGCGTAGGTAGAGACGCCCCCTTGTGGGACGCGCCCTTGGAGTTAGTTTCCGGGTTGTGAGGACACACCTGCGCTCCTGTCTGCCTCATCTGTCACCCAGGCCCCCTTCGGGACAGAATCCGAGGTGCCGAAGTGCAGGCTTCAAGGGTGGTGTCAGACTAATTGGAAGCGGGGACGTTTGCAGTCCGGCTGGAGGGTTGGCGAGGGGATCCCCCCCATACGTCAGCAGAGCAGGTGCAGCTGCTCCTCCACGCGTGTCGGCACAGTTGGTTGTTTTTGTTTCTGCTGCGAGGACATAGAGGTCAGTGAGAAACAGGCTTTGCTTTATAGGAGGTGACTTTGGAGAATGCTGTCCTCAAAAGCAAAAGAAGCCTGCAGATGTGAGGACTGAGGGAATATTGAGTGTAGGGGTCCTAACCTCAAGAAATTAGCTTTGGGCGCTAAATCGGGAAGATTTGGGGTTTTCAGCAGTTCAGAAGTGAGGTGGACGTGATCTGGTGCAGAAGGGAGAGAGGTGAGCGTGGAAGCAAGAGAGCACATGTGCAGAGACCCCGAGGAACGAGGGGCACCCCGGGAGGCCATGCAGAGCCAGGCCGTCGAGAGTTACTAGAGGATGAGAGAACATCCTTGTATTTTGCCATGTGCGAGATTTTTCGGAGAGTGGAGGAGAGCTGTGTGAGGGGTTACATTTCAGGTGTCTCCGGGATACCTCGGTGGGTGTCCTGGAGACGGCGAGGGGAGCAAGGCTTGCGCGGGACACCGCTGACCTCCGAGCGCAGTGGCAGCAGGGAGGCAGCGAGGAAAGAGACGGAACAGCACTTGGACTTCTTCCACCAGAAGAAGATGCATCGGTGGGGGGGAGGGGGCGGCCGAGCAGGTGGGTCGGAGAACATCTCAAATAGTTTCCACGCGTGTGGGCAGGCCCACGTGTGTCTGGTGTCTCTAAGAGAAAAAGCAGATTGTTGGTGACCCGAGCACGGTTGCATTTTAATGTAGAAGCACCATTACCTGGTCCGGAGAAGACGCAAATGTCCTTTGAAACAGACTAGCAAGCTTTCTTGGGCTTCCTCCTCGCCTCCTTCCCTCGCTCCTCCTTTCTTCTTTTGAGGAAGAACAGGAGCTAGGCCTATGTAGTGGTGGAGAATTTGGTATTTATGGGGAGTCTTTCAAAGCATTTATCTGACATTAACCTCCTGGCATTCCTGAGGTTCAGGGGAGCCCCTGGAGAGCTGCACTTGGAGGAGCCTTTCGAGGAGTGTTGTTCTTACGGCATCTACCTCCTCCAGCCCTTTGTCATTTCTCGTTTATCCGTGGACCTCCCAAAGTGTGCGGTTTAGTACCTAGCACTTATAGATGGTAAAAATTGGTGTGGTTGGCCCTGCAGAAATCCATGTTTGTCCATCCGTCCATCCTTCCGTCCATCCAGCCATGCAAATAACCCACTCATCAAACAAGGAAGCCTTCCCTAAAGGCCCCCAGCTGTCTCTTCTCCCTTCTCTTGGGTAAAACTGCTAACAGCCCAGCCCAGATCAGTGCCTCTCAGTCACAGGAGTGCTTAAGCTTAGACCAATCAAGGTGGGATCCTGAGCCACCAAGAGGGAAGATGGGAGGTGGTTGGCGGTGGTGGTGGTGGGGTTGGGGGTGACATTTGAATCTAATCAGCATTCTGCCAGAGGAGAAAGCAGGATTGGATGTTAGGAAGGCAACTTATGGTGTCAGCTTCAACATATTAATAATTTTCTCTGATTGTATCATATTTTTAAACTACGGGCATTCTCTAAATTTGGGTCTATTTGCTATGGTAATTATTTTCATTGAGTTCTATCCAACTAAGTATTTATACCTCACCTTAGTCTATAAATTATGCTTTATTTTATAGTATAAATACATAAAATAACCATTACACTATAAAAAAGGATTTAAGAACAGGAACAGGAAAAATACAAACATGAAAGTTCAAAAGCAGGAGGAAAAAGTATCAAATATTTAGACAGTGAGAGACCTCTACCTTGCTCTAGCTTAGCCTCATGTCTCTGAGCTTCATTGGGTCAAAGAGAAGGGGAAAATGTGGTCAGTTCAGTAATTCTTGCTGCCAGACAAGGAAGACATCCTGAAACTTTAAGAGAAGCAAAGAGTGTTTGTTTATTAACTGTCCTTGTACTATGGGGCTCAAACTCATGACCATGAGATCAAGAGTCTTCTCTACCAACTGAGCCAACCAGGAGCACCCCACTACCACTTTTTTTTTTGAGAGAAAGAGAATCTTAAGCCGGCTTCATGCCCAGTGCAGAGCCTGGCATGGGAGCTCAGTCCCACAACCCTGAAATCATGACCTGAGCTGAAATCAAGAGTGATTTCAAGAAATCAAGAGTGAAATCAAGAGCTGAAATCAAGCATGCTCTACCCACGGAGCTACCCAGGTGCCCTAGAGGCACCCCATCTTTAACCTAAATTTTGCATGTAGACTTTTTTCATCTAGGAAGAACCGAGTGATATCATGAACAGGGTATAACATTCCCATAGCAGATGAACAGCTGGGTTCTTAGAGCTCTTCCTCACAGTTGTCCTGATTGGAAGCTCAAGGCAGAACATCAAAATGCATCCTGGCAAAAGGAATTCTAGCCTCCAAAGGGTGCAGTTTGATGCAATGCTAGAACCCAAAACACCCGGCAGAGCTGCTCGTCTCCATATCCATCAGACAGTCTTCATAAGTGTTACTTCTGGTGTGTGTATATGAATGGATATATGTGTGTATCTGTATATGCTCTCATAATTCTCTCTCTCTCTCTATATATATATATAAATATATATATATTTATACTTATATATATGTATATATGTATGTTCAGGGTTATAGTCCATTGCTGACCATGCTGTATTCTTTCTTGCTCACTGATTGAGGCTATAGGAATCGACCTGGTAAGGTTGACATCTTCTGTAGAAATTAAGGACTCTATTTGAAACATTCACAGAGGAGAGTTCTATTTTTGTAAATAGGATAATTGGGTGGAAAACTATGCTAATATCTATCTTTATTTAACCACTCCCAGGGACAAAGCCTAACTGTTAAAACCATGAGTCCATAACCAAGAAACCACTATTTACCCAGGGACAGTGTCCTCTGTATACAGGCTAGCAGTTAAAAAGAGGAGGGGAGTCAAAAGCCAGACCATTCAGTTGCATATTATTGTCTCAAGTGTATAAACAGAGAATGAGAATGAGAAGGTAGACTGAGGCAGGGCAGTAGGGAAGAGGGGAGTGTAGTAAGTGACACCACCGACCGCTAGGTATGTAGTAAAAAGGGTATGAAAGAGGGTTTGGGGAAGTGTCACACGAGACAATAATTGTGTCCTGATAGAGGTGATAATTATTCCAAGTGACTTATGATGATCTTGTGTCCTTGTGCAGATTTGAATGGCAGTACAACATGCATTGTTACACACTGTGCACGATGCCAGTGAAAGGGGTAGGTGGGAAGCAGAGAGAATGAGCATTTATAGAGCTCTTACTATGTACCAGGCATATCATAAAATGGTTAGGAGTGTGGCTTTGCAATTATGGGATCCAGCTCAGCTCTGGGCTCTAAGGCCAAGTTCCTTTATTCAAAAAAATTGGGGCAGATGGTGCTTTACCTCACCGACTGGATTGGGAGGGATCATGAATACATCACCAACACTCAGTAAAGGTTAGTTATTAGAAGGATGGCCACCACTAGATCTTTCTTTAGATAGTAGTGTGAGGTGGACCTCATGCTCCCCGTTTTACAGATGGGCAAACAGGCTTGAGGATGCTAGTTAACTACCTCGTCCAAGATTTGTCATCTAGTAAGTGTCAAAGCTAGGATTCAAATCAGGTTTTCTAGCCCTGGAACGTGTTGGTTTTTTTTCTCTGTTCCTTGCTACCGGCATTTATAGGTAGCTCTCATATCTCACCCTGAGATGTTTGGGCAGTGAACTCTGGCACATTTCTGGGTGCGCTGTGCTGATGCATGCCTTCCTGCTCTTTATGCTCATGTCTGACCAGCTTGGGCAGGGTTTTTTGTGATGACTATGACGACCAAGTGCTCTGTTAGGGAGTCTCCTCAGGAGACATTCTCCCACGTGTGTTTGCCGTGCCACCTGGAGAACGTCCTGTATGGTGAGGTAGTGCAGCCAGATGAACACGGCAGAGGTTATTTTGTGACCATGACAGTTGTCATACTTTTCCTTTTGCACTTCTGCCAAAAATCTGTGTTTTTGTCCTTGTGTTTTGGACCTTGTTAAATCAAGTACAGTGGGCTTGAGCTGACTTTATGTATAATGGAAATAGCCTCATGCAGTATAAGCCTCTGCCTGGGGTCACCACCTGCTCCCACCAAGCTGAGTAGCGAGGAACTTCTTATGGATCTTTTCATATTAATAGAATAATGGAAAACAGATGGTGTGCCAGGAGGAGTGCTTTTTCTTGGAGGCTTTGAGGGCCTGTTATGGGTTGAATTGTGTCCCCCTTCCCCTCCCCCCACCCAAATTTATATTTGAAGTCCTAACCCCCCAGTATCGCAGAATGTGAGCTTATTTGGATATAGGGTCATTGCAGATGTGACTAGTTAGAGATGACTTCATACAGGAATGAACTAATCCTATATGACTGGTATCCTTAGAAACAAAGGGGAGATTTGGACACAGACACACTCATGAGAGCTGCATGAGAGCACAAAGGCAGAGATTGGGGTGATGCTTCTACAATCCAAAGGACACTGAAGATTGCCAGAAACCAGCAGGAGCTAGGGAAGAGGCCTGGAACAGATTCTCCCCCCACAGCCTCAGAAGGAACCAACCGTGCCGATGTCTTGATCTTGAACTTCTAGCCTGCAGAGCTGTAAGAGACAGATAAACTAGTGTTGGTTAAGCCAGTCAGTCTCTGGTTCTGGGTCCCAGCAGCCCTGGCAAATGAACACAGGGCCAGCCCATGAAGAGGTGGTGACTTCCTGACTCCAGAGAGAAACGAGAGTCACTCACATGCTTTGGTTATACTTTCCATAGGAGTGTGGAGTCAGATGGAAGGCAGAGAGGAAGTAGAAAGAAGACAAGCAGTACAGACAAGCAGACCAATGTCTGAAGA
This sequence comes from Nyctereutes procyonoides, assembly GCF_905146905.1. NCBI lineage: Eukaryota > Metazoa > Chordata > Mammalia > Carnivora > Canidae > Nyctereutes > Nyctereutes procyonoides. The sequence goes on along the minus strand of NW_026575120.1, from coordinate 33,023,205 downwards.
ATGTGAGTGCTTGTTATGCGAAGGACATTGCTCTGAGGTGAGCTTTTACCTCATGGGGTGTTTTAGATAAAGCAGTTTGCCCATTGGGGTTGGAAATATATTTTCTTCCAGACTACGAGGTGACAGTTTTTTTGAAAACTGCCAGCCTACAAGTGTCACTGTCTAGAACAGTTTTGTCTAATAGAAAACTTTCTGCACCGATGATAATGTTCTAGATCCATACTCACTAAAATGGTAGCCATTTGCCACATGTGGCTGTTAAATGCTTGAGACGTGGCTGGTGTGGCTGAGGAACTAAGTTTTAAATTCTATTTAATTTTAATCTAAATTGCCACAGTGACTGGGGCCCCTGTATTGGACAGTGTGGCTCTAGAGCAGAGTCATATATTGGGATAGGACCCAGAGAAGAAAACATTGTTGCCTGGTTTTTCACGAGGCTCATAGATCACCTTCACATTCTCAGCTAAAGGGGCTTTGGTGTGAGTGGAAGTGAAGAACACAGGAGAATCTTCTAGAGATTTTACTGAAAGATGCTTAATACAGGGTTGTATTTCACTTCTCAGAACCCAAATTGTCTTACGCTATTTAGTGCTCAGGAGAGAAGCAGGGCAGAGTAAGGAATATGAGGAGGACGTGGGGAAGCTGGGTCTGTGGTCCAGGTCTGTTTTCAGGCTGTGTGTGCTGGCTCTGATGTACCTCGTGGGACTGGTGGTCCAGTGCTAGGACTGCAGAGATGTCCAGATTAGACTACCTTCTCTGAAGGCAGAAGGTTCTCCCTTGGAGTCTTTGGTATTAGGTTGGTTATAGCAGATGCCTGGTAAAGGGTACTGGGGCTTCCTTTGCCCCCCCGCCCCCCCTTCACTGGCACCATTGCATGTGACATATTCCCAGAGGATGCTGTTTTGGAGAGAGCAGACAAGGGATATTTCGGAATCTAAAACGGAACCCCAACCCCAGCATTATTAGATGAAAAAGAACGCACCCCTGTGAATGTTTTTGGCCAGCCCTGGACAAATGACTTGTCATTGTCTCACCACTGGCTTTGGCTCTGTGCCCAGTATAATTTAAAAATCCCTTCTTTTTCCAACTTTACTTTGTTATCATTTTGATTTCACAGAGAAGTAAAAGGTTCATCAGTCTTAGGTTTTTCTAGCCCCTGAGACAAATAATGGGTGTCATGCGGAGACACTGTATGGCGGAATGATGCCTGCTTCTCCCCGAGCCCCCCTGCGTTCTGGCGGACTGGACTCGAAGCAGTGGAACGGGATCTTGTAGAAGGAAAGGGCAGCATGCTTGATCAAATGGTGAGCGGATGGATGTTCAGCTGGACTCTCTGGGTCTTGGAGGGCAAGGGTTTCGCTTAAGAAGACGCTGAGAAAAAAGTGCTTGTCAGCCTTCAGCCTGTTTGGTAACTGGTGCCACTTGCCTGGGACCCGGGGGATGCCAGTAAGCAATGAAGGCTAATAGTACTAATGCTCATACAGTGCTACCCCATATTTGCCCACTTGACCACCAACTCTCTCTTTTCTAAGAACTTCTAAACGCATTGCAGATGGGATTAAAGAAAGCAACTAAAGATACCAAGTGATGCAAGGTAATTTGTGATGAGCGCCATCAAGAGAAAACCCAGAGGGCCCCAAGTGACCAGAGATGCCTTATTTGATCTGGTTTTTGAAGGATGGCCTTGATTTGGATGGGCAGCCAGGCAGCCCAATGTTGCTGCAGGCACGGATGCCCAAGGCACGGCTGGGGGAAAGCAAGTGTCAAACCTGGTACGACAGGCAAGTCACAGGTCACAGGGTTTTCCGTTTGAATGTCCTTATTTGACTGTGGTTGCCATCAGCAGATGGAGAGTTCAGAGGGACCACGCTAGAAATCATTAATAATTTGCAGATGCAGTCAGCGGCCCCAGTGTACTGGTGTGCCGTTCCGTTCCAGCAGAATACATGCAAGGAGCAGCTCACGGCCCCATCTGCTCTGCTCTTCCTGGCTCTATCTTTTATTTAATAACCTCTCTGTGACCTGCTCATGTGAGGTCATCTATCTCTTCTTCTGTGTTTAAATAGTCTTGGCTGCTACTTGCTGTGAAGGACTTACCTAGTTAGTGGGCGGGATCGACCTCAGTGCAGGAAACATATGGCGCCTAGGACAGCGCTTGCCATGAGTGTGCACAGGAGGCAGACTCCAGCCCTGGAGCCCAAGAGGAGTTAGAGCAGGAAGAGGGGAAGGATGGGAAAGGCGAGCTAGGTATTTTGCCCAGGCCGCTGGGGGAACGTAAGGATAGTATAGTCATGGGAAAAAGGGAAACGAGGGAGGGGTAGCTTTGTGGGATGAGCCTAGGGTAATGACCTTGATTTGGGACATTTTAAGTATGAGACAGGACATCCCCGTGGAGACATTTCGCAGGCATTAAAAACCCCCAGTTGGGGAGTACTCAGGGCCCCATAATACAGTGGGAGTTCATTTGGCTCCAGCTCTCCTCTCCTTTCCTTGGCAAGTGGTTCCCCATAGAGTCACTTCGGATTGGCGGGGGGAATGTTGCTCAAGTCTCCCGAGCCTTTATCCTCACACTTGAATGCTAAATCCAGAACTCCCCGTTCCTGCTAAGTAGTTCAAAAGCTCTGAGGGATCCTTGGAACAGTCGCACCCTGGTGGGACTTTTCAGAGCACTCCTGGGGTTGGGAGAGAAATTTCAGGGTAACTGCAGAATAATGTGAGCTATAACCGGCCTGAGTGATCTTCTAGCTGGGATCTGGATGTGAGACTGGCGTGTTTGAAGGTTGCTGAATACCTGTTGACCTGCATGCCCCAACTGGGTGAACTCCATCTACCTTTTGATTCCTAACTAATCGCAGTGAACAATACACCAGCTTGTCTTCTGTAAAACGAGAGGGGTGAACATTCCCACCAGCCTTGCCGCCTTGGTTGGACAGGTCAGTTGACTGCCTTGAAGCTCTGCTTATTCATCTGTAAATTGAAGGGATTTGGCGAGGTGCCCTTTAACACGACTTCCCACACTAGCATTTTATGTCGGTCAGTGATTCTTTGTCCAGGGAGTGCTATTTTTTCCATAGGAACCGTCCTGCAGTTGCTAGTTAGCTTATCACCTTGACGAGAAGCAGCATGGAGTGGTGGGCAGAACATGGTCTTTGGTGTCAGTGACCCGAGCTTAAACCCCCTCGGTCTCATGGCGACCTGTGCGACTCTTGGTGATGAGCCATAGCTCACCGATCCTTGAGTTTCCTCACTTGTGAAAAGGGGATGTTAATACCCATTTCAGGTTCATCGGATGATACTATGCATCAAGCATCTGTGTTTGTGCCCTGTTTTAGACAGTTTTATTGAGATATTATTCATATATCATATGGTTACCCCTTTTGAAATGCCTTGATTTGTACCCTGAACTCATTCGGTTTTAGTATATTCTCAAAGTTGTGTGTTGATCACTACTATCTAATTCCAGAACATTCTCACCCCAAAAAGAAAGTCTACACCCATTAGCAGTCTCTCCCCACCCTTCCCCCTACCTAGTCCCTGGCAACCACTAACTACATCCCGTCTCTATAGATTTGCCTGTCCGGGACATATTTCATATAAGCAAAATCCTATAGTATGTGGTCTTTTACGTCTGGCTTCTTTTGCTTGGCATAATGTTTTGCCACTTGTTTCATGTTATCAGCACTTCACTCCTATTCATTGCCAAGTAATACTCCCCTGTATGGGCGTACCACATTTTGTTTGTCCATTAGTCACTTGATGGACATTTGATTGTTTCCACTTTCTGGCTATTATGAATTATGCCATGAACACTTGTGTGCAAGTTTTTGCGTGGGCATATGCTTTCAGTTCTCTTGGTATCTCATTGTAGTTTTGATTGGCATTTTTCTAATGGCTAATAATGAGATTTTTCATGTGCTTGCTGGTATGTGTCTTTTGGAGAAAGGTCTATTCAAATTCTTTGCCCATTTCTTAAAAATGGGTGTGTGTTTTTCCATTATTGAGTTCTAAGAGTTCTTAATATATTCTGGATACTGTGCCTGGCATGCAGTTTTAAATAGGCATGCAGTCATTGTGCCTTCCTCTCTCCAGGTTTCTCACAGAAGTCTATAGCCTATGAGGTGACATCTGGAACTAATTGCTCAGACGTTGAATCCCCAGTATCCTGAGTCCTAAACCATTATGTCTTGACCAGAGCTCTTCTTAGCACAGAGCCATTCTGATGAGGCACTCTGATCCTGGAACCCAAATCTGGAACCTGGAACAGCAGGGGATAGTTGGCCTGGAAATGAGCTCCGAATGAATCTATGGGGGCAGTAGCTAGTTCTATTTCTAAGTCTTGGGCTTTTTTTCTAGATGGAGAGGACTTAGGGGGTAATTGTGCTGTGTTTTTTGGGTTTTTTGCTGCTACCACACCAGGGTATCCTCCATTGTATGCTGTGGGCATCTGGAAGTTGGGGCTGAGGACCACATAAGGATATATCTGAGAACATCAGCTTCTTTCTTCAGTACCACTGCCAAGATGAGTAGCATATTTTTCCAAGAGTGATCTGGCAATTTTAAGTCATATATAAAAATGTCCCAAGGAAAATCATGGGTCCGCTTTAAAAAGAAGGGAGTTTTATGAGAAACCTTTGAAGACCTGGAAATTATTCTCTGTTCTGAGAATTGTACTCTGTGTCCTGAGACATGTTTTATACTCTGCTGCCCCTTTACCTTTGCCCCCATTATCTTCCTTCTCCATCCCTCCAGCCTGGCATGTATAACCATCCCTCAAGGCCCAGTGGGGTCTCTATAGTTAGGATCCTTTCTTCCTACACACCAGGGGGAAAAGGTGCTATGGAGCAGTGGAGGCCTGGGCTGCCCCTTGCAGAGAGCCGTCTCCACCAATTTGCCAAACTGCCAACCCACGTATTTGCCCTAAAGACTAGATGTGGCTTTGAAGGGTCATGGACAGACAATATTGATTCCTCCTCTTAAGTATGTCAGGACAGGTAGAAATCTCTTTAATGCCCAGGAAATTTGCTTTGGGGGAACAAAGCCAGCCCAGTTTGCATTTGGATGTTGCTGACTTATTGTAAAACTAAGGAAAGGATAGGAGGTACCTCTTGGTATGCTAGTCCTTTGTAGGGAACAACCGTCCACAGGGGAGCTATCTCTGGCTCCCTTTGCTCCTCTGAACTTTCGGACCTGGCTCTCCCTGGCCATCCTCCCACTGTTTCACAGAGAAGCACACCCTGCCCTCAGAACGTGTGCCATCTAGTCGGAAGGATAAGATGAATCATAAATTATTCATTGTTAGAGCTGGGAGGTTCCTTGGGGATTCTCCAATCCTGAATTTTCCAATCTCCTTTCTTGACCAAAAATATTTTGCCTGGAGGAGAAAAAAAAAAGTTGTTCTCCTCTGGTAAAGAAATTTGGGTCAGAGTATGTTGTGTGACCCTCTTGGATACACACAGTGTTCATCAGTAGATTGAAGGCAAAAGAAGCTCACTTGGATGGGACCCAGCATTTCTTCAACCATCTGAGTCTCACTTTTTCCCTCCTTTTTCCATAGTAAGTATTAATAGCTCACAGGACACTAAACGTGCTTCGGGAAACATTGCATCCTTTACAGAGATGGAAACCTGTGCTCAGAAATACTAAGTGACTTGCTTAAAGTCAACAACAAAGAGTCAGACTCAAAATCAGGTTTTCTCACTCCCAATCCATTGTCCTTTCTACAAATAATAATCCTGTCATGCTTGAATGAGGGTGCGTGGCATTGAAAATGTTGTCATTTATGCTAGTAATGAAAACAACGCAGGTTCCGGAGTCCCGCCGCCGAGCGTGGGAACCCCGGTTCTGCCGTTTGACTGGCGCGTGGCCGTGGGCGGCTAAGCCTGTTCCTGTCTCTGTCTCGCTGCTTCTGTAAAGTGAGGATGACAATAATGACCCCACGGGGAAGTCGTGAGAATTATTTGAGATAATATACATAAAGATCAAGTCCGTGTTTCTCTCCCTGTTCTCGTCACACCAGGCCCTGCTGCTTGCCTCGCCCCTGGCCCGCTCCCCCTCCCGCCCCCCGATCTAGGACTTTTGAAAGGCAGAGCGTATTAAAAACCAAGAAGTGAATATAGATTATAACTGCTATTTATTGAATGATGACAGAAAGAGTGAATGAGCAGGAGTTAGGAGCAATTACCTGGGAACACTCAGAGCTATAGTAAAGCGCTAAACATTCATGACATTGAGGAAGAGATGACTGAGGGATGGGCTAGAAGGTGTAGATCGACTGGGGCCCAGGGGACAGGCCGTGGCCAAGGTAGTACACACTTGGCATCTCAGGCCAGCTTCCTTCCCTTCTGCATCCTCACAACATGAAACCACGGTCGAGGTCTCTTTATTAAGGAAGCAGCAATTCACCTTTGGAATACAATTTATTTTAAAAGATTTTGGGGACGTCTGGGTGGCTCAGCGGTTGAGCATCTGCCTTTGACTCAGGGCATGATCCCGGAGTCCTGGGATCGAGTCCCATAGAAGGCTCCGTGCATGGAGCCTTCTTCCCCTGTCTCTGCCTCTCTCTCTGGGTCTCTCTGTGTGTCTCATGAATAAATAAATAAAATCTTTAAGATAAATAAATAAAATAAATAAAAAAAATAAAAGATTTTGGCAACAAGGTCGGTCCTGAGGCGGGAAAGGGGGCAGAAAGGTCGACCCCAGCAAGGGGGTGGGACGGTGCCAAGCATCTGGCTCCGAATGGCAGAGGGCTCCCCAGGGGCTCCCCCAGTTGTCGGGGGAGCAGAGCGGAGAGCCGACCATCCCAGGACCTCTGTCTTTCCCTTCTCTGCCAAGGCCATCCTGCCTCCCAGCCCGGCGTCCAGCCTCGGAACTTGTGTAGCTCTGGAAGCCGCTCCTTCGTCCAGGGGGTCCAGTCCGGTGCCCTACCAGGGAGCCCGTGTGGCATCTGTTCGGCAGCAGCGGGGAGGGCCCGCGGGCCCAGTAGGGATCACCAGTTGCATCGGGGCCGGGCTCTGCCCGCGTTCGGGAACGTCTCCGGGCTAACGGGCCACAGGCCCCGCGGGCCGGCCTCGGCGACTCGGCGACTCAGCGACTCGGCCACGTCTTCCTCGTCTGAGGCGCTCACGCCCTCCCTCCGGCCTTTCTCCTGCCGCTTTCTCGGCCGGCGTTTTCAGGAGCACGATCCGATCCGTGGGCCACAGCAAATAACCCTAGCCGAGGCTTTGACCAGTGGCCCAAGCAGCTTTGCCACGGCGAGGGGACAGTCAGAGGGGGCCAGGCCGCGTCCTGCCGCAGCGGGGCCGCACACTCAGCCTCTCACCCGGCAGCCGCGCGCGAGGCGCCAGGCCTCGTCAGCCTTGCCAGGTGCTGGCTCGTTCTCCGGGACGACGCGAGGCTAAGCTCGCTGCTGGCACCGAGCGAGTCACAGCTTCCCCTCATTTATTTACCTCGAGTCAAACAAACCCTGACTCCTGCTTTGAGTGCAGGCTGCGGTAGTTCCCAGATGACAGAAGGGCAGCCACCTCTGGAGAGTTAGCGGGGACCGCTGGGTGGCACAGCTCCTGGGGACGCCAGGAGGCCACTTCGGAGCACAGGGCAGCAGCTCCTCAGAAGGCTGACCCTGGAGTGCCCTCGCGACCCAGCCCGAGAGAGGTGAAGACATTTGTCTACACGGGCTCGTGCACAGGTTCACAGCAGTGTTGTTCAAAACGGGCAGAGAGCGGAAACCGCCCAGACCTCCTTCAGCTGATGGGGGGACAAACTAATGTGCTCTGTCCACTCAGGGGACTATTATTTGGCAAGACAAAGGAATGAAATGCCGACACAGGCTATGACACAGATGAACCTTGAAAAAATTACGTTAAGTGAGAGAAAGCCGACGCCTAAGGCCACTTGTACAGGGCTGTTTGTGCAAAATGTCCCAGATAGGCAAATCCGTAGAGACAGGGAGCAGATTAGAGATGCTGGGGGCTGAGGAAGGGGAGAACGGGCAGTGGCTGCTGATGGGTGGGTGGGGTCATGATGAGAATGTTTTGGAATCAGGGAGTGATGGTGGTCCCACAACTGAATGCACTTACAACCACTGAGCTGTGCGTTTTCACGGGGTGACTTTTATGTGAATTATATGTCGGCAAAGCTATTAGGTAAAAACTGCCCTGAACTTGCCACTGTAGTCAAGTCCTCTGTGAACATACATAGGCTAAGGGAAGGAGGTAGGAAGGCCCACAGCAAGAGAGGAGCAGTACGGATCCTGCCCCTGGGAACAAGCACCAAATGATGGGTTTGAATGAGCAATGCTTTGTGCTTTGTCCCAAATTTTATGTGGGGCCTATTGTGTTTGCTCAAAATTTTAGGATGCCTTGAACCTCCTGGCCCCAAACCCCTACCTAGAAGTAAGTTCCTGTTGGAACCTGTTAGAGTTCATTGATGAATGAATAAATGTTCACCCTCATACATTTAAAAAATATATTTTGTCTGGAAATAATTGTAAGCTTCCTGAAAATTTGCAAAAATAAAAGTAGCTTACATAGGATAGCCCCATACCTTTTACCCAGATCGACCATTTTCATTTTACTCCATTTGCATGCTCGCAATGATGCACACTCACTTCCTCTTTGTTGTCACATGTGTGCTCACGTGTGTATATACACACATATATATTAACATATACATGTACTTTCAGTGAATGATTTGAAGGTAAGTTATAGGTGTCATGGCCCTTTATTTCTGCACCATCAAATCCATGAGTCACAAGCTCCACACGGCTACTTAAGTTAGAATGAAACCAAATGTAAAAGTGTGTTCCACAGTCCCACTGGGCACATTTTCCATTGCTCAGTAGCCCCCTGTGGCTAGTGGCTCCCATGCTGGTCCGCAGAGGTTAAAGAGCATTTCTAGTATCACATGGAGTTCAGGTGGACGGTGCTGCTTTGCCAAACCCAGCATGGTCTGCGTGCTTCCTGAGAGTAGGGTACCTGCCCCCCACCCCTGAATTACACAGCACGGTCACCAGCGTTAGAGAACGTGACACCAATGCAACAGTTTTATCTGACAGTTCGCATCCTAGTTCTGTCAGTTGACCCAGTAATGTTCTCACTCCTTTTGGAATGAGGTCTTCAGTCTTGTGTGTGTCCCAAATCTGTGTGGTTTGCTCCCAGGGGAGGCTTTGGAGCTGAAGCCGTTGGTCAAGCTTTGATGCCAGGGTGTGCAGAGTCCTTTGCTCCAGCCCTTCTTTCCACCGCCGTGGCTCGTGTGCTGGAGGCAGCTTGCATCTCCCCTGCTCAGAATTGTTTTGGTGTCTGTGTCACCAGCTAAAGCAAGGTGCAGTTCCCCTCTCCTCCTGCCCTGACATTAGGTCTCTGAGCTGGTGGGGCTCTCTCTTTAATCAGCAGGAAAGGTTTCCTGTAAGTAAAAGGAAACCGGCCTGCTAGCTAGCACAGTATTTTTCTTTGTTCTGATACCTTTTCCCAAATTTTAGCCTGCATCTAAAAAGAGGCTCGTCTTGGTCCTCATTTGTTTTCTGTTCTGTGGCTGAGTTGTGATCCCATAGCTCTGAGTCATTTCATGTAGCCCAGGACCCAGGAGCTTCCTGCCCCAAACTCCTCCTGCATGGAGGCCAGGTCTGTAGGCCCGGTGCTGTCCATCGCACATTCCTAAGAGCTCCCCCACCCCAGCCTTGGGCATCGCCGGCTCACTTTTTTCTGGCCTGAGGGAAAGGCTGACTCTTGATGATTTTCAGCTGCACTTTGGTTGAAGAGTGGGAGAAAAGAACAAATTGCAGTTGGTTTCTACTTTTGAACTGACTGGTATTAGAGCTTATCCTCTCAGGGCTTCCTTGTGATTTAATGGGATTCAGTGGCATGAATAAGCATGGAAAACAGGTTCCCGGGCTGCTGACTTCACTTCCATAGAGGTCCCCACATCCCCCCAGTAATTCCTAGCATTTTGTGGGAGTCAGAACTGGGGAACGAGACCAACAGGTTTATTCTCTTACTTTCTCGTCTTTGCCCCTTAGAATATTCTCATACTCTCTCCCACCTTTTATTTGGATTCGGCATTTCTTAGAAGAAAAGAATACTTAGCAAGGTAAGAGTCACTGAAGAACACGGTGGGAATCCTATATGAGCCATATAGTTTGAGCCAAGAAAGAAAAGGGAAAAGGATTCATGCAGAGAGAGTGGAAATGGAGCTGATGGTTCATTTTCTGCTTAACTAAAAAAGAATGAAAAGGGCTTGGCTGGCAGGGTCAAGACCACAAGGCGAGCAGTTGAGAGCCATGTGGTGCAGGATGGCGGTGTAGTTTCGTCCTTCACCACCTTTTGAGAACTGACATACGGAGGACTTTGAGCCCTGGGTCCACTTGGCTCCCTTGGTGGGGGACTCGGTGGAGTATATGTATTTGATGCTAGTGAAAGACCAGAGAGCTCTCGCTGCACCTGCCATCAGAAGGAACACAGAAATTTGGATGTTCTCCATTAATATCTTGTGTAACAAGAGGTACCCTCGTTGGCCAGGTGGTTTTGATTGACCTGTGTGCTTTTAGAAGTGTTGCTGAGTGTTTTCGCTCGAGGGTTGTAGGTCCCTGTCACTCCTGGACCCCTGGCCTAGGGATCATGGTTTCATGTTACCTTCGAGTGCCCTTCCAGCTGTGGCTGGAGAGCAGTGTCACGGGACAGTAACTCAGAGATGCAGTCCGAGAGCAGATTTCATTGTAGGTCAGCTCTGGCCTTAGAGACACGCTCACGGGGAATCTGGGAGGCTGGAGGGGTCATTGCCACAGCTGTACCCCTCATCCTGGGGATTGAGAGAACCCCCAGGCCTGGCCACGAACACCAGGGTGTGCCTCCTTCTGCCGCTCCAAGCCAGCAAGTGCCCCTGGTCTGTCACCTGTCCCCATGGCTCCACAGTGTGCTGGATTCCTCCCCTGCTTCTCTCTTCCCCGCCAGTCACCATGCTTTAGATTGCTCTTTCCATCTCTTGTCTGTGGCCTTGCCTTACATTTCCACTAACTCCTCCCTTTGTTCGGGATGTTACCCCCTCACAGATGCTCCTCCACGGCGGGCTGGGAGCCTCTTGGCCCTGACCACTCAAGGCCATGTTCTATTCAGCCGCCTGACTGGTCCTCTCCTCCCTTGCAAGCACCTCTCATGGCTCCTCGCTGCCTCCAGGATAAAATTGAAACCACATCTGACTGCAGCTCATCTTTCCAAATGTATGTGCTGCTCCCTATGGGAGCCCTCCGCTACATACAGGCATTCTGATTCTTCCCGAGTTCCCCTCAGAGAGGGCTGTCCCTGTTGTATCTTAAGTTATCTTATTTTTATATTGTATCTGCAAACTATTCCAGGTCCTGTGGGAAGTAGATGGCTTATAAATCTTAAATAAAAATGGGTTTAGTCTTATTCCCTAGCTGCAGTGCATGTCTTCTGATGTGCAGGTCTGTGCGCTTCTATACCCCCCTGCTCCCTTTTGGGGTGCTCTGCCCTGTGCTCTGCACACCGTCCTCCCTCCGAACCCTGCAGCACAGTTACAGCAGCCCTGGGTGGTCAGTTATTTGTTCTCATGGCACCCATGTCTTCGTGTTGTTTTCACAGCCCTCGGGTTGGTGCTCGAACATAGTAGGCTCTCAGCAGACATTTCCAGATGCTCACTGTGGCCTCTTGAATCCTCAGCCGGGCAGATCTGGAGACCTGACTCCATAAATTCATTAAGGATTATGAGGTTCTGAAGGACTGACTTGTAGTAACTCATCTTCTAGAAGACTGATTGATTAATCTGGATCATTACAGAGAGAGGCTGGGCATGCCTAGGCATTTCCTCCTCAATTAGGCCTTTCTGGAACCCCAGCAAGTTATCAGATTGCTTATTGAGCATAGAATTTGAGCAAAAGGTATTGTGTTTTCGCAGGTAACTATAAATTATGAAAATGCTCTCTAGGGATATTTCTCTCCAAAGAACCTGAATCAGGCATCTAAAATCAAATACCATCTCTCTCCCTTAACAATGAAAAATCTCAGACTTCACTAAGATCGCTCAGATGACTGCCACTTATCACTGTAACATCATCCCTCCTTATTTTGATACATTCAGCATGTTACAGTTCCCAAGTTTGCAGATATTCTCCTTAATTACATTTTAGGATGATGGTGTTTGAGTCACTAACACGACAGCATCTTAAATCCTGGACTTGTAATTTCTGTCTTTGGGGATCTGCAGACCTCTGTTCATAAGTTGGTATAGCGTAGCACCTCTACTAGGGTGGGGACAGATGCTGTGTATTAGTTCTAGGAGTCTTAGTCTGAAACTCCATGTAAGTAAGGAGTCCAGAATGGTGTTTGTTCATCCATTAATGAATCAGTGGTACCCTGGGTGTGGGAGCAAATGCTATTTTTAAACCCATTGCTGACTTAAGTGATAAAGAGGGTACAGAATGTGCCTTGCCAGGCTTGTGAGCTTATCGTGAGTAATACCCATGGTTATTATGATGTCAGAACTTGAGGATTCTTTACCAAGAACATAAACATTGCATCATGCAACTGGGGCAGGGCATGAAACGACTGTTTTTCCCAGGAAAACAGCCGCAGAGGGCATAAGCTGATGCTCCCGTTAGGCACACAAGCCTGAATGCAGCCATGCCAAACTCCCATGGTCAATTTGAAGAGCACCTTCCCATTTTAGCCACTAGGATGTCATTTGTCTCCAAGCTTCCAAGCCAAATAAGGCATGTGTGACGGAGGATCCTATACCATCCCCGTGTTTTGAGACATTATTGGGTGGGGATTAGTGTGTGCACACCTGAAACCCCTAATGGCTCTGAGTATCATAGCTGTTCCATCATTTACACATTGATCTCACAAAGCTTTTTCACAGAGCATAGAAGTGATGCCTAAATGTGGAAGATAGGGATTGAACCACTTAGAATTTTTAAAGTTGTCTCTAAAAATGTGTGCTCTGCTTTTGATGTGTGAGCATGATGAGCATCAAAATATAATTACATTCAACCTCATTAATTCAGACTCATTTGGGAGCGCGGCATTAAGGAAGATTATAGTGCTAGTGAGGATGGGCTAAGTTATATGGTGGGTGGCAACAAACAACCCTCACATCTCAGGGACTTCAAATAGCGACGGTTTGATTCACCACCACACTGCCTTTGCACCTTGTGGGGACTTAGCTAGGGTCTCTGCTCCTTGTTCTCCATGTTCAGTTCTCAGGCTATGGAGCCTCCGCCCCTGGATTGTCACTGGCAGGTGGATCAAATAGGCACATCACACAGTGGCTCTGCAGAGCTTCTGCCCAGAAACAACACTTCACACTCAACTTTTTATTGGCTCAAGTTACCCATGTGGCCAAGGCTGACTCTTCAGTTACTTGGTTTGGGATATCTGAGTCATAGCAAGGGATTTCAAAGTGAAGGGCTCGGGACAATTTATGGGGATACAGAAGAAAACATTGGAAATTTGTTTTATCTCATCCTTTTAAATTTTCTATTGTGTTTTTGATAAACATACTATGGTAGTAAAATAGAATGTATATAATTTATTAAAAACATATCACATGTATTAGAAATGTTTAGTTTAACCACATGCTTAATCAAAAAAGATCATAGCTTATGTAATAGATACAAATCTGCAGTGAGTATGTTGTACTTAGAAACTGGGTTGTATCACCTCACACTTGTCTGAATGGCTAGTATCAAAGAGGCAAATTAATAAGTGCTGGCAGAGGATGTGGAGAAATGGTAACCCTTGTGCCCTGTTGGTGAGAATGTACATTTAGGTGTAGCCACTATGGAAACTGTATGGAGGTTTCTCAAAAAATAAAAAATACAGCCACCATATGATCCAGGATGGTGGGTGTCTATCCAAAGAAAATGAACACTAATTTGAAAGAATATATGCACCCTGTATTCATTACAGCATTATTTACAAGAGCCAAGGTATGGAAACAACCCAAGTGTCCATCAAACGATTAATGGATTAAAAAAAAAAAGATGTCGGGATCCCTGGGTGGCGCAGCGGTTTAGCGCCTGCCTTTGGCCCAGGGCGCGATCCTGGAGACCCGGGCTCGAATCCCACGTCGGGCTCCCGGTGCATGGAGCCTGCTTCTCCCTCTCCCTCTGCCTATGTCTGTCTCTCTCTCTCTCTCTCTCTCTCTCTCTCTCTCTCTCTCTCTGTGTGTGACTATCATAAATAAATAAAAAAAATTAAAAAAAAAAAGATGTCACACACACACACACACACACACACTATGGAATACTACTCAGCCATAAAAAAGGACAAATCTTGTCATTGTTACAAGATGAATGGACCTTGAAGGTATTATACTAAGTGAAATGAGTCAAACAGAGAAAGATAAATACCACATGAATTCACTTATATTTGGAATCGAAAAAACAAAAACCAACCAACCAAAACAAAACCCAGACTCACAGAACAGATTGGCATTTGTCAGAGGGGAGGGGGATGGGGAGATTGGTGAAGGGGATTAAGAGCCACAAACTTCTAGTTATAAAACAAGTAAGTGATGGGGATATAATGTACGGCAGGGGGAAGATGGTCAGTACTATCGTATTAACTCTGTGAGGTGACAGATGGTAACTAGACTCACTGTGGTGATCATTTCACAGTGTATACAAATGTTGAGTCGCCACGTTGTACACCAGACACTAATATAATACTGCATGTCAGTTATACCTCAATAAATTAAAAAAAGAAAAAGGAACTGGATCCTAGATATGACCAGGGTTGAACTTCTTTTTTTTCTTTTTAAGATTTTATTTATTTATTTGAAAGAGAGACAGACAGTAAGCACAAGCAGGGGGCAAGGCAGAGGGAGAGGGAGAAGCAGACCTCTCGCCGAGCAGGGAGCCTGACACGGGGCTCGATCCCAGAACCTCGGGACCATGACTTGAGCAGAAGGCAGATACTTAACCGACAGAGCCCTCCAGGCACCCTGGGGTAGAACTTCTATAGAAAACATTCCAAGGAAAAGAATGCCTATGTTTTTTAGGTAAAATGGGTAAAATACAGGCTCTGTGTCTGAATCTTCTCAAGCTCTCGAAGTTTCCCAGGCATCCTCTCTGAGTCCTTGGAAGCTGCTTTCTTCTTGATCAAACCTGCCTTTCCTCACGGAATAGCATTTGAGATAAGTAACAAATGAGTCCTATTTCATTGTTCTTCTGTGTCCTTTGTCCGTTGGAAGATAGCATACTGGACCCGTTGTATGTGGCAGGCATTGTGCGGAGTAGTGGGAGCGCGAGTGTCCCTGCAGAGAGCCAGCGTGTCGGGCATGCCGTTAGCCCTTGGCGAGCCAGCGGACCTCACCGTCCTCCCCTTGCACTGAACACATAGTTAGGGCCGACTTCCCACCAGGCACTGCTCTGAGTGCTTTCCAGGGGACCCCCAGGGAAACTAATATTATCTGCATTTTACAGATGAAGACACTGAGGCATAAAGAGGCCATGTAACCTGCTAAGACCACACACCCAGCAAGGGGCAGAGCCCACAATTGCCATGGAGGCAGAGCCGATCTGGAATGAGCTCTCAGAACACGGACCATCCAGGGGCCTCCCTGTGTTATAAGGCAGGATGTAGGCATGCTCTCCTGCGTGTTAGCCCCACTGCAAGACCCGGTACGGTCAGAGCAGGCACCTTCCCTCAGTGCCGTATGCAGGTGGCCCAGCGCCGTGGGGTTGTTGGCTAATGACCACACCGGGACTGGTTTGATGACAGTGACTCATAGCATAAAAATGTCCTTGTGGCAGACCAAAGAGCCCACTTTAATCTGTACAGCTTAGAATCGGCTCCTTGCATTGCCAAGGGACCCTTTGACCAGCTTTCACCCCCACAACATCCATACACAAATACCTGTTTGAATGTCGCAAAGAAGACAGCGTCGCATCCTTCTGGTGTGTCTATAGCGCACAGGGCACTTTGCCACACTACTTTATTCCGAGTGTGCTTCTAGCACACTTTCACTTGCCAAGCATCTTCTCACTTTTCTCTCACCTTTTATTTTTCCTTTTCCTCCTCCCCTCCCTTCCTCCCAGCATCCCTTGCCTGCTTTCCACCCATTTCTCCGACTTTTCTTTCTTGCTGTCTCCCCACCTGCCTTCTTCTCTTCCCACCACGGGAGCGGCACTTTCTCTGCCTTTGCCAACGTGATCTCTAATTGAGTTCGTGAGATGTCAGTTAAGGCAAAGGAGAGGAATGAAAAAACCTACTAGGGAACAAAGGCATGGGGACGTAGAGTTACTGTCGTGAACGGCAGTTGAGCCGTTTACATCAAGGAAGAGGGGTGTGTTCCTGTGCCCTAAGAGGAGGGTGGAATGGATCCTGGATTTGAAGAGACCCTAAGAGAGAGGCTTTTGTGCACTTAGCATCATAGGCATAGCTGTGTGACTTCTTTCACAAAGTTTTCTTTGCGTGTAGATGATAGCCTACAAGAGAAATGATCAAAGAAATACATAAACATGAGCCCAAGAGGCAGCAGACAGGTGTTGCAGTGGGAGCAGATTGCAGGGGGTGGGCCTTTGTCCTGGTTGCTTTGTATAACAGCAAGGAGTGGAGGCTTCTACAGGGCAGGCCCCGGACTCCGTCACCACTAAGCACAGAATGAACTTTTTGAAGGCTTTTGATCCACATTCTGTAATTTTAAAGTCAAACGTGGGTCATGATGGACAAACACATTTGCACGCAAAGAGATGTGTTGTACCCTGGCTGGTGAGAATGGTAAGCAAGACAAGGGAGTACAGCTGAGGATACTTCTACTGCTTTTCATCCAGGAGGCAAAGACAGACTCTAAGGGCAGTCTGCCATTTGGCCAGCATGACCCCGTGGTTGTGATAGTTACTTTATCACAGCTTGCACACACCCGTATTTTTTCACTGAAATACATACCAAATTATATTAGAGTATATTAGTTTCCTAGCGCTATTGTCATATTAAAGTACCCTGAAGTGATTTCCTTGCCTCTTCCTAGCTTTGGGTGGCTCCTGGCAGTCCTCAACATGCCTCCGCTTATGGCCACATCTCTCTGATCTCTGCCTCAGTCACTATGTGGAATTAATTCTCTGTGTGTCTGTGTCTTTCCTCCTCCTCTTGTAAGGACACCAGTTATACTGGATTAGGAGTCACTTAATGGCCTCGCCTTAACCTTGATCACATCCACAAAGACCCTATTTCTAAAGGTTATCCTCGCAGGCTTTGGGGGTTAGGACCCCAGCATATCTTTTGTGGGGACATATGGTAATAGAATTACATACAGTAATGGAACTTACGTACTTTTTCGGTATAAAGGAAAGATGGCAGTGGCACAGTAGTAGAATACCAGATGGGAAGGAATAAAGTAGGCTTCCAGTTCCGATTCTGAGTGTGCCAAGCATTTCTGAAGGTGAACCTAATAAGCTCAAAAAGACAAATCAGTTGTGGGATGGGCATGAAATGAGTGAGTCGAGTAAGGAAAACACTTGATTTTACTTTACAATATGGTACCAAACATTTAAGAATAACTAATTATTTTTTGTGTAAAAGAGTAAAGAACCTACCAGATTTTTAGTCTTGAATTAGAGTTTATAAGACATTTCTAAAAGATAGAGAAATTGATAGGGCACCGGGTGGGTCAGTCAGTTACGTATCCAACTTGGGCTCAGGTCATGATCTCAGGGTCCTTGGATCGAGCCCCAAGTCAGGCTCCATGCTCAGCAGGGAGTCTACTTGTTTCTCCCTCTCCCTCTGGCCCCTCTACCCTGCTCGTGCTCGCTCTCTCTCTCTCTCCCCCAAATAAAATCTTTTTTTAAAAATATTCTATTTATTATTCATGAGAGACACAGGGAGAGGCAGAGACATAGGCAGAAGGAGAAGCAGGCTCCCTGCAAGGAGCCGGATGTGGGACTCAATCCCGGACCCTGGGATCACACCCTGAGCTAAAGGCAGATGCTCAACTGTTGAGCCACCCAGGCATCCCATAAAATCTTAAAAAAATAAAATAAAATAAAAATAAATATTGAATCTAAGGCTTACATAGCATTGCCAGACATATACCTAGCCTCCCCAATACCTGTTCTAGTTCTGGTTCACTCGTGTCTTGAGGTGGTCAGTCATGATTTTGGTACAGTGAAGGAAGGGGGATGCAGCTGAAAGATTCGGGGACAAGGCTTTTGCAAAGATTTGTGACACAAACACTTGGAAACTAGTACCATTGAAAGTTTAACTATCTTATTTAGAACGTTTCAGGAGCAAAAGGAGGATCCTTCTAGAGCTTTGAAAAATGTGTATTTGAATGGAATTCATCTATGTTGAAACCAGAAGTATATATAGCTCGTTGAGTTTTATGATTTGTGGATGTTTACCCTTTCTATGCTGCCAAGTTTGTTTAGAAGGATTATTTTCTGGGATCCCTGGGTGGCGCAGCGGTTTAGCGCCTGCCTTTGGCCCAGGGCGCGATCCTGGAGACCCGGGATCGAGTCCCACGTCGGGCTCCCGGTGCATGGAGCCTGCTTCTCCCTCTGCCTATGTCTCTGCCCCTCTCTCTCTCTCTCTGTGTGTGTGACTATCATAAATAAATAAAAATTCAAAAAAAAAAGAAGAAGGATTATTTTCTGGTGATCATTGGTTGGAAAGAAAATACAAAGTTGGGAAATGTAATAATAGCCTCTATAGGCTTTGCAGGGAAAGGACAACGTGGGGGCACCTTGGTAGGGTAAGGTCTAACTCTTGATTTCAGCTCAGTTCATGATCTCAGGATCCTGGGATCAGGCCCCACATTGGGCTCTGTGCTAATTGCAGAGTTTGCTGGTCATTCCCCCTTTGCCCTCCCCCGTGTGCTCGCTTGCGCCGTTTATCTCTTTCTCTCTCAAATAAATAAATAAATAAAATTCCTAAAGAAAAATAAAAGGACAGTAGGGATAGCAGAAGAGAATTAGCACATGTGAGACAAGTCTGACCCAAGGAGGAAGTGAAGAAGAAACTTCCATCCCCTGCCCAACCCACAAATGATTTCTCTTTTGTGCTTATTCATGTCCTACTTCAGAAATGTTAGATAAGCCCAGAATTAGAATTATAAACTTAGTTGACTCTGTCCCATTTTGGAGTTATTGATATATCATTGCCAACTCTCCTTTATACCAAAGTTGACTACAGTTACTCCTCACTATGCATTACAGGTACGTCCCTGCATGGCCTTTCCCAGAAGTGCTGTAACATATACTTCTGCAGAATTTAATTTAAAATAACCATATTGCTTGTGTTTGTTTCCATATGTAATATTTGACTAATTGAAATACCTTCATAGGTTCTTTGAGGCAAGATATAAAGAAATCACAAAATGAGACGTCTTCTCTCCAAGGAGGGAAGAACAAGGAGAGTTCTTTTGGAATATCCTGACTCTATATCCTAGGAAAATTATACTCTACTAGAACGCTTTTGGTTGCTTTAAAACTATTGTTATGGTGGAACTGTGCCTCCTCCCCCCATGCCCAAAAAATTGTCTTATTCCTAACCCCCAGTACTTCAGAAAGTGGCCTTATTTGGAGATAGAATCTTTACAGAGCAAATCAAGTTAGAGTAAGGTCGTTAGGGTAGGTTCTAATCCAACATGATTGGTGTCCTTATAAAGGGGAAATTTGGATCCAGAGACATGCATAGAGAGAAGAGGGAGTGAAGACAGAGACCTACAGACCTTGGAGAGCCTTGGTACAGATCCTGTGAACAAGTCCTCAGAGGAAACCAAACCTACCAACACCTTGATCTTGACTTCCAACCTCTAGAACTACAAGAGAACAAATTTCTGTTGTGCAAGCCACCCAGTCTGTGGTCCTATGTTATTGCAGCCCTGGGAAACTAATGACTCTTAGGAGTAGAAGTTTGGGTTTTTTTTAAATAATTAAGAGTTGGAATTAATGCAACTATTGTTTTGAAAAGGAGTTATTTTGTTTTTCCTTTCTTCGATTCTACTGGTTTCCTGGAAAAAGAAACTGAAAAGCATATGTGTCTTCCCTTCAGCCCAGCAATTGCACTACTAGGTATTTATCCAAAGGATATAAAAATAGTGATTTGAAGGGGCACCTGCACCCATGTCTATAGCAGCAATACCCACAATAGCCAAAATATGGAAAGAGCCCAGATGTCCATTGACAGATGAATGGATAAAGAAGATGTGATACACACACACACACACACATACACACATATGCATGCACACTCACACACACAAGTGCACACACACACACACACAGGAATATTACTCAGCCATGAAAAAATGAAATCTTGCCATTTGCAACAATATAGATGCAACTAGAGGGTATCATGCTAGGCAAAATAAGTCAGTCAGAGAAAAGACAAATACCATATGATTTCACTCATACGTGGAATTTAAGAAACAAAAGAGATGAACTTTGGGGAAGGGAAGGAAAAATAAAATAAGATAAAAATAAAAAAGGGAAACAAAGAGACTCGTAACTCCAGGGAACAACCTGAGGGTCACTGGAGGGGAGGTCAGTGGGGAGGATGGGGTAACTGGGTCATGGGCATTAGGGAGGGTACTTGATGGACTGAGCACTGGGTGTTATATGCAACTAACTGATGAATTACTAAATTCTGCCCCTGAAACTAATAATACAGTAGATGTTAACTAAATTGAAATTGAATTTTAAAAAATTTTAAAAGCAGGATCCCTGGGTGGCGCAGCAGTTTGGTGCCTGCCTTTGGCCCAGGGCGCGATCCTGGAGACCCGGGATCGAATCCCACGTCGGGCTCCCAGTGCTCCCTCTGCCTGTGTCTCTGCCTCTCTCTCTCTCTCTTTCTCTCTCTCTCTCTCTCTCTGTGTGTGTGTGACTATCATGAATAAATAAATAAAATCTTAAAAAAAATTTTAAAAGCATGTATATCTTAGTAGTATCATTCTTTTTCTTCACTAGAATTATATTAGACTGGTGATTTTCAGGTTGCCTGAGAAGAACTGGTAACATGGCCTCCATATAATCCATTTCCGGACTACATGTACTTAACCACTTCAGTGAAAGGCTGGTTCATCCATGATGGTTTATGGCTTAGTTCAGGCAATATGGCCAAACCACGGAAAGGTGAATTTGAGAGAGGCTCAAAGCTGTTATAGGTGAGGTTAGTAACTTTCAGAAAGAGAAGTAAGCCTGAAGGGTAGAAGAGTTGATATTGACACATAAGGAGCCAGTAGGTAGATAGATAATGGAGAATTTGCAAATGTTGGGAAAAGGGATTCAATCCCTCAATTGAAGGATTCCAGCCTGTGGTAGATTTTGTAGATTCAAGGAAGAGAACAAAAGATTTTGAAAGTCGTGAAGAGAATCACATTTCTTGGAAAAGCAAGGAGAGATAACATGGTGCATTTGGTTCTCTTCCCAGGAGGGCACCCCTTCTTTCTCTCCTCTTGACCCTGTGGAAAAAGAAGGCTATTGGCTTATTTCCAGGCAGGCCCAGTAGCTCTTTCTCTGTTTTCATTCTCCAGGATCAATCCTTTAATTATGTTTATCATCATTTTATCCTTGACTTTTCCCTGTGACTCATACTTTCCTCCTCATACTATTTGACCATGTCTATGCCCCCAAGGATTTCTTTATTTGCCATCTGCTCTACTTTCCACACCATTTCTCCTGGGAAACAGCTTTACCCACATGGATTCCATTTCCATCTAGGTGTTGATGACAGTCCTTAGGTCAATATCTCCAGGCACGACCTCTCGTCCATTCTCCTGTCCCAGGTTTTTGGTGGGTCGTTCCCTGGTACATATAGAACATTTCCTCTATGTTGTTTTAAATGCCTACAATGAAATCTATCCAAAATAGATCTCTTCCAGCTGGACTCTCCTCTCAAAATTGGCAACACCATTGCTTTCTTAGTCTCTTTGGGATGTGAACTTTTGATTTCAGTCTTTTCCCCTTTTGGTATATTTGTCACTTTGTCCTGCTGCTCTTTGTTTAGCAATATTTTTGGCTACGTCCCTTTGTCTTTGGCATATGCATTAGCTGATTCAGGGTTACCCTTCCCTCTTCCTCTGATTAACCCTGTGCAAGGTTAGTGCACCCTACTGAAATCATTCTTTTTTCAAAATGGTTTATCCTCATTCAAGATTCAATTCAACAAATGGGAACTAGATGTCAGTGGCCCCTGACATCTTAACTTTGGTAAATTAAGCAATTTCTTGCCTCAGAGTTTCAGTATGAATAGTAGAACATTGAACATTTCAACTTGGATACCTTGTCAGTGCTTGTAATTCAACTTGTGGAAAACCTATTCTGTTATCCCATCACCCCAGATAGATAGCTTTGCTTCCATTTCCCATCTTTCTATCATGGAACCCCACTCCTTTGAGTCCCCCAGACGTATTTGATCCCTCTCTCTCCTTTGCCCTTATATCCCACCTGTCAGTCAGTGTGTCTTGCCTTCTCTTCTCTACCAAGTTTTATGTTTCTGCTCCTTCTTTTGTATTTTCTCAAGCAGTTCCTTAGTCCAGATCCTCACTGCCTCACCCCTGGACTGCTGTGACAGCCTAGATCATTCTTACTCCAGACCAGTGCTCTGTCCGCTGTACCACTGTGCATCGTCTAAGTGAAGTTTGCCTCTTTAATGAGGTAAATTGATTTTATTTGCGCAATTTTGGTCGTATTTCTTGAATGTCCTCAGAAATAGATGATGCAGAAATGGTAGATGATGTAGGATCACTGTTGGGGGTGCCTATCATTTTAGCAGGTGGTGTGCAGTTGGGTGTGCCTCATACTTTACATCTGTTGCACCTCACATGTCAGCTTCTATTTCTCCTTGCCTATTGCTGTACCCCGTCTCCTTGTTTGGTGCTCCTAGTCCAAGAACATAAAAAATGAAGAATGGTTAATAGCATAGATTTGAGAGTCAGGCAGACCTCAGTTCAAATCCCAGCCCTGCTCCTGGTAGCAAAGTGACCTTGGACAAACGAGGTCATCTCCCAAAACTCCATTTACTCATCTGTAAAATAGAATGCACATCACCCTATAGTTGCTGTGTGTAAGCCTCTGGAGTCTGACACAGAGGGCAAAGTCAACGATAGTCCCTCTGCAGTGTGATTGTGTGTTAGAGGACAACCGGTAAGACCAGGTGAAGGCTGAAGGTTTGAAGTGAGTGGCAGTAGTAGCAGTACGGCTTCACCCCAGCTTTACTGAGTTTTTGAAACTTCTAGATTATTGAAGTTATCAGAAGAGGATAACTCTGGGTAAGTAGGTTATTGGTGCACATGGTTGTTTATTGGTTTAGCATTTGTTCATGTTTTGCTACTGTGTAAAATGTTCTTACATTGTTGTCTCCAAACAAAGCCTAAACTTTCTGAAGGCATAGACCATAGGGCTAGCTGATCTCTGCAGTTTGCTTACACTGGTTAGCAGGATCTGGAACAGAGTCCTTCTGCCTTTCAAAAGATACCCCATTTTTCTAACCTCAACTCAAGTCTTACTTAGCTCCTCTAAGCTCCTACCATGTTTACTTTGGCAAGTTGCTTATGTTGGTTAGAATTGCCGGTTTGTTCTTTTTAATTCGCAATGAACTTGGCAACGCCCATGAGATTTTAACCTCCTTTAGGATGATGCCGATGTGTTAGATTTCTTTGTGTTTCCTTTTGTGCCCAACCCCAGTCTTTTTTATATAGAGAGCTCTTAATGCAATCAGTAGTATTGCTATCATCATTATTGATGGAAGAATTCTGTAGAGCTTTGGTTGATCCTAAACTGTGCTCTGATGGAATACACTATATATTTAACATTACACAACTAGTGGATAAACAGACTTTGATTGAAAACGATATAAAAGCCCCATAGACATTTAATATACACTGTTTTAGAAATGTAGCATTGAAAATTGTCTAATCTGAAATTATCTTTGCACTACTTGTGAAATATAAACTTGATAAGCAGGATGACTATCATTAAAATTTTATGAATATAGTTTTGCATGTCCATTAAGATATTTTTTTCTAATACTTTTCAACCCCTGAGGCCTCAAATTACCGTGTTCTACAAGGTAGTCAAGAGGTTTTCAGATTAACTCTTTTCTAGATGTTTAAAAATGTCCATTCCAGTGCATATTTCTAACATTCGTATATTTTTGACATTCTTTTTGACTTATTCTATAACTTTGTAGTATCATATGTGAGTAATGTGATCCCTAAGACAGACACAGCATCCCGTTGGGTATGAGACTTAATCATTCGAGTTCTGATTGTTTCTATCAAATACTTATAATTCAGCAGAGGATTTGGGGAAGTAGGGAAGTTTGTACCTCCTACTCTGAGGTGCTCACAATTGTGTTCTCTTTAATAATATAACTAGATTCTGCATGGTAATCTGTTTTACATCTGCCAAACCACAATTAAACTTTATCCACTGCTGAAAATGGTGCCATTATTTTACTTATAATTCCTTCTCTCAAGCTTTGGTAGAATTCAGTGTAGTTGAGTTCAATGTAATTTCTTTTTAAATCATAGTTGAACCCTCACTCATCCCCGTGGTTTCACCAGAGTCTGATCTTCCAGTAGATAATTTTGGGGTGGTGAAATGGAAAGGAAATGTACTCAGATGTGAAGCAACTTTTCAGTTCATCTAGTTGTGAAATATAAAATTATGAAAAAACTAAGCAAATAAGTGGGGGAAAAAAGAACTAAACGAGCCAATCCTTTAATAAATGACATCTTAAAAAAAATCTTAGGAGTTAAGACTTCAGGAAAATCAAGAAGATTTTTAACTATTCTTATAAGTAACTATTCTTATAACTATTCTTATAAGATTTTTAACTATTCTTATAACTATCCTTTTTTTATTAATTTTTTTTATTTTTTATTTATTTATGATAGTCACAGAGAGAGAGAGAGAGAGAGAGAGAGAGAGAGAGAGAGAGGCAGAGACACAGGCAGAGGGAGAAGCAGGCTCCATGCACCGGGAGCCCGACGTGGGATTCGATCCCGGGTCTCCAGGATCGCGCCCTGGGCCAAAGGCAGGCGCCAAACCGCTGCGCCACCCAGGGATCCCTATAACTATTATAATTCTTTTCAGGTGGAAAAAAAATTACCCTTAACCCTAGAAAACGAAATTTTTCATTAAGCTGTTAAGACAGAGACAAAGAGGTATATAGAATTACCTTGATGTCAACTTCTAGAATCAAGGTCTTATTTTTCCATTTATCCTAGGAGCCTAAACCCATCAGCTGACTTCCTAACTTTCAAAATAGGATTCTTGCAAGATTGAATTGAAAAGGGTAACTCTGGACTGTCCTACAGAGTCTGGCTTGTGCTCACCCTTTCCATAAAACATCCAACTCAGAGCCTAGTACATGTAGGTGCTCAGGGTTTTAAAATCTGGAGAATTGTGATAACCCTGAGGAATAGTGTTTGAGTCTGAGGCAGCAGGCGTGGTGAAGGGCATTTCTAGCCATGCACATCTCCTCTCTGATTCTGGGCATCCATCACCAGAGGTAGCCAGCGATGATTTCCACAATTTTATGACCCTTGGCTGTCATCCCAATAACAAATAAGTCATAAGCCATCCTCTTTCTGTCTGTAAAATTCCACTTCAGCACCCTGGCCGTTCTACCAAAGTGTTTTTGAAACAGTGAAAATAGAGAAAAGAGCCACTTCTCCTTTATGTAACATCAGCATATTTCCTCTGCTGCCACCCACTCTTTCCCTCCCCAAGGACTTGAGGATTGAGGAATGAGGAGTCAACTAGGTAGCAAAGGACAAAGGAGATGCTTATTTGCTTTGCCCCCAGTGGTTAAGTTACTCTAAGTCAAGGGATTGGTGATTTCTTCCTTTCTTTCTTTTTTCTTTTTTTTTTTTTTTGGTTTGGTGATTTCTATATTGTATACAATATCTAAAACAATATGAATATTTAATACTGATAACTACAGGTAAAAACAGTGTTACTACAGAATTTGGGGGAGGTTGATGCACAAAAAGCAGCAATAGGAAGAAATAGATAAATTCTTTTTTTAAATTAATTAATTAATTTTTAAAAAGATTTTATTTATTTATTCATGAGAGGCACAAACACACACACAGAGGCAGAGACACAGGGAGAGGGAGAAGCAGGCTCCCCAACGGGGAGCCCGATGTGGGATTCGATCCCAGGACCCTGGGATCATGACCTGAGCCAAAGGCAGACACTCAACCACTGAGCCACCCAGGCACCCCCAAAAAATAGGTAAATTCTGAATAAGCAAACCAAACAGTCTCATCGGGCAGAAGGATGTATATGGAGGTGTAGTCATTTTGCATAGGTAGGTATTGGGGTTTAAGATCCAAGCAAGAAGGCAAGCCTCTGTCAGGTCAATGGGATCCAGGTGAAGGTGGGGTTCAGAGCATGTGTTGAGTGTCAGGCTGAGGCTGCTTATAGGAAGGGCACATCCAGACTGATGTGCTCTTATAGGAAGACCACATCCAGACTGAAGTACAGACAGAATGGAAGCGCTGACACTAGGACAGGAGCTGCCTAGCCCCTGCCCTGTTTTGTTTTAAGTCTTGGTTTTTGGTAGAAAAATATTAGCAGGTTTTTCTTTACTCTCCAGAAGAAGGCCAGGTTCCGTAGGTGCCTGTGACTGGTCATTGCTCTATAGCCAAAGAACTAAGCTCTCCAGGAGGCCTGGCCAGTTAGACTGCTTTATTCCATTAACAGAGTACCTACCATGGATAACAAAATTAGCTTAATATTGGGGAAAACACAAATATGAGTTATAAAACATATCTCTTGGACTCAGAATATAGCCTGGTTATGGAAACATGACCTAAATGTGTAAAAAGTGAAATAGCACAAAAGTAATTCAGTTCAACAAGATGAAAGAGATTTTGCAAGTCAAAAGTGCAATTTGTGGCCAAATGGATAGTTATATGTAAGTGCCATAGGGAAAGAGCTGTGGGAATGATCACTGTGTTTTGGAGAGGTCTGGGAAGAGAAGGGATCTGAATTGTCTTGTCTATGAATACTTTGAGAGAAATTGTGAAGTTATGCCAGATGAGGGAATGATGAAAGAGTGTGGAGGTAGGACCTGTAAGAGACATTCTAGAAACAGTGAGTAAAACAGCTTAATTCTGTTCTAGTTGAAGTTGGAGAACGGTTACTAGTTGGAGATGAAGCCAACAAGGTAATTGAAATCAAATGTGATGGTTTTAAATAAAAGAGCCCTCCACTTGATCACATAGACACTATAGGGGTCATTGTATGTTTTTGGACCGCTGTACCTGGGTGGTGCAGGTGGTTGAGTATTCAACTCTTGGTTTTGAATCAGGTCATGATCTCAGGGTGGAGAGATCAGTCCCCTCATCAGGCTCTGCACTTCCTGCAGAGTCTGCTTAAGATTTTCTCCCCTTTACTGTTTGTGTTCTGTCTCTGTCTCCCTAAAATAAATAAATCTTTAAAAAAAATTTTTTTTTGGGCAGAGGAGTAACATGCTTAGATATATTCTAGGAAGATTAACCTGGTAGCTGAATATGGACAAATTAAAGGGTAAAAGACTGCTCAGGTAGACCAGATGTCTATGTTTGGTCTAGTCCTACCAGAAGGTGAGAAATGTTTTAACTATGGAAGTGGCAGCAAGAACACAAATAAAGAGATGGATACAAAAAGACATTTTGACAAGACTTAGCACATTCTTGTGCATGGATAAAAGAAGAATGATCAAAGCTAAATCCACATTTTTGGAACCAAGAGACTAGAAGAGTATTCTGTGAACAGAAAGGGGGATGTTAGAAAGGGGTGTGAGATGGTTAAATTTTTAGGAGAAGATAAGGGAGTTCAGCTTCGGAAGATAGTCTTTGATGTAGCAGGAGGCAGAAATATATTAATGGAAGGAAAGAGGGAGAGCCTGCCCATGATAAAGGCAGGAGTTGCCTGCATAGACATGACAGCTCAAACTGTTTGAATGAATGTCTTCCAGAGAGAACAGAATCAAAATGTTGGAAATGCCAACATTTTGAAGGAGGAAGAGGAAAAGGAACCACTGAGGCACACAGTGTGCAATCACACATTGGAGGAGGAGATTACAGATTCTCATAAGCACAGATAAGAACATCAAGAAGGAAGTTGTGGTCAGCATATCAGATGTTGCAGGAAGGTCAAGGGGAATAGGGGCTGAAAAAGGCCCTTGGGTTAGGCAATTAGGAAGTCGTTTACCTTTAAGAACACAGAACTATAGTGTGTGGATGTGCAGGGGTGGGAGGGAGCATAGATTAAGGAATGAGCCTGAAAGGGAAAGGGAGCATGACCACTGATTATAGGTGAGAAGAAGGAAAAAATTAAAGGGGAAGAGGATGGCTGTTACTCCTCTTGGCTTCTAAGTTGGGAGTGTGTGTGTGTGTGCACACACACATGAAGGCAGAAGAAAAAGATTAAGTCATTGATTCACTCGGCAAAACTTTATTAAGTACCTAGTCAGGACTTGGATCTAATTAACAGGGAGAAATTGAAAGCTGTAAGAGAAGGAGAGGACAGGGGAGGGAATCCAAAAGGAGGAATCATGAAAATGGGAGGATATCTTGGTGTTGGAAAGGAGAGACACAGCTTCCTCTGAGACCTGAGAGAAGGAAAAAAGGATGGGGGTGGATATAGATTCTGCAATGTTCTGAAATGAAGAGAATAAAGGTGGGAAGCAAGGTTGCTGACATTGGACTCCTGGACAAAGTGGAAGATGTCTGCTGGGAGAGGGAGGGTGGCCAGGGTGACAGGTGACAGGGTGGGAAGGAAAATGTTCAATGACCACTCCAGCTAATGCGAAGGAGTCAGAGACATGAACATAAGGGTGGCTAGATAGTGGTGCTTGACGGAAACCCAGCTGTCCTTGTGCTTCTATGAGAAATGTTTATCAGCTGCAGTTAGATGATGAGCAGTGTTTGTCTTTACTTTCTCAAGAACTTACCTTCCTCACTGTCTTATTTTTTCTTGGTAGTTTTCTTGACTTTTTTGTTGTTGTTGTTTCTAGAATCACCATAATTGTAAATCATACAACTATTCCAGAGTTATGGTCTTATAGATTTCTGAGGTTATCTCAATTGTGGCTGAGGTGTTGGCATGAAATAACAGTACTTTCTAGATAAACATATTAATAGATGAATTTAGCAGGAAAAGTTAGTGAGTGCCCACGAATGGTGCTACTTACTCCTCCCCCAAAATAAATAAATATTTTAATGTTATAAAACATATAAAATAAATGATCAGGTGTTTTGTTTAGGCCACCTAAATGAAAATATCAGACCGAAAAAAAAATTAAAAAAAAAAAAAATATCAGACCAACTGCTGATCTACTCAGCTCTACAGAATTCATTTAAGATGTCTAAGATCCCAGGGAGTACTTATGGTTCATCCAGAAGCTAGCACATCTTGAGTGGCTCCATGATTAGACCTATGTGGGAAGATGTTTCTTCAAATGAGCTAACCTGACAGAGTGTGTGACAAGGCGTAGTAGACTATGCGGGACAACTTCGTATATAACAGTTACCTGGGTCACCTAATACAGTTGGTTTTAGTAGGATTGCAGCCCAGTGAGAATTGAGGAAGAATCTGTTTCTATCATGAACAATATTTATAAAAATATAAGTAATGAACAAAGTCCTGATACTCTAATTCTGTATCTGAATCTTGATTGTATTCCTGAGTGATTCCACAATTCCCCCATCCCCCTAATTGTGGCAAGGCTGAACACCAGAACTCCTTGGCCCCACCCAAACTTGAGTGGCCAGAATGAGCTTGGGGGACGGGGGGGGAGAGGGAATAGATTCTCTTTCCCAACCTTGCTTTGAAGTAGAGGGAAAGTATTCTGTAGGACCCAAGCCATTGGCCAGAACTGAGATAAATCGTTGAATTCATTCATTCAATGGTGACTAAAATATTGATTTTTCCCTTTCTTTTTCTTGTAGGTATGGCCTCACATGTGCAAGTCTTCTCCCCTCACACCCTTCAATCAAGTGCCTTCTGTAGTGTGAAGAAACTGAAAGTAGAGCCGAGTTCCACCTGGGACATGACTGGGTACGGCTCCCACAGCAAAGTGTATAGCCAGAGCAAGAACGTACCACCTTCTCAGCCAGCCACCACAACCGTCAGCACCTCCTTGCCGATCCCAAACCCAAGCCTACCTTACGAGCAGACCATCATCTTCCCAGGAAGCACCGGGCACATAGTTGTAACATCAGCAAGTAGCACTTCTGTCACTGGGCAAGTCCTCGGCGGACCACATAACCTAATGCGTCGAAGCACTGTGAGCCTTCTTGATACCTACCAAAAATGTGGACTCAAGCGTAAGAGTGAGGAGATTGAGAACACAAGCAGCGTGCAGATCATTGAAGAGCATCCACCCATGATTCAGAATAATGCAAGTGGGGCCACCGTAGCCACTGCCACCACATCGACTGCCACCTCCAAAAACAGTGGCTCTAACAGCGAAGGTGATTACCAGCTGGTCCAGCATGAGGTGCTGTGCTCCATGACCAACACTTACGAAGTTTTAGAATTCCTGGGCCGAGGGACATTTGGGCAAGTGGTCAAGTGCTGGAAACGGGGCACCAACGAAATCGTGGCCATCAAGATCCTGAAGAACCACCCGTCATATGCCCGGCAAGGTCAGATCGAGGTGAGCATCCTGGCCCGCTTGAGCACGGAGAGCGCCGACGACTACAACTTTGTCCGTGCCTACGAATGCTTCCAGCACAAGAACCACACGTGCTTGGTCTTTGAGATGTTGGAGCAGAACCTCTATGACTTTCTGAAGCAGAACAAGTTTAGCCCCTTGCCCCTCAAATACATTCGCCCAGTCCTCCAGCAGGTAGCCACAGCCCTGATGAAACTGAAGAGCCTAGGTCTCATCCATGCCGACCTCAAACCAGAAAACATCATGCTGGTAGATCCTTCCCGACAGCCCTACAGAGTAAAGGTCATCGACTTCGGTTCGGCCAGTCATGTGTCCAAGGCTGTGTGTTCCACCTACCTGCAGTCCAGATACTACAGGTAAGAGTGCTTGCTCAGGGACAGGAGATGCCAAGGGCCCACTGGCGCTGCGTGGTGGTTGCTGGGGGGGGGTGGTGAATGACACTTCTCCAGGGTTGCCCTCAAGGCATCATCGTTTAGTCAGACAATTAGGACATGTATATGGAAATGATGGTTAGAAGCCACGTAAGAAGGGAGCCAGAATGCTCCTTGGCATAGATGTTCAGAGTCCGAAGGGATGCCTAGAGGCCAGGGTGCAGGGCTTGACAGGGGGGGGTTAGGTCCCCCGACACATAGGGAGGATCCAGACCTGGGCAGGCTGGGCCAGAGGGGCATGCATTACTGAAATCACTGCTGTAGGAACACCCAAGACTCACATGGAAGACAAGGAGGACACCTGCCCCCCGTTAGGCCACAGCAGGGAATCTGTGGGTAGTGGCTGATGGGATTGAAAGAATAGCTTGGAGCAGGGTGTCAGGGGGGATCTTAAATATCACACTAAGGGGTTGCAACCATGGAGCACGCACTGAGGTGCCGGAACAGGTAGCAGGGTGAAAGTGATGCTGGGAAGATGGCTTTTATGTCCCTGGGGAGGCAGGAGGGCAAGCAGAGGCCCAGAGGCCAGTCAGCCCCGCCTGCAGTAGAGAGCTCCAGATTTGGATTTGGTCAGGACGGAGGGAGGCCTGTGGCCACCCAGGCAGGGAGTGCAAAGCTTACGCTCCATCACTCACTCAGCAAGAACTCCAGCATGTGCTGGGCACCAGCATGCGGCACAATAGCCCTGGTCAGGCCCTCGCCATCCTGGAGTCTCCAGTGGACTGGTTCCCCACCTCAGCTGTGCGTCGGATGGGGGATGGGGTGGGGTGAGGGACAGGGTTGAAAACTAACCTGGCTTGGGTCCTAATCCCCACAAACTGAATCAGCCCTTCTGGGTGTGGGGTCCTGCATGGGTGTTTTCTAACAGCTTTTCTGGGGATCCCAGTGCGCAGCTGGGGTTTGGAGCAGCAGCTCTGTGGGGACCCAGATGAGAGAACACTGGCTTTAGAGTCCGAGAGACCCAAGGCTGGCCTGAATCCCCACACTCAGTAAGCTGTGTGGTGTAGCCTTGTTGCCTTGTTTCTCTGTGCCTTCACTTCCTCACCCATAAGCTGGGGAAGTCCGGTCACCAGCCTCAGGGTTGCTGGGACAGTGGACCGCAGTGACGCGGCCGGAGTGCTTCCCTCACTGGCCAGCTCGTGGTCAGTGCGTGAGGAGTGGAGAGAAATGGGAAGCAGAAGAGTCTGTTCTGGGGAGACATTGATGGGCTGTGCTTGAGGGGATGTCGAGCAGTCCAGTGATTGTGGAGGTTAGCAGGAAACATCCTAAAACTCCCATGAGAAGATAGCACTGGCACGCATTTAAGAGATTGCCACATAGGCCGTAAAACCAGAGTCCCAAGACTCATGTGCCTGAGCCCCTGTGCCCTGACACTCTGAACGTAGGTGTGCTTTCTCCACCCTTCCCTCTAGGCCACAGAGAAACGCTGCAAAATGGGCTACGTCACGTGGGCCCAGCTGACTGGTCACCTGTCCCCATAGCTGACCCCTTTACCCATCCTCAGCCTGTGAGTCTCGGTGGATAACCTCATGCCCCCTTTCCTGAGAGATCCGAGCCACAGGTCATGTCCCTCCATCCACGGGGACCCTGCTGTGGCTCTGCGCTGCCTCCCCTCCCTACCCCTACCCCTGCCATCTCCTGAGCTGCAGTGACCCTTCTAGGCTCTACTCTCATCCTTCCCCAGTGTTCCTTTCCCACTTTGTCCACCAGCTGCACCATCACCCCACCCCAGCTGAGGAGGAGCCTCTGCCGGCCTCTGCCTCCCCTCCTGCCTCCCTGCCAGCTCCAGGAGGGAAGGCTCTACTGCTCACCGTTGCTGTCTGTCCCTTAGCTCTGGAAGCACATGGAGAGGGAAGCCAGGAGCCCGGTGCTGTGGCCACAGTGGGGTTGGGGGGAAGGCTTGGACATTGCAGGAGAGGGCCCTGTGTGAACCCTGGGGGAAGGTTGAAGGAGGAGAATGTGCAGGGGTGAGACAGCCGGCACATGTTCTCTTTAGAAAGTGCCTTTCTTTGAAAGGTAGCTCT
Organism: Nyctereutes procyonoides; assembly: GCF_905146905.1. Classification (NCBI taxonomy): domain Eukaryota; kingdom Metazoa; phylum Chordata; class Mammalia; order Carnivora; family Canidae; genus Nyctereutes; species Nyctereutes procyonoides. The sequence goes on along the minus strand of NW_026575120.1, from coordinate 32,990,127 downwards.
GGGCTGCAGCAGCACGGGTCATCTTCGTGGATCACCAGCCCGGCTGCAGAGTAGCTGGTGCTCGGGCTTTTATTACTCAGTTACCCTCGGTTGCCATTTAGCAAACAGATACCAGTTTTATTCATCTCTACTAGAAACTAAGTATGGCAACTTGTAAAGAGACTTTCAAAAACTTTAAAAGGCAATGCACACTGAGGGCAAAACTTGATGTAAGTTGACTTTGGGAGTCTTTCTGTCCTCGCATCCTCATCTTGTGCCCCAGTGACACTTCCCACCCTTCTTCCCCCAGATGGTCTCTGCCCCTGTGTCTGGGACCCAGCCTCAGGGAGTCCGGTGGGTGCGGAAGGCTTGTTTGCAGATGGTCTCAGGGCACTCCTTAGCTCTCCTCTCCCTGTCTTCTACCTCTGGCCCCTGTACCCCCATTTCCCTCAAAGACCCTCCCTTTGGGTATGATGTCACCTCCTTCTTTAGATGACTGTTGCCTAAAATTCCAGGCAGGCTAACCTCTTCCTCCTCGTGGTCACCTTGGCCAAAAAAAAAGAGTGTCCTTTGGATCCCTATGATGGGCCTCCGTGCCCAGCTCTGGTCTCAAGGACATGGTCAACATGAACGCCACATTCTGTACCCTCCCCAGGCCTCATCTGAACCCCGGAGCAGTGTGCTACCATAGCAAGCAAGACAGGTGCTTGAGGACGGTCATCAGCTCTGCCTGTGCCAGTCCTAGCTGTCTCTGAGGGACAGCCAACTCCAGACCATGTTTATCATGCTGATTTTCCCAATTGCTTTGCCTCTTATGCGGGCAGGGGACAGGACAGGAGAAAACCCTCCAACTGTCCATCGTTTATCTGAGAAGGAAGACATTTTTCAGCCGCAACTTGAGACACTGTGCCTGTGTGAGCTGCCTGGGATAGGGAAGTGAACACTCTGTGGATCTAGCTTTCCATGGGGCCTGGGGTCCTCAGGGACCCCCTATGTCTGTACTGGATGCATCATCCACTGAGGCCTCTCACATTCAAAGGGGAGGAAACTTACATGTCCCTCATTGTAAATGGGACAGTATTAAATGTCTTACCGTGCTCTCTTCCCCAACAAGTGGCATGGAAACGGTATGACAGAGAAACGTTCCTGTCCTTGATCTGAGGTTCATGGAAAAAAAGGTGGTGTCACAGGGAGGGAACTCCAGCATTTGGTTGGCCAAGATTGGGGGCATATTCCTGTAGACGCAAGCCTGTGTTTTTTAGGAAACAGAGGCTCCTTTTTTAGTTTTTTACATATGATGCATGAGTATCCTCTTCCTACTTGACCTTCCAATCTGAAGGTCTTTTATGTAGTTAACTGCCAAATCGTGCCGTTTCTCAAACTGTATTGTGCATGAGAATCACCAGGAGGGCTTGTTAAGAACACATTTCCACCAAGATCCTGCTCCAGACCCACCAAATCAGAATTTCCAGAAGAGTACCCCCAGAGAAAGTCTCCACCCTGTGTGTGTACACGTGCACACGCCCACAGAGTTCAATGCAAGGAACTGCAAGTGAGCTTGTGCAGGGGGTCTTAGGCCCTTTCTGAGAAACACTGCTGGGGAGAAAGAGATTCCCTTAATGGTGTCACCTTTCACGTGCTCACACCCCCAGAAATGGAGTTGTAGGTAATCCTTGGTACTCCCGTTACCTCACCTTGGAAGTCCCTGCCATTTCCCTATGTGGGTCTACACTGATGCCAGTTTTTGTGGGGTTTTTTGTTGGTTTTTTTTTTTCTTTCTTTCTGTTTCGGTGGAGGGACAGCAAGCAATAAATTGATGTGGGGGGTATTTCCACTATTGGTGTGACCAGGAAACTAAAAACAAGACCAAATATTAAGCTCTACTCTCCGGGAAAACAAACAAAAAGGCATACCATTCAGGCAAAGGATAGTCAGTGATTAAAATGTGTAGATTTTCTTGTTTCTGCTCTGGACTGTTCAAAATACCCTATCTAGACTTAATTTAGAATACTTAAGACCATTACTGAGACCTCAAAAAAATGGGCATAAGATTTAGAACATCATAAATGTCCACTAGTCTCCATCTTCAGAATAATCTAACCTATTTTTGTCTGATTCTTTTGGTTGCAGAGATTATCTTCAGATTGGATACATGGTTGCTCGAGGGAGAGTGGAGATCTGTTTTAATCCAATTCATTAGTCATTCACTGGGGCCTACTGTGTGTCCTGTGGTAGATGTGCTGTTCACTGGCACCTACTGTGTGTCCTGTGGTAGATCTGCTAATGGGAAGGAAGTAAAGGAAGATCTCTAATCTTGAGTTTATGGTCTCTCTGAAGTGATCGAGGACACAAACAAATCCCCTAGAGTATAATTCTCATGCTATGATATTGCAAATGTTTGATCACTCTGTAGATATTCATTGAGCCTGTAGGGGACAAATCATGAGAAAAACCAGTTAGAGAAATTCAAAGTCAATGAAAAGACTTTGCCAGAAGGGTTAATAGGGAAGATTTATTGAAGGAATCTTGAGGTGGGTCTTACAGGCAGTGAGAGACCGTGGTGAGGGAGCCTGGGAGCCCCCAGGATTGACACAAATAAGGGAAGATGGTGATATCTGGAAAGAGTTGAAGTCTTGGGTCAGAAAGTAAGGGTTAGGGGAGTGAGGTCTAATAGGGGAGAATATTAATATAGGTGTTGGCTTGGATCTAACAAGAGTAATTTAATGAAGTTAAGGATGTTAAGGAAGTTTAAGCAAATGGAATGGGAAAAAAAAAGTTGGGGGAACCTAGAGGCTAGGAGACAATAGTAGTTCAGGAATAAAAGGCAGAGGCCTTGGATTATAATGCCCATCCCAACAGTATAAATGAGAACACTTTCAGTGCTTTGAACTTTCCAGGTACTGTGACTGCGTAATTGGCCCAGAGGGGATAGTTTTCTGTGTTTGTTTTGCTCTCTTTTGTTTATTGACTTTGCTTTCTCTAAAGCACAATTCGGAAGTCTGGTCTCTTTGGAACCTGGTGTCAAATTCCACCCCTGCTACTGAGTGATAGGTTCCAGAGGGGGAGTCGGGAGGCTCCACCCCAGTGCTCGCCCTGTGTGTCCCCAGCTGACTGTGTTCCACTGAGTCATTGGTGAACGTCAGAGTGAGCCATCCACACTCCTGCATCTGGACCCCATTATGACCAAGGCCTGTGTTGGGACATATGGTTGGTCAGAGTTGATGGTTTGTCCTGTGGTCACGGGACTGTTTTTTCTCCTGTGGGTTTAGCTTGACCTCCTCAGCCCAAACTGGGAGCCCTCCATAATCTCCTCCCTATCAGTTGGGGACAAGGGGCATGGCACATGCCAAAATGCCATACTCTCACTTCAGAAAAGGGGCACAGCTTCATAAAGCCATAAACATCAGTAGCTTCAAAAATTGTGTAACTTGTGCAGATAATAAAGTATAAAGGGAAGGGTGCCTGATTAGAAGTTAGGTTTGATTGAAAAGAAGAGCCCTGTAAGCAATCACATTGCAGGCGTTAGCTTTCTCAATTAATTTACTTTTATTGCTAGCTGATAATAACAGGAAAAGGCCCTAGTTTACACTTTGAGGATATTCAGTGAAATATTCAACCCACTGACAATCTCATCCACCCAGGGAGACGGTGATAAACATGTGAAAGCTTTTCGGTTGCAGCTTTGCTTTTCCGAGGAGAAGTAACCAGTAAGTCATCTGGCTGTTAGATTATCTTCAGTTTCCCTTTACTTGTCTCTAGGACCTTGAACTGTAAGGTGAAATAATTTGAAATTAAAATTTTCTTTAGCGGGAAGCTAGAGTGGGAAGCTTTGCATATACTTGAGTATATCTGCCCAGGTGCCCCCTTCCCTCCTGCACACACATGCATGCTCACACCCATATGCAAGTACTCACACTCACAAACACAGTAGCACAGCATAAGCCCATGCATGGCATACGCAGATGTGAGTGTCCACCACAGCATCACATGGAAGGAGACACACAGACATGCAGCAGACATGCATGTACATGCAAGGACACACACACACCTTCCATTCAGAGACACGGAAGTAACCTGCACCCTCACAAACCATGTGAGCACACCTGAGCAACCTCACAGAAGCTGTGTCCATGCCCCAGAAAGTTGGCCCAGTTTCCTGCCTTGCAGCAAGGATACCTGCTATACGTCCAGGACAGTGGGCAGTGCGCCTGGAACCACTTTGGAGCCCAAGGTGTAAACCAGTTGTTTCCAAAGTGTAATCCAAGGATCCTCCTACTACAGAACCACGCGGGTCCTTCTCAAAAATGCAGAGTCCTTGGTTGCAAAACAAATCTAATGAGGCTCTCTGGCAGTGGGGCCAGGTGCCATGCATTTAAACAAACTCTACGGCTACCTCTGCTATTAAAACTACATTACTGAGGTACAATTGGCATACAGAAGGCTGTGTGTAGGTAATGTGTGCAGCTTGATGGGTTTGAAGATAAGTATATACCATGAAACTATCACTACAGTCTATGCCATAAACCGATCCAGCAACTCCACAAGTTCCTCCCCACCCTTTTTATCCAACATCATCATCATCATCATCATGATTTTATCCTTTGAGAACTGTGGCTCTAGATGGTGGGGCTTGCAGAATCTGTCACCTTTCCACCCCTTGGCAGGTGTACCATGTGCCCTGTCGAGATGGGAGAAGCAGAGCCTCCAGTGACACCTGGCTTTGAGCCATGGATCATTCACCTGAGTGGCTGACAACCCCTCTCTGGGGCACAGTTGGTACATTGCTTGCAGTCAGACCCCTTTATGCCGCAGCACTGGTGACAGTGAAGATCCCAAAATAGTTGGTAAGATAGGAGAGGGTGTGTGTGTTGGTGAACTGGGAAGCAGGTGGTTAGGAAGAGGTGGGCTGCTTGGGTGGGGGAGATAGCAGATGAGCAGCAGAGATGACAATGTATGTCACTCTTTGGGTGATTTCCAGTAGACATAGCACTTACTGCCGGGTGGCGACCAGGCTCTCCCTGTAGCCACAGCTGGGTTTGGAGCTATAATCCCCATTTATGCATCGAACAAGTAATTTTTTGAATTCCGAAGATGTGCCAGACACTGTGCTTTGTGCTGAGGTTTGAAGAAATGAGTAGGAGTGCCTTCAACTATGCAGTTCTGCCCCCAAATCTGTAATGGAATGAGCTGTCCTAGGGGAGTCAGTGGTTGGGTGTGCCAGGCTCTGCTGTCCTTGCCCACCCAGTGTAGACATCTCTCATTAAACCAAGAGGGGAGAGGGTACAAGATAAGCCTGGAGTCTCCTTTCTCCTTTCACCTTCAGCCCTTTGGGCTGCTGGCTGATCTTAAAGCTAGATGGAGGGTCGGGGCTCTTGGTCTTGGTATTGGCCTGTGGCCCTCATTCCCAGGCAGAGACAGAGATGGTGGCTTTGTGGTAATGAAAGTCTTAGGTTGGGGATCCCCAAAGCCAAGACAGAGACAGAGCTTGGGTGCAGAGAGCCCTTTCGGGAGAAGATCTCAGAAAACAGGAGCAAGGGAATGGGGAAGTGATACCATAATTAGGGGGCTGCCCCGTTCTACCTCCAAGTAGCCCACTGAAGGCCTTTGGGATTGGGCCCCAGAGGGTAAGAGGCTGGGGCTCTGGTCCCCGAGAGGTTGAGGTCCATGGACCTTTGTGCAGGCCAAGCTGGTGTGAGGACTGGGTGGGCTAGGGCAGACTGAGAGGAGGCTGAAGCAGAAAAGCAAGGTAGGTGGTGCATGACGGCGGCTGAAATCAGAGGGAACGCAATACATGCCCTGGAAGGGCCCAAGGTGTGTGCTGCAGCACTCTGCCCAGATCTCCGGGTCCTCCCCACCAATTACATGTGACCTGTTTTTAAATGGAAAGAGAATAAAAGGGAACACCTTTTCAAGCAAATTTAAGGAATATATAGGCCAAGAATTCAGAGTTGAACTCTAAACTTTGGTTGTTTAGAAGTTGAAGATCTGATAAAAGCTAATTTTTTTTTAAACTAAAATTAATGAATCTTGCCAGCATCCCACCCATTTGTAGCTGGTGAAGTGCCAGCTGGAGGTGGGAGATGGGTTGGGCTCTGGAAAAGAATATCCGGGGGCCGGGGCTTGAGGACCTTAACATGGGAGCTTGTCAGAAGCAGGGGAGGGAGGTGGCAGGAGCTGCTCTTCTCCCTGTGTTCTGCACTCACGGGCAGTAGGTGTGCTGGCACCATTCCCTATGGCTCCTTTGTTGAATGAGTGAATGGCACCAGTGTCCCCGTGTGTCTTAGCCCAGCTCACACTGCCACACGGCAGATGCCCTCATTTGCCTGATTTCTTGCGGTCTTTCACTGGTCACCTAAACCCCAGGCCCCTGGCGTCCAGGAGCTCCGAACCCTGGACCATACGGGACCCCAGTAGCAGCCCCCTGGGAGTGTACACATCTCACCAGAAACATTCATTCCCATCTTGCCTTTCCACCTGTGAGATTTCAATTTAAAACCTGAAGACAGCTGACTCGGCTTTTAACAGATTAGTTCCCTGAAATCAGCCAACATCTGTCATGTCCCATTATACCTTTGCAGAAAATTAGAAGTGACTCCCCTAGCATGGAGCAGGGGCTGAGCACAGCACGATCCGACTGGAGAGCCTTGAGGGTGTGAAGATGGTGCCGTCCTCTGGGCCTCTAACCTCTTATCAGCCTCTCCATCTGGGGGACTTTACACCCATGCTAGACAGGACTCCCTTAACTTAGTCATCCTACCTGTGAGCTTGTGAACAAAGATTTCCTGCGGAGAACGGGGCTGCTCGTACACTGCTCCACATGTGCTCAGCACATGCGAAGCCCTCAGTAATTGTTAGCGGCTAATATTTTTACTGCTACTACTGTTATCATTGTCATTATTCTTCTCATCATTACCGTATGTGGCAACAGGCCTGGCTTTGAATTCCAGCTCTACTACATTATAGCTGTGTGACTTTAGGCAAGTTCCCATGCCTCTCTGAGCCTCATTCTCTTCTCCAATAAGGGAAGAATCACAATGGCTGCAGAAGCTGTTATGGAGACTCGATGAGGGAGCAGCCTGTGTCTGATGCACCTGTGTGTACCTTGCCCCCCGGCCTGGGGCGCTTCTCATGACCATCATGCTTTCCCCCTTGGGCTCCCTTCACAACGTGCGTCAGGTGTAGCATCTGTTTCACTTGGTCAGTGTGTCACTAGTGAGCAGCATCCCCAGTATTCCCAAGCTTCCGGGGATCACGCACAATTTCTTTTTCATCTCTGTAGATGTGGAGGCCAAGCACGTGCTTTACTTTCAGTCGGTGCCAAATTGAAGGAGGGCCTGCGTGCTGGAGCATGGTTGGTGGGTTTCCTCCAGTGTCAGGAAGGGACAGTATCCAACTCAACAGTGAAGGGGTCAGCATTTGAGGAGAGGAGTGACATCTCCCCCTCTGAGTTGGGAAAGACAGGTGACAGAACTGTTTTGGCTTGGCAAGAAAGGCGGGGGCGCTGTTCCTGACTTGAGGGCACCGGCACCATCTGTTGCCATCCTGCTGCCGCCACTGGTGAACATGAGAACAGCCCTGAGGTCCTGCACTCTTCAGGCTGGACACAGAAGCCCCAGAGTGGGGAACAGCACGCTGGAAGCCTCATAAAGTTAGATTGCATCTGACACCTGCTGTGACTTCCTGCATCCTACTCCCCATCTCTGCCCACATCACGAGGGTCAGGGAGCCAAGAATGGAGTGATGTTGAGAGACTGTTCAGAGACCCCCTGCAGGTGTGTGTGTATGTGTGTGTATTGGTATGTATGTACATGTGTTGGATGTGAGTAGTTTTGGTGTGGGTGTTGGATTTGTGAGTGTATGTTGGTGTGTGTTGAATGTGTGTCTAATGTGTGTGCATTGGATGTGTGTGTGTGTTGAATGTGTGTTTGGTATTGTGAGTACTGGTATGGGTGTTGGTGTGTTGGTATGTATAACTGTATTGTATATGTGTTACATATGTGTGTGTTGGTGTGCTTGTGTGTAGATACTGGATGTGTGAGTGTGTTGCTGTGGGTTTATTGTGTGTTGAATGTGTTTGGTGTATGTATTATATGAGTATTGGTGTGGTATATGTTGGTGTGGATATGTGTTACTATGAGTGGGGATGTGTATCTGTGTTAGATGTGTGAGCGTGTGTTGACAGTGGGTATATGTGGGTATTGGATATGTGAGTGTGTTGGTGTGGGTGTTGGGTGTATGAGTATGTTGGTGTGGGTGTGTGTTATATTGGTGTCGGTATGTGTTGGCCTGTATGAGTATGTGTTGTGTGTGTTGGATGTGTGTGTGTATTGGTGTGTGTGTGTTCGATGTTTTGGAGTGTGTGCATTGGATATATGAGTATTGATGTGGGTATATATTGGTACAGGTGTGTGTTGGCATGTATGAGTGTGTGTTGGATATGTGAGTGTGTGTTGGGTATGTGTGTGTGTTGGATGTGTGAGTATTGGCATGAGTGTGTGTTGATGTGGGTATGTGTTGGCCTGTATGAGTGTGTGTTGGGTGTGTTGGTATGTTGGATATGTGAGTGTGTGTGTTGGATGTGTATTGGCATGTGTGTTGGTAGAGGTGCGTGGCAGCAGATAGACTGGTCCGTGGGATCCCCCGTATGTGGCGCCCCTTCTGGTCCTGTTCCTTGTGACTGGGGACGTGTACTCTTTAGTCTCACACAACCTCATTTATGTAAACGAGGACCGTAAAATAAAAGTTCCATGGCCAGAACACCAGGGACGTTGTTCGTCCTCCATTGACCTCCAGTGAGGGAGTTCTAGCTCTCTTTTTTGTCAATTAGAACTTCTATTGGCAAATAAAAATGCACCAAGTAGTGACCCCCTAGAATATAAATAGACTTGGCTCTGAGCTCAGATGTCCTCTCTTGTGGAAGTGGACTATCCACCCTGAACAGCAGCAGGATGGTCTCGCGATGGGAGAGCTCTGTGTCCTGCTCGTGGCAGTGGAGCCGCAAATCCACATGAGGACTAAGAACTCAGGCTACTTACATCAAAAAATTAAATTAAAATGTTAGAAATAAAACCTTTAAATCTGTTTACCCTTCAAGACCTCTTAAGGAAATTGTTGATGCCATTAAACCCTTAAACCTTATCTTGCCTGGTTTTTCTTCCTGTTTTTGTTGTGTTGTGTTGCGTTGGGGCAAAAGAGATAAATTTGTTCATCCTGTCACAGGATGGCCAGCAGGGTAACAGTCATTTCTGGCAATGGCCGGATGGGGGAACCCATGGAAACAGCTTCGGGGAATAAACAGCTGCCGGGGCCGGAAGCACTTCTATCAGGCTGTCTCTTTATTCTGTGCATTGCTTCGTGTATAGGTCATAGACTTGTCCTCTAAAACTTCAGGACAGTGACCGCCAGGAACAGAGAAGTGACACTCTGTTCCTTCTGAAGTGTCAAGAGTCCAGAAAGAAGATTAAGTCTCTGTGGAGAGCGGTCATCCAGCTTTATTATGCCTACAGGGTCCTGCCTTTGGCTGTCCCGTTTTTGTGGCCATGACCAGCACACCCATGTGTGAACCAACCCGATTGTCCCCAAACCAGCTTTTCCGTGTGGTGGGCCTCCCGTTGTGAGGAGATGTTCATGCTTATTACAGGGTAGTAGCTGGTTTTGCAGGGATTTTCTTGTGTCCCCCACAGAGAGGGCGTTCAGCCATCTTGGATGCAGAGGGTTGTCTCGCCTGTGTCTGAGTGTCAGACCTTGGAGAGGGGCCCCTGTCCCCAGCAGTCATCCCAGGCATGACAAGGCCAGTTCTGGCAGCAGGACCCAGGTCATGCACCCCAATAACTGGGCCATGGCCCAAGGCCACATGCTGGGCACAGAGCCACGTTCCTTCTTCTCCCTCCCCACTGACAGGAGCTTTTCACTTGCTCCTTTGGATAAACGAGAGGGTCACCAGCATGTGAACATCGTGTCACTGTGTCCTCTGCAGCTCAGAGCAGCCAGTTTAAGATACAGGTCTTCTGCTGTGGCTCTCCTGGCAGTGAGAGGTCCGCTGGTTTGCAGATTTGAGCTCGCGGCTGCACTGCCCGTTTGCCTCGTCCCTGTTACACTACTCAGGCTGCTCTCTCTGCATTAGGTCCAAGGAGCAATGGGCTAGCCTTCCTTGCTCTTGAACATTCTCTTTTAAGATGCTCCCCACATCTCCTTCCTTAATTCCCTGCCCTTCCTCCATTCCCTGCTCTGGCTCCCACCTGAATTCCTAACCTGGAATTCAAAGCCCTGAGTCCCAGGGCCCCAGCCCTCCCCTCACCCCATGTGGCCTCAGTGTCTGCCAGGCAACCTACACTGCCACCTTTGCTTAGACTTTCCCCCTGCCCTCCACGCTACCTGGAGCCCCAAGCCCAGCCCTTGTGAAACTGCCATGACCGGAAGTGATCTCTCCCCTCCTCAAAATGTTTGGATTTAGTGTAATCTGCCTTGTTAGTCATCCGTCCATCTGATCTTCAAGGAAATTGTACACTTCCTGGGGCTAGGGTCTGGCTCTTCAACCCCGTGGAAGAATCAGGGCTGATGTTATCAACTGGTTTTATGGTGAGCTAACACCACTAGCCACCTCTGGCTCAATCTAGGGAGATGACAGGGGGATAGACCTGGGTCCTAGCATCCCACCAAATGCGGAACACAGGGTGAGTCTCTTAGCCATTTCCTCGGCTTCTGGATCCCATGATGTTCTGTGAAGGCGTTGGAACCCATGAAGGTCTCTGTATGTGTGCGGTACTGTGTCGAAGCTTCACACAGCTCCCCTGAGGCTTGTGTGTGTAGGTTATTAATTCTGATGTTCCTGGCTCTTCCTTTTTCTTCTCTTCCCTCTACGTGTGTTCCCAGGGTTCTCCGGAGCTAATCCAAGTGGACATACCAGCAGTGATGGAAGTCTTAGACACCATGTACTTAGGGCAGGAGCGGGGGGAGGACACAGCTAAGCAAGAGCCCAGCTTTCTGAGTGTTGTCCATTGATTGCTTTTCTGTCCTGTGCCAGAGCTGCCCCTATAAGAAACGTCTCCATGGGTGACTCTCGACTTGGGGCCATGCAGATCCAAACAAGGTTTCTGCTGGTGCTAACAAGCTGTGAGATTGAAGATAGATTTTCTTTGAGAAATGGGCCATTTAAAGTTTTTTTTTTCCCAACTTCTCATGTTTATATTCCGTGTCATGGTTCAAATGGAAAGGCACCCATTTTCATCTCATTGCTTTTCTTTATAAGCTCCATTCAGCAAGTAATATGGAACACGGACTGTGTGCAAAATACAGCGGACACCAAGGGGACACTGCGCTTGGATCTGGGGAGGGTCCTGTGGCATCCTTGGAAAGAACATCTCTTCTGAGCATACACATTTAAATGACAGCCTCAGAAATGGAAGGCACCAGAGAAATTAGCCCAAGGGCCAAGTGGACCAGACTTTCTCTGGGACGGGAAAGTGACAATCTGTATTTGCCCAGGCCTATGGGTATTATGGTCATTCATGTTTTGAGTATTCCAGGAATGTGGCTTTGTGTGACCATTATCCTAACTCTGAAGGTGGTTCAGAGAGCATGAGCATCCTTGTCTCACTGTGGGGTCAGTGCCTTGTCTGGGGTCACACGTGTGTTGGTGACCAACCCACAAGTGCAGCCTATGTCCATCCAGATGATTCCCCACTGAGGACCCTTGGAACGCCGAGGGATGCAGAGGGACAGCCTCTAGCTGCTGTAGGCAGGCCGGGGCTTCTGGGTAGGCTGAGAAATGCGTTTGCTGTGAGCAGTCTCCTGTCTGTCGTCCTGCCCTCCCCACCCTCCTACAGACAGGCGTCCCGTCCTCTAGAGAGTGCCGAGGAGCCACAATTCCTTGTCATGTTGGGAGTCCCGAGCAGAATGTGTGCTCTGCGTGGACACTGTGGATTTACATACCGCTTGGTGTTCTTTGTTGCTCCCTCCCTGTCCTAGTGGTAGTGAAACGTGGTGTCCTTGACCCTGGACAAGACGATGTCCGCACCCACTGTGAAATGAACACGCTCAGGTCAGAGGCCAGATGGCACGGGCACACAGCCACCACGCACATGCGCACCCGGTCTGCCAGGGCGTGCCACACATCTGCACATTACCCCACAGTGGACACGGGCATCGGGTCAGTCTTGGCCCCAAGAGCCTACCCTAAAACTGAGGACAGGATGAGTGCGGCTAACCATGATGCTAAAGTTCAGGCCCTGCAGGCTCCTGTACTGGGAGGGACCACCCTGCACAGGACAGAGGGACCCGCACTACCCAACTCGGGGCCCGCCCTGCCCGCTGACAGCAGGGTGTGCTGAGCCTCACACCCCCCTGCTTTCCCATAAAACTTCTCCCTGCACCAGATCTGACTTCTCGCTATGGAAGGCAGACACATACGGCTCAAGCGTGGTCGTGTTCTCCAGGTACCAAAGAGGAAGCAGGAGAGACTGTACATATTCACGTTATCCCTCTTTCCATCTAGCAGGCAAGACTCACCACCCTTAAATACTTTCAATTTTGCCTGCACAGCATGTAAATTGCTGGGTTTGTTTTGCCACAGAAATTGAACATTTCTAATGAAACATGACAACACTATCTTTCCTAGCAGGTAGGAGGGGAGCACTTCTGCAGGAGATGTGCTCCCCACCACCCTTGGGAAATGAGATGGTGCCCAGCGCTGGTGAAGGGAGGTGGAGGACTCCCAGCTCTCCGGTGTCTCCTAAACAGGCTGCTGGCCACCCCAACTACCTTGCCTTAACGGACTGGACGCCACCGTCCATGAGACAGGCCATTGGAGCAGATCGAGGAGGGCTGTGGTGCTGAGTGCTATGCGCAGTTATTGTTTTTCTTATTAATTATAACCGTCCTTCAAGGACTTAGGCTTCATTTCCCTATTCACCTTTCCCTGGCCACTCCGCTCTCCATGCATCTCTCCCTCGTCTGTTGCAAATTCTCTCTGCATTTAAAATCTGTATTTTATGCCTTCTTGCATTTGAGAGAACTTTTGGACTTACATTTGTTTTATAATTTGTCCTGGGTGTTAGTCTTGGGCAACCAGCTAGACTGTAAATGTCCTGGGTGTCCGTTCTGGTGATTAACATATTCTCCATACTTGATCGGGGGAGTTGAGGATTAGAGATTTCACAAGGCCGGTTAAAGGAAAGCTGTTCTATAAATCCCCTAAGCCTTTCATGAGCTGCAAAGGTCAGCAGTAATGAAAATCATTTCAGGAATTTTTTTTTAATAATTTAGGTGTGTTTAAAAAGCTTTTTCAGGAACCTTCATACCTTGCTAGTGGGAATGCAAAACAGTGCAGCCACTGTGGAAAACAACTTGGTGCTTCCTCAGAAAAGTAGAATTTCTATACAGTCCCCACAATTCCACTTCCTAGGTCTGCACCTGAGAGGATTGAAAGCAGGGACTCAAACAAATAACTTATACGTTATGTTCGTAGCAGCATTTTTCAATAGACAAAAGGTGGAAACAGCCCAGTTGTCCATCAGTGGGCATATGTAGGAACAAAATATCCATCTAGGGACGCCTGGTGGCTCAGTGGTTGAGTGTCTGCCTTCGGCTCAGGGCGTGGTCCTGGAGTCCTGAGATCGAGTCCCACATTGGGCTCTCTGCAGGAAGCCTGCTTCTCCCTCTGCCTGTGTCTTTGCCTCTCTCTCTGTGTCTCTCATGAATAAATAAATAAATAAAATCTTTAAAAAAAAAAAAGTCCATCTATACAACGGAGTATCATTCAGCCATAAAAAGGGAGAACAGTTGGCCATTTGAACAATGTGGAGTTAGAGGCACTGACCACCCCCTCAATCAAATCCACATATAACTTTCAGCTCCCCCCAAAACTAAACTACCAAAAGCGTACTGTTGGGGCACCTGGGTGGCTCAGCCAGTTAAGCATCCTGCTCTTGATTTGTTGGCTCAGCTCTTGATCTCAGAGATCAAGCCCTAGGTCGGGCTTCATGCTGGGTATGGAGTCTGCTTGGGACTCCTTCTCTTTCCCTCTGCCCCCTGCCCCAAAGCCTACTGTTGACCAAAGCCTTACCATTAATATAAACAGTCAACACGTTTTGAATGGTACATGTATTATGTACTATATTCTCATGGTAAAGTAAGCTAGAGAAAAGAAAACGTCATTAAGCAAATCATAAAAAAGAGAAAATACATGTATAGTGCTATACTTTATAAAAAAAAAAAAAACAAAAAAAATCCACACGTAAATGGAGCCATACAGTTCAAACCTGTGTTGTTCAAGCCTGGGCTGTACTAATACGTGCTACATGTGGACAAACTTCCAAACTGGGCCGAAGAAGCCAGACACAACACATGTTGTTGATTCCCTTTATATGAAATGTCCAGAACAGATGAATTTATGCAGACAGAATGCAGATTGCTGGTTGCCAGGGCCTGAGGGAGGAGGGGGAACCACTGCTGGTGGAGAAGGGGTTTTACTTCTGAGCGGTAGGAATGTTCCAGAACTAGAGAGAGGTGATGGTTGCCTCATGTTGTGAGGTTACTAGATGCCACCAAATGGCTTGCTGTAAAATGGTTCATTTTATGTTCTGTGGACTTCACTTCAATAAGTTAAATATTTAAAAAGAAGAAAGAACTTTTGTAGGCTGAGGATTTGGAATAGGATGGGATTTTACTATGAATCGAGATTGAAGCCCTTTTGGATTTATTAGTACATTGGACCTAGAATTGTTAAAAAAAAAAAATGCCAGCTAGAATAGGAGTGGTTTTGAGAGCTGTATTCGTGCACCAGCTATAGGAATGGATTGAAAAACCCTTACAAAAGCAGAATTTTGAGGATGATTTATACTTCTCTGGTGCTAGGCTGAAACACTAGAGTAAATTGGGGGTTTTCTTTTTTCATTGTCTTGGGAAGAAAAGAAACAGCTTTATCCTAGCTGTCTTTGTGGCCTCCAGGCACCCTGGCGTATGAAAGTGGAGGTTAGTGGTGCCCTGATGAACGCGAGATTACCTGAAGGCCGGGCGCCATCTGCACAGTGAGCCAGGAATTCCCAGCGTCTCTGTGGGGTGTGTGTGTGTGTGTGTGTCCCCTTTTCTCTCCCTCCCTCTCTCCCTCTCCCTCTGTCCATTTCTCTCTCTCTCTCTCTCTCTCTGACTCTCATTCTCCCTCTGTCTTCTAAAGAGAACTAATCCTGGTCTGGGGAAAAAAAAGACCTTTGTTTATGATATTTTAGTATTCCCAAAGTATACGGTAGAGCTGATTTTAGAGTTGGCAACCCTGAAATAAAGCTCCAGTCCTGCCCCTTCCTGACTCTGCGTTCGTGGGCAGGTTACAAAGCCATCCTGTGCCTAAGCTCTGTGGGTCCCCATGCTAGGGAGACTGACGCCCTCGTACGGACGTGAGGACCAAGTGAAGCACCCACGCAGGGCCTGTGGAAGCACCCGGAAAGCATAGCCTATGAAGCAGGTGTCACCTGTGGAGTGCTGACTCCAGGGGGTCCCTTCAGTCTGGTGTCTGGTCCCCGGTGTCACATACTTCCTTTGCCCTGCCACGCTGGGGAGGTGCAGAGTACCTGGGTCTTGTTGGGTCTCTCATCAACTGTCTTCCCGGGCCGATAAAGACTCCGGCCTTTCCACCTTCCCCAGCCCTGGGTTCCACAGAGATAGTGCTATTTTATTCTCCTGGGCCTTTCGATGAGAAAGAAATTGGCGTATTACCACATGTGGATCTGCATATTGTGTTCTTTCTCTGCTGCTATCGAGAAAACCAACCAAAGTTCAACAAACGTGACATTGTCATTGGCTTTCCGGGCACCGTCTCCTTGCCTCAGCTGTTACCCTGCAGTACGCTGTCCCCTTCTGGCCGGTTCGCCCACGTCTTAACCAGTCACACGTCCACCCTTCTCCAGATCTTGATTTGTTGTTCCTTCTCCTTCCCCCTTCATCGGGAGGCAGTTCCTGGACACCCACTGTAGCAAGGCGGCGCGCTGTAATGAGCATGAGGAGGCCCTTTCCCTCGAGGACAGTGAGAAATCACTGTGATCACAGAAAAGCTCTATTAAGGGGGCTAAGATTTCATTAAACTCTGTTTCAGTAGCCATTTTTCCCCCAGTCTCGCTTCCCCATAATTTTGGGTAATTTGTCCAAAACATCTTTCACAGGGTGTATTTTGTGTCTATTTGTAAATCTCCCGGCCCTAAGTTTTTCTCTGGAGTGTGTGTGCCTTCTCTTCCTGGAAATCTGTACTGGTTGTACCAAACAGCTCCACTTTATTCTGGTGCCTCGCCTTCCTCTGGCCTCCTGGAAAACTTTTTTAATGTCCCCCAGCTCAGATATATCCCTTTCTGTTTCATGGATACAGAACTTCCCTCCCTTGTGGCACAGATGTCACGTAATTGGGTTGGCATTATCAGCGCCATCGCACGGGTAGGTGGCCCTAGGAGGTGGTGTGGAGAATCCCCCAAGGCCACCCAGCCAGCCGGTGATGAAAGGTAGCCCTGGACCTCTCAGTGGTCGTGCACTTATATTTAGGCCTTTCTCTCCGATTTGGGGCTGCCCACTGTGCTGGTCACTTTGATGACAAGGACTGCTGTTCACTGGAAACCAGGCTACAAGCAGCCTCCTCCTTAATGACCGAACACATGTGGCTGCTGGCAGTGGGAGACAGTATGAATATTAATAAACTATATTTCACTTTTATTGCTTTTTTATTAGGTTTTCATGGAGATGGTGTTTGTGAGTGAAGTCCAGGCGCTGAGCTAGAGACAGGCGTTTTGTTTTCTTTACAAAATGGCGAACCCCGCAGCCAGAGGCAAGGGTGTGCTAGGAGCAGCCAGGTAGGAGAAATGCCGGTCACATGGCAGGCCATATAGAAAGGGAGGAGCCTGTGAATTTTTATACTGTAACTGTCGACTGTCGTCTGAGGCAGATAAGTACCACCGTTCAGCAGGTCTGCAGGGGATTTCTCACGTGGCTCCAGCTGCGCCCCTCCCCATAAGTGACTCTGACACCCGCCTCCCCTGGGGTTGTCATGGGAGTGTCCCCTCCATTGGACCCCACGGCCCTCATCCAACCACCCTCCCTCTGCTCACCTGACACCTTTCTGCCAAACCAGAGCAGTCACAACATCCCCCATCTCTCATGGCCTACCATCCATCTCTATTCTTGTGTGACCATGGCTGTGCTGGCCAGCAGGGAATGAGAGACCTGTCCCGACCCCTGAATCCAGGCTGGTGGCCCTTCGAGACCCAGGTAGAGCAGGACAGCGTTCCGGTGTGGCTCCAGAGACAGGAGGTGGTCCTGTGCTGGGACAAGAGCCATCCCTCAGCATGTGCCTTCAATCTTGCCCTGCAGGACACTCTCCAGAGCTCCGACCTGAGTGTGGCTGGGATGTGTCACTGTCAGGCCACATCATCTTTGTGGTGGAGATGGGGATATTCCTCCTTGGGCCGGGTGACATACCTTGAGTCTGGGTCAGCTTGTGAGTGCGTGTCTCTCAAGCGGGGACCATGACTGGGAGAGCTACAGGGGACAGTTGAGTGAACATACTTATTTCGTGAGTCAGGAAGATCAGATGCATTTCTGCTAACTTGAAATCAAATAGTCTGCTTCACCCAAAGTGCTGAGTAATGGAGAACACTTAGGTTTAACCGTTCTTGATTACTTATTGAATGGGGGGCTGGGAAGTATGTTCCTGCTTCTTCCATTGCAGACTCCATCTCCATTTAGAATTAATTACTCCCTAGAAAGACTGTACCCTTTGTGCACACAGAAGTTGCTTGTTTTTAGAATCGAGTTATTACGCCTTGCATGTCTTTAACTTGCAGCACCATTTATTGAGTGCCTACTGCATGCTGAATACTGTATTTTAATACTCTGATGAATGCAGGTATTTTTGGAAATGTTCACACAAGTCACAGGATTGGAGAGTAAAGAATGTCCTATGTGTATATGTTTTCCAAGTGATTGAAACCCATTTCAACACCATACTTAAAATGGTCTCATTTTTCTAGACAGAAATCTAAGCAAAAGACACCATAGCACCCATTTCCTTCTGATACAGAGCAGAGGACGAAGGGAGAACGGCACTGACATTTAGCAATCACCTGCTAAAGGCCACAGGCCTACATTTAATCCTCGTGACAATCATTATCAGTCCCACTTAGTAGATGAGAAAATTGAATCTCAAGAAACCAATTGCCAAGTGGCACAAGGCTAGTAGTAAGTAGCTGCTGGGATTTGAACCAGATGTGTCTGATTCCCACATACATGCTCCTTCTACCAAGGGGCTTTCTCTCTCCCATTGAGCCTTTTCCTAATCCCGCAGGGTTATCATTATGAGTGTGATAGATGTGCTCATCTATAGAGATGCACTTCGGCATTCTATTTAGATATTTAATTCTCTTTGCTCCAAAGTTAAAAGGCTCTTGTTATCTCTGTTCAGTGAATTCTTAAAATAATGACTAGAGCTGCCGTTTATTAAGTGCCTATTATGTGCCAGGAACTTTATATATATATGCACATCATCTCTATTCTACACGACTCTTGCAGCTAAATATTTTGCCTGTTTCATCAATGGGGAGACAGACTCAGAGAGGTTAACGAAATTGCCCGCGATCACATAACCACTAAGTGATAGAGCTGGGTCTTTCTGCCTCCAGACCTGTCATGTTTTCCCAGAGCAGTCGGTCTCTGGTCTTCTCAGGCCTTAGCCGCCTCTGCTCACTGATGTCAGTATGCCAACCCCTCCCCCCCCCCCCATGTGATGTTCTAACCTGCTCATGACTGCAGAACAAGTCACCAAACTTGTTAGAGGTAATGAAAAAATAGTGCATAAGAGCCAGAGGATTTGGATCCTAGCTTCAGGCTGGACCTGTGACCTTGAACAAGTCATTAACTCCTGGAAGTTTTAGAAGTGTAAACCCCTAGTCCCTGCTTCCCTGCCTAGGCATTTACCGCACATGTAGGAGCATTTCTGTATGCTTCATCCACATAATGTGTGTAGGCTGAATTGTGTTTAGTACATATGCACACAGCTTTCTTTTCTGATGCATATAGATGCTATTTTGATTAATATATTGAAAAACATTATGTGGGTGCCACAGCTTTTTTGGCATTTTATATTTTCTGTTGCAACAAAATAAAAGTACAGTTGTTATCATGTGGCTTTGACTGCCCCCCCACACACACCCCTGATTTTAGAGATGAGGATGGGCTTCCACTTGATATGCGGGGTTGTAGTCCCCACCACAGAGAGAGCACCTGCCCTGCACACTGTAATAGGATTGCTGTGCATGTCCAGGATGTGGCAACACCATGCAGGGGGCACAGAGCCAGATCCATGGCTCCGCCCTCGCAGAATGGTGTTTGTATGAAGCAGGCTTCTGGAGGAGGCCTCTCCATAGCCATCGTGCATGAGCTTTGTGCATGGACTTTAGGATACCTGTTTGTGGTACTCAAAGGCCTTTTGGAGTTTACTTCCGGGTTCTGGTTTATGTTCTTATAGTTGTTGATGCCAAATAAATGAGCTCCAACCATTACTAAATTTATATATAATCTCTACTAAAAAGAGACTACTGTGTCAGATACTTTGTAGTTAGAAATTATACCAGATTGGTCAGTTCTCTGAATACTGGTTTACTGAAACTTTGAAAACAACAACAGAGGCACCTGGGTGGCTCAGTCATGATCTTGGGGTCATGAGATCAAGCCCTGTGTTGGGCTTTGTGCTCAGCAAGGAGTAGGCTTGGGATTCTTTCGTGCTTTGCCCCTCCCTCTGTATGCATGAATGCTCACTCTCTCTAATAAATAAACTCTTCAAAAAATAAATAATTAAAAGAATCAGGGTGCCTGGGTGGCTCAGTGGTTGAGCGCCTGCCTTTAGCTCAGGTCATGTTCCCGGGGTCCCAGGATCGAGTCCCACATCGGGCTCCCTGCAGGGAGCCTGCCTCTCCCTTTGCCTGTGCCTCTGCCTCTCTCTATGTGTCTCTCATGAGTAAATAAATGTTTAAAATCTTAAAAAAAAAATTAAAAGACAACTGTCTATATGTAGAATGCATGTTGGTGCATTAAAATCCATTCAACTGGGATCCCTGGGTGGCGCAGCGGTTTGGCGCCTGCCTTTGGCCCAGGGCGCGATCCTGGAGACCCGGGATCGAGTCCCACATCGGGCTCCCGGTGCATGGAGCCTGCTTCTCCCTCTGCCTGTGTCTCTGCGCCTCTCTCTCTCTCTCTGTGACTATCATAAATAAATAAAAAAAAATTTAAAAAAAATCCATTCAACTTTCATAAATTTTATTTGGGAAGATAGGAATTTTTTTCCCCTTTTTGTACGAGCTGGGTGTGATAGATTCAATAGCTTCCCTGAAAGGAGAAATAAGTGTATCTCATAGTACATTTCCATTCCAAAAAATATCTGGGTTCGTTTCATTAAGACACAGTTTTTAATTCATTATTTGTTTTTAATGCCTAATTTGATACTTTACAGAGTACAATCATGTCTACTACTTCATTTAATCATCAGAGCCCACTCCTTTTCATCCCCACTTACACATGTGGAAACTGAGAAGCTGCTATGCTGCAGGACACAGAGCCAGGTGGGAGTCACGCCAGCCCGGCCCCAGCCCCAGCCAGCTCTCCTGACACCGGGCTTCCAGTTTAGTCCAGTTCCTCATGCATACATTGTGTTCCATACAGAAGTGCCAGGTCCGAGTTCAAATGATTCTAAACAATATAATACTGGTGGGAGGAAAAAAAACCACAAAACCTCAGAAGAGCAAGCCTCAATGACATCGTCTCTCTCCTGTGCAGCCTTATTATATAAAAAGAGAACATGAATTCATTGGCCTCCCCTCCACAGACATGGATGCTGAAGTTTATTAACTAGAATGGTAAAGGGCTCGTCTGAGTCTGAATTACCAGCAACTGCCACGTTATTGGATGCTGGGTTTGTCAGCAACAGTGCCAGGTGTTTGCACAATAGAAACTATCGGACTATAGGGACGTGCAAGCCAGGCTCTGCAGCTAACCACATATGTAGCCAGTCCAGGGCTGGGATAACAAGGAGGGGAGCTTTCCTTTTGTCTCAGGAGGACGGTTCCCACAGAACCCCAGCATCAGGGCACCAAAGCCATCTTGACAGTGACCTAATCCCCCCCACCTCCATCAAGCCGATCCTGTTCAACACCCTTATGTGGAACACATACTAGGTCTAAGCCCTTGGCCAGGTGCTAAGGAAAAGGCCAGGTCCTCAGCAAAAGCGGACCAAAGGCCTGTGAGGCAGACTGGCCAGATTCAGACACCTGACTGGTAGGGGCCTGCTGTGTGCCCCTCCCCTGTCCATTGGGCAGGACCAGCTCCAGGACTTTGGCCCAGTTCCCTGACTCCCTGTCTAGTGCTCATGACACCAAACATAGGCAGATGTGCTCTACAAGGGGACCGCGGGCTGGTGTGGGCTGACGTGGTCTCTGTTCCTTCATGCCAGCTAACAGGTGCTCTGCAGTGCTCCGGAGGAACTTGCCCTGCCGTCCCTTTAAAATCTATCGTCTCTCCTGCTCCCTGTTTTTTGAGTACCTGACATTGGGCCTCCCTGTGCCCCTGGGCCATCTCGGTCTCAGTCCTTGTCCCTGTCAGGGATGCTCTGTCTCCCAGGGTTACTAACTCATTTCTCTGGACTCTGTCCTTTTCCTGCTCCTTTTTTTTCTTTTTTTCTTTTTTTTCCTCTTTTTCTAATTTCAGAGTTAGAAATCTCTAGACCCCAATTAGTCCTGACTCTTGTCTGGCAACATTCAAGCCGTAATTCTGGAGTTCTGAGCCACAAAACTAAACATGAGGTCAAATATTACCCTCGGGCCAGTGGGAAGCCGGTGACAGGCAGAGGTGGGCAGGTGTGTGCAGGAGAGGAGTCCCATCAGGGCTCCGTAGGTGAGAGTCACCTCTGAGCAGCTCCCCTGTAACAGGCAGAGCACCAGGCACCTCCACCAGTTTCCCTAATACACATAAACGATGTGTGAAAATAATTCTGGGCTTTTCACATGAAATATTTATTTTCATTCCAAATTGGGGAGCAAGCTGATTCTTTCTCATAAGAGAGTGTATAACATAAATAACTTCAATATGATGCTCTTAAACTAGCAAAATCTTAATGCTGAGAACTTCAGGGTTCTCTTTTGCCCATGAACTTTATTGTGGTGGCTGGATTAGGTTGTCCCATTAACACCAGCATAATGCAAACCACTTGTGTCTGATGGCGCGTGTCCGGCTTGGTAAGTGTGTCCGCCACCCCCCCCCCGCCCCGCCCCCCAGCAGAGCCTCCCTGACAGCTCTTGGGGAGGAGACCACAGGGCTCATAGCACTCACCGGGCACCTCCAAGCTGTAACGAGATTAATCTTTAGCTATTGCTCTGGGTCACCAGCTGGCAATTAGGAACATTCTCATTTTGAGAATTTCTCTTCCCATGCTTTGGGAATATTAGGGTTTGACTTGCGGTGATACCATAAGACACGAGCTCTTAATTAAACTGAAAATAAAATTGTGATATATTTTAGTATACATAAGCTCCTGAAAGTACCCCAAAGTCTTCTGAGTTAATGATCCTTTTCACAGACTTTTTTTTTTTCAGGTTCTGTGCTGGTAACATTAAATATACACATAGGCTGAATTCTCCTTGTAATGAACGTTAGTATTTTTAAGTTTGCTGTCTGGGTGTTGGTTGAGTGGGAGGTGGGAAGAGGGAAAGTAATTTTACATGGGAATTCATCTCTGATGTTAAAAATAGTAGTCACCAGAGACGTACGATAGATACACAAATATTATCCCGTACCATGTTATGCAGGGAAGCATTTGATGCTAAAATTGTAGGACATAGTTGAAAATAAATAGGAGACCAGCCCTCTGAGATATTTACCTATAACTGGGATCAGACCCCTTCCCCACCACCCCAGGAAAGCCCTTGGAAGAGAACCAGACAGGAGCCATCAGCTTCTCCTTCTACCCTTCACATCTGACCCAGACTCTAGAGGTGAGAGTAAAAAGCCACTGCTTTCAGACCTTTCTGTGTCTTCCAGTCTGTGTTTGCCACTCGGCTGCTTCTGACATTCAGAGGCCAAGTTATCATTTACTTGACAGTCATTCCCAGTTAGAGGTAGGTATAAGGACAGGAGCTGGGAAGGATGGGTGTTGTAGAGAAGTGCAAGGAGCCTGCAAAACAAGAGAATGCAAAAGGGGAGCATCTTGGTCATGAGAGAGTCATTAGTGCCAGACTCACGTGGCCAAGGAGCAAGACTTCACTAGGCTGGGTCTGGCCAGACTTCTGGGGCAGTGAGAGGGGCAGAGTGTGTGTGTGTGTGTGTGTGTGTGTGTGTGTGTGTGTGTGTGTGTGTGTACACGTGTGCATGCACACTTGCACATGGTGGCCCACTGGATTCATCCTTCCAGGCCTCGTAGGCCATCTGTGTTTGCTGACCTGACCTGGGCAGCACCTCACCTCACAGTAGGTTGGGGGTGCTTAGGTATAAGGGTAGACTTTACCCCCTGGATGTGCTCAGACTCCACTTCCCAGAGCTTGGCTGAGGACACTAGACCTGGTTCTCCCCAGAGATCTTTGCCCTCTCTGTGGGAGATTTTGTTTCATCTCATATCTAGATTATTTTCACATTTCCTCAGCCATCCACCAGCTCCAGAACTGTTATTAAGCACAAAGATGAATGGTTTTAGCCAGAATTTCATTCAGTTTAGGGCAAGAAGCACTAATTATTAGAACCGCCCTTACTCCTTGAGGTCTGCGAGTTTAAGGGTCCAGGGGACTAGTATTTCCTCCAGGTGCTGGTAAGGGGTGCCTGGCGATGGACTTGACACATGGATGGGGGAGTGAGACAGAATGAAGATGATTTACTACTCATACCCTTTGTTAAAATTAAAACCAGGGGCATCCCGGGTGTCTCAGCGGTTTAGTTCCACCTTCAGCCCAGGACATGGTCCTGTAGACCTCGGATCGAGTCCCACGTCAGGCTCCTTGCAGGGAGCCTGCTTCTCCCTCTGCCTGTGTCTCTGCCTCTCTCTGTGTGTATGTGTCTCTCATGAATGAATAAATAAAATCTTTAAAAATAAATACATAAATACATAAATAAATAAAAATTAAAACTGGAATTCTTAAGTAATATTAAGTGTTCTATGTTCAGCACATTGGCTATTGACTCTGATTCTAAGATTTACCATTAGGTGCATTCAAATCAATAATTAACGTGCACAGAGCACTTGCTGTGTACAAGCCACTGTGCCATTAGCGACAGAGAGGACAAAGCTGAGCAAAAACACTGTTCCTGATCTCAAGGACTATTAATTCTTGTGGGGGCCATCGTGGAGCATATTCATTGCTGCCATGCCCACCCGAAAGACCCAGAAGAGGGGGCCAGGCAAGTATACAGCTGGGGGTGACTAAGGAAAGCTTCCCACAGGCGATGGCTGAGCCCTGGTGGAGGTAGAATCGACATCTCCCTCTTTGGTGCCCCAACCTTTATTCTGACCCGTTTATTGCACATGTATGTTTATAGGTCTGGCCACCTCTACCCCTAGTTAGAGCCTCTGGTGCCAAGAACAGTGCTTGACTCACTGTAAGTCCTCAGGGGATGCTCCTGAATGAGTGGATGAATGAATGAAAGAACAAACCTATGGTGATGGCTTAGCCTGGGGAGGTAAGTTGGACTGAATTACAAAGGTCTAGAATGCCGTGAATGTTACAGCTCATTGGCAGTAAGGGCATTTTTCTTCCAGTGCGGAAGCAATATGGCCTGGAGTCTACACCATATAAAGGGTGGAAGCTGGGGCATAGCCGATTTGGTCCCTGCCTCTGAGCCGAGCCCCAGCATGGCTTGGGATCTGTACCAAAGTGGGCCACTCACAGAGGTGGCAAACTAAGGGGAGGAACCAGACTCAAAAAATGCCATTATGATTCTTGGGCTAGAAAGAGCAGGGCCCACTCAGGCCAAGCCACTGTGACCTGGGGCATTTCCAGGTCCCACAAGAGATTGTCCTGGAAGCAGGGCCCCGGGTCACAGACAAAGAAATACAGGGATATACCAGCTCTGAGAACTTGTGGCCTTCTACTCCTTGGAGCGGTGGTGGCTGCAGTGCAGAGTCCAGGCTGCCTTCCGAGAACCGTTTCTTCTTGGAGTACCAGGGCTGGTACACAAGGATCTTTAGATGGACTCCTGGTGGTTGCCACAGGAGTGGCAAACCTTCTTAATTTAGGTTCCTTCATTGTCCTGTAAAGCAAACCAACTTAATTTAGATTCACAGAAAATGAGCCTTTTTTTCATACATGGTGTTTAGCAGCCATTGGAGATAATCCTTCACAGTCACCTCTTGCTTGTCCACACTAAGGCTGGGGTGCAATGGAAAGGTGGATGGAGCACCAGATCTCAGTATGTAAAACGGCAGGTAATCCAGAAATCTTTCAGCTGTGGAAGTGGATATGTGCTTCTGTTTATTTATAGAGGTGTCTGGCGTTCTGAAAATTCACCATCAAGTTTTGAGATCAGCTTTTAATAAAGACGACTGAATAGCAGGACTGCTTACCACCTCCTGCCCCATCCACCTCCAACCCATCCCCAGTCCTCATTTGGGATGGCAGCATGCTTCTAGTACAAAAGCAAGCCAAGGAAGAGAAGGCTTAAAAGCTAAAGCCAGAGAGAACTTTGCAAATTTCCTTTTCAAATTGGTTGTGTGTTATAGTGGTGAAGGCATTGACCCAATTGAAACTTCTAGGCTCCATCAGAGAGCTGCATTTAATGGCCTCGCCTGTACATTTATATTAGGAAAGGTGTGTTACCAGCTCCCCCAAAGTGCAAAGTCTACCCAAAATAGAGACTGAAGAGTGGCTTTATCATATAGTGAGTCAGCTCAGCTTTATCATCTAGTGAGTCAACATCAGCCAAGAGGAAGGATGAATATAGCATCATGATATTCTGCACGGGAAATTCACGGGCAGGCAAACTGGGGTGGGGGTGCCATGTAAGGCAGTGGCCGTGTGGTCCAACTGGGGCCCCGGGCCCCGTGACACACCGAGACACAGCCTGTGGAAGCAAGCTAGCAAGCTTCAGAAGATACACAGGGCCACCGTCAGTCTGCCCGCTGAGCTTTGTCAGGTGGCTGTGTTCCAAAACAAGGGCTGCGCCCTCCCGTCCTGCTTGGGAAGTTCAGGAAACACGTTTAAACATACACGTGCCCACAGACATGAAAAGGATTCCGTCTTCTGAAGACTCTTGGCTGATCTTAACGTGAAGTTAAAAATGGGTTGCCACGTTGGAGGCATTTCTTCAAGCCAGTTTTGGATAGAGTCCCTGATTATTCTGTTCCTGGGGACATTCAAGATACCCATGTGTGTCATGGTCTGTCCTTTAAGAACCATCTCTTGCCCCATAAAAGCCCTCATAGGACAGCTTCCCCTCAACACCCGAGGCACCTTGTGGGGCAGCGTTCCAAGTGAGCGACATAAGTTCAACATTGGGTACCTGATGTCAGAGTTTGCGGGTCCTCAGGAAGAGGCAGTGCGGATCCCACTGGAATCCAGCAGAATGGCCCTCCTTCCCAGAGTGATTTGGAATGACTGCCGCCAAACCCTGCTTCAGGAGTCTTTGGGGTGAGGGTGGAGCCTTCTTGGGAGATGGGCTCCCCCTTGCTTTCCCACCTTCTCATACCCACCCACACTCTTCTTTGTCATCATCTGCAGAAAGCTTTGCCTCCTGCCCTTTCTGCCTTTGGGGATGAGAGAGCCTAGGGTCCGTGTCGAAATGATTCTTGATAAAGGCGTCCTTGGTGCTAAATATTTATTTTAAGGTAAACCATCCTACTTCTGAGAGGTGAAAAAAAGAAATGTATTTTTCATGCAGAGCCTTTTACTAGTCAACGCGTGAGTGTCTTTGGGCTTTTTTATTCGGCTCTGCAGCAGCCACCTAACAAACTGGAATCCTGAGATGAGCTGACAAGGATGCAGAAATGAAGAAATAAACAAAAAGCCATGTTAATTTCAAGCTTCAGTAGGAACACAAAAAGAAATATTAACACTCGCTGAATGACAAATAATGAAACGGCTAGGATTTGTTAATGCTTCTAGAGAGTCCTAAGCTCTCCTAGGATTCCCCGCCCGTCAGGTGGAGCCCATTTATAACTAGCAGTGCCCCGTGAAGGTGGTTCGATAGGTGGTTTAATTTAAAGATTGGTACCTGAAAACATATGGTGTTCCTAAGACGGTTCCACGGTTCCATTTACTCCTTTCTGATCTCCTCGGGGCAGTCCCATCTCCTTAGTGTAATCTTCATAATTGCGGTCCCCTGAATAAAAAGTCACTTCACCCGGCAAGGATGATCACAGAGTTGTTGTTGTATTGTTGTTGAATGTGTTTGGAAAGAAAGAGAGAGGGAGGGAGAGAGAGAGAGAGAGAAGAAAGAGAGAGAGAGAGAGAGAGAGAGAGAGAGAGAGAGAGAGAGAAAGAAAGAAAGAAAGAAAGAAAGAAAGAAAGAAAGAAAGAAAGAAAGAAAGAAAGAAAGAAAGAAAAGAGGGAGGAAGGGAGAGGGAGGAAGGGAGGGAGGGAAGGAAAAGAAAGAAAAGAAAAAAGAAAAGAAAAGAAAGAAAAGAAAAAAGAAAAGAAAATAGATCAGCCTCTGGCTCCTGTTCGTTTCCTGTTTCTTCGACATCCATGTTCTTTAGAAGTCTGTCCTCTCACCTTGACACAGTATTTTTACACACTGAGAAATATTAAGGTTCTAAAATTTGTGCTCGTGTGTCAGGTGGATGGAAGGCGCTGTCAATTTCAACTTACTTTAATTCAGTTTCGTAAGTGTTTTTGGAGTACCTCCTGTGTGCACGGATCCGTGTGAGGCGGGGTGTATGCACAGAGAGGCACGTGGTGTTTCATTGTGGACCCAAGGTGGTACGGCAAGTCAGGGGACGGGAAACGTCGTCTGACTTCTTCATTCTGTTGACATCATCTACTGCCTGTCCCTGCCTCTACTAGATTATAATGCTCACCCACAGCAGCCTGCCATTCACTTTGTATACTCAGCACTTAGCAAGGGTTTGGCACACAGTGGGCAGCCGACAAATGTCCGATGAAGGAGCTGATTGGGACAGCAAGAAAGGAAAGGTGTCACGAGGCAGGGGCCTGTGAGGTGAACAGAAGACTGTGTCGGACCTTGACCTTGGCAGGGAGTGGAAGAGTGCTCCAGGGAAGGAGACCAGGCTTTAGCCTGGACAGCCTGGAATGGGAACAGCCTAGAGTTCAGCATGGTTGAACCTTGGGATTCCTACAGAGTGGTCAGCAAACTATGGCCCGAGGGCCGGCCTCTTCTGCTGTTCACCAGGTGTCTGCAGCGACTTTTGGGCTATGTCAGCAGAAATGAGTACAGTTGATCTTTGGATAATGCAAGCATTAGGAGCACCAACCCTATGCATGGTTGAAAATCTGTATATTACTTTTGACTCCCCAAAACACTTACCTACTAATAGTCCAGTGTTGGCTGGAGGCCTTACCAGTAAATAAATAGTCATTTAACACATATTGTGTACGTCGTATATATTTCTTACTGTATTCTTACACTGAAATCAGCTAGAGAAAAGAAAATGTTGTTAAGAAAATCATAAGGAAGGGGCACCTGGACGCCTCAGCGGTTGAGCATCTGCCTTTGGCTCAGGTCAGGATCCCGGAGTCCTGGGATCGAGTCCCACATGGGGCTCCCCACAGGGAGCCGCTTCTCCCTCTGCCTATGTCTCTGCCTCTGTGTGTGTGTGTGTGTGTGTCATGAATAAATAAATAAAATCTTTTTTAAAAAAGAAAATCATAAGTAAGAGAAATACATTTACAGTGCTGTATTAGAAAAAAATCCACGTAGGGGGCACCTGACTCAGTCAGTCAAGCGGCCAACTCTTGGTTTCAGCTCAGGTCATGCTCTCAGAGTCCTGAGATCAAGCCCCAAATTGGGCTCCACGCTCAGTGTGAGTCTCTTTGTCCCTTTCCCTCTCCTCCCTGCTCCTCTCTTGTCCTTTCCTCTCCCCACCCCTAGCTCCCTTTCTCCCTCTGTCTCTCCCCTATAAACTCTTAATAAGTAAATAAACTCTTTTAATAAATAAATAAAAATTAAGAATCCATGTGTAAGTGGACTGGTGCAGTTCTAACCTGAGCTGTTTAAGGGTGAACTGTAGTTGCCATATATAGTCTGCTAAGCCAAAAATATTTGTTATCTGTCCTTTACAGAAAGAATTTGCTGACCTCTGCTCTAGAGGAATAAATAACGAAGGGCACAGTTGCAGGGGGACCATATTGTAAAGTGACAGTGTGTACGTGGCTGTCTCTGACATGGTCAGAGGTGTAGTTTAGGAAAGTTAATATGGGAATGCTTCAGTGGGGTGGAGCTTCAGAGACGGTACTGGGTGCAGAAAAAACAGGAGGATAATACAGTAGCCATCTGTTCAGGTATCGTCGAAGAAAGGCATGGTTTGGAGTCTTACCTGAAAGTTGGCTTGCCACACTTTGTCCCCTGAACTAGAAACCTTCACCCTTTTCCCTGTTCCTGTCACTAGTTTGGGGTCTGACCCTAAAGCTCCTTCCAGAAAACTTAAGTCAACCCCACCTAACTGGTCACACTCTCACCTTTAGCGTTGCTTGTGTGTAGTTGTGTGTCCCATCTCACAACCTATCCGTCCCCTGAGGCCAGAGGCCTTGGCCACACCTCTCTCAGTGATTAGCGAATATTTCGAACATAACTAGACCTTTCTAGATGTTTGTTGATGATACTGTCATTGAACAGGATGTGTTGTTGGAGGAAATATACCCTATCTCATTCCATAAATTAGTCAGAATCCAGCAGGCCAATAATTGTAAGAGCAAGCATCTGTCTGATGCACCAACATCCATCAGATAAAAGCAGTTAAACCCACGTCAGTCATTTTGGTACAATGAAACTAAAATTAGACGCAGCATCAAGACAGTCAAGATGATAGCGTTTATCCCAGTGTTAGTTTTAAGACTGATAGAGACAGAATGCTAAAGCATCTGGACTTTAGGGCAAGTTCAGTGAGATGGCTCCTACAGGGAGGAGCCTGGGGGATGAAGAGAAGGTGACGGAGGGTGTGGAGCCTCAAAGTCACCCCATCGTGACCCTAAGCCCTATCAAGGGTATGAAATGCAAAAGTTTTGGAAATGCAAATCGGGTTCTACTTAGTAATATTCATTAATGATCTAAATCAAGGGAGACTCTCCTACTTAACGAAGTAACTAATTTGCTCTGGGAATTGATGTTGGAAACAGGAGACTAATTGATTAATATGATCACTGTGTTCATTTTTCTTCCTTCTGTGGAAAGGAGCCAGTATTTGGCCCAAGCCAGATTCGGTGCTTGGGGCTAGACTAGATCATTCTGCCTGGAGTCAGTTTTGCTTTTTCCGTGTAGCTGGCCTAATCCCCATCCCTGTGCTTTGGTTCCTGGTCCCTCCACAAAGGAAGGCCGTGTCTCTAGCACTTTCTCTCTAAATCCTCATGTATTCAGGCTCAGCCCACAGCTCATCCTTTGGGTGGATTCGGACTGTCTTGCCCTTACAGACTTTCTTTAAGTCATCATTTTACCTAACCAATACCAAACAGTTTAGCATTTAATTTTTCTTATTACTTTATGTATGGGATAATGGAAAGAGATTAACAGATTCAAAACAAAAATCCCCCCTTCCATTTTACACGATGTGAAATCTGACCTCACTGAGCTGATGAGCAGACCTCATCTGGGCTCTCAGGGTCAAACGAGACAGTGGAAGGGAACCTCTATAGACCAGAAAGTGTTGTGCACATTCTGGCTACTGGCGTCATTACGATCGTTGGCTACGAATATCTCAGCTTCTCTACTACACTGATCATGAAGATCTCCAAACCAGAAATCAACAAGCCTTTAAACACCCTTTATGAGTGAGCTTTACCCTGGGCCAGTTTGCTGGCAATAAAAATTTTTTTTTTAAGGATTTTATTTATTTACTTGGGAGAGAGAGAGAACAAGCAGGGGGCAAGGGGCAGAGGGAGAGGGAGAAGCAGACTCTCCATAGGGATCCCTACGTGGGGCTCGATCCCAGGATCCCAGGATCATGATCTGAGCTGGAGACAGATGCTTCACCCACAGAGCCACCCAGGCACCCCATGGCAATAAAAATTTTTTAAGCAGACTTCCTCATGATGTCTCCTGCCACTATAAATAGGAGGCCAGAGAAGACCCACCGGGAACAACCACGGGAGCTCAGAGGGCAAACCCTGCCCCCCTCCCCGGGGTCTGCCCAGGTGGATCTCCCTCCCTACGAGCATCAGCGAGGACCTCAGACCCCAGCCCCCAGGACCCCTCACGCAGATGGCCTGCTAGACCTCAGTCCCCGGGGGCTCCCCAGCCCTCGTCCTCCTGCATTTAGTCCTACGATGAAAAGCAGAAGATGTCAGCGCTGCAGCTCAGAGACGGGGGGATCTGGCCGACCAGACTGCTCCTCTGAGGGAGGGAGAGAAACTTGACAGGGTATGAATGAGAATAAGGGTGCATCCCTGTCAAGGTCAGACGCTGCACTACTGTCTTCATTTGTTGCTCGCCAGCACGCTCCTTCTGTTCTTCTGTTCGTTTCCCCTGGCAGTCTTAGCTCCCCCCACCGCGGGCCCCAGAGCAAGGTTTCAGATACTCTTGAGTGGCCATCCCCTCCCCAACCCCCCCTCCTTTTATTTCTTCCATCCCCTCCCCAACCCCCCCTCCTTTTATTTCTTCTCCATAAAAAAAATGTTCTAACCACTGCTTTTGTAATCACCACTGTTCTAACCACTAGGACTTTCTGTTCTGGACAGATTTATTGCTATTAAAATATTTGTCTTAATTGTTGCAGGTGGTAAATTCTGCCTTATGGGATTTGCTCCAACTTGCTTTTTTTTTTTTTTTTTTGCAAGGAGGATACTGAATAGATTGTAAAAATATGAAGCCATGCCCCGACTGAGAGGAGTAAAAGTGTAAATTCTTTATAAATAATAATAGGAGTTAAAGATGAGGTAGGCATGTAACAGCCCACAATGATGAAATAAACTGTGATTCTGGGCTAATGATCTTAATTAATTCCCAAGATTAATAAAAATGTTACTTTTCATTATTGTTTTTGAAGTCCCCAGGTTGTGAAGTTGGGGCCTGAGCTGACCTTTTTACAGCAATTACTGGTTAGTTGATAAGACATATTTAGAACTTTCTTAGCTGTTCTTGTAAACTTGACTGGGCTTCCCACGTCAACAATATGTTAATCATTTTTTACCAACTTAAAGAAATGTAACATTTCATTTCATTTCACATCACTAAGTCAGAGGCTGATCGATGCTGTTAAGCATTTCACCTGTTCTGAGGAAGAATGTCCATTCCATGAGGGCAGGGATGTCTGGTGGGAGGAGTCTCTTTTATCCACTGTGTTGTCTCTAGTTTCAAAAACAGTGCCAACATACACCGTGGTCACTGGATAAATATTGAATGAGTGAGTGT
The DNA here is from genome assembly GCF_905146905.1 of Nyctereutes procyonoides. Lineage (NCBI taxonomy): Eukaryota > Metazoa > Chordata > Mammalia > Carnivora > Canidae > Nyctereutes > Nyctereutes procyonoides. Next base: position 32,957,631 of record NW_026575120.1, on the reverse strand, counting down.
ATACATGAAACTAAATCAATAAACATCTCTTTATAAAAATCCAGAACAGTATATTACAATGTTAAAATCTGAACATGTACTTTTAAACAAGAACCATAAATACAGAACAAGTGGGAATGATCAAAAATTCTTTGCCCCTCTGAACTACAGGGTTCCGTGCCTAGAGTCTGGCAATGCCCGTTTCTAATAAATGCATTGAAGTCACTTCATTAAAACTTTACTCCCAACTGAAAGTACTATCAGAGAGTCTAATCCACTTTGGCACACAGATCATATAAATAGTTCTTAATCGGCTTTAATTTTCTGATCCACATTCAACAGTGTTTATAGAGACTGGCGTCAGGATAGGTGCAGAGCAATGACAATATTAGAGAAAATGTCACGTTAGCAGTTCTTTTCAAGTAAGTCTATGAATACAAAGTTCACCAGTGTTGTTTTCTATAAACCTGTCTTTAGTATAATTACTATTTCTTTTCATTATTCTACCTTTTACTTGTATAATCTTCTATTATTGTTTGAGGTGCCAGTTTCACTGTACTGAATTCCAGATGTAATACTTTGTTTTTAAAGTATTATAAAAATATCTTAATGTTCTTTCTGTGGCAAATTATTCTTTTGGTTCCTTGTTTCAAATTGTGGGTTTTGGAAGTGTTATTTTTTCAAGTTGTAATCAAAACTAGGGGAGATTTCAACTTGGCTGCAAGAAATCCAAGGGGGGGGGCGGGCAGGGGGAAGGGAGAGAAAAAGAACCCCTTGTGACCATCAGGAAAACAGAGGTGCAGCTCGACCCTCTTCCTTTGCTGCCAGCAACAGGCATGATCAATAATTACATGATGTTGCTCCTGCCAGGTAAAGAGCTGGGCAGGGCATCCAGAATTTTAATCGGGTGCAGACCTGTGGAGACCCTTTGACTCTGAACCCCTCCACCAGCCCCACGTTCACTTCTGGAAGAACAGCCTCCTTGTATGATTTCTGAACCTTCTCTGGCCAGCCTCTCAAACCAGTAACAAGTTGAAAATGTTTAGTTTTTATTGTATCAATTCTCACTTGCCAAATGTCTGAAAGCAATTTGAGAATAATTTAAACCAAATTTTTTATTTTAGTAAATCCAGTGAAAATAAATTTAACCTATTAATTGTGCTGTGTTTTGCTGCGTCTTGGCATTCCCACAAATAGAAGGTTAAAATAATGGGCATTGCATGAAGTAAATAAAGCTTAATTATCCCAGTTTAAAATTCAGCCGGGGGCATGTCTGTGCCTGGCTGCAGTGTTGACCTCATTGCCATATGACTGCCATCAATAGCTCTTTATCCTTAATCCATTTCCTCTAAAAGCCATACTAACACGTTTACAATGTTTGTGGTCTTTTTCCCCCCATCATAATTGATGTAGTTTAGTAGTATTGAAGTTTTCATGAGATATACTCTATTTGGTTATACTAGGCTTTAGCACCTTTGTGTGTGTGGCTGTGGTAGTGTTGCTAATGCAACGTTCAGTGAGACCAAGGAATTTCCCACTGCATGTGTGTGGCCTCATGGTCATCTCTCCATTTCCCAAATTTGTCTGTATAAGAACCATTCTCAACAGATAATTTTTGGAGAACCTATTACAGTCTTTTCTCCTTCACAAATGTCTCTCAAAAGGCTGATTTTAAAGAGACAATTTTAAGATCTTTCTCTGAGTCTACAAAAGAACAAAATGGACTTATTAACATTCCCTCCATCTCAACTTATGAGTATATCTATCTCCCCTCTTGAGTTTTATCTCCCCTACTACATCACCAGCTCCTCCAAGTGAGAGCTCATGGCTCCTGTTTGTGGCTTATCCTTTTAAAGGACTTAAAATCAGGTTGAGTGCACAGTAACCCACTGGCCTGGGGAACAGGTTGTGGCCTGCTGGGTGGGAGAAAGACACCATGATTCTTCTGAAAAGGTCACTCTCTACCCAGGATGATAAGCCCTCAATTTTTTTGACACAGTTGTTAGCTAAAGGGATTGACCCAAAGCAAGGGATTCTAAGGCCGTGTCCTTGGTTTTGTTGTTTTTGATAAGAAAATTGAATTGGGCTTTCTGTAAATTCACTACCTTATATAAGAAGGCACAGGTTGATCCTGCCACTTGAATCTGTCTGTGGTTATTTGATTATTTTCAAAATATCTTGACATTTGAAAGTCATATAGACAAAAGCCAATCAATGTAAATAGTTACATTTCAAGGAAAAAAAGACAGACATCAGCCCTTTTACACATCACTATTTTTAACCTCTTGGGTTCAGAGCTGGATTTTGTCTCAGCTAAATAGAACAGCTACTATTCAATCTAATATGCAATTTTAACATTCACCCAGACCATCCCAGAAAATCTGAATAACGTTTGTAACTTTTTTTTTTTTTTAGATTTTATTTATTTACTCATGAGAGACAGAGAGAGAGAGAGAGAGGCAGAGACATAGGCAGAAGGAGAAGCAGGCTCCACGCAGGGAGCCTGACGTGGGACTCGATCCTGGGTCTCCAGGATCACACCCTGGGCTGAAAGCAACGTTAAACATCTGAGCCACCCGGGTTGCCCACGTTTGTAACTTTTAATCACAAACTTAATAGCTTTATATTCTTAACAGAATTGATTTCATTTGCTAATTTCTTCTAGTCAGTCTAGAAGAAATAAATGTAATAAAGTACATTTAGCAGTGCTTTAAATGAGAGCGGTATTACCAGACACCCACAACAAAAGTAATTCATGTCTTTCCCAACATTTAACATTAATCAGATTTACTTGGTTAATACTAAGGTTATCTCACTATTATTCCTTAAAGTATTATTGATTAACTGATGTGCATCATATGCACATACATGCAGTCTTCCCTCCTACCTAAAAGATAACCCAAAGTAAAGTAGAATTATATTCATTACTTACTACTTACTACATATGAAACCAGATTGTTCTAAAGTGCAAAAGAAATTATGCTCTGTATATTATACAAATGTACAGATGTTTTCCTGGGAATGTGGCAATTTTTTTAAAGAGCTCATTCTTTCCCGTTGTTTCCCTATTATAAAAGCCAACAAGTCAGTGCCATTTGTGAAATGGCAGTCACTATTTTAGGATCCTGCAGCAGTGACTCAGCATAAGAGGTAGATCAAAAATTATAAAATTGAATTTAAAATTATATATTTATGTAGTCCTGCTACATAAGCAAATCCCACCAGCAGCCATAAATATTTTTATATCCTTTCACCTGATAACCTCATTTCTGAAAATTATAAGTAGTCAATTCTTAAAAAACTGTATGTGTATATATTATTATCTAACTGGTATTTATAAAAATTGAATATTAGAGACAACCAAAATCAGCAAATGAGCAATGAAAAATCAAAATTTGAAAAACTGGAGTATTAATAGTTGGTGGACTCTGGACTATAAGTATAAAGACTAGAAATATGCAAGAGTAATTATAAACCAGCAAGTGACAAAAGAACAATAAAATGTATGTGCACTATGATTACAACTGGATATAAAAATTTAAATGAAACCCTATGGTGTTAGAGCAGGAATACAGATTTTTTATTTAGTTATCTTTCTTTCTTATTTTTTTTTTTTAAGTAGGCTCCACACCCAGTGTGGCATCCCCTACGGGGCCTGAACTCATGGCTCTGAGATTATGACCTGAACTGAGCTCAGAAGGCAGATATTTAAGTGACCGAGTCACCAGGAACCCCTGATTTAGCTTTTTAAATTTTGTTACAAAGTGGTTTAATGCATTTCTTAATGTGTTTCCATCATAGAGCCACTCACCATGAGGCAGAACCGAACAGATCAGCCAATACTTGCATGTCGTGTCGGCAAAAATAAGGTGCCTCGTGGCATGACGGTGCCAATTAACACATCCACTCCTGCCCTCCTGAAAGAGCAGCTGCATTTTCTGACAGTTGTTACCAACTCCCAGGAAGTCATTTACACACTGGGAGAATACTGGTGTGGTGTCCTGTCTGTCCGTTTAAACCCTCCAGGAAGAAGATGGTATTTGTCAGGGCGTAAACTGACATTTGGCCTCCTGACCTCTGACATTTTAAGAAGGTGCCAGAGGGTGCCTCGCGGTTCCATGGGCCTCGGGTTCTCCGTGTGGCCACGGGGACAGTCCCTCCTGTGGAGGACACACCATGGCCAGCCCCCTTCTCCGCCAATCTCAGAACGCCTGAACCCACGATCGTTTGGTCACAGGCTAAAGAGCAGCTTGGCATTCGCACCCCATTTTAAAACTCTGATTTAATGAGTGTTCTTCTTGACCTTCTAATTAAAGGACGAAGGGCCCAAACAGGTAAAATACTTGCTCTTCATGTACACCAATAAATTATTTTGAAATACTATGGTCTCCACAAACAGGCTTACGGTGTCCTCTCCATCCTTTTTTTGATGTGTTTTGGATGGCATGTTACTGCCAGCCCTTACAGAGACTAGCTTCTGGCTCCCGACAGTCACTGCCCATCAGCGTGGCCTATTGAGTAATTGCTATATTGAAGGCACCATCTGGGCAGCTCGCTGTTTGAAAAAGTAGATCTGCTTACTGATTGTAAAGAGCTTACAGTCTAGTTGAAAACAGAATAACTAGAGAACGTTCTCAAAGTTCAAGAAGAACAGGTCACATCTCAAGCATTTGCTGAACCGAAAGCTGGGTGATCTTGAACAAATGAGCAGCAGAGTCAGATTAGCTAAGCAGATGGCGCTGGGTGTCCCAGGCGGAGTGCGCACGCATGTCAGAGAAAGTTAAGTACCAGGTGCTAATTTAAAGCAGATGAGTTTGGTGATGTGACGAGAATAAAGAGCAGTTGTAGATGTTTGATAAGTGGGTAATGGAATAAAAATTGTGACTAAGTGATGGGCTGATTGATTAATGTGGCCAAGAGGCTGAAAACAGGAGGCCCCGTCAGGAGAACACGGCCAGAGCCTGCCCGGCTTGAACACCTGCTAGGAGAATGGGAAGACACAGCGAAGTCACACCTTTTACAGGAAAAGAATCTGCTTGGCTTCATAGAGCATCAAATGTGGCATTAAGGAGGAAGAAGGGGGGGACTATAAGGGATAGAGCCAAAAGGAATTTTAAGCCTCCGGAAACTGTTGTTACGATGGTGTGGATGACAAGCTGGGGACAGGGGACCGGCGATGACATCAGAGGAGGGATTCTGAGCTATTTCAGTAGGTTGTAACTATCCAGTATCCGTAGGATGTTCATGCGGACAATTAAGGTTTAGAATTGAGGAGCAGTTAGGGCCAGAGATTGATTTGTCAATCTTCTGTGTTTTGGATAAGTTAATATGCAGAAGGAGAAAGTAGTTGGAAGTCAGGGGAGGAGTAGGTTAGTGGTGGAGGGGGGGAAGGGACGGCACAGAAGTCTAGGGCCGCAGCGTGGCCTCAGGCTCACTTCACTGGGGAAGCAGATTGGAGCAGAGGCAATGCCCAGTGTCCTCACAAGGGGACGTGGTAACATGGCAGGGAGGACAGAACCCACACTGTAGGAATGGAGAGGGTTGGGGAGAAAAGGCTTATTGGAGCAGTTGGGAAAGGAGAACAGGCAAAGCCACTGAAAGAGAAAAAGATGGAAGATGATTAAGGTGAGGACTTTTCTCAGTTGAAGGGGAGTCCAAGTGGCTGGCCATGAAGGAGGGACAGTGACCGAAAGAAGCCAGTGACCAAATGTGAGGAGGGTGGATCTTCAGGGAGCAAGGCCACCTGGAGGCCCCCGCACCACTTCCCCACCCCCACCCCATCTCCGCCTGCCTGCCACCTCTACTGGAGCAAAAACCCCAAAAAGCAGTACCAAGCACTCGTGAAACAAGATACTGAGCTTCAATGGGCTTGCGAGGACCTGGAAGGAGAACTGAGGAGGTTTCTGGGCTAGCTGGTTCTTACCAGTTACTGAGTCTCTAGGCTTCAAAGGTTCAGCACGTGGAAAATACTAATCGGAGTTAAATTTTACCCCAAAGCCTACTTGAATTTAACTTCTGCGTGGTGTTTGTACACGGTGTTGTATCCAGCACCTCATGAACCCAGTTTTACCAGAAAGTTTGAAGTTTGCTTATTTGGTCCCAACTGCATATAAATAGCATTAGGATCAACCCTGCCTTAAAGCCCCCTCTTCACTCATCACTCACTCTGTGGTTTCTATCCTCTAGCCAAGGCGTCCTAGTAATACTACCAGTAGCCTACAGCTGTGTGGCTCCTCTCAGTTGCTAAAGAGCTTTGATTATAGTCTCTGCATCTGAACCTGAGGCATGGAGGAGCCCATGATGTTGTCCAGCTCCTGAGCGGCAGAGCTGTCTTTCAGACCCGGGCCCTGTGGCTCTGCAGGTGCCCCTTGCGGCCGCCTCTCTGGATGTAAAAAAAAAAAAGAGAGAGACAGAGAGCTCAACTTGGTGACCCCCGCCCCAGTCTGGTAGTGGAGGTTGCAAAGGCCACTATTCTGTGCATACATGACTGGAAGTATTTACATGAATACTGGATAAAGAAGTCAGAGCAGCCCAGGTGGCTCAGTGGTTTAGCACCACCTTCGGCCCGGGGCATGATCCTGGAGTCCCAGGATCAAGTCCCACATGGGGCTTCCTGCATGGAGCCTACTTCTCCCTCTGCCTGTGTCTCTGCCTCTGTGTGTGTGTGTGTCATTAATAAATAAATAAAGTCTTAAAAAAAAAAAAAGAGGTCACTAGGGACCAGATTTGAGGGGGAGATGCTTCATGGAGGAAGAGGCTTGCAGTGTACCTTGAAGACAGGGTAGGAATTAGCAAGGCAGAAGGCAGGGGGAGAGTGTACGGGCTGAGGCAGGTGTAAGCAGAAATGTGCATCTCTAGTAGTGGTCACAAAGGAGGCTGTCAGAGATAGAGCCAAAGGAGTGTGGTGGGGCCAGATGACAGAGGGCCCTGAGAGTTGAGTCGGGGAGCACACTTAGGACCGCATAGAGGAGAGGGAGCTAGAGAAAGCCTTGCAGGAACGCAGGCAGGCACCTGAGTGGTAAGCTTGTCATTGATTCCCAGGAAGATCTAACAGGGATTCTTTGGCAAGTGGTTTATAAGAAACTATGGAGCAATCATAAGATGCCCATGTGACTTCCCTGAGAAAAAAGCATGCAAAATGAAACCCATTTATTTTCTGCACAGCATTCTTGGAGGGATAGGTCTGCAGGGGGAGGGGCGGACAGTAGGCAAATCCTTACCTTTATGTGGTTCTTTCCTGCTAAAAGTACATTCTGAATTTCATCTCAGCACTTGAGAAGCATTTGAGAATCTGTGAGCAGAATGGACAAATACAGACTGGACAAGGGAAGAGTTGGGTGGCTTTTAGCTGGCAGGCCCTCAGTCGAAGAGCGCGGATTAAAGATTTGTTTCACTCAGAGGAAAGTCTCCTAAAGCCACAGGATTCTGTCCATGTGAGTGAACTGAATGAAAACAGAAGAGGCTTGTTTGTCAAGTTTGTGGGTAACACAAACTTTGGAAGAACTCCTAAGTTCCTGAATGATAAAATCAAAATTGAAAAAGATCTCAATAAGACAGAAGCATGAGTCAAGTTAACCATATAACATGTAGTAAGACTCGTTTAGTCTTAGCATGTATTTTTTTAAATCAATTAATGGGGGAAACCTGAATTAATGGTAGAACATATTAAAAGATTTGGGGATGGGAAAGGCTCGGGGGGAGACAGTTATGAGGGTGGGCGGTCAGTATCCAATGGCTGTCCCGAGGGGCAATGCGGTCTTTGGACAGAGTAAGAAAGACAGTATTTAGAACAAGGGAGGCGTCGTCTTGTTTTATCATATTTTGATCACACTCTTATCGGGAGAGGGGGGAGAGGGAGCAGTTTTACTTTCGATGTGAAGGGTGGTGGTTAAGGAATCTGGGGCGTTTAACGTGAAGGAGCAACACCTCGGGGTTCATGACAACGAGCTCCCAATATGCAGAACGTTGCCGTGTTGGCGACCCCACCAACGGTTGGCGACCGGGAGACTTGTCGCGCACTGGTCAGCGGTGGACGCAGGGAATTCCAGGGTGGGCAGATTCCGATTCGGCGAGCAGCTCATCAGTGCAGGATTAGACAGAGGTTTGCTGAGTAGTTGTCAGGGATTCTGGAGAAGAGAGTTTTCATGTGGGTCTAAGGCTGTACTCCCATGGTTTCTAGCGTATGTCACCCAGCCGTGTGCTGGAGCTGGCTTGTGCCGGCTTGCAGGAGCTGACTGTTAAATAATCAGGAATGTTGCAAGCTAGCAGTGAAACTGTTGGCAGCTTGAAGTCAGCCATGGGGGCAGCCTTTATGCCAAAGAAGTCCACAAATGTTACGGATCTGCCCCCACCCCCCACCCCCAGCAGCAGTGTACCAGCACCCCACCCCACCGATACGGCCCAGAATAAAGAGTGTCTGTTAGAAGCCGTGATCCCCTGGAATGTGAAAGAGCAGATCGGGGAAGGGAACGTTCGTGTTTATGTCCTTTGGACTTTTCCAGATTCTGTTTCTCTTCATTGTACGCCGCTCCCCTTGTTGGTTCCCAAACCGTTGCCTATCTTCTGCCGAGATCTGGGGCCTGTGAGTTTCTCTGTCACCAGATCTGCCGGGGAAACTCGGATGTCTCCTGTTTCTTGGCATAATTCTTTCCTTGTTATATAGCTAGACTGGCTAGCCCTATGCAAGAGGTGGTTCCCAGCCCATTCTCAGCCACTAGCCAAAAGGACTGAATCACAGATGAATTCAGCCATTGAAATAGGATTCGGAAACACCTGGACTGTCGAGAACACGTGATTACAGGTGCAAGGTCCAACTCATGGATGTAACAGAGCCCTGCAAGCCATATGGCAGTACCTGTCCAGATGATAGGGCTATGTGGGTTGACCTCAGATCAGCCCCGGGCCCCCTGCCTTATGGCAGAGAGCAAATAGTGATTTTAATTCTATTGTTTATTTCTCATTTCTTTTTAAAGAAAAGATTTGAATAAAGTCTGAATCATCATGTAAAAGGAAAAAGCAAATGTCCTGTGGTAGACGTGCTAGGCAAATCATCCATGGTCATGCAAATTCTGTTTGAGCTTATTGAGGCTCTAAGTTTAAAAAAAAATTACACTTACTGTTCTAATATGTCTACTATGTACTATTTGAAACCCCAGAGGCTTTTCTGTTTTCCCCCATAATGCCTTGTCTCCACTCCCTCCCCTTTTTGGTTTCCCAGGAGACAGACAATAGCACCCAGGAATGGTTGGGCCACAACCAGATATGAGCTTCTATAACTGTGAGAGGCCTTTCCAGCAAAGTTCATATTTGCAGCCAGGGAAGCTGTTTGTATTTGATAAGCCTTTCTCTTGCCAAAATTACCCGTCCAGAGGTGATTTTAGAACCAGGGGAGCAAGCAACTCTGAATCTCAGTGTTCAAGTTATGAATAAGAGAGTGGAGGTATAGGTGTTGCTGTTAACGAGCAGTCAAGTATTGTAGAGCTGTGCCTACAGCCAAACCAAGTAAAGACGAGCCAGCTCCCTGTATGATGATGGGGGGTGAAGAGGGGTCAGGGAGAGCTGAATAAAAGAATGAGGACAAGGCAGGAAGAAAGGGCAGAAAAGAAAGGAGTTTACAGGCTGCAGACATGCCCTTAGAAGGACATCTGTGGTACAGGCCACGGACAGGGAATAAAGAGGAACGGCATTCCTACAGCAGAAGCTCTAGAAAGACAGGAGGTGACATGACTATCACGCTAACCAGAGGCCTGACCTGGATGGCCAGGAACCCAGGGAAGAATCCCACTTCAGATGTAAAAAAAAAAAAAAAAAAAAAAGCTACAGCCGCAGCCTGGGATTGGAATTGGGTTTACCAACCAGAGTTCTGACCCCTGCAGGGGCTCAGGGCCTGGAGAATCTAGCAACAGGATGGACTTGAGAAAGGCGGCTTATGACTTGAAAGAGTACAGAAGGAATTGAATGCCATTAAATTCAGCTGCATGAGCTGCGTACCTGGGCACACTCATGGAGCAGAGGGTTTGGTCTGAATGGCTTAATTGTGACATGCGGCAGGGAAGAGGTTAGGAAAAGAGATACTCCCAGGAAAGAAGTAGGGCAGTGAGGAACTGTGGACACCAGGGACATAGAAAAGCCGCTGAGCTCAGGAAGGTGTAGTGCTCTTCAGCCAAGAACGTCCCTCCCGACCCCTTTGCCCTTGGTGGCTACAGAGAAACAGGGGCCCTATTGTTTTGGATCAGCCACGTGCTGTTGGCCTGAGTGAGAAATATGTCCACCAGTCAGCATCTTGCCTTCCCCAGCCAGGCTTCCAGGGGAGAGTTAAGTCCTCCTGCCCTGAGGAATCCATTGTGTGTACTGAATCCACTTCTCTCCCAGATTCCTGATGCTGCATTAGAAGGTGATAGTTACTCGGATGATTCTCTGTGTTGACGGTTCAGATGAAGAACCCTCCTTGACAAAGACTGGCAGTGCCATGACCCAAGATGGGCTTTCCAGTGTAAAATCAGCAAACGTGTTAGCAACCTACTGGGGTTCTGTCCGACGAAGATGGCAGGTAGAAGCTGTGATAGTGGACCCTTGGAATTAGGCCTGTGCGAAACAAGATCTTATCCCACCTTTGAAGCGCCTGCAGAATTTGCTCTGTCACAACTCTCTGTCTCCTGTCTCTACCCGGGATTAAATCTTTTCATTAATAAACCAAATCTGTACTTCCAAAGGCTTTCCCAAGTTGAAACTTCCAGGAGAGTTGGCATTAACTTTCGTTTCTATGAAGAAAATTTGGTTTCACTTTCCCATTTCTCATGGATATTATTCCATGAAAATAATTTCGTGGAATTGAAAATGCTTGGCTCATTATCCCTTAATAGCCTGGTCATTTCTATAGTGTACATGGAATGATTGAGTGAATTAAGCTTATAATTAAATCTTTCTTATATACTGACACTCAGTTGATCTTTACCCCAATGTATGAAGTGAGCAGTAAGAATTATTCTCACCATCTTAAGTTGAGTAAACATAGGTAATAACAGTTAAGAGACTCAACCAGAAATGCGAGGTAGGTAGGTGGCAAAGTCTGATATAGAACCTAGGTCTCGGGACGCCTGGGTGGCTCAGTGGTTGAGTGTCTGCCTTTGGCTCAGGTCATGATCCTGGGATCCAGGATCAAGTCCCACATCGGGCTCCCTGTGGGGAGCCTGCTTCTCCCTCTGCCTATGTCTCTGCCTCTCTCTCTCTCAGCCTGTGTCTCTCATGAATAAATAAATAAATCTTAAAAAAAAAAAAAGAACCCAGGTCTCATACTTGATCTAGAAATCTTTTTTTTTTTTAAGATTTTATTTATTTGAGAGGGCGGGGTGGAGAACGAGCAGAGGGAGGGGGCAGAGAAAGAGGAAAAAGCAAGGAGCCTGATGTAGGGCTCGATCCCAGGACCCTGGGATCACAACCTGAGCCAAAAGCAGATGTTTAACTAACAGAGCCACCCAGGCACCCCCTGATCAAGAACTCTTAAAGGGCGTCTAGAAGAATGGTGGCTAGTCACATGGTGTGAGAGGAAATAACTCAAGTACTGGTGTTTTGGTGAGCACAGATCATATAATCACACTGTGTTCAGTGATGTGGATGTCTAAGAAAAGAAGATGCCATAGTTTTGCATGGGGAAGCTTACAGCTAAATTGGAGAGACCAAACTGCTCTACCTACAAACAATTATATTTAATAGAAGGTGAGTGAAGGAAAAGAGAATTCTGGGCTCTCTGCACTCAGAAAGTTCCTGGGGGAAGAATTGAAAGTGAATCTTGAGCAGAAATAGGCATGCATAACCAGACAGAGGCCAAGAAGAGTGCTGGTCTAGCAACCAGGGGGTTGTGGCCAGGGATCATCTGCTCGAAGGCAGAAGGTACAGGTCCTGTCTATGTGTCGAGGTGTGTAGAGATGAAAACGCCGAAGGTGAGATCTGAAAGCTCAGTATAGGTAAGGCCTGAGGATTAGGACCAGTAAAGTGAAAAATCAAATAGACAAGGTCTAAAGGGACATTTGGGTCATCTTGAGCCATTCTAACAGCACATTCTAACAGTGACCTGCAATGCCAAGGCAAACACTGTCCCACAGAAGACTCTGGGCTGGTGTGAAGCAGTAGCAGACAAGGTCGGGGGCTCTTGGTTATGGTGGAAGCCTGGGTAAGCCTGGAAGGACAGCTCGTAGACGTGGCAGTCGAAGTGAGCTCTTAGGATAGGAGAGGGAACAGGCGAACGAGAAGAGGAAGTTAGGACTCCTACATAGAACCCTGGTGGGATAAAGAGATAGGAATGGCTGCTCTGCAGCCTGGGAAACCATTAGAATTTGGGTTTCACGTGATAAGCAAATTGGTTCTTGAGGAAGGGAGTGAACTCCTGAGGGCCTCGCTTTGGAGATGAAGGAAAAGTGGTTCTGTCTCGATAAATGGGGTGGCTTAGAAAGGAACCCTGTTTTGGAGGAAGGGAGGTGATAGATCAATCTGAGGCATCCAAATAGGGACTAAGGCTTTGAGATTACAGACGAAGAGCCCAAGGAGAAAGTGGGGCCAGGCATGCAGCTGGCTGGCTGTTGACACCTGGCAGTGAACGGGTCCCAGATGGGGGCGGGGGGGCCAGGGTAAGGAAGCAAGACAAGGCAGAGGAGCCAGAGCCAGCACCGGGAAGAGGAGGAGGGGAGAAATCATTTGAGGTCCAGGAAAACACATAGACCAAAGGGGATTTTGACAGTGGTTGGAGGTCATCAGGGTCCGTCATCAAAGGGAGAGGAGGAAGCACAGGATGGGAACTGAGGAAGAAGAAGAAGAGGAGGAGAAGGAAGAGGAGAAGGAGGCCGCTCGGTGTGCAGTGCATGAAAGCGGTTCCTCTCCTTCCCTTAGAGTGGGCCTCCTTGTCCGGAGAGCACCCCTTCTTTAGGATCATAATCAGTTACCAGTTGTGTTTCTAAAATACAAGTCTAAAGTACCTTTAGATTGGATTTGTGAGTTGCTTTGGAACTGAAGGAAGGGTGTGTAGACTGTCGGGACAAGCGTCTGTCGGTGGGAGAGGAGAGAGCCGTAAGGAAGGGAAGGTGGGGCGGGCAGTGCCGTTTAAGAAGGAAAGAGGGGCAGCCGGGGTGGCTCAGTGGTTTAGCGCCTGCCTTCAGCCCAAGGCGTGATCCTGGAGACCTGGGATCGAGTCCCACGTCGGGCTCCCTGCATAGAGCCTGCTTCTCCCTCTGCCTGTGTCTGTGCCTCTCATGAATAAATTTTTAAAAATCTTTAAAAAAAAAAAAAAAGGAAGGAGAAAAGGAGGAGGAGGGCAGGACTCCCCTGCACTGTGGGTAAGACCTCCACCCTGTGTCTTCAGCGCCCAGACCACTGCTGGCGGCCGCCTTCCCTCCAGCAGAAAGCTCTCACTTGGGGTCTCCCCACAACATCCCCAGGAACCTCCTTTGCACTGCACTTAGGGCTTAATCATTCCAAAGGAGAGGCCAAGATCGGTTTATGTATCATAAATTGCTTTGTTTGCTCGTGATTTGTTTCCCTTCTCAGTAGTTCCCTCCGAGTTCCCTGGTTTGCATCTCTCGTAACTCCCTTAGCTACGCCTGGTTAGTGCCATTCCCTGTGCCCCTGTGGGCCCTTGGACTCACCCATGCGCGCCTCGGTTCCAGGCTTAGGACCCTCATTCTTGCAGGCACGTCTTTATCCAAGGGACTTCCTCCCTGGTTATGACATCCCTTATGCAGATGAATTCATTTCCATTGCTCTTTGTTGCCTGTGAATCCACGATTGCCTGGGATCAGAGGAAAACATTGCTAGAATCCTAGAATCACGGTGTTGGCAAGGACTTCAGAAATCACCCTATTCAGCCGCCCACTCACAGGAATTCCCTTCAACAGCTTTTGTTTAACTTATTAATAGCTTTTTTTCCTTGATTTAAGCTGTTCCCCAAAATAAATATCGGGTGGGTGATCTCGGGAGTGGTTGGAGAGTTGATATTACCAGGAACATCAGAAGGAGCAGGCTTTTTTAAAAAACCAGTCTTTTGCTGGCCTTGTAAGGATCGGCAGCGGCGGCGGCGGCCTGGTCCTTCCTGCGTGGGCTCTCTGCCCTCGCCCATCACTCCCTCCTCCGGGAAGACAGCGCTGGGTGCTGTCACAGGGCAGGCCCAGGGGCCTGGCGACGGGCTCAGTGAAGCCTCGACTGCTGCAGAGGTGCGGCGAGGATGCCTCTGCTTCCTAAATGCAAAGGCCGTTCCAAAGATGTGTTTTTAATGTTGGACCTGGAGCACCTCATTTGTGCAGCAGCGTGTGTGTCCCGTGCTATTAAACGCGTATGATTGTGGGCCCACTGGGTCCCTGCACCATCGGGACCCCGTTTTACTTTTTTTGCCATTCCACACACCAGGCGGCACATAGATAAAACTGTCTCTGTGTTAATAAAGATGCGGTGTTGGGGGCCGGGAGGCGTGGTTTGCTTCCCACCTGCCTTTGGAAAGGATGAAACATTGTACAGGTGGGGAGGCTTTGCTGAGGCAGCAGAGAAGTTGGAGACCCTGGGTCAGAGGTCCCGGACTGTGCTTCTTGAAGCTCTGGAAGCTTCTGTCCTTTGCTCGCCCGTCAGCTCCCAGTGGCCCATCTCCAGCGGGGGCCTCCCTCCCCTAGGTCTGCGTGTGGCGATGGGGAGGTGTGACTAGTCCCATAAAATCCCTAAACCCACTGACCATGTCACAGCACTTAACAGTTCCTAGCATTGCATTTTCCAGTTACTCATGTTGAGAGACAAATGCCCTTGTGTCTGCACTTTCTGAGCGAAAGAATCAAAGAATAGCTCATTGTCTTACCTCAAGGCCGGGGCACGGGAAGTACAGTAGTAGTATTTTCTGCCCTGGTGGCCTCTGCCCCGTACTCATACAGGCTAAGCCTGTCATGTCCTTTTCTTGTTCTCTTGAACATTCCTGGTGTTCTGTCTCTGTGCCTTTCCTTACACTGTCCCCCGGCCTGCAGGCCCTGGCCCTTCTCAGGACTCGCTAAAGTCTGCGTATCCCCAATGGCCTTCTGAAGGCCTGCCTTCCGGAATTCTCCCCCTGTGGCGTGGAGTCCACCACAGTCCACTAGAGTTTAAGCTCCAGGGGTGCATGGGTGGCCCAGTCGGTGAAGCATCTGACTCTGGGTTTTGGCTCAGGTCATGATCGAAGGGTCATGAGATAGAGCCCTGCGTCAGGCTCCCCACTGGACATGGAGCCTGCTTAGGATTCTCTCTTCAAAAAAAAAAAAAAAAAAAAAAGGATTCCCTCTTCCTCTGCCCCTCTCCCCCTTTCTCTCTCCCTCTCTCTACCTCCCTCCCTCTTTAAAAAAAAAAAAAAAGAAAGAAACAGAGTGAGGACAGAAACCGTCTTTTTTGTTAATAACCAAATACCAAGCGACCAGCATATAGTAGATGCTCAGTAAATATTTGTTGACAGAAAGGCAGCGATTGCTGTCCTGTGTTACTTCCATCTGCACTCCTCTTCTATACGCCAACACCAGATGCTGAGCTTCTTGAGAACAGAAGCCATGGCTTTGTATCACCCTCTAGCAGAGTCTTGGACACACTAGGAGCTCAGTAAATACTGGGGATTAAGTTTATTACATAATCACTCAGTAATGGTCCCTGAGCGCTGGGTGGGGGTGAGGAAGCAGGCAGAGTGTCTTGCCCCTGCTCTCTCATCTGAAGCCACCCAGGGCAGCATTTTCAGCAAGCAGAAGGGCCCCCCATCCTCCTCCCAACCAGCACTTGACTATTTAGGGAGGATATCAGGAACACGATGCTGTTAACATTACATTCCTCTTCTAAAAATTTGCAAAGGACCATATAGAATTGTTCAAGAATCCGTTATCCAGTGGTTGGCTAGTTAATTCCTGAGTAAGCCACTTTGAAAACTGATTATAATCCTGTTTCAAATGGAGAGTTGGGAGAAGGCCAAAAAGGGTATATTATTGTATCTCGTAGGAGGGGAGAATCCGGCAGATATTCACTGACTTACGGCGCCAGAGCCTTCCTTTCTTCTGTTATTGTAAATTATTGTGAGAGTGGAAAGCCAGATCAGCAAAGTGGGACTCCGGCATTGCACTTCCTCTCCGCTGAGGTCCTCCATAATGAAGACCTTCATAAACAAACATTGCACAAACTTAATGTGGGATCTCTCCTATTAAAGTTCATGCTGTTTAATGTAAAGTGGAATTGTTTCACAGTCCTCACAAGTTCTAAGGTGTCCCTTGCTTCTGGGGTAGTTTAATAAGAGAAAACTAGGTTTTTTTTATCCCACAGAAGCCCCTAGGACACTGCTCAAACAGTAATTTTTGCCTCGCTCCTCTACTTGTCTTCCTGCCTCTGCCTCTCTATTGGGCTCTCAAAATCAG
Source organism: Nyctereutes procyonoides (assembly GCF_905146905.1). Lineage (NCBI taxonomy): Eukaryota > Metazoa > Chordata > Mammalia > Carnivora > Canidae > Nyctereutes > Nyctereutes procyonoides. Next base: position 32,941,267 of record NW_026575120.1, on the reverse strand, counting down.
GGGCCCATAGAGCCAGGAAGGTACCGGAAGTGAGCTGGCGAGGGGGTGGCAGGGGCAGCACTGGTCAGCCTGAGCAAATTGTTGCCAAGCACAAATGCAGAGCACAAAGTTCACCAGGGCTTTGGATTTTCAGGAGAAGCTGAGAATCCAGGCTTTTAGGAATTGTCACCTGATTTCTAAATGTTAATAACTAATTCAGAAAAAATGTTAAATCTTTTGCGGGCCAAACAGCTTCCAGCTCTCTGTTGGATACTTTTCCGTGGGAGGGTCGTTTGGAAGCTTGGTCCCATCCCTTCCAGCCTTGCTGCCTGTGGGTACTTGAAAACCCCCCTCTCACATCACTTCTGTTATGCCACCAACCGTTTTAGGGGCCGTTTAATTAATTCCCATCCAGAGCCTCTGCTGCTGCAGGGAAGGGACCAAAGAGAGTATCTGCTACAATGCTGGGGGCCGGGCAGATGCTCAAGTAAGGCTTGAGGAGAGAATGAGTCCCCAACTTCCTTTCTGTGCACTGTCCTCCCTTAGAGGTGCACCCACACTTGGGCATCACCTGTGGCTGTGCAACAAATGACCTCGAAACTCAGTGGCTTCACACAATAGACATGTATCCCTTCACGGTTTCTATGGGCCAGGAACTCGGCAGCAACTTGGCTGGACAGTTCTGTTGAAGTTCTCCTGGGAGACGGTGGTTCACGCTCATGGCTCGCAGGCCGCGCTGGTGGCTGCCAGGAGGCCTCCGTTCCTTGCCATGTGGGCATCTGCATGGGAGTGCTTGAGTGAGTGTCCTCACAGCATGGCACTGGCTTCACCCAGAGCCAGTGATCCGAGAGAGAGCAGGGTGTGCACAGCCGCCGCGTCCTTTATGACCTCATCTCACATGTCACATGTCATCATTTCTGCAAACTCCTGTTCAGTGTTGGAGGAGACCACAGGAGGACGGTGAAAATACCAGGGGGTGAGCATCACTGGGAGCCATCGTGGAGGCTGGCTCCATAGACTCTCCCCCCCCCCCCCCCGGTAGATCGTTTTTAAACAAATGATCCAACACTGAGAGTAGTTTTTCAGAAAACATAGGGGAATAACAATTATATCATAGTGATCCGTACCTCATAGTCATCCCGTTCACTATCGTGTTCTTGAAATCAGCCTCAGAAATTAAATATCCTTTAAAAAAAAAAAGATTTTATTTATTTGAGATAGAGAGTGCACGTTCTCGCCCAAGAGAGCATGAGCAGGGAGGATGGAGGGGGGACAGAGGGAGAGAGAGAAGCAGGCTCCCCCCCTGAGCAGGGAGCCGGATGCAGGGTTCTGAGGACCCTGGGATCATGACCTGAGCCCATGGAAGACATTGAACCAACTGAGCTGTCCAGGGGCCCCTAAATATCCTATTTTTATAGCCCATCTTAGAATTGTTTTCTCTAAATATGTCATATCATTTTTTAAAAAATAATTTTCAAAACCTACCTGTATCACCTCTTAGAGTGATAGATTCAGGTGTACCAGCTGCTTTTCAAGGAAACCCTTTCAATTATTGCTTACCTCTGTCTGCTTCACGGGGTATTCCTTGTTCTCATATTCTCTCGGTTGCCTGAGATGACACTTCTCTACTGAACCTAATGTTTTTTAAGGATTTGAAAGGAAAATCCCCAAGAAGTAGCATCCTGAATAAAGAGTAGGACCCCTTTGATATATTAATAGCACTTGTGAAGACAAATAGCCCCCAGAGATTCCCCGGGGCCCTCTGAATTAGTAGGAGGGGGCGCCAGTTAATCAGAAGCTGCAGACAGAGAGAGGGGTTACTCCAGTTCCTGTCGGGGGATCTATTTCTGGCACCTCCTTTCCAGCCTCCCACCCCAACTCAAACAGCAGGACTGAGTGGGCGCTGCTGGGACTTGCACACGTGCACACACACACACACACACACACACACACACACACCAGGCTGCACATTACCTTTGCCTTCTTCAAGAACCACCTTTAATATTCATTGTAACCAGATTTCACCTGAATGAAAATGTTATGGGGAAGGAAAGGTGCCCTGACATGATTTCCCCGAGGAAAATCCCCACTGGTAGCTAGTGCTTATTTGTTCAATAAACAAAACCTGAGGCTGGGAATTGAAGGTCAACACAGGCAAATCCAGGAGCGTGCCCGGGGGCTGCAGGGCTGTGTGGCATTGGCGTGTGCACCTGGGGAGGGGTCTGGCGTCACCGGCCCCCCCAAGCCCCACCCACTTCGCCTTGACAGTGGTCACCGAGTCGGGGCGTTGGCAAATGGAAATGAAATGTATAATTCATAAGGCCGAGGTGGTGTGCGATCTGCGCAAGGGGGGTAGTAATTACAGAATTGAGCAATGAGGCTGCAGCGTGCTAAGTAACCTTCCTAGGTTAGAGGCTGCCGTGATAGATGGCCGGCATTGTTCTCTTTCTGACCTTTTTCTGAACTTCCCCTTAGAAGAACAGAGGAAATACAGTTCTGCCTTTTTCCCATATTGTTTTTGAATAATACCTTCAGATGCCAGCTTTTGGCATTTCTGTTCTTCCGTTTGGAGCTTTGCTTCCCCCACCCCCATGCTTTGCTGCTTCCCAAAGAATAGTCTAGCTGCTAATTACTTTGTCCCAGTATTAATGGTAAACACAGAGGCTACACAAATATTTGTCCATATTGAACACAGTGTGTACAGGGAAGGAAAACCGTCCTGCAGCATCCTTTCGCTCCCTCTGCCCCCACCCCTCCCCGGCCAAGCAGGACGCTCCTGAGAATGGTCTTTGGTAATGGTGCAGGTGGACTGGCAGGTGTGCAGCACATGGCTGTTTGGTAGGAAGATGACGGAGCCAGCGACGGACTGCAGGCTCCCACTTGCAGAATCGTCATTTTAACCAGATGTCAGCGAGCATGCGGGAATGATGCTCATTCGCATTTCAGCCATCAGTGCAATCCTAGGAGAAAAGGAATACCGGGCCTGGGGAATGTGTGTCATGCGTCCTTTTTTTCCTCTTTGCAGCCTGAAACCCTCTGCGTTGTGCCCTCCTCCCTTCCCTCTACCACCATCGATTTCCTGGTCTGCACTCTGAGTCCCGGTGATGTCCCGTAACTTTGGGCTCTAGGTTCAGCTGAACTCTGTCAGCCTCTGTGAAGTCAGGGAACCCCAGAAGAGAGAAAGAAGGACGATTTCTGTTTGATTTTCACACAAATAAGCATCGTTAAAGAGGCAGCAGAAGAGTTTCACTTAGCCTTGCACTTGAATTCTAGACTTGAATGTTTGGGGTATTTGCGGTTGTTTTGTTTCTTGAAAAAACAAATCTTTTGAGGCCAAATGAAAAGGAACTAGACAGTTCTGTGTCAGAGCCTTTCAAACTGGGGACAGAATTTGGTTAGGTCCGTTTAGTTGGTTAATGCTGATTGCACACCTGCTGTGTGCAGAGGCACCACCCGCCTAAGGAGGCAAATATAGGTTCTTTCTCCTCAAGGAACTTCTGATCTCATGGGGGAATCCAGGGCAGGCCTAAATGCATACACACCTAGACCTACTTACAGAGCTGACGCTCCACAGAGGCGAGCATGACAAGCAGGCACTCGGTGACTGTAAGTGATAGTTCAGAACTTCTGTTCTTCAGCAAAAAAGAAACTGCACTCTTCACGCCCATCATCACTGCCATTCTTTTCAAACATCCACTTAATTGCCCGTGGAATATTTTTTTAGTTGAATATTTAAAAAAATCTCCCTAGCTGCCCCCGTTCTTCCCATTTTCTCTGGTTATTTCTTTCTTCGTCTCCAGATAGATAAATAGTTTCTCCTTTTCACCCACCACTCCTCCGCTTGTATGTATTTTAAAGATCCAAAACTTCCTATGCCAGGCTTCTCCCGTTAAAAACCAATAGAGCTTTATCGGTTTCTGTTCAGGTTTCCCCCACGGAAATCCCAGTTGTCAGAGAAGACCTCAAAAAAGCTGCTTGCTCCCTACCCCTTCTCCTACCTTAAAGCCCATACGTACATGAACAAACAGGCAAAGAGTAAGCAATCCCTGTTTTCATTTCTGCCTCAGATGATCAGTCCAGGTCAGCAAGCATCGTGTATTGAGCATTTACTTTGTTCTCACCTCGTGCTTGGCAGTAGGGGAAAAAGCACGAAGCCACAACATCTTCCAGGTCCTGAGTGTAAAGCAAGACAGCCAGGACTCTGCTGGGTGCTGAGAGGCCCACAGAGATCAATAACGCATCCGCTGCTTCAGGATGCTTCCAGTCACATTGAGAAGCTGGTTTTAAAATGAGAAGCTGGTTTTAAAAAATCCCAGCAGTCGTGCAAGCTCGGGGTGGAAGAGCTGAACTGAACAGGCACCGGGTGTGCCGTGGGAAGACAGAGCAGGAAGGCTCCTGGAGGAGGCACATTCCAGCCGAGAGCCTGGAAGGCTTCCGAGGGTAGCCAGAACAGGTGCCTTCCAAAGAGGCAAAGTGGGAGCACCGGGGTGCGGGGGGGGGGGCATCCTGACCCCTCTGACGCGTCTGGATGGTCTACCTTAGCCCCTCCTTTCTTTTCACTCTGCCCCCTGAGTTCCACTTGCTCCCTCGGCATCTCCCCAATTCCAGGCGCTGGTTAGCCCATTTGGCTGGAGTAGTGTTTGGTGCGCAAGAGAGCAAAATGAACATTTTAATCTCTTTGATTGAAGGGTGCTCCATTTCCCAGGCATGTAGGAGAGTCCCGGCTCGGGGATTACAAAGAGGCCCCATTGTTAGGGTGAGAAGAGCAGTTTATGGGAAGATAGGGCAGTGCTGTCTTGGTCTGGGGGGATGCTCACTCCCCTTCCACCGACAGGAACATCTTCTGTACTCCACTCTACAGCTGGCTGTGCATTTCTGTGAGGTCCAGGGCCCACCCCGGGGGTGGGGGTGGAGTGGGTTCCATCCCTCCAGGGCCCCTGGGGTTGAAGGTTCCCCTGCCTTTCAGAGCATGTGTCTGCTGCGCTTCAGCACCCCCTAGTGTGAGCTGGAGCGAGCCAGCTTTGTTTTTTTTTCCTCCGTGACCCAAACACCAGAAAGCAAACTTGAGCTTTGTTTGGTTGGTTTTGTTTCAGCTCCCTTAGGAAAAGTTGAGTGTTGGAAGGTTTTTGCCCTTGGCTGGAGACCTAAAATTTATGCCCATTTCTGTTTGGCAAAAATCCTGCTGGAACAACCAGCCAGCCTCCGTGGGAGCTCCCTCCCTTGTCCCGACAGTGGCAGGTCCTAACAGGCTGTGGTTAAGTCCACTGGTGTTTCCTGTCTTAGAATTAGGTGAAAGCTTCACCTCTGTCCTCCTCTGTGGGTTTGGTCTCCTGGCAAGGCGCTTCCCCTGGGAGCAAGGCCTGCCTCCTCCACCTGGCCCCTCTGGCCCCGCTCACACCTGCGTGCTTGCGGACAAGACACGTTCTGTACTCCCTGGGTCGGAACCTGCTGCAGAGGCCAGAACAGCTCCTGCCCTTGTATGAAAACTGGCTTAGGCCAGCTGCGTTAGCAGGTGTCAGCTCCTCTTTCTCAGTAATCCTCTCCCCAAAGTGCCGCACCGGGAAGGAGGCCTCTTCTGACATTATAGGAGTATCCCTGTTGGCATGGTGGAAATTGTCCCTCCAGGATGTTTGGCATCTTTACGCAGTGGATTCTCTTTCATATCTCAGGTCTCCAGCTTCTGCTCTCTGAATTGCTGTGTCTCAGTCGGTGACACTGAACACATCTCCCTTTCAAAGAAGGAGCAGGTCTCCCTCTTCAGTCCCTGTGTCTTCTCCTCGGCCATTAGCTGTAAAGAATGCCTTGTGATTTAGCCCCATGCGCCACATGATCACATGGTGCCGTAAGGAAAGGAAATGTGCTAAGGATGAGCCCTGTCCTTGTTACATGCAGTTCACTCGCTAAGAGTTGTGAACCCCTGGGCCTCTCTCATCCAGGCCCAGAGACCCCCTAGCAGGAAAGCATCAGGATTCTTCAGGCCCGTGTGGGTTCATTTGTTCATCCAATAAACATCTTGGAGGACTCACTATGAACCAGCTGAAGCTAAATATTAACCAAATGTTTTCCTGACACTTAAATCAGTAAAGTTGCACATAAGTAAGTAATATTACCTTCTTTGTATGCTTTTATCTGGGTAGAGGGAGAGCCTTGAATTGATTGATTAGTGTGAACGAGGCCAGCCTTTTACCCCCTGGCCTGACATCCTTGTTCTCACTCCACTGGTGGGTAACGTATCACCTCTCTGAATCAAGTGAAGGTGCTGCATTTACAATTGATCCACAGAAGTTGAAATTCCAAATTCCCTCCCAGTGCAGAGAAAAGAGAAGCAGCTTCTGGATACTGAAAGGTGGCAGCAGGTGGCAGTGGGACTGGAGTATGGGCAGGCTCCCCAGGGAAGCTCTAAATGCACAGTGCAGCCCTCAGTTTTAGTCAACAGACTAGCAACAAAGCAGAAGAAAAACAATCAACAAAAGGAACTCTAAAGACCGTCTGAGGCTTTGTCTCCTTTCTCTCTGAGTCAGCTCTGTCATCTTCCCAGCTCTGGGTCTTTGTGCTGAGCCCTGGGAGCCTGAGCTGGAACTCCCCCTAGCCGTTTGGGCACCAGCATCCTGAGGCCTGGGGGCCACGCTGCCCACCGATGCAGGGGCAGCATGGGGCCAGTGCAGGCGGAGAGGGGATGGTGCATGGGAGGGAATACGCAGGGGCTTTGCAATGCTGACCGTGCTCTGTGACTTCGCCTGGCTGGTAGGGACACTAGTCATTGCTGTCTGATAAGTCGGTGAACTATATGTTTTTGCCTTGTGCACTCCTTTGTATGTGTCTTATCTTACACAATAAAAAATAATTTAATAAAAAAGACTTGAAAAAAGAACCCAGAGCAGTATACGAGTAAAAAGATCGTTATATGTAGATACATGCAGAAACCTCTGATTCTCTTTCCCTGGCTGAGGGGCACTTACACAGACATTTACTGACCATATACTTTGGCAAAAAGGGAAAGCATAAAACCTGATGATGTTATAGTCCTGTAGGGTGTGGGACGCAAGACCAGGCCTCGTCCAGCGACCCTTGGCTTCACAGTCAAGGCACTACAGACCAGACTGGGGGTTACGGGCAAAAGAGACACAACGCCTGTCAGCAGGGTAAGGAATTACAAGGCAGTGTGAGTATCTTTGAAATGACCCATGGTGGGGTCCAAGCTGATTTCTTCCTAGGAACATTTCTCATTGAAATTTAGAAGGAATTTAGAGGCTGCCTTCAGAATATACTACAGACATCTGAGAACTGGTTTCGAATTTATTCCAACATCATTAGAAGCCTTTGGGGATTAAGTTCCAGATCCAACCTTTTCTTCTAGTATGTAAGCAAGAAAGTTAGATTTTGGTGCTGCACTTTGCAGGGATGAAGTAGTACCAGGACACAAGGATCAGTGTGGGGGGTGGAATGGGGTAGAGAACATAGTTGACCCTTGAATAACATGGGTTTGTACTGCATGGTCCTCTCATATGCAGGCTTTGGTTTTCGCTTTGTTTTGTTTTTTAATAAATACAATACAGTACTGTGAATATAATGCTTCTTCCTTATAATTTTCTTAATAACATTTTCTTTTCTCTAGCTTATTTTATTGTAAAAATACGTATATACACATAACATACAAATGTTATCAACTCTATGTTATAAGGCTTCAGTCAACAATAGATTCTTAGTAGTTAAGTTTTGGGGGAGTCCAGTTATATGTGGATTTTCAACTGCTTGATGGAGCGGGAGTTGGTGCCCCGACCCCATTTTTTTCAAGGGTCAACTGTGTATTTAGTGTACATCAGGAAAATCTCATTCCAAGCCAAGATGTTCATTGCCCGTACAGATCAAAAAACCGTCACTCTGATTCTAACATTACACTGGAAATGTCCAGTTGAATCAAAGAAGCCAGCTTCCTTTGGGAGATTGTCCAAGTGTGGCACGAGAATGATGACAACATCTAGACCAAACCATGGTTATTACAGTCAGCCTTCCATATGGATGTGATGAATCGTTCTAATGTCTTGAGCATTTCTATTGATGATAGCTGGAGACATTCAATCAGAACAGAATCACTGGTGAGGGTCTTGAAATGATCTCCATCAGAACACAGTGTTATGGACATCAGCAGTTTCGCCTGAGGTCGAACTTCTAGAACATCTGTGTAGTGATTTTGCCGCATGTGTATCATTGAGCTAGAAGTGCCCACAGGCATGATTGGGGCGTCTTTCCTAGCTCTCCTTTTAGAGTGAGAACCTTGCTACCACAGTGCCGTCCTCAGCTTATTACAGGGCAGAACTACTTCTGTGGAGTGTGTCTAGAAATCTTAAGGTCCCCTGTGTTTGGTTGGGCCACCACAAGGACAGGGTCCTCATCACCTTGGCTGAGTACAAGCTAACTCAACAGGTGAGCTTCTGGTCATCCTCACCCTGTGGCTCATCCCTGAAGCACCTTCCCTCAGTCCCTTTGTCCTTCTCACCCACCAGCACCCCAGTCAAAGACAAAGCTCTATCTTTCACATGTCCTATTCACCAAGGAAGCTGTATCTTTCTCAAAATCAAATCCCAGCTTGGCCCTAGATTCGCCAGGCCTCGATCACCAGTTAGCTCTCCACTGGACTTTCCTGGGTCCCCCGGGGACTGGTATGAAGGCATCTTTCAGGGGTGCTGGTCCCTATTTTCCTAGCGACCCACTGGTGACCAGAGGATATAATCTCCCTCCATCTGGCTGCCCTCACATGCTCCCCTGCACTCACCGTGTTGGCTCTCTTGTGTGCAGATCCCTCGAGCTTTGTGGTTCAATTTCTGTAAAATAGCCTTCTTCCAGTCCTCAGATTTCTGCTATTTCTCTGGTCCTGTGTTGCTTTGATGTGACCCCTTGCCTCCCACCTCGGGTCACCAGCACAAAATAGTGGCTCAGAGCTCATGTCAGCATTTCCGAGTCCCCTTATATTTGCAGTGGAAACATAAGATTGAACAACCCATCTGAAATACAATTTTACATTTTGATTGCTTCTGCCCCAGCCATACTGAGGTTACTTTCAATCTACATATATTTGTGGGAATGGGCTTTTTCACTGCAGTTCAATTCAAGTACACCTTATAATATCAGTGATTATAAAATACCATGGACTAATAGAGTGTCTTGGTTCCAAGGAGTTCAAACTGCTTTATAATTCTACCGACCATCATTTATCTTCATACGCTGCTGTAGAGACACGAGAGGAAAAAAAAAGAGATTAATAATCACATTTTATAGATGGTGAAATAAAAACTCTGAGAAATTGAGTAACATTTTTCCAGAAATGCACAGTTCTTTCTGTGCTCTCTGATTAGCATTGCAGATTTATTGCCCAAGTTGGGAGTGGCCGTGAACCTTGCACTTGTTTTCCTGGTGCAGCGTGAAAATGATCGAGACATCAACTCTGGTCATCCAGTTGGCCAGAGAGGCCAGGTGAGCGAGAGATTATACCGTGAAGGGGAATGAAGGCTTAGGAGAGCATCTCCCCATGCCAAGGGGAAGCAAGAAGCTTGTGGATAGGCAGTTTTCTTCCTAAAGCTAGGTGGTAGGTTTTTGGCTGTTGCTTGTATTAATCTTTGTCCTTTTATAGAAATAAATGAAACGAGAATATTTAATATATGTGCTTTAATATATTTAAACAGTTTTCCTAATATTTCACTTTTAAGGAAGAAAGTGGGTTTTTTTTTTAAGATTTTATTTATTCATGAGAGACATAGAGAGAGGCAGAGACACAGGCAGAGGGAGAAGCAGGCTCCATGCAGGGAGCCTGATGCAGGACTCAATCCCGCAACTCCAGGATCACGCCCTGCACCAAAGGCAGACGCAGAACCTCTGAGCCACCCCGGCATCCCAAAAGTGGGCTTTAAAAATGAGGGAAAAGGGCAGCCCGGGTGGCTCAGCAGTTTAGTGCCGCCTTCGGCCCAGGACCTGGTCCTGGAGACCCGGGATCGAGTCCCACGTCAGGCTCCCTGCATGGGGCCTGCTTCTCCCTCTGCCTGTGTCTCTGCCTCTCTCTCTGTGTATGTGTATCTCATGAATAAATAAATAAAATCTTTTTAAAAAATTAAAATGAGGGAAAAGGATGCTCTTTATTCGATTGCTAGGACACAGACTTATCACCGAGAAGTGATTTAATGTCTTGATTGCCTGCTCTATGCCAGGCCCTCTGCTAGATGTGTCCCTTCTGGTGCTTTGTTTAATTTCAGCCTTCTACCAGCTTCAGGAAGTCTAGGCACACAGCTAGAACCCCCGGCACTGGACTTCTACTTGCAAGTGGGTGTCATTTCCCACTCAACTTGTGTGATCTCCACACCTCTGTTGGGGGTCACTTCCCTCACCGGGTCCCATGGTCTGGATGTGATCTGGGAATACCCTATCAGCTCGCTGTGCTATTAGAAAAGCTAATGGAGCGAAATACCAAAGCTTCAATAATTGATTTGTCGAAAATGACAGTTGTTTATTCTCCTTTCTATAGAAAAATAGAATTTTCTGTGTCTTGCCATGGGAATGTTGGAAAGGAACAATCTCCCTCATTTCTTAGGTGCAAATTTTGTCTGACACTTTGTGTATGTTTAAAGTATTTTTGATGTCCCAAAATAGCAATGAGGAGAGTGTGTAAGATGATTCCGTGGGGTGGCAAACGAAGAATGAGTCAGTAACAGAACCTGGGTGATTTGGAGCCCAATGGGAAAGGCCCAGTTCCCAAGCCAGCAGTCTTACCTGCTATGGAACTGAAAACAGAAACAGCCCCCATGGAAGACACCAGAATGGGGGTTTTTTGTTGTTTTTAAGTATGTAAATTTTGAAAGGCCAAGTAGTGTGCCTCTTGTCATAGGGCATGTTGCCAAGGAGATGGTGCCAGCTTCAGGGGAAACTGCTGCCCACTAAGGGTGTGGGGTTGAAACAGAAAGGTTCCTTCCAAACGTGTAGGGAGCACCTACCACGCTCAGGCACTGTGCTCAGTGCTGCAGACACAGCCGTGACATGGGGACGGGGTGGAGGTGGGGCATGCACTCACCTGCCATGTGCCCCGGAGCCCCCTACCCCCACCCCGCCTGTCCACACTTACCAAGACTCAGCTCAGACTTCTCCCAAGAAGCCCTCCCTACTTTGCCTCTCCACCCCCTGGCCATCCCCCCTTCATGCACTGGGCATGCACTCGGCACGTTGTATGTTAGCCGTTGGCATGCTCTCACCTGCAGCTAGACAGTGAACTCCTGGAGGAGCCATGGGGTCTGGTTTATTTATTTCTCCATCTTCAGCACAGTGCATGATACATAGCGGACACTTAGGAAATGGCAGTTTGGATCTTCGAGTAAGTGAGTGAATGAGTGGAGCTGGAGCCAACTTCTCGCTCAGACTAACCACTGGTGAGAATGATTTTCACTTCAGTCAGGAGTAAATGAGCCTGAGCAATTGTCAGACGTGCCTCAGGTGTGCTGAACAAAAAGAAACAGATTTTAGGCTTGACTTTAAACTTGTCTGGGCTCAGAGCCTTATGGACCAGCAGAACAGGGAACAAGGCAGGTGCAAGATCACAGCAGAAGGGTCTTCAGTCTGCCGAGGATTACTAGAGCTGGGTAGGAAAGCACATTCCTTACCCAAGGGCTCATGGCCTGGGTGTCGAGCAGGCATTTATGGGGCACGTGAGACACAGACGAGACCCTGTCCCCCAGAAGGCTTAATGGGGGCAGGTATGCGAACATGTGTTTGGAACAGTAGTTGCTTGGCTCATCTGTATTGGGATCAGGCTGGTTATTGGTGTTCATGAGTTCATCCCCTGGTGTGGCCAGGACAGGAGAAGGTGGGTAGCGTGTGTTTGAGGGGGAAGGAGGCCAGGAGGGGACAGGCAATTGCAGAGATGGGATCAGGGTATCACGTGTGCAGGAGAATTCAGAAAGAGGGAGAGTCTGGGGGTCGTTTGGGAAAAGGTTGGAACCAAAGACAAGAGACCAGTATGGTGTTAGAGTAGAGGCCTGAGTGGAAGAGGCACAAGTTTGCTGGGATCCCTGGTTGCTGAGGGCGGTGCCAGCTTCCAAGAGAGTTAAGAAGAGATGGGCTCAGAGGACTTTGCAGCCCCTTCAGGACCCTGGGGCCCCCTGCAAACCCCGGCCCTGGGGCCAGTCCTGCCGCCGGCACCCCACACACATGAGCCCTCTCCAGGCCCCCCACTCCCACGCTTCCTGCTTTCCTTGGGTGGGATCCTGCCCCTTGGGCCAAGCTTCCATTCCCTCACAAAGATTTACCCCTTCTGCTCTCCTTGCTTTGGGCCCCCTTAGAACTTTCCGCCTGACTCACATATTTTAGCACTTTCTTATATTTAATAAAGGTTTATTCAATCACCAAATCCTGATTGATTGAATGGCTACTAAATGCCAGGCACTGTGCTGCCCTGTGGACGTAGCAGGGGAGACAGACAGTAAGCAGGTTATTGGGAAGTGCTGTAAAGTGACATTTATGGCACTGGAGATAGAGACTAACTGGTGTCAAGGGAGGCCTGTCTGTGGCGGTGACAATTAAGCTGGGGTTTGAAGGATGAGAGGGAGGCAGCCATCTGAGCACCAGCAGAGGGAGCATTCAAGGCAGAAGCACAACATGGCATGGAGGCTCTAGGTCCAGAAGGAGCTGGGGTCTTCTAGAAGTTGTCACTGAAATGACAGTGGAGAGCAGGGCAAGGTCCCGATCGCAGTGGCCCCAGGAGCCATGGAAGGAATTAGGTCTCACTCTGAGTGCAGCGGGGAGCCTCTGCAGGCCTGAGAGCAAAGGGAGAGAGAGGTGGCCCGGCCGTGCTGGCAGCCGTGCAGAGAGCGGCCAGGAGGAAGGGAAGACCCGAGAGGGGCTCCGGGTGAGACGGTGGGGGGGGGGGGGGTTTGGTCAGGGCCAGTGTGGTGGCACCAGAGGTGGGGAATCAAGGACCAGTCTGCGAGATACTCGGGGGCGGCCCCATGGGTGGACGGGTGGTGGGGATGAAGGGACAGAAGGGAACCAGAGAGTGTCCCGGGTTCCAGCACAAGCAGCGGGCCATAGGGGCCATGAGTCGGTTCAGTGACACAAGCTGGACGGAGGGAGGAGCGCACTGCGAAGGGGAGGCTGACGAGAAGAGGCCCCTTGTAAACATACAAGTTTGAGGCGACCGTGGGTCATTCCCACAGAGGTGCTGGGCCATCAGCACGTAAACCTGGAGCCGAGGCGAGGCAAACGTGGAGAGGGCCGTTTGGAAATCTGAATGGAGTCTAGACCTGTGGCAGCAGACACGATTGCTGTCGGCTTCCTAGGGCGGCGGGAACCACCCCGCAGATCGCAGGACTCAGAACAGTAGCTATTGACTCTCCCACGGGCCTGGTGACTAGAAGTCTAACATCGAGGTGTCAGCAGGGACATGCTCCTTCTGGAGCCATTCAGGGAGGATCCTTCCATGCCTCTTCCAGCTTCCGTGGCCCCGAACGCTCCTTGGCTGGTGGCAGCATCACTGCCCCCTCTGCCTCCGTCCCCACATGGCCGTCCTCCCACTGTTGCGTCTGTGTCCCCATTTCCCTCTTGTAAGGACACCTGTCCTGTTGGCTTCAGGGCTCACCCTACTCCAGCGTGACATAATCTTCACCGATTACATCTGCAGTAACCCCATCCCCAAACAGCGTCACACTCTCAGGTATCAGGGATTAGGACTTCAGCATGTCTGTTCTGGCATTTGACACCCTTCACCCCATAACAGTTACCTAGAACAAGGGCGCAAAGAGAGGAGGCAAGGGGTCCTGGCTTTGCCATCAGAGAGCAGTTGGCTGGAGGAGGACAGGCCAGCAGAAGAAACGGAGAGGCGGGACAGATGCGGGAGCATGTGGTGTCATGAAAAGCTCAGCCTTGTGTCTCAGAGTGGGGACAGGATCAGAGGGTCACCCGTGGCCAAGATGTGTGGCTCTTGGGTCACAGAGCTGAGAAGTTGACCAGTGGCTGTGACGTGACCACGTGGCCGTGCTGGTCTGGAGAGCCACTGCCCTTGAGTGGGGGCAGAGGGTGGGAGGAGGGCGAGAAGATGGGGGGCCAAGCAGAGGAACTGCAGGAGACAGCCCTGGAAATTGGGGGGTGCAGAGAAACAAGGCAATAGCCGCGGGGACGCAAAGGGATGGAGGAAGGGTTTGGTTTTGTGTTCAGTTTGCTTTGTTCTGGTCTTCTGTTTTGTTTTTAAATGAGAAAATCCAGAGCCTGTCTGTGCTTGAATGAGCTGTTTCTGTGTCTGCGTGTTTGTGTTGCACACCCCTGTAGCGTCCAGCCTTCCTTGCTGCCGTCCCAGCACTGGGGCCCCTCAGGGACAGGACTGTGCCTCCTGTTCTTTGGTCCCCCGACCATCTAGCCTGATTCTCGAGCATTCTTCATTGTGGCCACACCTAGAAAAATATTCTGCTGTGTATATCCTGGTGCCATGAACGGCTGCCGCTTCATTTTCTAATAGAAAACGGACCGAGAGCAGCCTTCACAGGCCCTATGTGCGTAACATCAGTTGACGAAACCCACATCTGGTGTTTCTCGCCAGAGAATGTCACTGAAGTGCCCTCTGCACCTGTCTTGTGTGTCCTCAGGGAACAGAATCTGGGAGTGGGGTTCCAGACTCCACACAACCTTTAGGAAGGTCAGCCCCATGGTCAAGTCCAGAGATGATCCCATGAGATGAGCCCTGCATGTTCCTAAGACCCAACCTGGAAGCTATGAGGGGCAAAAGCCCAGGTCGCAGGAGTATGGAGACAGGGGCGGAGATGCTGGATCCTACAGCCGCAGCCTGCTGGGGGGAGCTTCGCAGGAACCAGGACAGGAGCTCATCCCCCGAGGACAGACCTGAGTCTGCCCATGAGACGCTCTGGAACAGAGAGGACAGAAAAGCAGGCAGGCTCTGACCCCATTGCTAGAGGCAACCTGCAGTAATCTCATCAGTTTACGGCATCCCTCATTGCAACGCAGATGACTGGCAGGGGACTTCTGGGTGACTCTGGAAAGCCCTGGTGTGTGGCGGTAACCCTAGACACAGTGACCCAGGCCGCTGTGGGATTGAAGGCCCCATGGCACAGGACAGTCCAGCAGGGACAGATCCTAAAAGAACCTCTGGCATCCCCAGTGCACCAGCGCCAGAGGGCAAGAGCAGCGTCCCATGTCAGCAAAACCTACGAGAGGCTGAAATGCCAGGCACAACCCTGGCAGCTGAAGATGCCAGCAGGGAGGGGACAGGGAAGATCATTTAAATAGGGCCAATGGCAGCTTGCCCCCCCACACACCACACACACACACACACACACACTCCCTCCTACCACGCCTGGGAAGACCCACCCAGCCTTGGACTCTGGCAAAAGAATGTAGTGAGTGCAGACTGAGGACTGTGGCACTCTAGAAGCACCTGGCAGCAGTGCGGAGGAATCTCCAGCTCTAAGAAGTGAGGAGACTCCTTTTTACTTCTGAAAAATCAAGACTTTGTTACAAAACATGTTGGGTTTTGTTTGTTTGTTTGTTTGTTTTTCAGTGCTCTTACCTGGAGGAAAAAAGATTAGCCATGAGAGCAAATTTAAAAGAGCAAAGTGGGGAGATGCTTTTTAAGTGGGGAGAATCCAGCTCGAAGCTCCACGACAAGTGGAGATGTTTTGACCACACTCTTGCTCCCTCCTCCCGTGCTAGCTGGGTGAAGATAACCCAGACGGTGCAGTTGCCCAGCTCCCACAGCTCCCACTCCAGGCTCCCGAAAGGGGAGGAGAGTGGCGTCCTCAGGCATTGCTTAATCAAGTGGGAAATTTACAGAGAAAACAGAAGCTGGGCTAATGCATTTCATTATCAGCAGAGCGCCTTGAGCCACAGTTTTTAAAGCTGTGTTCATACTTTGAACCTGGTTTTCTCCAAAATGTACCCCTCCTTAATCATGACACATTCTCAGAAAAGAAAATGCACTCTGTGGTCTCCTTGGCTTTCATTACTAACTACATGTGAAAATTTCTCTTTGAATTTAGGTGGTTTCCTTCCGAAGTTCCGGCATATAACCCTGCCTATCATTTGAAGGGACGTAGTCCTGCAGTTGGAAATGGGTTTAGAATGGAGTTCTGACTGGTATCCAGACTGGATTCATGAACAGGGTTCTATAATAACAATATTAGAGGACTTTTTAGGAGCCCAACTTTTTAGAAGCTGATGACAAAAAAAAAAAATAGCGTTTCCTTATAAAAGTGTGATTCAGACTCCTTAGAGGATGGATCATTGGCTTAATGGGTATTGGATTGATCCCCTTGTTCTGGGTAGAGGCAACTTGTCTTCTGTATTACTGAAAGTAGAACATCTGCATTTCAGAATTCCTTTGTAAAAACCAGGCACTCTCTAAAGATGGGTTTTCTGGGTTTTCAGTTACAAAAGATAACTCCTGGGTCTCTCTAAAGTGGTTATTAGCTCATCTGGTTGGAGTGTAATGGTAATGAAGCTGATAGATGTGACTCCCTGTTCTAGATCCACCCTTTATCTCAGCCGGCCGTCTGACCACACTCCCTGCTGATGGGGAGCACCAGCCCCAAGACCGGGGGGAATCACTCCCACACAGTGCAAGAACCATAGGTCCTCTAGAGGGAAACAGTAATGGCACCCTGGATTTGAAAGACAGGATTTTATGTAGAGTTCATATAGAAGTAGCTGTCCGCCCTTCCAAATTGCTAATGATTTCTCCCATTCTTCCTTTTCAGGGCTCCTGAGATCATCCTTGGTTTACCATTTTGCGAGGCAATTGATATGTGGTCCCTGGGCTGTGTCATTGCTGAGCTGTTCCTGGGCTGGCCGCTCTATCCAGGAGCTTCCGAGTACGATCAGGTGGGTCCAGGTAGCTCAGGCATTCACAAGAAGCACTTCCTTTATAACATGACACGTGGATGAGGTAATAGGGTGTTTCCTTGTCTCTCAAACCTTGCTTCTCGTAACAGTGCTTTTCTTATTCCTTTCTTTCCCCTTTTTCTTCTCTTACTTCTGTCTTTCCCTATAAAATTGTCATTTTTCTAAAAGGTGCTAGAGCCGTTAGTACCATATGTACAGTGACAGGAAACACCCTGACCTCATTCTCATCTTTTCTTGCAGATTCGGTATATTTCACAAACACAGGGTTTGCCAGCTGAATATTTATTAAGCGCAGGGACAAAGACAACTAGGTTTTTCAACCGTGACACAGACTCACCGTATCCCTTGTGGAGGCTGAAGGTAGGAAGAACATCCCCTGCATTCCTCACCAACACCCGACACTAAGGGAGGAAGGGCATCGTCTGATTAATGGGGAGCTATTGCCATCAGCACGTGGATCCTGGATTTCGCATTGATTCAGCCAGCATGGGAGAGGGGGTGATCGTTTTGATACATGGGATGGATGAATTTGAATGTTCAAAAGCCCCACTTTGTTTGGCCTGCTGCCCATGAAGCTCAAATCCCAAGTTCTGGTGGCTAAACTCCTGGGATTTAATCACAGTAAAAACCATTATGACTTCTTGGGTTTGTGCTGGAGAGAGAAATGAACCACTACCACCCCCCTTTAAGGAGCTCCTAATCCAAACTGAGCCTGGACGCATGTGGTGAGCCCAAGTTCTACCCCCAACCCACCCATTCCCACCTACCCCCTGCTGTCACAAGTCCCCGCATTCCTGGTAGGACAGAATGTGGGGCCTTGAATATTGCCTGTGGCAGAGGGTCAGGGAGGAACATTTGAGCTGGACCCTAAAGGATGAAGAGGGTCTTCCAAGCAAAGAAAACAGCCTCAACCACATGGCTCTAGGGAGGGATCTGTTTGTCCCAGCCGACAGGTGGTATAGCGCACCACTGCACACCGTAAATTCTTGGGTGGTTTTACTTTAACGGAAACATATTTTGCTTTCACTTTGATCTGTGCCTAATAATTAAAATCAATGTATTTTCCTGGGAAGGAGAAAATAATGCAAGTCTTAAGTTTGTTTATGTTCATTTTAGGTGTTTCTTTTTTTGCAAGAGAGTGGGTGGGGTTTGTTTATTGGGATTTTTGTTTTTGTTTTTGTTTTGTTTTGCTTTGTTTTTTAGATAAACCACAGATATGATTTAAAGATAAAGTGTGGCCAGTAGTTGCAGATCTAGAAAAGAGATTTGAGAGCTAAGCAAGCACTCCAAGGCTATTGATGAGAGGGCTGGCATTTGGCAACTATGAGAGTGAGCAGCTCTAGGTCAGGCCCAGTAAAAAAAGAGTTCTGGGGTGGAAGAGGGTGAGACCAGGCAGGGACAGGGTTCATTTTTATGACATAGGTGGTTTATGTTTACTTAGTTTATGCCTACTTGTCCAGCTCTTCCTGGGATAGCAGAGCCTGGAGACTAGTGACTCCAGGTATGCCATCCTTGAGTGAGATTTTGAGGATTAATTACCTGTGATCCGTGGATGCGTCTAGAAACCTTGTAGTAATTGGAGATAGCAGCTTCCTAGACCAAGACCACCAAATGTACATGCCTCGGCCCCAGGCAGACACTGGGGCCAGCTGCTGCTCCCTGGTCATGCAGCCTTGACAAACTCCTTAAGCTCGCCATTCCTCTTTCTCCCTCTAGGATATGCATTGGTCATCATCCAACCTAGAATGGTTGTGAAGTATAGTGAATGAGCTCATGTGCTTTAGAATAGTGCCTGGCATGCAGTGAGAGCCATCTGCATGAGAGTTTGAGAAATAAAATAAAATTTAAATTTATAAAACCATGCGGAAAAGGCCTCTGCTTAAACTCAGGGAGAATGAAGGCTTATCAGGATGTGGCCTATCTTGTGGGAACTCTCTGGATCTGATTGAGAGTGGGCCTCTGACAGGTGTTTGTGGGAAGGAAAGAAGAGAGATGAGTTAGTGTGGAGGATGAACAAAGAAAGTAATTAAGGAGCAGGTCACTTTAGGAGGAATCAAAGTGTCCTCTGAAAGGTGGGGAAAGGACCCTTCATGAGAAGCAAAAGCTCCAGGGTTTTAGTCACAGTGACAAGGAAATGATTCACATGATCAATCAATCAGCTTTTGCCTCTTTTGACCAGACACCAGATGACCATGAAGCAGAGACGGGGATTAAGTCGAAAGAAGCAAGAAAGTACATATTCAACTGTTTAGATGACATGGCCCAGGTAAGCCCCATGGGTGAGTATGCAATGTTAGCCCTTTACAAACCAAGCACAGCAAGACTTCCCGCATAACATAAGATGGCGGGTAGAAATTCATATTACTCAATTGTGGTGCTTGAACAATGCTATGCACTCTTAGTAAGAATACCATTGGGTTGGTGGAACATTTTCAAAACTTTACACCAGCTCTTTCAAAATAGCTTCAGTTTATTGGTTCCCATTTGTTTAAAAAAAAAAAAAAGGTACTGGCCAATCTTAGCGATGTTTTCATAAGAATTCAAACTCATTAGCACATTTGAGTCTCATGCCCATGACTCAGTGTATTAATTCCCTCTGGCTGCTGTAACAAACACTACAAACTGGGTGGCTTAAGACAGCATCTATTCTCTCACAGTGCAAGAAGCTAGAAGTTTGACATTCAAGTACCCCAGGCCATACTCCCTCTGAAGGCTCGAGAGAGAAACTGGCCCAGCCCCAGCCCCAGTGTCTGCTGGCTCCTGCCATCATGGGTGTTCCCCGACATGCAGCTACATCACCCTGACCTCTTTATCCTTCTTCGTGTGGCCTTTATCCCTGAGTTTCATCCTATCTGGGCACCAAATCTCTCCTCTTTTTCTTATAAAGACACCAGTCATTGGTTTGGGGCCAGCTCTGCTCCAGTATGGCCTCATTTCCACTTGATTGACATCTGCAAAGACCCTGTTTCCAAATAAGGTCACATTTACAGGTACCAAGGATTAGCACTTAAACGTATCTTTTGCTGCCACACTGTTCAACCCACTTCAGTCAGTCTCTCAGCTCACTGGAGGGACCACAGGCTTTCACCTTTATGCCCAGAGAACATTCTAGAACTTTAGCTATTTTTAGTGTAAAGACTAGTCTAAAATCAGGGCAACCCAAAGAGAGTTTTTCTTAAAAGCGATGCGAAGTAAAGCTATCGACTCAGCACACTTCTTACTGAAGGCGAGTGTAACCAAAAGTCATGATTCTGAGTAAAGGATACTTGTCAGTTGATTAGAAGCTTAGATTGTCTGAGAAAACTGAAATTGCTTTCCAGAGCATGCCTGGGAAAATAATAGAAAGCACCACAAAACAAGTCTTTCAAAAGCTGTCATAGGCTTGCTCTTGAAAGAAATATCCTGTGTTCAGATACTCAGCTTGTCTTGGCCAGAGGTAAGCCCAGTGACACGGGGCCTAAATTAATTCTGGCCCTTACTCAGGGCACCGCCAGAGGACACATACACTGTGCATGTACAAAGAGGCCACATAGGCCTCTGCAGGTTAAATAAATAACCCTCTTGGCATTTCAGTTTTTACTACTTGAGTGTAGTTACTGTTTTTTGATTGTGGCAACATACGCATAGCATAAAACTGACCATTTTAACCATTCTTAAGTATCTAATTCAGCAGCTATCAAGTCCATTCACATTGTTATGCAACCAGGGTGAAGAAGTATTTCCATCCTGTGATTATTTCCAATGAGGTGTGATGTGAGGTACATTTCAACTTAGCTGATCGAAGCAGGAGCAGTGCACATCCTGTTACTTCTCTGTATTTGCGAGTGTCATCAG
Source organism: Nyctereutes procyonoides (assembly GCF_905146905.1). Taxonomy (NCBI): domain Eukaryota; kingdom Metazoa; phylum Chordata; class Mammalia; order Carnivora; family Canidae; genus Nyctereutes; species Nyctereutes procyonoides. The sequence continues at coordinate 32,920,573 of NW_026575120.1, read as the reverse complement.
TGGCCCACTGCCTTCCCCACGCATGGCCTCCCTCTGCCTTTCCTGGGGAGGGAGCAGCCACAGGCTGTAGGCAGTGACAGCCCACAGCAGTGGCTGCAGCAGAGCACCCACAGCCTGCTGGGGACGGGGAAGGGGCAACTGAGAGATAGGGACAGAGTCCTGGGCAGAGATAAAGGAAGTCTGGGGAGGGGGGCACAGCAGGGGTTTTGGTAACCTGTGTGGATTTCCCTCCAGGTGAACATGACAACAGATCTAGAAGGGAGTGACATGTTGGTGGAGAAGGCAGACCGGCGGGAGTTCATCGACCTGTTAAAGAAGATGCTGACCATAGATGCTGATAAGAGAATCACTCCCATCGAAACCCTGAACCACCCCTTTGTCACCATGACACACCTCCTCGATTTTCCCCACAGTACACAGTAGGTGTCTTGCTCAGTGCTTTTTACCAGAGTCAGCAAACTTCTTCAAAATATCAGATAGTAAATATCTTAGGCTTTGTGGCCATACAGCAGTCTCTGTCACAACCACTCAGCTCTGCCGTTAGAGCTGAAAAAAGCCGTAGACCATACGAAACCAGTGAGTGGGACTGCTTTCAATAAAACATTATTTGTAAAAACAGGTGGCAGTCAGCTTGAGTGGCCCTGGGCTGCACTGTGCTTTACACCAAAAAGGAGGGAATGCTGGAGCCTGGGAGAGCACGAGGTGGGCTGAACCAGCCCCTGGGACCTGAGCATGAAAGGAGTGCCGTCCATAGACAGCAGCGTCGATGAGGCAAAGCCCTTCCAGTGCCAGAGGTCACTCCCAGAACCATTCTGGAGTGGACTCAGTCTAGTTTGGATTTGGGTTTGTGCATTCAGCCAGCCAGCCAGCAGACTGCGAGCTGTGCCACATGCGGGTACCTTGTAGGGCAGAGCAGACGGGGCCCCTGGCCATTGGAGTTTCCAGCCTGTAGGTGAGAGAAAGGCACCTAACAGGTGATCTGCAGAGAAGCAGAGTTTTCCCAGGGAAAGTAGGCTGCAACCATGGCAGGGCAGCCAGCCCCTGACGAATGACTGCCAGAAAACGAGCAATAGGTAATCAGTGGAAAGGCCGGCAAAGGCAAGAAGGCCACTGCCAGGTGGGGACCCCAAAACATGAGCAGCAGAGGGGCTGGGGTCCCAGGGAAAGAGGAAATGGACAGGGTGCCCTGTTCATGGTTTGGGTGTTTATCCTAAGAGCAGTGGAAGTCACAGAGGACTTCTAAGCAGGGGATACGTTTAATAAAGACCTACCTGGTGCTTCATCATCAAGTCAGAGGAGCTTGGAGACCACGTGCCCATCGAGGTGGGCAATGTCAAAGTTGTGAGCGGCCTGAAAGCTGTTTGAGGGGAAGCAGCAGCCAGCATGGCAGGTTGCCGGGCTCAGGGTGGGTGGAGAGAGAACTGGGAGGGCCTAGAGGGGCCCAGGGGGTTTCTTCTGATACAAAGAGACTGGAACAGGTCAAGGTGCTGGCAGGAAGTGTCTGCGGCGAGTGAAGGATTGCAGAGAAGGGCACAGAAGTTCCCTGAGATGCCAGGAGGGGCCAGGATTCCAAGGCCATTGTCGCCAGAAAGGGTACATGGATGTCAGCAGGCATGCCGCTGGACAAGGGGGGTCGAGGGTGTTCTTTAGGCAGCTCCTGTCTTTTGTTGAGAGCAAGGTGGCTGGGGGGCTGAAGGAGTGTAGGAAAGCCTGGGTAGTCAGGACAGGAAATGGAAGAGCAAACCTAACAGAGCAATATGGGGCAGCGGAGCATGAAGGTTGGACGTGAATAGTGTAGAGGGTAACCGGACCCCGCAGGTGAGGGCCTGGAGACGACAGACAGTTAGCTGGGGTCATCCAGGTGGAAGCTTTGCCAGGCTGCTAAGAGGAGACAAACTGACACACTTAGGACGTTGGCACTAGGGTGCTGTAATCTAAATGATGGCTGTGGGAGGCTTAGCTGTGACAGGGAGAGGAAGCAAAGATGAAGGGGCCAGACGGGCTGAACGGTCTGATCACCTCAAAGATTGGTGGTTTTAGCAACAGCCAAAAGATCCAGAGGGGCCAAAGCATGGCCGGGAGATGGGTGCTTGAATCTGCAGTGTGGGGAAGTGGAGTGGTTGCGGTTGCCCGGGAATGGGTGGCTGGAATCGACAGCAGGCCACTGGGATGAGAAGTAGCCGAGAGGCCGGAGCACCTGACCTCTGAAGCCTCCACCACCGAGCAGGGCATGGGGCACCGCAGAGGACCGAGGTGGAGGACCGAGGTGCCCCAGGCTTCAGTGACTGACAGGGAGCGGTGGTGCCAGAACGGGAGGAGCGTTGGTTTGCAGGGGCTGTGGTAACAAAGCACACGGAGGGGCTGACGGGCTTAAACAGCAGTTTATTTTCTCACCGTTCTAGAAGACCAAGACCAAACACCAAGATCAAGGTGTTTGGCGGCACTGGTTTTTTCTCAGGCTGCTCTGCTTGGCCTGTGAATGGCCATCCCCTCCCTATGGCCTCACGGGGTCCTTCTGTTTGCATCTGTGTCCTAATTTCCTCCTCCTCCTAGGGAATTGGATTAGGGCCCACCCTGCTGGCCTCATTTTACCCCTTTCAAGATCCCCTCTCCTGATGCAGTCACATTCTGAAGTCCTGGGGCCTGAGAACTTCAAGTTGTGAATTTGGGGGCACAGTCCAGCCTGTAACAGAGGGTAACAAGCCTCTCCACCTCCAGGGACCTAGGATGTGAAAGAATAAGTAGCCCCCTCCCTGGATGTCTGCAGGGAGGCGCTGTGTGCTCAAGGGAGCGCCAGGTTTTAGTTAGGGTTAGGAGAACACAGGGATGCATGAAGGGGCTGAGGATAAGAGACGTTTGCACGTCCTGGCCGGGCCTGCCATAGCCAAACTCCGATGGAGCCGAGTCTCAAGGCTGGACTTGACCTTATCCGAAGCTGCAAGAAATGAGTGGGTGGTGCCCTCATTACCTCCTCTGATTTCAATGCTGGTCCTTAGCAGTTGATGCTGAGTGAGATCATATTGCAGCAACCACACGGTGCATCTTTAAATTAAAACCATGTTTGAAACAACTGATCTCCAGTACGAAGAAGGAACTCAGACCCCTCCCTGGCAAGCCCTCTTTATAGGATATGTCCTGTTTCTGGGGTGGCATGGGTAAATCAAGGAGTCAGTCTGCACAACAGAAGGAAGGTATACTTGATTTACTGAATAGGATTCCCGTGAGATCGGTCTTTTTATATTCAGGGGCCAAGTGAGATATTTGTGAAACGGCATGGTAGGAGATGGAGGGTGCTCTGTAGAGGGCTCCCGTTAGCCATCTGCATAGTCGATGAGACAGTCACCCACATAAAGTCAGGGGTGTAGCTGAATGACCTCAGAGCCCTGTCACATCTGGGTTCTGTTAAGGAAGCAGCAATAGAATGCTTCACTGTCCTTGGTGAAGACCAAGCGTGGAGACATGGGCATCAGTTTCAAATTCAGAATTTGGTGTAGATCCAGGATCATTAACAATTTAGAATTCAGAAAATGGGCCCCAGAAGGAAAGACAGGTCTCTGAGCACACCTAGGCTTACCTGAGAGTAGGCCTAACCTATAAGGGTCCCTAGAACTGGCTGGGAAGACTGTGAGAATTACAGGGCAAGGAGAAACCTCCAGCCCACACTGCTGAAGATCCTTGGGGCTGGGTCAGAGCTGCCCCAACATCTAGATTACCAGGTGAAAGAGACCCCACCCATTTCTCCATACCAGGGTTCTAGAGCACAGATTCCTTAAAAACCATTCTCACAGAATTAACCCAAAGTGCAAGTTGCTTGCCTGTCTTCCTGAAACTCAAAACTCAGACCATTTCAATTAGAAAATTCTGAGTCTAAAAGCTTTGGGTTGAATTGTCACAAAACCATATAATGCTTTAAATACATTCCAATAAGAATACAAAATCCATCATTTTATTCTTTCAGCTTCCATGTGAAAGCACTTAGCAGTTTGCCTGGTACTTGGTAGATGCTCAAAACATGTTGGCATTACCAGCATTATTAGTAGTATTTTTAGCTCTTAGTTACCATAGAATAGGTTTTCCTTTCTCTCCAGGGTCACAGTCAGTAAGTGTTTATTTTGTGTGCATTGTGTGGCCATTGTAAGTAGTCATTTATTCAGAAAGAAAGGCTTCTCTGAGCATGTCTGAGTTCGGAACATCTTTCATGGAAAGGATGTTTAGGGATAGCCCACAAGCACCTGCTTGGCCCAAAATATAGATTACCCATAGTATACATTTGTAATCCTTTATTTCCTTAATTTAAAGATTTTTATTTGGGATCCCTGGGTGGCGCAGCGGTTTGGCACCTGCCTTTGGCCCAGGGCGAGATCCTGGAGACCCGGGATCGAATCCCACATCGGGCTCCCGGTGCATGGAACCTGCTTCTCCCTCTGCCTGTGTCTCTGCCTCTCTCTCTCTCTCTCTCTGTGACTATCATAAATAAAAAAAATAATAAAAAATAAATAAATAAATATTTTTATTTGCAAGAGAAAGAGCACACACAGCAGGGGGAGGGACAGAGGGAGAAGCAAATTCCCCACTGAGCAGAGAGCCCGATGTAGGACTCGATCCCAGGACCCTGGGATCAGGACCTGAGCCAAAGGCAGATGCTCAACCAACTGAGTCACCCAGGCACCTCTACATTTGTAATCCTAAGTAGCAGAAAATTAATATTTTATTTATATTCACTTATTATATTATTTATAATTAAAGTAAGTAGTGAGAATTGAAGTTTAAATGCTGTTTCACTATCCTGAATATTATTAGCATTTAGGAAAAGTCAGTTTAATGAGAAGACAAGTGAATGAGAAACAATGTACAAATCCCAAAGGACACTCTGTGGTGGATTTTCAAGAACTCAGTGGTTGAGGCCACTGTGGTTTTCTTTTCCTTGAGGCCAGTAGCAGCAACATTTTTATACTTTACTTTCCTAACTAGGAAATCCTAATTTTGATTCACAAGTGCAATGAAGAAAAAGAGGGAGAGAAATTTTATTTCATGTAACTGGGCAAGAATGAGAAAAGCAAAAGGAAGGATGAATCAGGAGGCAAAAGAGGATGTATATGCACATGTGAAGAAACTGCTAGTAATTAACTCTTCAACTGGCTGATGACCTCTCTATCCTCTCTCAAACGTCATCCTTACTCGTAAAATAGGGGCAACAATCCTCTCTCCCTCTTGTGGTTGTTGTAGGACTGAGTGAAAGGGTGCCTGCAAACACCTGCCACGGTTCTCAATAGATGGGAACCACTATTATTATTACTAGTATCACGTGCAATTCCAGTGCGGACGGACCAGGAGTGGCAACAGGGACATGGTAGTGGGTTGGCTGATTCCTTGGCCATCCCCTAGATGGCGCCGGTGCCCCAGAAGCACAAGGAGTTGTCTTAGGTAAGATGGAGGCTGGTCAGAAGCTACGGTTTCCCTGTTCCCCCATCCGAGAAACCACCCTGAAAGCCGGGAAGGAACAGTGAGGTTGGCTCAGCAGATCAGGGATCTGAGGAAGAGACGGCGAGGGCCGACAAGTCCTGTCAAGTCAAGTCCATTGTGCGATGGAGAACCTCCACCCATCCTGGATGGGGAAAGGGGGAGGAAGACAGCAGGGGAAATTCATCTGCATAACCTTAACTCTTGGAAATGCAGACTTTGCGTGAGAAATCCAGGAAGTTTAGACCTAAAGTTAAGTTGCCCTGGTTGTCTTGTTTATTACATTAACTGTTCTCTCCTTTTTCTCTCCATTTTCTCCCCTTTATCCCATGTATCCTCTTCTCTTTCCCCCACGCCTCTGCCTGTTGCATGAACAGCGTCAAATCATGTTTCCAGAACATGGAGATTTGCAAGCGTCGGGTGAATATGTATGACACGGTGAACCAGAGCAAAACCCCTTTCATTACACATGTGGCCCCCAGCACATCCACCAACCTGACCATGACCTTCAACAACCAGCTGAACACTGTCCACAACCAGGTAAATACGGAGCAGAGGGGGAAGGCGGGCAAGGGTGCTGGCGAGCATCAAGAATTGTATTTTCCCTGCGAACCTAGTCAGGAGTCCAGAATTCTCCAATACCATATACAAGAGACAGTGTCATACGCAAGGTTCCTCTATAGTCATATTTAATGATGTAAGCAAGTGTTTCCTTCCAAGCCTATTTCTTTGGAGAGACCTACACTCTGGATGGACTGCTGGTCCCACGGAGATGGCACCTTTTACTGTTTCCCTCTATCACGATGTGAGAGTGATGTAAAGCCTCCTCCTGTCATGCTTTTATGTCTGACATATGTGCCTGGGGAAGAATTCTAGCACTTGAGGGGACACTGGCGATCATGCAGTTTCAGACCCCTCCCCCTTGTCCCTGCACACATGGTCTCCTCTTGGGACAGATAAAACCTGTCCTTTCTCCAAGTTACAGGGAAAACCAATTCATTAGTCTGCCACTAGAACCCCAGCAGCTGGAACCAGAGGGGACCCGGAAAGTGAGGTTTTCTTCTCACAGATTTCCAACTTCTTGCAAAAAAAAAAAAAAATGAGCAGAACCCCACACCTAACAGGCTGTTTAAAATATGAATTATAGGGGACCCCTGGGTGGCTTAGCGGCTTAGCGCCTGCCTTCAGCCCAGGGCGTGAGCCTGGAGACCCGGATCGAGTCCCACATCGGGCTCCCTGCATGGAGCCTGCTTCTTCCTCTGCCTGTGTCTCTGCCTCTCTTCCTCTCTGTGTCTCTCATGAATAAGTTAAAAAAAAAAACTTTAAAAAAATATATGAATTATAGCCAGGAAATATTTACGGAGTGAATAACCTCCAAATCCTAGTCCAGGCTGCCTCCCTCTGACATCTAAGAGACTTTCACTTTTATTCCCAAATTCTAGTCTTAACCACTTCCCCAAAAGACTCTCCCTAGATTTTTTTCAGCCTTACTATCAGTCTGCAATGGCCTCAACATTCCTGTGTATGTGTGTGTGTGTGTGTGTGTGTGTGTGTGTACACATGCACATGCGCACACACCCCTGCGGAGGAAGGGAATGTATATGTTCTAATCCTGAAATATGAATACCTCTGCCTGGCCCTCCACTCTCCACTCTCTTCTGACAGGTCCCATACTGTCACTGTAGAGGCACTGACCCCAGCCTCCAGCACCACCACATCTCCTCCTCCCCTCCCCTGCCTATTTCCAGGCCAGTCCTGCAGCACCCCGAGTTGCTGAGACCAAGCTTTTCCTCCGTGGCCTCTCTCCCCCTGCCTATATCCAGGAGAGGCCACCTGGAATCTGCCCCCACCCACCCCCACCCCCACCCCCCACCGGGGCCATTGGTATTCTTAAAACTCCCATTAGGGGGAAGAGCTAATGCTCTCTAAGACCCAGAGTCCAGAGGAACAAACGGTCTCTCCCAGTGCCTGGCCCAACGCTCAGGCTAAGGTGTCCGTGGCCAAGCCTATGAGCTCCTTGACCAAATACCACCATGGTTTTGTCCTTCATCACCAGAACACCATTACATCAGCAGGCAGAAGGGTTTGTTTTGTTGTTTTGTTTTGTTTTTTATTTATTTGAGAGAGAGGAGAATAGGGAGAGGGACAGGCCGACTCCATGCTGAGAGTGGACCCTGACGCGAGGCTCCATTTCACGACCCTAAGATCACAACCTAAGCCAAAATCCAGAGTCAGACACTTAACTGACTGAGCCACCCAGGCACCCCCAGATGGGTTAATATAACAGAGAAGTTCGTTTAAATTGATAGTGTCAGGGAGAGTTTCAGTGTGGGGCACATGGGACCCAGGCGAGACCCTGAAGCACAGAGGCCTGGAGAGAATGCTGTGGGCCGGAGGGTTTGTGTGAGTCAGCAAGAACTGCACTCATGCTCTGCAAACAGTGAGTTGACTCTGGCTGGTGCCAGGAGCACAGAGTGCAGAAGGAGATAAATTTGGAAGGGAGGTTTGGCCAAACCATGGGAAAGGAGTGCCAGAGCAAAGTGCATTTATAGTGTTTATTAGACAGTAATTGGAGATTTGGGGCAGAGGTGGTGACATGCTCAAAGTAGTCTTTTGGAAGAATGTTCTAGCCTCATTCCCCAAGAAGAATCGAAGGGAAAAAGTGGAGGCCAGGACTTCACTAAACAAAGTCTAGGCACCAGGGGAGAGACTTTCAGCTAAGGAAGTAGCAATTGAAGAGTGAGATTCCAGGGACAGTCCGGAGGAGGCTGGAACAGTCGAGTACCCATGTGGGAACCTGGAAGATACCAGTCCCCAACGAGAGAAGCCCAAGGGACAGTGGGAAATGTGTGGTAGGGAGCCTCCAGGACAAGTGGGGCTGCTGGGAGGACAGAGAGGAAACACAAGGCACATCATCAGTAACAAAACACACACCCCACACACGTCACACGTGCATTCTCAGTCACACTACCTGGAGCCCCAGAAGAGCCACTTACTGTGACAGTATGTATTTTAAAATACTAGCACGTGCGTTACCTAACGGAGTGATTACTTCCAAACAAACCAATTTGCTTTGCACTAAAAATCAGTGTAAAGTCTAAATATTAGTAAAAAATGTAAAATGAGACTTTATCCCTTTTATCAAATTTGACATGTAGACATACCCTTCCTAAAATTCTATTTCTGCATGTATCCAGGATACCCTTGCGGCTCCTTCCCCCCGTAGCCTTCAGTCTGGGTAACCTCTAATAGCAAGACTTGTAGTAAACTGTTGAATTCGAAGATACTGGTGACCTCCACTTATCTTGCTGCAGGATCAGTGTGAAGAGGCTAAGATGGGGCAAAGCCAGAGAATTCCCAATTCAGAGCTGAGATTCCTTGCTTCCTGTGGAAGTTCATTCCCAAATGTTGTCTCTTTCCAAGAGAGACAGGAGAGAGGACGTAATTTCAGAGTTTATTTAACTCCTCTCCAGTTAAATTCTCCTGACCCTCCAGCATCTCTCCTTTCTGGCCTTCAGACTTTGTAGCTGAACACCAGCGTAAGAACACACCAAACTCAAACAAGAAACTCCAGGCTCAGTGGGTCCCTCTCCCTGGTGCTCTATTTCTATGGTGTGTTAATTTTCAGTAATGTGCTCTGCGGCCATCTGAGGGTATCTGTAAACAGTACTCCCCCTTAGACCTGAGCAGGAGAGCCCCTTCCAAGGCCTGTCTCAGGCTTCCTCTGTGTGTATGTGCTTCCATGCCAAGCTCTGGGGACCTGGGCCCCTGGGCCTACAGAGGCCTCTTCCTGGGATCATCCTCCCAAGTGCGGACTGCACCAGCAGGCCCAATGGAAGAGGAGCATGAACAGAGCTTGCACATGCAGGCTGGCAGGTCCAAATATGTGCCCCCAAAGCCCCCAATCTGTGGGACAGAGCTGGGGCAGGAGAAGGAAGGCAGGAGGTCACCTCTCACCACCACCAGCCCCCACCCATCCCCCCCCCCGCCCACCCATCACCATGTTCCAGTGTAGGACCCAAGGAATCCAAGAGTCCTCAACTCAAACCTGGCCTTCCAGGTTGCTTGCTGTCTTTAGAAGGACATTATGCAAGCTTCCAACTGCACTCCTGTCCAGGCCCCACAAATGTGAAGAACTGGCCTGGGTAGGAGCACCAGCGGTGACCCTCTCTATTGTGGCTGCAGGTGCCTGCTTTTCCCTGAGACTTCAGCTGTGTCTCCACTCCCCTCTGTCTTTGCTTTTTTGCTCTTGGTTTTTATTCATTTGTTCTTTTTTGAGTTCATTTATTTGATTTAGACTCATGTCTCCCAACATACCACCTCCCTCATTTTTTATTTTTGTTTATTTTTGTTTAATCCCCATCATTCCTTTAGGCTCCCACCTCCACCAGTGCCACTATTTCCTTAGCCAATCCCGAAGTCTCCATACTAAACTACCAATCTGCACTCTACCAGCCTTCAGCGGCGTCCATGGCTGCAGTGGCTCAGCGGAGCATGCCCCTGCAGACGGGAACAGCCCAGATCTGTGCCCGGCCCGACCCCTTCCAGCAAGCTCTCATCGTGTGTCCACCCGGCTTCCAAGGTAAGGCTGAGCAGACACAGCCCCTCACCTGCTTCTTACCGGGGGACCTCTGGGGCACAGGTCCCCGCAGTGATGTCCCTGGACTAAAGGCTTCCTTACTCTCCTGAGAGCACTGGCATCACTGAACTGAAGGGCCCGCCTCCTGCTCTGGCCAGCCTAGAAACAATAGGACTTATGCTTCTGCACCAAGTTGTTTTTCTCCCCACCTGCTGGTGCTTTTGTCCCAGGCCCAGCTCTCTGTAAATAAGCGTGCTGTTTGTGCTCTTACTGTTACGCTGATGTCAGCTTACATTTCCTCCAGTGAGCTGTCCTCTGGACGGGTTATCTATAGGGAATTGCCACTCTGGCCAGCCAGCCTCGCCTCGTTCTCATGAAAAATATCAATCTGTCTGAAAAGTATCTCCCAGGCCTGTCCCCCAGATGATTCTTTAGCCATGCACCCCAACACTCTTCTCTTGAAAGTTCTAAGAAGCAGGAGTTGACTGGGTATGAAGTTACGGTATATACAGAAAGCTCAAGTAGTTGTTTCTGCAAAGCAAACCCTGCTGGTGTAAGTCTGTGTGTGGTTGCTCAGGTTTCGAATCCGTGCCTTTCCAGTGGATTCAGGCGCTCTTCCCAACAGCCCTGGCTTTGACATACCACAAGTGTATTTTCATGTCAGCAGCCATTTTTCTGCTGTAATTTGCCAGCAGAGCTGTTTCACTTTTGGTTTTCACAGACTCCCTAATTTGACCTTCTAGTCTTTAAAAACATTCAAAGTTGTTTTCTTGTGGCTTTTAAAATTTTAAGTTAGAAACTAAAGGGGAGATGAGACCTGGCCAGCTGCCTAGGAAGGTTCTCTGCATCCAGTGGTCTCTGACCACTCAACAACCCCTCTTCTCTCCCTCACCCGGGTCTGGAATAGGGTTGCAGGCCTCGCCCTCTAAGCATGCTGGTTATTCCGTGAGAATGGAGAATGCGGTGCCCATCGTCACTCAAGCCCCGGGAGCACAGCCTCTTCAGATCCAACCAGGTCTGCTTGCCCAGGTAATTCTTTCCTTATTATTACTGGTATTGCCATTATCCATGTTAATGTTGTTCTCAAAAGAGATAGATCTCTGCTAATTCCCTCCTCGGTTATGAGTTAGGTGCTTCAACTCATTAGAATATATCAGTAATATTCTGAATGATCCCCAGGTGAATCACCTTCCTGGGTATCTTGCTTATAATTCAAAGAAGAAATTTAGACACAGGGAGAGTCTGGGGAAATTATTATTACTATTGTAGCTTTATAATGTAAATTAATATGGGAGACACAGGTTTTAATCCTAACTCTGCTAATAACTTTGCGACCTAAGGCAAGTCAGTTAATGTTTCTTTGCCTCAAATTTCTTTCTTATAAAATAGAAATGATTTTTTTTTAGTGCCAAAAGGAGCCTTGGAGATTATCTCCTTATTTCATAAGAGTCGAAAACCCAGGATCACAGAAGCTGTGAGCAGGAACCTTCCTTATCCGTTCACATAGGTACTCCAGTGGTAGAATGAGAACACAGAGGTGAGGGATCCCTGGGTGGCGCAGCGGTTTGGCGCCTGCCTTTGGCCCAGGGCGCGATCCTGGAGACCCTGGATCGAATCCCACGTCGGGCTCCCGGTGCATGGAGCCTGCTTCTCCCTCTGCCTATGTCTCTGCCTCTCTCTCTCTCTCTCTGTGTGACTATCATAAAATAAAAAAAAAATTAAAAAAAAAAAAAAAGAACACAGAGGTGAAACTGGTTGAAAATGTGTCAAGTGTTGTGGAAACTTAAGGTGACAGAGTGACACAATGATAATAGTAATCAATCCTTAATGGCACTCGAACAAATACATCATCATTATGCCAGACACTTTATAGTTGTTAATTGATTTAATCCCCACAACAGCAAGATAAGTAAGGTATTTGTTTCCAGTTGACAAACGGGAAGTGCGCACAATCCCTGGCTCAGAGTCCCACGACAGTCAGGTGACAGAACCAGGACACCAACCCTGGAGTCTGATGCTGGCATCTGTGTTCAACCACCAGGCTATACTGTTTCTACATAATCATTTCCATCACTGGGCAGCAAGGACAGTTTAACCTAAATGTTGTTAGTTTGAAAGCACACTTATTTTAAAATAAGGTAGGTTCCCAAAGCCTTTTCTCAAAGTGTTCCTACAGACACTTTATTTATGGTATCTTATGTTGAACCAGAAGTTTGGGGTTTTAATTTTAATAATGGAATTGCATAGGTCTGTCTGGGCTCTCTATTCCATTGGTCTTTCTAATGTCTTGCTGTCTTAACTATTACAACTAACACATGTTTTGTGGTCTGGTAGGGAAAGTCCTATTCCCATTTCATTCTTCAAAATTTCCCTACTATCCTTGTCCCTTCATTTCCATATGAATTTAACCATCACTTTTTTTTTTTAAGATTTTATTAGAGAATGGGGGAGGAGGAGGGGCAAAGGGAAAGGGAGAAGCAGACTCCTCACTGACCAAGGAGCCCAATGAGGGACTTGATCCTAGGACTCTGAGATCATGACTGAGCTGAAGGCAGATGCTTAACCAACTGAGCCACCCAGGCGCCTCTAACAGTCACTCTTACAAACAAAACAAGCACTGGCTCAGAATCACACAGCAGTTAGCAACTGTCTTCAAAACAAAAAGCCCTGATGTGTATTTGCCGGGCCTGGGATAAATTTATATTTACTTGAGGAAAAGCTGACATCCTTACAGTATTCAGTAGTTTCATGCATGAACACAGCATAACTATATTTATCTTGTACTCTTTTCATTAAAGGTTTCTTTTGTTGGAATAGTGAAATATTTTACAGGTTTTGTTGCTATTAATAATTTTATTAATTTTATTTTCCAATTACCTGTTTTTGGTTTCTAGGATGAAACCTGACTTTGGCCTATTGAGTTTGTTATCTAGTAGTCCTTTTACGGTTTTATTTAGGGGTGTGTCTGTGGCTCAGTTGGTTAGGCATTTGCCTACAGCTCAGTCCTGATCTCTAGGTCCTGGGATCAAGCCCTGCATCTGGCTCGCTGCTCAGCCAGGAGCCTGCTTCTCCCTCTCCCTTTGCCCCTCCCCTTCTCAAATAAATATTTTTAAAAATAAAATACTTTGAGAGAGAGAGAGCACAAGCAGCAAGGAGGGGCAACAAAACAGGAAGACTTCCTGCTGAGCAGGAGTTCCCCACTTGGAGCATGAACTGAGTTGTATCACATGCTCTTTTTGCATCTATTAAAATACTCATGTGGTTTTTTTGTTCATTCATCTGCTAATGTGAAAAGTTACATTAACAGGTTTTTTTTAAATACCTTATTTTGTGAGATTTTATTTATTTCCTCATGAGAGGCACACAGAGAGAGGCTGAGACACAGGCAGAGGGAGAAGCAGGCTCCCTCCTGGGAGCCCGATGTGGGACTCGATCCTAGGACCCCGGGATCACGCCCTGAGCCGAAGACGCTCAACCACTAAGCCACCCAGGTGCCCCCATTAACAGATTTTTAATGTTAAACTATCCTTACATTTCTGAGATGAGCTTTATTTGATCATATTTGTTTGTTAGGCTTTTATGCTTTTCAATACTGGATTGTTGGTAAATACCACGGTTAGTGTTTTTGCCTCTGTTTGGAAGTGAGAAATGGCATATAATTTCTCTCTCTTACAGAATCCTTATCTAATTTGAACATCGAGGTCACCCCAGTCTCATAAAATATGTTGGATATTCTTACCCTCTCCTTCTGTGTTCTGGAACAGCTTGTTAAAGGTGGATATTAACTATTCTTCATCTCTGTTCTTAAGTCAAGAATGACACTCCAGTGATCACTGACACCAGCTTCTGATGGCACACAAAGTTGTGTTGCTGAAAGTTTATACACAGAACCTTCTGTATTTAACGCAGACCCTCTACTTCTACATCTCCCACTGGTCCTCAGAGCCTCCTTTTGCTCACACAGTTTGGTAGTAGGGAGGTTGGAAAAAGCCAAGAAGGACCAAGAGAAAGAACTGCAAGCTCACTTCAGGGGCCAAGGAGCTTGTTCCTATTTTCTCTGAGTGGCAGAAATCCAGATGAGCCTCCCAGTGCTCCTCCTCTGTGAGCCAGAACCTATAGAATTCACACATAGTTACAGATCTTTTTTGTTTGCCCACTTAACCCTGGCAGGCCAGAAATCAGTTCTGAAAGAAACAGTAATTAACATTCTTCTTAGTTAACCTAGACATTCTTCATTATTCAGTTTGGTGAAAACCAGTAGGCTCAGCATTTCTGAATTTGTTTATCCTTTATTCATAGCAGGGAAGAGCTGTACCTTTTGCCTACTTGAAAAAGAGTCCCTAGAGTGCTGTAAATCTCCCGAGTGGATTTAATCTAAAGGTATAATTGGGAGAGGGAACAAAAAAATACTTGTACAAAGAGTTTAGTCACTACAGTGTTTCTAACAGGGACCTACTAGAAGCAATTTGAATGTTCATCAGCAGGAGATTTGTTAGATAAATTGATGTGTGTGCATAAAATGGAACACCGTGTAGCTATTAAAAAGGGCATGGTAGACCAATGTGGCTTGACAGGCAAAGATTTCTTATATTGGGTTAAAAGAACTTCCTGTGCTATCCAGTATCACCATGTGTCTTTCTGTCCATCGGTTGCTTTTTTGTTCTCTGTCACTTAATCTATGCCAGGATGTTACCCTAGAAGGGTACAGCTCTCTCCTAGGTATTTTTAAGTGGTCCCTTCAAAGGACAAAAGTAAACTAACTTCAATAACTAAACATTTAAACTAGTGCCTTCATTTTTCTCTGGGTAAATTTCTAGGTATCAGGCAAAGGCACTCCAAATATTATTCTTTAAGTATATCCAAAAAGTGGGTATCACTCTTTTTACTAAAATTTAAAGCTCTCCAAGGATTTTACTTGTGAAACTTTAGAGTCGGAGTCTTTTGAATCCATTCCTCATGTTCATTTTATTTGCTTTGCCTTTTCCTCCCCACCTTCCAGCAGCATCCCACATCCTTCAAAGGGAAACCATATCTCTGGGGTGCCCCCAAGGATGTGTGCATGTAAAGCTGGAGTGAAATCACACCCTCGTTTCAGTGATCTGGAAGTGAGCATCACAGACTGTCCTTACGAGTACAGCCTTGTCGGTACTGTCACCCCTGTCCTCCCAAGCCTCGAGCCAGAGCTCACATATTGACCACCATCAGGAATTGTGAATGAGTGGGTAAAGGTAGAGAGGTGGGAAATCCAGTTCTTGAATGAGACAATATTGAATTTATCTCATTTTCCAAATGCCAGGATCCAAAACCCCCTTTGACTACTAGAAAGGCTGGAGCAAAAATTCTGAGTGCCCTCCCACCTCCCAAAATGTGGAGATTCCTGTTTGCCATATCCTTGTAGACTGTAGCCTTCCACGATGGTTTTTGCCCTCTCCTAGCCAGTCCAGTCATAACACCTGAATCCCTTTAAACATTTCCCGAAGGACAAACATTTGGCTGGAACTTCTTAAACTGTCCAAATTACAAAACTTCAATGCTTCTCATTCAAAACCTCCTCTGGTAACATTTTCAGCAACCAGTCTGTCCAACCATTCTGTCTTGCTGTCTGCTTCTGTCTTGCATGCTGCTTGAACTGTTACTGAATAAAGACTTTTCCATGCTACTTTTATGCATTTACCACAAGTCCCTGGTCCTCAAAAGAGCCATCATTTCTGTGTATCCTCTCCATAAAGAGAGGCAGTATGCTAGCTGAGAGCATGGGCTCTAGAATTTGATTGCCTACAAGTCAGAGGCCAGTCCCACCACTTACCAGCTATAGGACTTTTGAATTTATCCAAAAGGAAGTTATTTTTGAATTTAATTTTTCTTTCAAAATAATACATATACCTAATTTTTAAAGTTACATGAGTCCACAAATTTACTAGAAAATAGTAGCTCTTGCTCTATCCCATTCCCACTTCCCAATCCCCCAAAATAACTTTTTAACTGTTTTTGTTTTGTTATTTAACTCCCAAGTTTCTAAATAACATGCTGACACTAATTTTTACTACTATTTCCATTTTGGGTATCAGTTGTCTTCCTGCTGTGGAAGATGAAGACTTAGCCACCCCATCCTCACAGTACCCACCTAGTCATGCACTCTGTCTCTCACTCTCTCTTCCTTTCTCCCATTCCTCCCATGGAAGTTTCTTATTCAACCATTTTGCATTATTTACATAATTATTATTGTTATTATATAATATTATTCTCAGCTGAGCCTCATAATATATTAGGATTCTGTTCCTTTCCTATGCAACTTGTTTTTTCTGGAGTTAATGGTGGTTTCATTTTTTCATTGGGTTAAGACTCTTAAGACCTTCCTTGTCCATGGTGGTCTGAAATTTCATGACTATATGCTTCCTCATGGGTCTTTTTTCACACATTGTCTTGGACACTGCCCTTTTAGTCTAGAAGTTTTTCTTTACCTTTAATTTTTTCCCTTCTACTTTCTCTGTTTCTCCTCCTTTTTTTCAATATGGAATGCTTCATGAATTTGTGTGTCATCCTTTTGCAGGGGCCATGCTTATTTTCTCCGTATTGTTCCAATTTTAGTATATGTGCTGCCCAAGCCAGCACTTTCTGTTTCCTCTATGTGATAATTAATTGGGTGTTGGTACTTCTGAATTAATCTAATGATTTTCATCTTTTTTCCCATTTCTCTCTCTGTTCTATCTGCTGTTCTTTCCAAGACATTTTCTCAACTTTTTTTAAAATACCTTCTATGGAGGGATGCCTGGGTGACTCTGTGGTTGAGCATCTGCATTTGGCTCACATCGTAATCCCAGGGTCCTGAGATCAAGTCCCACATCAGGCTCCCCGCAAGGAGCCTCCTTCTCCCTCTGCCTATGTCTCTGCCTCTCTCTATCTCTCATGAATAAATAAGATCTTTAAAAAAATTTTAATTTACAAAAATTAAAACCTTCTATGGAATTAACTTGTTATAGTTCTCATTTCTAAGAATTCTTTCTTATTCTCTGAATATAGATATGGAGATATATATATTCCTGTATATGATGTTTCATCTGTATGTATACACACACACACTTTTTTTTTTTTGACTCTGTGAGGACAGTGTAAGTTTTTGGAAAAAAAATTTTAAGATTTTTTATTTATTTATTCATGAGAGACAGAGAGAGAGAGAGGCAGAGACACAGGCAGAGGGAGAAGCAAGCCCCATGCCGGGAGCCCAATGTGGGACTTGATCCAAGGTCTCCAGGAACACGCCCTGGGCTGAAGGCAGTGCTAAACCACTGAGCCACCGGGGCTGCCCAGTTTTTGGAAATTTTCTTCTGATTTCTACACTGTTTTTGTTTTCTCTGAGTTTCTTTTTTTGTTTTAGACTCTTCCATGTTAGAAGCTACCTTTAATATATGGTTATCCTTGGCTATTCATTCATTTCTAAGACTGAAGCACAAAAAACTAATTTGAAAGCTACAGGAGGGAAAGGACTATTGAATGAGGGCTTCTCTCTAGTCTGACAAGGAATGAGCCCCATATTTTCTTTTTTTTTTTTTTTTTTTTTTTTTTAGATTTTTTCTATTTATTCATGAGATACACACAGGGAGGGGCAGAGGAACAGGCAGGGGGAGAAGCAGGCTCCCTGTAGAGAGCCCGACCCCAGGACCACAACCTGTGCCAAAGGCAGATGCTCAACTGCTGAGCCACCTGGGTGCCCCGAGCCCAGCATTTTCATTGGCAAATTTCCTGATCCTCCAACGTACCTGTAGTTTTTTCTCTTGGACTCTCAGTTTTCCTAGAGAGAATCCTCCACCCACTAGGGTCTGCAAACTGAGGAGTAAAGGAATGTCATGGTTTAATGTGCAGACTTGCCTGTAGATTTCCTAGTCTTCTAACTCAGTAATTGCCCTTCTGTTTTCCAGCTTCCAGGATTTTGTTAACTGTTATTGTCTTTGTCCTTATGGATCTCTGTATTGTTTTATTCCTTTGCTATCATTTCAGTTGCTACAAAGAGCAATAAATATTTAATTTACTATATTTCTGGGAAGGTTATTTAGCCTCTCTGCAGTTCAGTTTACCCATCTAACAAATGGGGAGAAATAACAGCCCTTACCTCACAGAACTGGTGTTAAGATGAAGTCAGAGGGCAGCCCAGGTGGCTCAGCGGTTTAGTGCCACCTTCAGCCCAGGGTGTGATCCTGGAGTCCCTGGATCAAGTCCCACATCGGGCTCCCTGCATGGAGCCTGCTTCTCCCTCTGCCTGTGTCTCTGCCTCTCTCTCTGTGTCTCTCATGAATAAATAAATAGAATCTAAAAAAAAAGATGAAGTCAGAAACTTGGGGTACCTGTGTGGCTCCATTGGTTGAGCGTCCGACTCTTGATTTTGGCTCAGGTCATGATCTCAGGGTATGGGATTGAGCCCCGCGTCAGGCTCCCTGCTTAGCAGGGAGCCTGCTTCTCCCTCTCCCTCTGCCTCTCCCCTGCTTGTGCTTCCCCCCCCCCTCAAATGAATAAATAGAATCTTTAAAAAAATGTATTGGCTCTAATCTTATCTAAAGTAGTAATAAATTATAAGTCTACATAAGTGTGTACAAGTAATTACACAAGTGTGGAGTATCATCTCACCTGAGTCGAACCTGTCATTCACTGAGAGGGTCAAAAATTAAAACAGCCTTTACACTTCTCTCTCTCTGAGGTAAAATGTTATCCATTTTAGGGAAGTAGAGGGAAAAAATGATGTCCTTGGCTTAATATCAAGATTTATTTTTTAAAAGTATAACAATCAGAACACATGCTTTTCATGAAAGCTGAAGTGAGTCTCAAACTCAAAGTCAATATAAATCTTATGCCAATGAAATTGTCACTCATTTAACTTTTTGAGCGCATAAACTGTTTTAATCAGTTATTTTTCTGCTGTATCTGAATTCAGTAAACTTGAAATATAGTTAACTGTAATTAATTGCCTTGGTCGAATTGCTTCTTTCATTTTATCAACAAACATTTATTAATTAAGCACTTACTATATAAACTGGTCCCTGAGCTTTTTGCCAGTATCAAAACACACCAATATGCAAACAGGGGAAAAAAAAAAAAAACAGGCAATGTGAAAAAGGTATAAGAGATCTCACGGGGTCTCATCTGCCCCCTGAGAGGGCTGGACCAGGTGAACCCGCCACTCAGATCTAAAATGTCGTTGTATCATTTTATACACATCACTGTTTGTTAAGCTCTGACTCAAGTTTGTGATTCATTTCCAGAAGTGCTTGTTAGTACATATGAGCCAAAACACACGTATTAAAGATGCAGTTTGTGGAGCACTATATTAAATAAATTATCCAAGGTTAGTGATACCCAGCCCAATACAAAGAACAAGTAACTGGATCTTTAAATTCTTGACCTGCCCAAGAAGTATTTTACCACAGTGGTATTCCTTTAAGTGTCCAAGTTTGGACAGCTGTGTTCAGTCTGAATCATCGAATAACCAGAGGCAAGCAGAAAAGGGACTGAAGATATAGAAAGCTTGGTACCCCAAACACCCTCCTGCCCCCAGTGACTCTATTCAAGGAAAAAAATCAGTAAAGTTCATTTTAGAGTTCTTAGAAAAAGCTTAACATTTATGAAGAATCAATCTGACTTTCTAACAACATCTCATTTTTGCTTTGATGGATCAAGGTAATTCTCCATTAAGCTTAGGGTCCCAGCTAAGAATTTTACTTGATCCTTGCTCTCTGATGTGGGCAAGTATCTGGTGATCTCAGAATTATGTTACTTTATTTTTTTAAACTTTTATTTATTTATTTGACAGAGAGAGTACAAGCAGAGGGAGAGGGAGAAGCAGGCTCCCCTGTGAGCAAGGTGCCCAATGTAGGGCTTGATCTGAGGACCCTGGGATCATGACCTGAGCTGAAGGCAGACGCTTAACTGACTGAGCCACCCAGGCACTCCAGAATTATGTTACTTTAGATTCAGATCACACAGGTTGGAGGTCTAGATTCTAATTAATAAAAAGGCAAAATATAAATAAAGGATATTAGATGGAAAATTTCTTGAGGGCAAAAAGTTACCTTTGTGTGGCCCAATAAGTGAACTTTTGGAAACTTTGAGTATTGTTCTTAAAGCAAATTTATAAACAAATCATTCTTCCACACAAATAAGTCCCTTCCATACGACTCTTTGCTCATGTACTACTTTTTATCTTCTATGTAGGTAGGTCACAGATGTTAATTTTATCTCCCTGTAACTTAATTTTTGCGACCAGGTCTCCATTTTCACACTCATTACAGGGTCTACCACAACCCTGGGCACACAATAAGGACTTGACTCAGGCAGACAGATTATGTGATTAACATACATATTGATAGCACACATCCTCTGCTCTACAGCAGGCCTGGCCAAGTGGGACCCAGCAAATCCTGCTTCCCCCGGCATGGCAGCAGTTGACCGGAGTGGCCACCCACACATCCGTGCAGCACGCAACTGTGATTCCCGAGACCATGGCAGGCACCCAGCAGTTGGCTGACTGGAGGTAAGCAGCAAAGTAGGTATGTCTGGGATGGGAGGCATGTCCGCTGCTCATCCAGAGAGCTGCTGGGCTAGCCTGTACTGTGAATTCTGTGGTTTATTGAGAACTTTTTAAATTAAAAAGATTATGTGGAATATGACTGCAGTGTATGGGAGTTAATTTTTAAATAAATGTACCAGGATATTAAGAAAATCGGCATCATTACTTTATGGTCAGTTGCCATTTTCAACCATAAATTCAGTTACATCGTTTGATCACCAGTGTAATTCACAGACTTGCCTCTGGATGATTTTTGGTTTGTGTCTCAGAATTAAATTCCACTCCCAAAAAACAAAGATGCGTCAGCAGTTAAAGACTGCAGACGGGAGTTCCTGAGGCTCCTAAGCAATTCTAGAAGGTGTTCTCAGTGTTTTGAGACATGGGCACACTGGAGTTGTATCTGACCTGTCAGGGGAAAGCTTGACAGAATGGGGCTTACTTGGAAGGGTAAACTGTCGCCATGTTTGCTGCATGTGTCTCTTTGGTGAATAGTCATATCTGAGAGCTCAAAGTCCTTTTTCCACAGACCCCAGAGGCCTGCGGCTGACAGCTACCAGTACACCACACCCCCTGTATCTGTTTCCAGCACCCCACCGTCCTACTCCCTGACTTTCTCACCAACACCGTGCTCTGTTGTTTCTATGGCCACTTTGCACTTTCCTTGTACTCTCCACCATACCATTCCAGCACCATCACCAGCTTCCCATGACCCTCCAGGCTCTCTCCATACAAACATCAGGGCATGCCCTCATCTTTTGACAGTCTCCATACCCAACCACGGAGCCTCCCTGAAGTTCTTTTTTTGTCTAGAAGGCTATTGTGAATGAAGAGCTCTCTGTAAAAACGAAGGGGGGGGGGGTGGAGAGAGAAGCCTTCCCAGTCAGGCCTCAAATGCAGCTCCCTCTAGTCCTCCATTTAATCTCCTGACTGGTAGGAACAGGAGAGGACACAGGCTCTCTCCTGCAGCACCACTCACTTCCCAGTGACAACACCCACCACGTCCACCCCCACTCATTGGAAGCTCTTTCAAAGAAGGTAAAACTGGGTTCAATTCTGGCTCTGCATGACCTGGGTCAAGTTGCTTAACCTTTATGAATCTCAGTATCTCCCTCAGTAAAGTGGGGAGAATCCTATCTCACAGAATTGCTGGGAGGTTTAAATAAAGATAGAATACAAATCACGTGACCTGTATCTCACCTGTATCATACTGGCACCTGGTACATGACCGGCAATAAATCATCAGTTCTCTTCCCTTCCCCCACTCACATGGGCTCATGCTGGGTGAGACTGCCTTTCCTCCCCAGCTCACTAGGAACAGCAACCAAGTGGATACCTATCCGACCACTGTTTTTCTCACCCCCTTTTCTCCTAAAAGACCACACATACATCCTATGCTACTTTTTCCCCTTGTCTTTCAGCATTTATATAGCTCACTTAATTCCAGCAAAACTCACCTACTCACACAGATTTTCCTATTCCTCCTCCCTCCTCAGCTCTTACCTGGTTACCACAGGAGAAACGCTTAAAGCCGACTTTCTTTGCAGTCTCTTCTCCATTTCATGCGTGGGCCAAAGAACATCCATAATCATGGCTAATAAACAAAAGAGAAGTACTGATGCTAGACTTACATCAAAAGAATGCCATGTCTGGAGAAGAAACAGCAACTGCAAAGCAGCTGTAACAACAGTTCCTAAATGCTAATGTCCAAAAGACACTATCAAAATCTTGACAAAAGTGGCTACCTACTTTTTTTTTTCCTATTCATCTTTCCCTCAACTTGCAATGATGAATTTCATAATATTTTCTAAATGCAAAGAAATTCTCCTTTAACTTTTTAATTTTATTATGTGCTCAGTGGGCTCTCACGGCCAAGTCTCTGAATTAATCGATGATCACTTTTAATATTTCTGTGGGAAAACAAGCCTTTGAGCTCCACCACAACCCAGATCCTAAAACTTGGAAAGAGAACCCACTTTGAGGATAATGGCTGCCAGTAGGACTTCTATCACCATGCATCTGACTCTTTATTAATTTTGACTTAGTACCAAATTCTATACACGTCTAGTCAACCTTCAGGTTAATCTGTCCATTCAGCAAGCATGTAATTAACTGATCAGCTGCTACATGCCTGAGCCTCGTGCGAGCACGAGAATTCAAAAGAATGTCAACATTTCCAAACAGCAGAAACATTACAACGCCTAGATTTCAAGGGTTTGTTGTTTTTTGTTGTAAACATAAGCTATGAATTTCTCACTTATAAAATGGCATTGCCACAGACACCCTACGTCACAGAGCGCAAGAACCCATTAAAGGCACTTGTAGGTTTAAAATAAAATGCACAGGTCACCTGTTTGGGGACCTTGAAAGGTAGAGGGAGGAGTATTTGTCTCCTCTCCCCAGAACGTAAGCTGAACTCGCAGCTGGCATTCTTCCCCGTTGCAGTGCCCTCCTCCTCACTCACCGACTGTGCTCCTGCGAACTCCTTCAGAGCAGCCCCTAAACCACCTGACGAGCTCACCTCTTCAACCCCGTGAGCTCGTGAGGACCGGCTTTTTTTTTTTTTATGGCCTTTAATTGGGGAGGGGGGGACTTTCATCTTTAAAAAAAGCCGCATATGCTTCAAACCAATAAAAGAGCCTTGTTTTCCCGCCTCCCACTCAGGAACACGCACGCTCACGGCAGCCATTACAATCCCATCATGCAGCAGCCCGCGCTGTTGACTGGTCATGTGACCCTCCCCGCCGCCCAGCCCTTGAATGTGGGCGTGGCCCACGTGATGCGGCAGCAGCCAACCAGCACCACCTCCTCCCGGAAGAGCAAGCAGCACCAGTCCTCTGCCAGGTGGGTGGTGAGCGGCGGCCTCCTCTGGGGCGCGAAGCCCCGGCGCTCCGCTCGGGAGCCTCCGCATGGCCGCTGCGTCCCAGGCGCGAGACAGGCAGCGGCCCGCGGAATGTGCCCGGCCGCCGCCGACGGGCTGGGGCTCGAAGGAGGCCCTCACCTCGCTCCGCTGCTCTGCCCTGCCGCACCCCCCGGGAGGGCCGGGACTGCGGGCTCAGCGCCTGGCTCTGAAGCCGTTCCTGCCTTTTCTTTTCTTTCTTTTTTCTTTTCTTTTTTTAAGATTTTTATTTATTTATTCATGAGAGAGAGAGAGAGGCAGAGACACAGGCAGAGGGAGAAGCAGGCTCCATGCAGGGAGCCCGACGTGGGACTCGATCCCGGGTCTCCAGGATCACACCCTGGGTCGAAGGTGGCGCTAAACCGCTGGGCCACTGGGGCTGCCGTTCGTGTCCTTTCACTTCTGAAAGAAAAAAAAAAAAAAACAGACTCGCCTCTGAAGTTGCACTTTGGAAATCATAATAATGTTCTTTTTTAAAACGGGAGAGAAATAGGCTTTCTTTGAAATCGAAGGTCAGAAATATGACTCATTTAGCTGCTTCTTCAAGTAGACGCGATAATTGCGGTTAATCCAAGACATTACCTCCGGAATAATCTCTCTGGTTCCATTTCAATCCAGTCTCATCACAATGAACTCTTAAAAATCAAAACCGAGGGACGCCTTGGGGGGCTCAGCAGGTGAGCGTCTGCCTTCGGCCCAGGGCGTGATCCCCGGGGTCCCGGGATCGAGTCCCGCATCGGGCTCCCCACAGGGACCCTGCTTCTCCCTCTGCCTGTGTCTCTGCCTCTCTCTCTGTGTCTTTCATGAATAAATAAATAAAATCTTTTTTTAAAAAATCAAGAAAAAGGCCACATACTGCATGAGCCCATTTATATGGCATTTTGGAAAAGGCAAGACTAGATCAGGAGTTGCCAGGGACTACGGGGGTGGGGGGGAAACAGTGGAAGGAAAGGAGCATCAGGGATCTCTCAGGATGATGACAAAGTTCTCTGGCTACAAGTACATTTGTCAAAACTCATCAAACATTTCCAAAGGGCTACTTTTATTATGTGTGAATTATACCTCATAAGCTTGATTATTACAAAAAACAGAGAGCTCCAAATTAAAAAAAAAAAAAAATGCGATCAAGATTGTGTAGCTGCAGAATTGCTCCTCTGTTTTTCTCCAGAGTCACTGACCTGAAAGCACTTAATTGCTTATTTGGAATAGGTTAATCAAGGTAAAAAAAAAGTCCAGGATATAAACTGTCTAGTGATTTTTGGTTTCCTACTTCCTCATCCAACCTGGTGCCAGAAACAAGGCTTGCCCTTTTTTTTTTTTTTTTTAATTCTCTTTTGAAGATTAACCCAAGAGTTGACTTCCTTTGAGTTGTCATTCTTCTTCAAGATTCTTTATTTGGGTGTTTCTGACAACTCAGGGAAATTCATCTCAGATCTGTGGCAGCCCTGTGACAACACACCCATGTCATTATTAGATTGGGTGGCGACAGAGGCCACCATCTTAACCCTTTGCTCTGTCCTGGCCAACTGTGTGGGTGATTACACAATACCAGTCTGACCCTGGGCTGAGCTTCAGCATCCTCATGGCTCACTTTGTCAAGTAGGGGCAGTAAGAACGCTTAGCCTCCCAACCTGTTGACAAGTCTCTCCCTCTTGCCTGCTTACCACCCCCCCACCCCACCCCAGCTGGCTTTATGAAGGCTTATTGCCAGTGCATTTCAAGATCAATATAATTATACGGAAAGTTTTGTTTGCCTATTTTTAAGACCAATGCCTGAAGGAAAACAGAAGGCTCTCCCTTGTTGGGTGGTGCACCCAGGCACACTTTGCTTTAACAACAGCAAGTGGAGATACTTTAACTGCTGAAGTGGTGAAAACATCATCTCAAAGTTGCAACATAGTAACAATAATAAATTTATAGGTTTATGCTAAGTGCAAACAGTGGAACAATCTTATCAGTAAAACTTATTGTGGGGTGCCTCGGTGGCCCAGTCATGTGGGGCATCTGCCTTGGGCTCGGGTGGTTGTCCTGAGGTCCTGAGATCGAGCCCCACATTGGGCTCCCTGCTCAATGGGGAGCCTGCTCCTTCCTTTCACTTGTGCTCTCTCTCGTTCTTTCTCTCTCTTAAATGAATAAATAAAATCTTAAGAAAAAAATCTTGCCAGCCCCCAGAAAGGCACAAGCAACATATCTGACACCAGCTAGATAGAGAATTAAATAAAGCTACAGAATTATTCTCATCTTCCTGCTTTCCTTTTAGCTAGAAAGTGCTAGAATCTCCAAGGACACATAAGAGTCTTAAAAGTTTTGTTGGGCTCTCACGGTACAGATACAACCAAGGTCAGCAAGAGTTGGTGGGGAGGGGGAAAGGTAGGTATTTTTTTCCCTTAAGTTACCAGAAACTACGTTTACTAATTTGATAAGGGGTCTCGAGTCAATCAAAATCAAGATTAAAAGTTCCCTGTTTACGCCTTTTCCTCTTGCATTTTGCCCACTTTTTCCGTTACAGTTCAGACAGACTGGTAAACTTCCTATGAGGCTCAGATGTCAAAGACATGAGTGTTGTTTCATAAGTGGCAGAACAACCATCAGCAAGGAAACCAAAGCTTTATGTGGCAAATAACACTTCCTTCTTTCAAGTCCCTTCAAAACAAGACCCATGTACTTTTGGAGAATGACAGGACAGAGCTCAGGAAGTCAGACCTTGACCCTGAGATGGGGGGGGGGGGCAACCCTGAGACCCTGTGCACTGCACCTGCTCCCACAGCCCAATCCTGGATACACGCCCCCTCTCTCTCTCCCAAGACCCCTGGCTGCTCCCTTTCTCCTGCTGGGAATAGGCACATGGCACTAGACCGGAGGCCAGGGGAAGCCAGGTTGCTGTCGCCATCTGTGTAGCAAGTAGCTGAAAGAAAGAGCTCAAGAGGCAGCCATTTCTGCAGTTACAGAAAACATCTGAATGTTCTGAACTTCTAACTTTTTTTAAGATTTTATTTATTTGAGAGTGCAAGAGAGAAAGCACACAAGCAGGTGGAGGGGCAAAGGGAGAGGGAGAAGCAGACTCCCCCCCCCACCCCGCCCCCCTGAGCAGAGAGCCCAAAGCAGGGCTGCATCCCAGTTCCCCAGGATCATGACCTGAGCCAAAGGCAGACACTGAACCTACCAAGCCCCCCCACCAGGCACCCCCTGAACTTCTAACTTTTTAATGGAGATTTGGCAAAGCTGGTGTTTCTAGACAGTTGGGCTCCTTGGGAGGAGGTGCGGGGCCTCCACGAGCGTGTGTGCCTGTGTCATTACAGAAACGTCTCCACCTGTGAGGTGTCCTCCTCACAGGCCATCAGCTCCCCTCAGCGGTCCAAGCGCGTCAAGGAGAACACGCCTCCCCGCTGCGCCCTGGTGCACAGCAGCCCGGCCTGCAGCTCCTCCGTCACGTGCGGGTGGGGCGACGGGGCCTCCAGCACCACCAGGGAGCGGCAGCGGCAGACGATTGTCATTCCTGACACCCCCAGCCCCACGGTCAGTGTCATCACCATCAGCAGCGACACGGATGAGGAGGAGGAACAGAAGCATGCCCCCACCAGGTGAGGCCGTGCCACCTTGAGACTGCAGGAAGGGGCAGGACAGGGGGGCGTGCTGTGTGCCGCTGGCTCACACACACAGTGCTCCATGGATCTGGACACGACAATCTCTCTCCCTCTCTCCTGGCCTCTACTTTTTGGTTTTGCCATGTCCTAGAGTCCTAGAGTGATTTCAAGAGAATGTCAGACCGATTTTCTGTAATTGTTCAATGCCAAAATAATTTTGAATCACTTTGGTTTTGAAAAACACTTATAGTCTCTATACATTTGGGGGACTTGAGACCAGTTGTATGCAGTGCCAATGTATCTCAACCCCTGTAAGCTTAAAAATCTCTGCCGTGGGCTGTTGAATTTTTTCCCAGTTGGTCAGGATATTTCTCTAGCATTGCCTTGGCTCTCAGAATTCGAAATAATTGTCTAATTAATCAGAAATTTCTCTGTGTCTGATTAACCCAATCTTTCAAACTGCCAGTTGGCTCTTCACTCAGAGAGCATTACTGTTTATTCCAAAGTAGCAAGAACTCATTTTACGCTGTATATGCTTCCTGGGAAGAAGAAAGGAATATTTATTGTATTTGCAAGACTATAAACCCTGGCACCAAAGCCTGTTGTCCTGCATTTCCCAGCCAGACCTGAATAGAGTGCGGTTTGTACTTGGGCTGCCTGATGAGCCCCTGGACCATGTCCTTCTGGAACAGTCAGTCCCCTGGCCTTCTGCACCCTGAGGGGCCCTTGTAGATCCCAAAGCCTCAGAACCCCATCTCCAGCCTGCTGGCCTCTCCGACTGGGACCAAGAGTCAGGGAAGGTGGGGGAGGCCCACCACTGCTGAGCCCAGCGCTAGCGGCCTGCACACAGACCACGACTAGGCATAGCTTTACCATTCACAATTAGGCCTCAATGATTAATTCCTGATTGGATACAATGTCACTAATTAGTAATCACAAATCTTCTTGATTAAATAATAAATTCTCACACTTGAAATCATTACTCAGTGTACAGATAGGCTAATTAAAACACTTTCCCTATAGCTATTCCTGCCTGGGCTATCCCCTCCCCATCTTTATAATGAACTCAGTATTTTGCTTATTTTCAATGAGAGAACTAGTATATTCTCATTCCAGTGTCCCTTGTCCTTGTTTGATGTCTCAGCCCTGGTCCTCAGTGCATCTCAGAAGAGGATGTTTTAGAGCCCTTCTGGTCCTGCCATCATTCATGCCAGAGGGGCCATGGCACTGGGGACACCAGACACAGTTCCTCACTCCCCACCTACCTGTGCTGGGACTGGCATCTCCGTTTCCTTTTTTTGATAACAACCCCAAGTTGAGTGAATACTCCGTCCTCACCATCACGCCATGCTCCCCAGCCCAGGAATATTGTGGGCTCGGGTGGTCCCATTCCAAAGAGAAAGGCTTCTCTAAGCCCAGAGCAGCCGGTCCACATGTTTGTAGCACTAGCCATAAAACAGGCCGGGCAGCCCCAGACAGCCCTTTGCTACAGCTGGGGAAAAGAAAAAGCAATTTAAAAATCTGACAATCAACTAGATCGGCCCTAGCATTTTTTAAGTATGAGATTTGAATTGACACAGAACCTCAACATATGTGCTCAGAAGAGAACTGAATACTGTGTCTGAGGAAGAAGAAAGAGGATGAGAGAGTGATCTCTCCACCAGGCACACGGCTGCCAGGGCCGAACACACACTGTTTCTGCGGCCATCCCCACAGCCCCAGAGAGAAACCAAACTGAAATTCTCAGCAGCAGGGGAGGGCAGGGAGCAAGTCAAGGGGCAGGTGCACATTGAGGAACCACCACCACGGGCTGCTGAGGACCAAGCTTCATAAGATGAAAAATGCAGAGGCCCACCGGAGATGTTACACCAAACAGGAGAACTGTAAATTGAAGCCAGAGAGTAATCCTGAAGGGCTCCAGCTGTCTGGTTGTGACAGGAAACTCACAGAAAGAGATGGTCATGTTTTCTGGAGAGATCGAATGACTGTTGCCTTAAAAAAATGTTTTAAGATCCAAGAAGACAGGAAAGCGTATTTGAGTCTGAGCAGGATAAAACAGAACCCCGTAGCTGTTTTATTTGTAGAGAAACCACTGTATAATGTGATCATGTTATCGTGACTACATTTTGGAGAGAAAAACGGGGAGGAAATATAATTACTTGTTCTTAAAAATCAGAATTATCATAAAATTCAACACAGTAAATATTTACTGGACCTGCGAGTGTGAGATAGGATGCTAGGAACGCAAGTGTTACATAAATAAGGTAGACAGTCTCCGTCCTCGGGAGCTTTGCAGGGTAGTAAGTGAGATACGACACATACAAATCATCACCCAAAATGGAATATCAGCCCCGTAATAACTAGCAGAGTACTGTGGATTTTCAAAGGGAAGGTAGCTTAAGGAAAGAGAAGGGAAGAAGCGATTTTCTAAGGTCAAAGGGCCAAAGGGTGTGGATAAGTAAGCAAGGGGGTGAAACTGCCGATTCCAGTGAGGCAGGTGGTGGAGCTGGAGCCTCAGAGGTAGGCTGGTAGGACCAGGAGCACAGATGGGCAGCTGATCAAAGTGAGAGTGGGAGGCAAGGCTGACAGGGATTCCAGAATAGAAAGAGGATCTGAGGGTCTCCCCTTCAGTGCAGGTGGTCAGCTTCAGGAGATACTGAGGAGCTCACAGGAAAGCATCCATCCTGGGAAAACAAGGATGTACCCCCAAGTGCAGCCTATCGGGGAGCCGCTGGACCTCCATCCAGCTGGAAGCTTTTCTAGCCTGTCAGTGTTCCCATTTGAACAAGCAAGACTTCCCTGCTTGTCCCAAACCTGATTTCTCCTGCACTGTGACCATCTTGATTCTGATCTGCTGTGTTCCCAACCTCATTTCCTATTTGCTGTTCACCTCAGGACTAGCACCCTGACTCTGTCGAAAATGCTGTTTGCCCTAACATGACGCAGCCTCAGCACAGCAAGTCAAGAGTGAAGGGGCCGATGACACTACAGGGATAGTGATCGTGGCATCACATAGCAGTGCCTGCACGCCAATGTCTTTTAGAGCCAGCGTGAGATAAATTATGGCATCCTCACAATGTTAGACCTGACTGAGGGTGTCACTAAATCTCTGGGACCAGATGACAGTGCCTAGAATTTTTAGACAAATGCCAAAGCAAAATTATTTCTCCTGACCCCCAATACTTGGCACTTTTAGTTGCCAGAGCAGAAGGATAGTCAGCAGTTCCTACTTACGAGGAAGACCCCAAAGCAAGAGAGGCCAGGCTGAGAGAGAGCAGATGAAAGGGGACCCCTCCCCTTTAGAACACTAAGTGTTCTCATTTGCACTGTCCCATGCATCATTTGATGGGATGTACAAGGCAAGTGGTTCCACTCCCATTTGATAGGTGAGGAAGCTAAGACCCAGGAAAGGTGAGTGACTCGCCGTAATTGATGAAGGTTCTAAATAGGAGAATCGGGAATCCGCTCCCATGCTGTTGAAAACACAGCAGTCTCGATTATTAGCAAAAACAACTGATTTCTCTTCAGTCATTAATTCGACAGATGTAAACTGTGGCCTGCCCCCTCCTCCAACCACCTCCATGTTCCCCCACGGTCACGCCCACTGTGTGCAGGGCACCAGGCCAAGGCTGTGGGGAATCCACAGTATGTTCATGAGTCCTGACTAGGTGCCATGCGTTGGTCAGAGTGCCGAAGCTCTAGCAGCAAGAAGGGCAGAGGTCAGCTCTTCTGATTCTTCGAGAAAGTAATTTAAAATGAGGAGGCCAACACAGCCCAGCAACCTGCTTTTTCTCAGTGAGTTGCTGTTGGAATAGGGGACCCTGTGGTTATGGTTAGAAAATTGTTCTAAAGATAGAAAACCCAAACTGGTATTTTCTGGGTCCCCCAGGATGAAGTAGTAGAACCAGTCTGATTTTAAATATTTATAAATGATTTTGATGAGAGGAGCATCCGACTGTCTATATGTGCTGAATAAGCCATCTTCTCTCCCTTGAAATCTCTGTGGACAAAGTTTATTGGTGCATGTCTTATTCAGACCCTCTGCTAACCTTGTCTTGGTCTGAAACTGTCCTTTCAAGGCCGTACCACACAACCTCCGGTCATGAGGGTAATTTTTAAAGTGTGTTGCTAAAGTGGCTCACTTCAGCCAATCAACTAGAAACTATTTCGTCCAGTCTCCTTATTCGCTCATTTGTTCATTCATTTAATTACCTGGATATTTCTGGTAGCCAGGTTTTCTTTTCCTGTGGTCATCGGGGCACTGTTCCTTTCAGCATCACTTTGTGTGTGTGAGCAGCGGCTCCAGAGTACGACAACCAATGTTACCAAGACAAAAACTTGAAGAAAGTTGATGCATTAACATCCCCCAGTATTTTGAAGAGGGATCATTCTTAAAATGGTTTTATAAAAACTAGTTGACCCAAAATGTTGTTCTTTATACTAAATTGAACATCTAGAGCAATTACTCTATTTAAAAGGCACAGTCGGGAAACTGATAAGCTGCTCCACAAAAGACTTTGGCCTGGAAAACTAACATCTGCTTAACAGAAAGCAACACACACACTCATTTATTATTACACAGGCAGAGTCAACTCAAAGCGGACCCCGTGTCCATGGTCACCTGCAACCCACTGCATCACTCCTTTCCTCCTCCTCCTGCTTCATAAGCTGGAGTGAAGAAACAGGAACCCAACACACAGTATCATTTGAAGGGCTTTGTCATTTTGCAGTGTTGACTTGTCAGATATCCCGAGGTTGAAGGAGAGAGTTCAATCATCTGACTCCTCTCAGGAGATAGGAGGATGCTTTGTCAAAGTGGACTTCACCGCATCCTCTTCACCTCCTCTTGTTCCTTCAAAACACCCCTGCGGGTTGAGTAGTGTGATTAAGGGCTGCATTTTACGAAAGGGCTGCATTTTGAAGAAGCAACACCACACCTGACTATCCCCAGCAGCCTGTCCTGACACTTCAGCACATTACAGAGCCCTCACTGACACGTCGCAACTTCCCTAGGGCAGGGGGAGGAGGCGGAGGGCAAATGGCTAGCTACCACAGGTCAGAGCCATGGTCAGTGGCCAGATCACTGAAGGAAGTGGAAGGACATTGAATACCTACTCCTGCTGTGTGTAGGGGACTGCGCCCATGGCTCCTTCCACTCCTTGCTTCTGATTTCTCTAGAAGATGGTCATGTGCGATAATCTTCCCAGTGATATGTACGTGTGTGCACGTGCATTGAGAGAGGCATACACATAGATATCAATGTGTGGATAATATAACTTGAATGTATGCACCAAATTTAAATTGTAGATTTTTTTTGTTCTCCCTAATGACTCTAAATTGAGAGCTGTGTGATACATGGGAAGGAGCACATTGGCCTGGAGACATTGGCTTCTGGCCCTTCTGCTCACAAAGTTAAGTGCACTCAGCCACGTATCTTTAATTGGGTGGAGGGGGATGGGAACAGGACAGCAAGCCATACACATCCCCTTGAAGGTGGCCGGGTCAGCAGCTCTCATCTCCATCAGCTGAGATAGCTGCCCCTGCGAACAGCCCCGTGCCCCATGCTTAGAAAAGACCACTGTCATCGGGACCAGAGGAGGAGCACAGTTGATTTACATTTTCAGTGCTTGTGAGTAGGAGGGGGGAGGATAAAAGATAAAGTATGGCATAGTGACTAAGTGAGTGCAAGCCCAGGTTAATTTAACAGCAAAAAACCTAATAACCTGACTATAAAGTGGGCTAAGGACCTAAATAGATATTTCTTAAAAGAAGACTCTAAGTGGCCAACAGCTATATGAAAAAATGCTCAGCATCACTAATGATCGGAGAAACACAAATCAAAACCACAATATCCCCTTACACCTGTCAGAATGGCTGTTAGCAAAAGAACAAAAGAAGGTGTGGATGAGAATACAGGGAGGTTCAAGTCCTTGCACAATCTTGGAAATGGAATGCAAACTGGTGCAGCTACTCTGGGAAACAGTATGGAGTTTCCTCAGAAAAATTAAATATAGAGCTACCATTGATCCAGCAATTCACTTCTGAGAATTTATCCAAAAGAGCAAAATCAGGACCTCGAGGCGATAACTATACATCCATGTTCATCACAGCATTATTCACAATATGCCAAGATGCGGAAACAACCTACGTGTCCATCAAATGAGTGCACAGACAAATGGGTAAAGAAAATGCAGCATGTACACACGGTGGAATTCTAGTCAGCCTTAAAAAAAAGAGGGAAATTCTGCAATATGCAAAAAAAAAAAAAAAAAAAAAAAAAAAAAACCTCTTAACAAGAGGCTTCTAAAATAGTCAAGTTCATAGAATCAAGCAGTGGGATCTCCCTTGCCATCCACTTGAATTAGGCAACACTTAGACCCTAGTCAACAGCACTGTATTGTATGCTGAAAATTTTGTTAAGAGGGTAGATCTCCAGTTAAGTACTCATGCAGTCAGTATATTACAACACTCTTTACAGTCTTGCAGAGGGGAGCAGGGGGACAGTGCAGAGCCCTTCGACCAGTAGTCGTACATCCAACAAATGTTACCTGCGGTTATTAATCAGTGTTTGCAGTAAGAGAAGAGTGGTGTTTCTCATTCACAGCATTGACTGGAAATCAGGGCAGTGAAGTAAGTCATGTAAAGTTTATTGGTGGAGATGAGTTTTGACCCTGGTCTCGAAGGTTGGAGCTGACTGAGACTGACAACTAGAAATCAGTGACACGTTCCAGGTAGGGCCCCACAGGGCAGGAGTCACAGGCTTGTGTCTGCTCCTCCGGCAGGGCTTCCTCCACTGGGGCTGATTTCTCTATTTCCAAGCTCCTTATTTCTTTCCATCATTTTAAAATGATGAAAATCAGCTATCGCCATGACAACACAAAGCAATTTGTGAACTCTGGAAGCTTTGTTCTTTATTCAGAAGTGATGTTCTGGCCGAGGACACTTGAGGAAATATTTCTCATTCTGCTCCTCTCTCTCAGTTCCATTAACCAATTATTAATGAGATTGATAAACTATCAATAATAATTAGACACTGTAGTGGAATGAATCCCAGTAGAATCAGTACATATGAGCCTAAAGAACCCATAGCGGTAATGTCAAATGTATGCTCATTTTCAAAGTGACTCATTTAACAGCTTCCCATTTGTTCTCGAATCTGCATAGTATATTCGGGTAGAGCACAGAGATGTTTTTAACAGCAGAAGAGATTAAAAACAGAGCTATCAGATTAATTCACCTTTTCCAAGCCTGTCACGGGCAAATCCAAAGAGGTAGGTAAATTAGCCCTGGACTGTGTTATACCTATTTGCTCATTAGGTATAATGAGCTCTGAAAACAAAGGAATGGAACCCATGAGCTGTTTTATAGAGATTTTATCCCACACTCGTTGATAGATATTAAGATACTGACATGCAGGATCCTCAGCCTCTGTAGAAAGGCTCACTACCTGTTGGGTTTCCAGCAGGAGATAGCCCTAAATTCTTACAGGTCATCCAGACTAAACTATCAATTCTTGAAAGATTCTTGCCAACAAGCCATCCTTTGGTGACAAGAAGCTCACTGGTTCATGAAGCGGCCCCATTGTGTGTTTAAATTCTTACTCCTACTGAGCTGAAGCTTCTCCACAATTTCCAAATTTGAATTTTATTACAGCTTGGCTATGTGTCTGTGTGTCTGTTTAATTTGCTCATTTTCAAAACAACTTGGAACACAAGGAAGATCTGGCCAGCAGGAATTGGCCAGGTCTGGGTCTACATGTAAGGCACACTTACTATAGACATCTATTTCCTCTCCAAATTAGGAGTAAACCAAATCTTATTTTAAATGTCTTTAATAGTGAGTCTTTAGGGAACCCTCACAGTGGATCCTTTCATGCCACTCTTCCCCAATAGATGTCAGAGCAGGTTGGAAGTGGAGGGACGTTTAGGGTCACACTAATATCTAGGCCACTGGCCAGGGTCACACCAGTGAATGGACAGTAGAGCCAGGATCAGAACACCAGCTCCCAGGACTGGGGTTGGAAGCCAGCCTCTGTTCTTCATGTGGGGTCCACCACCCACAGACTGTGCGCCTGCAGCAGAACACACCTGTGTTTGGTAAGATGACCTGCTAAGCCACTGTGTATGTGGGTTAATTATGCAGACTGGCTATGACTATGATGGAAGCCGAGAGTGAAGGACAGGCATCACATCTCCCTGCAGCTCCTACAGAACTGGACACCGTACAGAGTTACAGCCTCCGGGGCCTTTTCCCCAGGTCCTGGGACCACTTTGATGGTGTATGCATGGAGGGAGAAGGGGCCCTCGGTAGCATCTTATTTTTTTTTTAATTTTTATTTATTTATGATAGTCACACACACAGAGAGAGAGAGAGAGAGGCAGAGACATAGGCAGAGGGAGAAGCAGGCTCCATGCACTGGGAGCCCGATGTGGGATTCGATCCCGGGTCTCCAGGATCGCGCCCTGGGCCAAAGGCAGGCGCCAAACCGCTGCACCACCCAGGGATCCCCCTCGGTAGCATCTTAGTACGCAGCAGACCATACACAGAGAGGTCGGTTCTGTCATCCGGCCCCATCCCCCCAGAAAGCAGCCCCACGTCCTCCTGCCACAGCTTTCCACATCCTCTTGCTTCTCTTGGACTCCTCCTCCCTACTTTCCAGGTTCAGGGACTTTCTCCTTGTGCCCCATGTCCTAGTTCTTATGCCAGATCTCCATGCCCCCCACCCACTTCCACCCCCCACAAATCCCATCTGCTTTTCTGATTCTCAAGTATACGTTTCAGTGACATGAAATACGCTCACAGCACATACAACCATCACCACTTATTTCCAGAAGTTTGTCATCACTCCAAACAGGGACTCTGTACCCATTAAGTAATCACCCCATGCCCCACCCTCCCCAGCTCCTGGTAACCTTGAATCTACCTTCTCTAGGAGGTTGGTTATTCTAGATACCTTTTGTAAGTGGAATCACACAGTGTTTGTCCTTTTTGTGTCTGGCTTCTTTCACTTAGCGCATTTTCAAGGTATATCCATGCTGTAGCACATATCAGAACTCTATTCGTTTTTATGGCTAAAATTCCATTGTGTGGATAGACCACGTTTTGCTTACGCATTTGTCTGTTGATGGACACCTAGGTTAATTCCACCTTTACACTCTTATGCATGATGTAGCTGTGAACACTGGCATACAAGGATCTGATTGGGTCCTTGCTTTCCCCTCCTCTGCATGAATACCTCCAGTGGCATTGCTGGGTCATATGGTAATTATGTGGCTTTTTGAGAAACAAGCATATGGGGATTTTTTTGCATTCCAACTGTTATAAGTGGGAAGCATAGGTCTTTACTAATTAAAATGTATCTGTTTTATCGAAGTTAATATGAAGAGCTGTAAATATATGCAGTCACTTCATTCCTCATCTGCCTTTGAGTTCCTAGCAATTGTCACCGGTACAACTCATTTGACAGTTAATCACAGAAGGCTTTGTGACATCCATTATTCTCTTTAACCGATTATTTTAAAGCTTTTACTATTTAACTTGTCATGTTTTTATACAGTCCCCCACTGAAATTTTAATCACCTCCAGGGCAGAGGCATGTATTATATAGCTCTTTGTACAGGAATCCCCCATGGCACCTACCACAGATCTCCAAGATATCTAACTAATGAGTTTTCATTTCTTTCATATCAATCTTCTGGTTTATTCATAGACTAAAAACTTCTCCATCCAATCCATGCCTTGATAGAATCCCCTTTGCCTGGATCTATTTTTGCAATCCTGTTTTCACATGTTAAATGAGGTAGCACAACCAGTAACAGTGATAATAGCCACAAACTTTCATATGTACACTATTCAGAGCACTTCCCTGTATGTTCTCACTTCTCAAAATAAGCCTATATACGTAGGTAGTGTCATTATCCACGTTTGATCGATGAGACAGACAATCACTCAGAGGTTGCATAGCTAGCTGCCCAAGGCCATACAACCAGCAACTGCGAAGTAGTTGCTGCAGGGCCTGTGTTCTGACCCACGGACACAGTTAGGGAGGGACTCTTCTACCTTGAACCAGGAAGGACAAAATGTGCAGCCACTGGAAGAATATTTCAGCCCAGATGTCAGTAGTGCCAGGCTTCAGGGAGCAGGGGCTCAGACCTTCTGTGGGTTCACCCCCCAGCCCCTCTAGCCTTTAGCAGCCTGGATGACCTTCCACTTACCTTCTGCCCGGTTGCCTGGGGCTCTCGAGTTTGCCCACTTCTCTGCTGCCCTTAGGGTGGCAGAGATCTATCTTGGAAAGAGTCTGGCCTGGGACTGGCCACGTGACCTTGGGCAAGACACCTGGAGGTGGGAGTGGTGGTTCCATTAGGCCCTCCATAAATAGCAGCTGCTTCTCTTAGCAAATTATTTGGAAACTGACCCTGTCTTACCTAGGCAATCAATATTTCTTAAAAATAGATGATCAATATATAAAAATAGATGTAGATCTTTTTTTAAAACCCTCACAATAAGCAACAAATTCCATATCCATCATCCCACCCACCTGCCCTGGAGGCAGCCAGAATGGGTTCCCAAAGTAGCCACACCAACATAAATATCTCATGAAAGAAAATGTGCTGGCCAAGAGCCATCCAAAGCTGGTTCCTCCCTATCGGCATAGAACGAAGTTTCCGATACAGGAGGAAAATCACATCTGCTGAGCAACACTCTCGTAGGCGTCATCCCCAAGGGAGACCTTCTGACCTCACCTACACACCGTGCTGTCCCCTCCCTGATCCTTGGCTCCCGCTCTAGGGAGGCTGCAGAGGGGCCAGGCCTCCCCCTCGAGAAGGGGACCCTCAGATGTCCTGGCAGCCTGCACCACCCACTCATTCCACATGACATCCCAGCAAAGAGGTGGCAAAGGGTGTGGTGTCCAGCTCCCAGTTTTTCTCTCCCAGTGTCTCTGAACTGTGTTGTGTGTGGTCAGCCTCCTGAGACCCCGCTCTTCATGCACGCCTCTCTCTGCATCCTGCTTCCCCTTGGACATTTTGCCCCCTCGCACCCAAGTTCAGCGGATCTCCCAGGCCCTGAACCTAAGCTGACGATGGCTCTCCTCTCAGAAGTGTCCTTCTGCAAACCTGGGCCTTAGGTTGCCAAGGTCTTCTTGGGCTTTCTCTACATGCTAGGATGTCCCCTTGTGGTGGCTCAGAAGGTGCTGCCACACAGCTGTGGGCTATAGGCACCTCCCCTGCAGTTCTCCTGCTGGGGGAGAACCCAGGGCCATCTGGAAGCTTCTCCCGTTTCCAGAAGTGCCGGGGCCCCAGCTCCAGCCCTTCTCATGTCTTCACACATCCCCCTGCTGGTTGGATGGGCAACACTTGTGTCCCTAGTCTCCACATTAGGGTCCGGAGAGCAGACGTCACGTTCCTACATACACACACACACACACACACACACGTGTCCCAGAGCACAGAGGGGCTTCTCACATGGCTGGTTCTGGAATGCTAGTTGGTGTCTCACCTCACAGCTGCCTCACAATCCTGATTTCTCCCTTTCTGTTTTCAGCACTGTCTCCAAGCAGAGAAAAAACGTCATCAGCTGTGTCACAGTCCACGACTCTCCGTACTCCGACTCCTCCAGCAACACCAGCCCCTACTCCGTGCAGCACCGTGCTGGGCACCACGGCAACGCCTGTGATGCCAAGGGGAGCCTGGAGAACCACTGCACTGGGAACCCCCGAACTATCATCGTGCCCCCCCTGAAAACCCAGGCCAGCGAAGTGCTGGTGGAATGTGATAGCCTGGTGCCAGGTAACTTGGGGCCGGGGCAGGCCAGGAGCACCTGTCTGCAGGCCGGTGTTTTTGGGTTCTGCCAACAAGCGGCCGTGTTGTGGGAGAACTAGTGAGCCCCAATTACTGTAGCTCCTTACCCAAGGATTACGCTCAAGCAGCCAGGGTAGGGTTCTGTTTAATGTCACCTTGTAGAAGTGGTGTTTTCACTTTTTCATTCTATAATTAATCCCTCGCTGCCTTTACGGTGGATCTCCCACTGATTAGGTGCATAAATATGAAATAAAAGCCACCCAGCTCCCTCCTGGCTTAGGCTGCTCCTGACTGAGCATGAAGAAGCCCTAGTGGTAGAGCAGCATCCTGTGTGGGAAGAACCTTCTCTGAGTCCTGCCGGGTGAGGGTGACACATAGGCTCACTTTGGTATCCCCTCAGAGCTTGCTGTTGGGAGGACAGGTCGTAGTGACAAGTGTGCTTATCTCCTGACATGCTGCTTGAGTAAAAGGAGCCCTTCTATCCCACGAAGGCCTGAAAATTGGACTAGAATAAAGGCTGAGAGCGTAACCTTCCAAATAAGCTTAGTGGCTCCCCTCAGCTTTGGTAGTATCTCACCAGTGGAAGAATTTAGGGAATAAACTAGAAGCCATCTGCTTTTCTGCCATGAACTGTCATCAGGCCATTCAAGGCAGGCAGCACCTTCACAATAGCACTCTTTAGAAGGAAAGAGGTATGACCGGGCAAAAAAGATTTTGTTTAGATTCAGGGAGCTAGTAATCAGGAAGGACCCCCGTCTATGTCACCTCAGATCCTTCTTGGGGTGGTCACCACCATGTAAGACCCGCTGGGCATGGGCCATTCAGGTTCTGCCACTGAGAGTGACGTGAAAGTGAAGAGCAGAATTCAGGATGGGGTCTTTCTCGGGGCTTTTCCAGCCCAGTACCATAGGCCAGTCCACATAGTGCGGGACACATGGACATCTCTTTCCAGAACCCTCTATCTCTACCCAGGCAAGGGTTTTAGTAGAAACCTTGGCAGGAAGAACACTCTCTAGAACCAAAGGAATCTGTAAGGCAAACAAAGTTGTTCACCCAGGAGACAGGACTCCTTAGAGCAGTGGCCCTCAGACTTTTCTACTCATTTATCCCTGAAATAATTGTTTCAAACTATATACGTCGCACATTTTTAAGTTTCGATATGGCAAAGGATATCATTTCCATCATATGTTGTGTCACTGTTGAAGTATTAAATATGTTTGTCAAAACCTCAGAGCTACAGATTCAACTTACCCAATACAGGGAGACACAGCCCTGTTGCCTTAGAAGCAGCCACTCCTTGTCATCAGCCAGGTGGCTACACTGATTCACCTCTGTCAGAAGTGGCTTCCCTCTGACAGCCACCTCACCTCTGAATTTTGTTTCATGAATGGATGAATAGAGTAGAGAGTTCCAAAGAGCCTGTAGCCTGAATAAAATGAGACTGGACTGTCTTCAGTGTTTCTTACCAAAGACAGCTTGACTTTGCTAAAAAGGGACTGTCCGTCCCTCAGGAGCTGGTCAGGGTTTTCACACCTGGAGGCAGTACACTGTAGTAACTTCCCAGAGAGAGGAGCAATGGGAGACACGTGGATGTGAGGGAGAAGGTAGGAAAGGAAAACCAATGGATGTTAGTGCTGGTGAATCAGTTGAGGAAAAGATAACATTTGCTAACTCAAAATATGGAAATTGACCCTTTAAGTCTTTATTACCAAATACCCTCGAGTCCTCAAGAAGCCCTACATGTGCTGGCTTATCAT
The DNA here is from genome assembly GCF_905146905.1 of Nyctereutes procyonoides. NCBI lineage: Eukaryota > Metazoa > Chordata > Mammalia > Carnivora > Canidae > Nyctereutes > Nyctereutes procyonoides. Next base: position 32,879,944 of record NW_026575120.1, on the reverse strand, counting down.
TGTAGCCCTCGAGGGGCCATCTGGCCGGCTCACTTAGAAGACTGTATGACTCTTGATCTCAGGGTTGTGAGTTCGAGCCCCACGCTGGGTGTAGAGATTACTTAAAAAAATAAAATCTTAAAAAAAAAATTAGATTGCAACCTGCAATGCATACAGCTTGGTGTGAAGGGCTCTCCTACTTCATTAACAGTAAACATCTCAAGACCATGTTGTAGGAAGCCTGACCCTTTTATTGAACAGGAAGAGGATATAGTCCTTCTTCATCTGCGATCTGAAAACCAGGGCACCTGGGTGGCTCAGTAGGTTAAGTTTAAGCAACTGCCTTCAGTTCAGGTCATGATCCCTTGGGGCTCCCTACTTAGTGGGCAGCCTGCTTTTTCCCTCTGCCCCTCCCCTTACTCCTGTATTCTCTCTCTCAAATAAATAAATATTTTTTTAACATTTTTTTTAATTTTTATTTATTTATGATAGTCACACAGAGAGAGAGAGAGAGAGAGAGAGGCAGAGATACAGGCAGAGGGAGAAGCAGGCTCCATGCACCGGGAGCCCGACGTGGGATTCGATCCGGGGTCTCCAGGATCGCGCCCTGAGCCAAAGGCAGGCGCCAAACCGCTGCGCCACCCAGGGATCCCAATAAATATTTTTTTTAAGTTTAAAAAAACCTCTCCAAAAAACAAATTTTAAGTTTATAGCAAACTCATTAGTGGTGAAGCCCAACCCAGATTAGCAAGGAGCTGTTCACAGTCTCTTCCTCATAGTCATTTGTGCCGCTTAGTAAAATATCCCTGGGTTTTGGAGCAGAAACCTTCCTGTCTTTGATTACAGGGTGGTGCCCAACACTCTGTGGGGCGTAACCTAATATATTGAACCTTTCTAAAATCTGAAATTCTGAATTTCAAAAATGTGTGACCTCAGGGATTTTAGATCACAGATTGAGACCTACAGCACAAGTCCGTGAGTTTTGTTCCATTGAGAATGCCCCTGTTCTGAGACACCTTGGGGGAACTGTAACGTTCCTTTTAAAATATGGGTAATGGTTTATAAGAATTGGCTCAAGATAGATCTTCTTGAAGTCATCTACAAATTAATTGTTTTTAAGGGTGGCTGGTGCTAAATTTTTCTTGGCCTCTTAAATCAGCATGAGAGAGTGGCCAGATTTCCACATGTTAGAAATCCTCCAGCTTGGAGCTTTGTCGGCCTTTGGTCCTGGTGCCATTCTGTGGAAGGTCACACAATTCTGAGGAGAGTTACTGAAACTTTTAGACCACCTCATCCAACCCCTAGTGAAGACAGGCAATGAGACTGAGGACCGGCTGGCTTTGTCAGCATCACAGCAGTTTTGTGTCTGGAAACCACAAAGGCAGGAGAAGACAGCTTTGTGGAGCTCACATTTCACGCCTTTCAAGTTACATTAACCACTTCCATCATCAGCCCACTGCTCGTGGGCAGGGGGCGGCTCTGAGCCCTTACCCCCACTACCTTTCCACAAGAACTGCGTGATATCTGAACAGCTGAGAGTCTCAGAGAGATGTTTCTGACTGAAAAGAATAAAGGGTGGGGGGGGGGTCATTCTCTGTGGTAAGGCTACTGATTCTAAAGCAGCCAGTGCTGCTGTCTCTGGGGAGCCCCATGGTATAACTTTCCCTGTAAAGAGAGATTTCTTTTCCCCTGTGAAGACATGCTGCACAGTCCTTCTGGTGACAAGTAAAAAGCAGGAACTTCATGCTGGTGCCTACTCGTCCCAGCATGTGGTGTTTCTCAACACGAATATATACCGTTCATTACAAAGTCATCCAAGGCTCAGAACCATCAGGAAAGCAGCCTTCCTCAGCATCTCAGTGCCCAGTTGGCCCAGAGAGGTCCCGGTGTGACCAGGTCATAGCCCCTCCTATCCCCCCACCACCACAACTGGAGCTCCCAGGTGTTGCCTGGGTTCAAGTCAGGACAAATGCTGTGCAGGCAAGTTTTCTCCCAGAACTCACCCCTCCTTTGGTTCTCAGCTTGGGAAGGAGCCTTGGGGATTGCTCACATAACCTTCTTGGGTCCCTTAGGTGAGTTGAGGTTCTTTTGGAAGGCAACAGAATGAACTCTGTGCTGCCTTAAGACACATAATTCATTGGAAGGAATCAAGAAGGCTGAAGGAAATTTCAACAACCACATCCCAGGCTGAGCAGGACCCAGAATTCCCAGGACCTAGACCACTGGAACCCACACACCTGCTTTCTGGAGTACCACTTCACCCTGACCCAGAGATTCCCAGGCTCCCAGTTTCCCAGTTCCAGGAGACAGGATGCCTCCGCTTGGAGTGGACATCTGTTCCTTGAGCACCAGCTTTAGCCAGGAGACAGGGCTCAATAATCAAGATGTTAACAATAGCTGACACAGGTAACGCTTTTAAGAGCTCAACATGTGACAGATAACTAAGCAATCTGTAATCATTAATTGACATAAACCTCATGACGACCCTGTTTGTAGTTACCATTATTCTCCCAGTTTCCCAGATGTGACAATGGAAGTACAGAGGTTAACTCGATCAAGACCATGTGGCTGAAACAAAAAAAAAAACAAAAAAAAAACCATGTGGCTGGACCTCACAGGCATCTGGCTCCCCAGCCCACCCATACTCCGAAGCACCCTCCCACTCACCTAGCACAGACAGGACCACTAGAACTGTTTCCAGGGTGGCGGATCTTTGAGAGCAGCTGGGCAAGACTGACCAGAGTTCTGTAATGTCCCTCATGGCTGCAAGCCGTACCTCAGGAGCTTTACCTTCAGCACCTGTCTTCTGCCACACTTGTCACTTTATTCATCTCAGCAGGAGGAAATGATTCTTTTAAGGTCTTGGTCCCCTGCAGGACCCCGTCCCTTATTTGGGGGTTCACTGCTCTGACCCGGTCCCCATTCCCTGTTCCCACAATGGTGGTAGCAGGCACGTGCCCAGCTCTGTCACGCCATTTCACCTAAAACTCCTCTAAGCTCTTCACTTCCAGACTCAAGCTGTGGATACCTGGAGCTCAGGCTTTCTCCCTCACAATAATTACCACAGAATGCCCAGAGAGCTGAACTAGGAGCAGAGAGGCAGCATCCGCAGCTAGGGCCCAGGCACAGTTTGTGACCTGCTACAGAACAGCAAGGACTCTGGCTCCAGCAAGGTGGCACCATGGCTGAGTGAAGAGGAGACACCAAAGCTCTGCTGCTAGCCAGCATTCGCAGCTCTCCAGCTCTTACTGGGCAGGGAATCCCCCAAGCCACCATCCCCTCCCCATCCCCCAGGCTTTGGAGGGCCTTTGAGAGTCTAACTGGGTTTGGCTTTTTTTTTTTTTTTTAAAGATTTTATTTATTTATTTGAAAGAGAGAGAATGCGTGCAGGAGTGGGGAAGGGGCAGAGGGAGAGGGAGAGGGAGGCTCCCTGCTGAGCAGGGAGCCCAACAGGAGCCTCGATTCCAGGACCCTGAGATCATGACCTGAGCTGAAGGCAGACACCTAACTGACTGAGCCACCCAGGCCCTCTACAGGTTTGGCTTTTGCACAGCTCCGTACACCAGGGCCTGGCTGGTTCCTCTCATGGGGGGCATGTGTTGCTAATTCAGGTCCCCAAGCACCCCCCGCCATGGGGTTCTAATTTAGTGGGTGGGATGGGAGGACCCTCAAGTGCCAATGCACGGTCAGATTGGGGTCTCTGTTAGGACTCACTGCCTCCCTCCCCAGTGGGGCAGCTCTCTCTTTCCTACAGCTGCTGCCTGTACGGCAGGGAGGTTTCTCTTGGGCTTCAGTGTGCACCCCAGTCTCCCATCCCCTCCCCAAGTTTCTGGTTTCCCAAACCTTTGCTCTTCATGTTTCTCTCCCTGAGCAATTAATCAGTGTTCTCTCTCACCGGCCCCAGCCATCTCCTCTTTGACTTTGATTTCATCACCCTGGGATTTGTAATAGAATTGATCCAACACAGTTACATCGAGGGCCTGCTCATTGTGATGTATGCCTCATTCATACTTAGCATCCTCTACCCCAGCCTTGCCTGTTTTACACTTGCAGCCATGGGTGATTTTTTTCCTCAGGACATGTGTGGTCCCATTTTTCTGAGGCCCCATTATCCATACTCTGCTTATGTGTCACTGTGTCTCTGGATCGCAGCAGACAACCCCACTGCAGCCCTGGATGGGGCACGAAGAGCTACAGAGAGAGACCTTTCCTCCTTTCCTCCGTTAGCGCCTCCTTGTGCTTTTCAGTGTCACCAGACAGGAATTCTAAAGTCAAACAAGCTGGGACTTGCTCCCAATCAGTGAGACAAGCCAAAGCCCAGTGGCCAGTCCAGAGTCAGAGCCGACTCTTAGCTGGATCTGGGGAGACGAGGCTAATTTGACTGGCTGGTCTTGGGAACACACTCCTTCCTAGGAGACCACCGTTGTTTCCCCTAGGGGCAGGGTCTTCTGGGCAGCGGGGGGACCTCTGAGCCATCTGTGACCTCTTATTCTTTCCCACACAGTCAACGCCAGTCAGCACTCATCCTACAAGTCCAAGTCCTCCAGCAACGTGACCTCCACCAGCGGTCACTCTTCAGGGAGCTCGTCCGGAGCCATCGCCTACCGGCAGCAGCGGCCAGGACCGCATTTCCAGCAGCAGCAGCCTCTCAATCTCAGCCAGGTGAGTGCCGCCCGACCTGGCCTCAGCGGCCTGCAAACCACGCACATCACCGAGGCCCCTCCGTGCCTCCACTTCCCAGCGGGCGGCTGTAGGTGGGCCCACACCCAGCTCACAGGGCCGGGGACCTCTGAGTTCTTCCCACTGTGGGTAAAACACTGTGTCCTGGCTCCGTCAGACCAGGACGCCAGCAGAGTACTGGCAGGCTGACAGAGTTGGGCTAGTGGGTCTTTGTGATGAGGAAGGCCAGGCCACACACGGGGAACCCCAAACCCAGGGCAAGCAAGGATTTGGAGCAGGTGGGTGGCGTTTCGGTAGAATTATAAATGAAGGCAGAGTCTCCTCGGTAAAGCTGGCCTATGTGTAAAGGGTCTACGTCAGGTCCGAACTGCAGAGTGGACTCAGGGGCCTGTTTCCTCAGAAGCCATAGAGGGGACGTCAGTGGGGGAGCTTATGTTCAGAAACCCCTCGTCTGAAGTGGTGCACTTGGTAAACTGAGGCCGCATCTCTGTGTCGTCACAACTCTGGTTCTCGGGAAGAGAGGGCTCTTTCATTTGTACCAATATAACTTCAAACAGCAAAATGTCCAAGAGCCTAGGATTTTAGAGAACAAGATCTCACAGTGAGGGAGAAAGCAGTTGTCACTCAAAGAGTGGCTCCTCTGACACTTCATAGCTGCAGTAGGCCGTTTGGAGACATCCCGTTACCTCCTCAAACTGGTTTAATCTGTGTGTCATCCAGCTGGAGGCTCGGGACAGGGTTCCTTCTTCAGGCTAATGTTGCTTTCCCAGCCTATAGGGGAGGCATCTTCCCTCACTCCTGTGGCTTCTGGCCTCCTCCTCTCCTCCCCTCCCCCTCCTCCCCCTCCTCCCCCTCCTCCCCACTCCCCTGGCCCTCCTCCCCCCACCCCCAACCCCACCTTCCTCTCTTACCCCTTCTCACTTCTCTCTTTCCCTCCTCCCCCTCCTCCCTCCTACCCCTTACCCCCCTCACTGTCCTCCCTCTCCTTCTCTCTCCTCCTCCTCTCCCTCCTCCCTCACCCTTCTCCCTCCCCCTTCTCCCTCCCCCTTCTCCCTCCTTCCTCACCTCTCCTCTTACTCCCTTTCCTCTCCTCCCACGTGTCTGGCCCCCAATGCAGCCCTCTCCTGGTGCTTCTCCTTCTCCAGGCTCAGCAGCACATCACCGCAGAGCGCGCCGGGAACCACCGCCGGCAGCAGGCCTACATCACTCCCACGATGGCTCAGGCCCCGTACTCCTTCCCGCACAACAGCCCCAGCCACGGCACTGTGCACCCCCACCTGGCCGCCGCTGCTGCAGCAGCCCACCTCCCCGCCCAGCCCCACCTCTACACCTACACGGCGCCCGCAGCCTTGGGCTCCACCGGCACCGTGGCCCACCTGGTGGCCTCCCAAGGCTCAGCGCGTCACACCGTGCAGCACACTGCCTACCCGGCCAGCATCGTCCACCAGGTCCCCGTGAGCATGGGCCCCCGGGTCCTGCCCTCACCCACCATCCACCCGAGTCAGTATCCAGCCCAGTTTGCCCACCAGACCTACATCAGCGCCTCTCCAGCCTCCACCGTCTACACTGGATACCCACTGAGCCCCGCCAAGGTCAACCAGTACCCTTACATATAAACACTGGAAGGGGAGGGGAGGGGAGGGAGGAGGGGCAGCAGGGAGGAGGGTGGAGGGGTGAGGTGGGAGCCGAGCTTTTTATACTGAAGACGCGGCACACAAACAATGCAATGGGGCAGGGTGGGCAGGGAGCAGGGGGCAGGGACGGACACCAAGAAAACTTGAACCAGGAGGTGGGGGGACCTTAGAGCAGAGAAGACATTTTAAAAAAGAAGGGATTGAGGAGGGGGAAATCTATGCTTTTTATTTTAAAAAAGAAAAAGGAAAAAAAAAGAAAACGTCGGTAAACAAAAAACACAGCTCACGAACCCATTCTGCACCAAACTGGAAAGGAGAAGAAGAGAGCGACAGAAGATTCCTGGAAGTTGGGGGGGGGCCCCAGTTTTTGAAGAACTTTATCTATGAACTTCTCAAAGATTATTTTCATATGGCGGCAAGTGACATTTAAGAATTTGCTGTCGGGGACACCTGATGTGGAAATCCAATAGATTTTTAATTATGGAACATAAGAATTAGGGATTTTTCCAGAACTCTAAAGGGTCAGCAGCCCTCTAGAAGGTCAGGCCGTGGCCTGAGGAGGCTGATATTTGGGGGTTGGTATGGGGTTGGCCAAACCCAGTTCTGGCTCACATGTCAGGACTGATGGAGGGGAGTGGCCAGGCTGAAGGAAGCCCCTGCCAGCAGAGGGCACAGCTTCTCTTCCTGAGCACTCTGGAGAAATCCCTACAAAGCAATGTCACTCCTCCAATGTCATTAATAATGTGTGTTGCAAACTTTAGGTTTTTTTTTTTTTTCCTTTCCTGAAGATTTCTTTTCTCTTTGAATCAATCCCTAGTCACGTAGCATAGGGCTAGCGGTCGTCACCGACATCCTAGTAGAATGTAGCGGTCAGCACCCCTGTTTTCTACTTTGTGTTCAACTCCAATGATACCAATAGACTATTCCTCAATGTAATTGCACAAAAAAAAAAAAAAAAAAAAAGCAGCGATAGAACATAGGCATGTAACCAGTGTGGTGGTCCAGGTGTGCGAGCGTGAACGAGTGTGTGTGTGGATGTGAGCGTGGATGCCACCCTCCCTGCGTGTCCCTCGGCGCCGCCATCCCGGCTCTCGCATCCTTGATTTTACACCGGTCCCTCCTAGTGCCTTACCGACCGACAGACGCGGTGTGAGGGTTTACTTCCATGGTACTCCAAGAAGCTGACTGAGGCGAGTCACATCATCTCAGCTCTTCTTTTGTGCTGTTGTGACATTTTTCTCTGGTCTTTCCTTGTTTCCTTTTTTTTTTTTTTTTAATTTGAATTTGATTTTAATACCTGTTGTCTTTTTTGAGCTGTCTGCCAACAAAGGGGCATCAGGGAGCTGGCAGGAGCAGGGTGGGGGGAGCCCATGGATCTTGAGAGAGAGGTAGCAGATGGATGACTCTGAGAGCAAGAGGGACTCCCCACCCTGCACCCTCACCCCACTCTGCATCCAGTTCTGCCTGATGGGGGGCGGAGGGGGGCTGGCTCCACCATTTGTGAGAGCAGAAGTCCCATCTGTGTTGTGGGGAGAGGAGACCACCTGCAGCCTCCAGGCCTGGCACAGCCTTCCTGCTGTCCCCAAGGTGGGGAGGAGGCCTGGGACGCAGCACCAGGCCCTCACACCCACCGCACACTCATGCACAGCCCCGCCCATCTCTCTCATTCCACCTTTGTATGTTGCTCTCAGTTTTGCCAGATCCTTCCCTCTATAGACAACCATCCACCTTTGTTTGCTACTGCATCTTTCTTCACATTACCAGGCCAACCCAAGACTCGACTTCGTTTTTGGTTTTAGAGGGGTCTGGTGGGCAGAAGGTCGGAGGGACATTGATGAGGGTAACCAGGGGGTCTTAACACTGCACTTTGGAACACTCCCTTGGGCACTTAACGTTTCCAAAGAAATTTGCCCTTCGCCCGCTTTGCCCCATTGATCCATTCTGGAAGTTTTCTCAGGCTTTGAACACTGCTGGGGGTGGGGTGGACTAGGGATATCTCCATTCATAGCAGAATTACTCTTAAATACATGAATGTTAGGAGACTCTATCTGGTTATAGATGAGGCTTAGAAGGGGGTTCCTAATCGCTTGATTCTCATTGCTGAGCCTGAGCTGATCCCAAAGCCAAGTTTCCAAGGTGCAGAGAGATGGCTCCCAGTCTTGGCAGTTTGTCCTCATGCCCCTCACCCCCCCTGTAGTTTCCCTTAACCATCTACTGTGAACAGTGGTGGTATAGTGATATCCCACCTAACTCAGTAACGAAGCCAAGCCGTTACCTTAGCTGTTAGCTGTGAAATGTGAAAATAACTCTGGAAATCCCTTCCCCAACCATCAGTTCTACTCATCTTACAGAGAAATAGGTCCCCAAACTGGAACCAGCTTAGTCCAGGCCTGAGGCTGGAAGGAAGGACACCATGACCCACTAGAGGCACACATTCAGGCAGCCTGTGGGTCCCCAGCAGGTGACTTTTGAGAGGTTCACTCTGCTTGTGAAGCCACCAACTGATCGATTGATCGATACTCTTTTTCCCAGGACAAGGGGAGGTGCCACCTCTCCGAGACCACGGGAAAATGGCCAGTCCAGAAAGAGTGGGGGAGAAAAGCCTTTGGAGGACATGTGAGCCAGAGCCCTCTCAGAGCCATGCCAGCCAGGAAAATCCACCTGTTCCTGACTTGGCAGCGCCAGATGGCAGCAGAGCCCCATCACATCTCCTGACCAGTGACCGAAGTCTTGGCTGTAAATGAGACCGCATTGGCCTTGCATCCCAATCCCCTTGCACAGTTGACTCCCAGCCCTTCCTAGATCTGCTGTCCTATGGGAAAAGACAACATAGCCTTCCATTTATAAAAAAATCGCTTTGTCTACTTAAGTTGGAAGTCTCTTATTCTTTCACCTGATGTTTTCTTTATTTTCTTCCAGATCAGGAATGAAAGTTCATGCTGCTCATAAAAATAATATTATTGTACTAATTATTTTGGTTCTTAGCATTGTAATTATTATCATCTTCATCATGTTGATATTTTAGCTGGGGTTTTAAATGCACATTTCTTCCCAGTATCTTTGTGTTTTCTCTTTAATATTTAAACTTATTTTATTATATCTGTGAGTCTCTGAGTAGGCAGGAAGGACATGCAGATGTCCAGTTTTGTTAGACAAAAAGAAAAAAAAGGAAAGACCCAGGAATTAGAAAAATTCTTTCTACCATCTCTAGTCCACAACGAACCGTCAAGAAAGATCCACCACAGACCAAAAGCTTGAAGAAAAATCCAGGCCTTTTCTGTTTGCAGGCCCGATTAGACTCTTGATGACATGGTCATCATCAGTATTGTATTTTCCTACATTCTCAGTGGCCTGGGAAGAGTTCTGAGGTGGCAATCCCGGGGCCCAACCCTTAGCTGTGGTTCTTTCCCACAATCCCTGTGCTCTCCTGTGCTTCTGGAATCTGCTAACTAGATTCTCGGCCTGCCTCCCATCTGATACTTACCTGTCATGGAAAAAGAAAGCCCTTCTGCCTAGAGCTGACCCAGATGTCCATCCTTTTCCCATAACTGCACCAGGAGTGTGGCTTATCTTCTTCAGTGCAGAGACGGATGTCCCCTCCTGGAAGCCACTGGGTGGCATGAACTGACATAAGGGTGCTAGATAGGTGGTACCACCCCCTGGGAAACTTCAGCCTCAGTTCCCCTCCTTCTACTCACTAACAACACTGCTCACTTATCCAGTCTCTCCCTATTCCACCCCCCTCCCCCCAACAAGTACCTCTTCTCACCATAGAATTCTAGGGACAGAACTAGGAGCCAAAAGAAGGTAGAGGGGGATGGTAAGAGGCCAGAGGAACACTGACAAGGTCAAGCAGCTCCTCCAACCTTGCAGGCAGGGTCCCCCCTGAAAGCACTGGCCAACAGAGGAGCACAGCAGGGCCTCGAAGCCATCCCCTCAGTGTACTCTGCCTTATGCATGATGGGCTTCTTGAAATCGGCTTGAGGTGCCCACGTGCTGCCCACCAAACCCAGAAACTATGGGCCTTAGGTTGAAAAGGTGGTTTTGCTGAAGCCTACCAAGAGCATTGTCAGGTAGTGCTCAGCCCCGGTGGTGCTCAGCAAACATGAGTGCATCCTCCCTTCGTCCCCACCTGCCTTCCTTTTCTATCCCTGGCACAGAGCTGCAAGGTCAGAAGACCCCAGTGGGAGAGGAGAGGCCAGGCTCCTTGTGCGCTCCTCAGCACTTGCCCAGATCTCCCATCTCTTCCTCCGGCTCTGAGTCACCCTGGCCTACCCATCCCCAGGACCAAGCTCTCAAGTAGAGAGATGCCAGCCTTGTCTTTGTTTAGACCACAAATAACCTAGAGCATCCTCTGTTCTTTACCTGCCTCTAGACGCAGAAGTATAGCAGAGTTGAGGAGGGGAGGATTTCCAAGGACAGGTCAAGGAGAACCATGTACTTGTAGCCTCAGGAAGTCCGGGTGGAGGTGCTTCTGCTCAGTGGGTTATTCCTGGACCCATCTGGCTGTGCACACCCATGTCTCTGCACTTAGTACCTCGTTCAGGACGTTTTGGCTGTTTCCAAGGGAAGGGGTGAGCAGGCCAACGGGTGGGAGAGTCTGAGGCTCGGTGCCGATTAATACTGTGAAGTGGTGCATGTGGCTGATCGAGTTCGGAGGGCAGGGAAGGGTTGAGGCAAAGGGACGTTGTCTCCTGGACTGTATTTGCATTCTGGCCTTACTGGCGGTGAGTGGCTTGCAGGCTGGGGGAGCCAGCTGGCCTCGCCCTCTTCACCCTGGAAGACTCAACCCGCCCAAACACCAGATTGTCGGATGTAAGGAAGGGAAGGTGAGATTAGCACAGCTGCTAACAGGCTGATTTCTCTTGACCAGATCTCTGGAAGTGCAAACACTCATTTTTGAACAAGCTTGTGGTGGAGGATTTGGGTTGTGTGAGTGTGTGTGTGTGAGCGGAGCAGACTTTCTTGGAAACTGGAGAAAGGAGATGAGGAGGCTTAAGGAGCTACTGCTGACGGGCTGTGGTTGGTGAATCGAGGTGTGTCGCTGAGCTGGTCCCAGCTCTCACCCCATGCCCTCTCGGGTGCGGAGGCCGGGGTGGGGGCCGGGGCCCCTGCTGGCCTGCCCAGGAGCTGCTAGGACAGAACACAGAAGATAACGAGGTGCCCTCACGGAGCAGAGGGAATTCAGCAGGGAGGCGGGGACTCTTTCCGCAGGCCTGGCCTGGGATCTCACGATGCCGGCCTGAGCCATTTTGCCAGGAGACATTCCAGCCCCGGAAGCACTTTTGCATGCTGCTGTCGTTCTGACGTGTCTCGCAGATTTCAGACGGGGAGGCGTCAACACTGAGCAGCCGGAGACGTCCTTACCAAATTGGAAAGGAAGCTGTTAACTGTTCCTTTCTTTAGCCAAAGAACCCTTCTCAAAGACACCTCCAGATAGGGACAAGATGGCGTTCCTTCCTCTTTCCTTTCCGGGCAATAATGACATCGTGAGCGATGCATTTCCGTTGGTCTCTCTCTTTTCCTCCCTCCTGGCATGTATTTTTTTTTTTTTTTTTTTTTTTTAGTATTATTGTTCTTGTGTTGATTTCGAGCTGTATTCATCTTTCAAGAGGCGTGGAGATTAGGACCCCTACACGCTGCTGCTGTTAGGAAGCTGGAGGCACGGCACGAACGCGGGGCTTTACTGAGCTCAGGGCCCGCGGGCGCTGACCGGAAGCTGACCGGAAGCGGCCCCTCCGCCCGGAAGTTCAACTGCGTGGGGGGCGGGGGCGGCGCACGCGGGGGCGAGGCCCTAGGACTCGCTCTTAGTCTCCACAGACCGCCGGGTCAGACCCCGGTCGGGCTCCCGGAGACTTGAAGGTGGTGAAAGACCTGGAAACGCCGTAGAAGGTTCTGGGCGCCCTTGCGCGCTGGAGCGGCCCAGGCTAGGAGAAGTCTCCCCCGTGTTTCCCGCGCCTCCCGGGAGCTCAGGAGAGCCAGCTCCGCGCCCCCTGCTCCTTGCAGACGCCCGGGAAGGGGCCCTGCTGCAGAGCTCGCTTCCTCAGAGATGTCCTCGGCCCCCAGCTCGACGCCCGCAAGTAAGTCCTTGAGGGCCGGGCCCCAGCCCGCTGCGTCAGAGCAGCACGTTGGCCGCGGCCCATCTGTTAGACCCTCCCCCCGAGGAAGCAAGAGGCAGCGTTTGCTGCTCGCTCGCCCGGCGCCGCCGAGCCCGTGCGGGCCCATCTGGCGGGGCCCTCGTCGCCGCCGACTCGCCCGCAGGAGAGCACGAGGGAGAGGGAAGGAAAGGCAGTGGTGCGCCCAAATCTCCCGATTCCGGTGAGCTTGTGGTGAATCAGGACTTCACCGAGATAACCAGGTCGTCTCGCTTTTATTAATTAACAGCAAAGAGTGGCCTCACGTTTTCTAACAAACCATCTAAAGATCCTTGTGTTTACTGTGTGCCAAACACTGTGCTAAAAGTTACGCCTTGGTTATCTCGTTTCACGGAGTCCTAGCAGCCGTAACAACCCTATTGAAGGGGGTGGGGGCCCCCGCTCGTCCCTTTCCAGATGAGGCAGCGGGCTCCGGAAGCTCGGTGACGTGCCCTGGGTCACACGGCTGGCGAGGGAGCCGGGTCTTGAACCTGGGTCTGCCCAGCTGCAGAACCGAGCTCGCAGCCTCCAGCCTCAGCCACCTTCTGTGTTTGTGTGCAAAGAACAGCCCTGACGGAACGCCCCCCCCCCCCCCGCGCCATCCCAGCCCCTGGCGTGCAACCCAGCAGAAGGTCTGAATGAAGAGGGAGCCCCCAATTGGATGCAAGCAAAAGGGGCAGAATTCGTTTGACTTCTAGAGCAAACCTTAGGGGAGTTTCTTTTGATTCATAGTAGAATTCATTTCAGATTCCTTTCCAGTGTACCAACTAGCTTTAGTAGTGCTGCTACAACAAACTTTCGAGTGAAGAAAAAGAGTGTTCTTTTCTTCTTTTAAAAAAGAAAAATGAATTTTTTCTTGCTTATAGTTAATTCTAGAAAGGCAATACTAAAGGTATATATTTTTTTTAAGATGCTATTTTTTACTGCACTGATAAATATCATGACAACTCTGGTCTCTATAATCGATCCACTCTTCAGCTCTGGGTAGAACCAGATGCGAGATTCACACCAAATTTGTAAATACCGTGTGTGGGTCTGGTGTCCAGGAACTTTTTTCTTTGTGTATTTAAAAAAAAAAAAAGGAAAAGGAGAAAAAAACAAGATGACTCTTAGAAAGAGGAACGAAATAAGGGTTTTGTTTTGTTTTGTTCTGAGATAGTTTTCTCAAAGAAATGGAAAGAACGGTTGTATAAACAGAAAAATCAGCCAACTTTTAGGTTATAAGGAAGGAGAGTCTCTTGCCACAGTATGAGATTAATAGAAATACAGAAGCATTTTTAATTTGGTTGAAAGGTGACAAGAATTTACCAATGCTTTAGGACGAGATTTTTAATTTTTTAGAAAACTATTATCATGTGTTATGAAACATCTCCTCAGTTGTTTTGGGTGGGTTTTTTGGTTTCTTTTTTATTTAAAAAAAAAGAAAAAAAAAAAGCTTCTCTATTGACTGGCTCCAGGCTTGTTTGCCTAAATTCTTAGGTAGTTTACACGAGTTCTAGAACCTTCTAGAACTTTAACTCCATTGGAAGCAAACCCAACTAATCAGAATTTGAGATCCTGGTTGGTTTCAATAGGTATTCTGGAATTCTAACAGAATGCCTAAAGATTTTTTTAAAGAAGGTTTTAGATACATTATCTTACACAAACTGTGACCTAATGGCAATAATTACCTCAAATGTGGGCATTCATCCTGGTTTTAGCCTTTTTTGAAATCATGTAGCCAGCTTAATCTTGGGATTTAAAAGACTATGAACTCTGTGTGGGCTAAAAATAATGATTAATGCACACCCTGGTCATTGTTGCTTAAGTGAATTCTGAAAATAGTTGATCTTTACAACAAAAACTAAACCAAGGAAGAGATGATTCTTTGTGTGTTGTAATGAAATGTGATATTCAAATGCACATGTTAAGTATATATGTTTTTAGCTACTGTAAAATGCTGTTAGCCTTCTAAGATACCGAGAGAGCCACATTTTAAATGCATAATCTAAGTGATTGACTGTGGATACTTAAGCATATTTCTGGCTACATTTTATAGTTAAAGTGTTTTATAGTTTACATTTAAACTGGTACTTTTTAAAGAAAATTTCTGTTTATAACTGACACCTTCAAACCCCAGCAATTGCCTCTTTAGTTGGAGGCCACCCCCCCTCCAAGCCAGGTGTTTTCTACCACACTGTTGTGTAGCCCAACACGAGCATTTCCCTCCATGTTACTGGTCTCCATGTGAACACGAGAGAATGTGAAAGGATTTCTGGATTGAATGGGAAGGGATGAGTCCATAGCCTGGGCCAGATGTGAAGACCTTATGCCATGTTGTATCAACACTCGTCTCCAAAGAGGCCTTCTCTTTGAGATCCTGGAAGAGGCAGAGAGAACAGATACCTGGTTCATTGATTTTATCTTGATTTGAATGTTTAATTTCTATCAATCCACTGACTTCTGGTCACCAGGCAGTAGAAGACACTGGGATTCAGGTGGTCCTGAACATACAGCTGCTATTCTGGGCCCCCGGCAATATTCTGATTGGTGTTTGGCAATGGGGAGTCATATACCCCGTGCGCCCATATTCATTGGCTGGGTTTTCCATATATCTGCTGTCACTAATTCCTATTCTCCTTCAAAACAAAATAAATGCGAAAGGATATGTTTACTCTCTACTCTTTGTCAAACTTAGATTTGAATCCTAGGTGGGTGGAAAGAGGGGCAGCTAGATTCCTTCCTAGAAATTGTAAGTGCTGCTGAGCAGGAATGGGGCTGGGGAACCTAGGGACAGCTGGGAGAGGGGCATGGGGCATCGAGAACCCCTCAAAGTACAGATGGGCGCTGTAACGCTGCAGAGAGTGGGCCCCACTGTCTTGCAGGAACAGGCTAGAAAATGCTGGTTCCCCTACAAGTTTTGGTTGGTTTCTTGTTTTCTCTTGTGCCACAACCGAAGCCCAGAGGATCTGCTGTGATAAAGGGCTTTCCGTTTGCAGATAAGACTTTGCAGACTGCAGAACACCTGGGACCAGGAACTGCTTGCGTGTGTTCCTTCTAATGCATTCACCTTTTCCCTGTGACCTCTGTGGACAGTATGTCCTCATTACAGGTTCTTGGAAGAAACATTAGGGTAAACTATTTTTTATCTTTCCCTTCCTAATAATAGTACTCCTGTTTTCCTCTGGACTTTTCCGCAGCTTTAAACTAACCAAATTAATTTTATGTCATTGTCTTCGGGGCTTAACCATATGTTGAAAAACTGGAAGCATAGAAATTAGCTTCAAAAAAAGTGAATACTCTGTATCTGAAACTCAGCCTCCTCAGTTTCCTTTCAGCCGCTCCACACAGAACTCTATTTGCGCGGCCTCCCCACTTGTCCAAGTGTATGTCTCTGTGGCCACCTCCGCCTCCCCCCACTGCCACCACAGCCCCATACACAGGCAACTGGGACTCCCAGAATGCTCTCCAGAACCAGGAAGAAGGACCCATGTGGCCTTGTGAGCAGTGGTCTTGCCTCCCCATTAGATACTCACCTGCTTGGTTGAAGAGGCAATGGATTTATCATTATTATTATCATTATTATTATTAATTATTATTATTATTATTTTAATAGTTTTTGGCTCAGGTTATAAGGAAGAACTTGGGAAGTGGAAAGTGACTTGACCATGCCCATCCTTTGTAGCTTTCTGTGACTTCTGAATGGAACATGAAGCGTCCCCCACCCCACTTGCCTCTCCTCACTTCCAAGCAGACCACCCCAGTGGGCATTGCCTCTGCCTCGGGGTCCCCCCACGCCCCCTTTCATGCTCCCTCTCTCCCTCTTGCTTTTGTGTTACTGCTCATTTTGAAGCTGTCTTCCGTGGCTTTTCCAGGGCACAATCATTTCTGGCCCCCAAAGCATCTCCTCATCCTCTTTGTGTGCATTTTTTAACCAAATGAAGTAGACCAGGAAGTCCTACTTTGGGGCAGCAGACTTTCTAGTTGAGTAGAATCACTGTATAGATATAGATGTTGATATATATGTTAGTGTATATATATATCAAACCAAATTTCTGATAGGAAAAGTATAGCTTTACGGATGAGGAGGAAGAGGAGCTTTGAGAAGTCAGGCAGCGTTGGCGTCGTAGCCGAGCCCGGGCTGGCCCCAGGGCTGCACCTTCTCCGTGCAGGCCTGAGGCTTGGCGCTGGGTTCTTGTCACCACCTCACCACAGTGGAGGCAGGTGGCCCGGAGAGGGGGCCGCCGCTCTCTCTGGGTCCCCAGCCTCCAGGGCATAGATGAGTGAGGGGGGCAGCAAATCAGAATGACTGAAATTTTCCATCCCATTTTGCTTTGACCACATGTATTGAGCTGCAGCCTCTGATACTATATCACGTTTCCAAAACTGGGATCCATTAGGATGGAAAGAGAACAGATCTGTAGAAATGTTTACCTTTCAACTGCCCATGAATTACGGACACTGGATAGAAAGACTCACTCCCCAGAATGAGAGCCGGGAGAGGAGGAGACTGATGATTGGTCACCAGTCCAAGGAACATGGCTCCCTCCCCAAGGTCACCTTGCCCACATCTTCCTCCACCAGGTCATCTCAGCTCAATAGCCCTATGAAAGCCCCGGTCTGTTGTGTTCCTTCACTGTACGGTTTCTGTAATGAAAAGTGTTAATCCATGTTAATCCTTGTGAAAATTATTGCGTGCAACAGTATTTTCTCGTGTACCTCTTTTTCCTATGTGAATTGTCCCTCTTTTCTTTTTTATTTATAAATGTCTACTTTTTTTAAAAAACAAACCAATGTGTTGTAGACCTATATGTAACCTATTCCTTAGTCTCATATTATAGGTATGTTATAAGAATGGATATTTTACTTGGCTTTAGAATGTTTTACAAGAAAAATAATTCTTAACTGATCAAGTCCTTGCTACTAAAATGCTTGTGTTTTTCATCATGATGTCGTGTGCTTCTAAATTAATAATCATTTTCGTTGTAGAAAAATGGAGTGAATTTATATTAGTCTTGGAAACTAATAATAGCATTGTAAATTTATGAGATGATTTTAACAGAAAAAAATTATAGAAGAATATAGTTATTTTAATTGTAATATTACTAACTGTAGGGTGAGAAAGGGGGGTCCCGTTGTGGTGAACTATGTTATAGCTTGTTACTCACAGTTTCTTTTTGATCATTTTTTCGGTCTCTGAGGTGAAACGAGTTATTAATTAAAATTTGTAAACTCACATATGCATATTGTATATGTGTAGAAATGTAATCACACTTTGTCTTGGAATTACATTAAACTGTTTGGAATCACTGTACCCTTGGCCTGCCATGCTTATTTCTTCTAGAACCAGACTAGTCATAAGACTAAAGAGGTTACTGCTACAAGTAACGCCCTTGAGGAGTTATCTGACCCTTCAGAAATCGTTTAATGCCCCTGAATGCTTTCATAACCCATCACCGCGCCTGCAGTCTACTGAGATGACCGTGAATGGCTGTAGAGGGAGGGCCTTGAGCCCTTTCCGCTTCGTGTGTTGAGCAGTCATCATCACCAGCTATTTCTAGAAATTTCATCATCTCAAACAGAAGCTCTGTACCAGTTAAACGATAATTCCCAGTTCTCCGTCCCAGCCCTTGACACCCACCCTTCTCTTTTCTGTCTCTAGATATCTCATGGAAGTGGAATCCTACAATATTTGCCCTTTACTTGTTTTGGCTTATTTCATGTTAACAGTGTTCTCAAAGGTCATCTATGTTATAGCAGATGATGTCAGAATCTCCTTCCTTTTAAGACTGAATGACATCCCATTATATGTAAATACCACATTTTGTTTATCCATTCATCTGCTGTCTCCATCTTTTGGATTTTGTGAATAATGCTGTCATGGACCTTGGTACATAAATACGAATCCCTGCTTTCAGTTCTTTTGGATACATACCTAGGAATGGAATTGCTGCGTTATCTGGAAATTCCTAACTTTGTAAGGAACCGCCAAAGGAATCCACAGTGATCACACCATTTCATGTTCCCACCAGCAATGCGCTGGGACCCAGTGTCCTCACCTGGCACTCTTAGCCTGTCTTCCATTGCCAGGGTTCTGGGTATTTAGGACTGACCGGCTTCTCACCCTCCTGTTATCTGCACGTCCTGGTTCCACAAACTCACAACCAGCCGAAACTGCACCCACCTTACCTGTACCCAAAGATTTCTGCCACACCTACTTGCTGTGGCCCATCCAACCACCTATGCCTCTGCTCCCACACCCACCCAAGCTCCTGAGCTGCTGGAGAAGACCCCCTAGCCCTGCAGACCTCAGCCAGCCTTCTGTGCTCATCAGCTCCCTCTGTGGCTAATCGGAAATTTCTCATTCTCCCTGTGCCCTTGACTACGAGACCCTCTACTGGGCAGAGAAACCCAAAGAAATCCAGGTCTACAGAGCCCTTCAACCCCACCTCTCCCACAATCCCATCTGCCTCCATCTCCATGCTTTCTCCCTGTGCAGAGCTCTTTCCTGCCAAGCATCCCTGCTTTGGATCTTCATGCTTTCCACACGGGTTGCCAAACCCTTATGTGTAGTTCTCATCATGCTGTACTGTCAACATCTTTCCTGATGTCCCGTCCGCAAAACCACAAAACCCTTGCAGGTAAGGCTACCTTTCATCTCTGTTCCTAGGGCATCTATTACAATGCCAGGCACAGAGTGGGTCATCAAATATTTGGCTAAATCAGCAAATTAGCCCAGTTTCTCACCCCCCATTAACCTACCCTTCCTTGGGATCCCGGGTCTCCCAGACTTCAGATAATACCAACAAACCCCTAAATGCAGCCAATGGGTGAACTTGGTTCGGTTCAACTCAGCCAAAATTCAAATTATATAAAAAAAATCCATGCAAAAGGGACACCTGTGTGGCTCAGGGGTTGAGCATCTGCCTTTGGCTCAGGATGTGATCCAGGAGTCCGGGATCAAGTCCCACATCGCGCTCCTTGCAGGGAGCCTGTTTCTCCCTCTTCCTGTGTCTCTGCCTCTCTCTCTCTCTCTCTCTCTCTCTCTCTCTCTCTCTCTCTCTCTCTTTCTCTCTTATGAATAAATAAAATCTTTTTAAAAATCCCTGCAAAAGATTTTGACAATTTGAGAACTCCTCCAGCATATCTATTTCTTAAATTATAAATGCACTATCAGGGGTCACAGCCCATGGAGGTCATGCCCAGGAGCCTGTTCCAAACAACTAGGTATTTGTGGGGTTTTTTGTGAGTCTGGCTACATATTTCCTAACTATTTCCTAGAATATTTAAGCCTAAGCAAATATTAAATATGTGTAAAAGAGAATACACTAAAAGCAAAGTATAATGACCTCATGTCCTCTGAACTTATCTATTCACTTCTTCCTTTCTGTTAGTACTGAGCTTTAAACAGGCTCCTAGGATCCTCCATCCCCTACCTTGCACTTGTCCCGTGTGGGCCACGCAAATCTTCTCTTGGGAGATCTGTCTCCTCCAGCAGATCTCCCTTAGAAGATCTAATTCCATTACCCAGATGGTACTGCTTGAAGATAGAAAAAACCCACTGCCCAGCAACAACCCTGATCCCTGCTCCATAGGGAAGAAACAGCTAGGAGCTAGACATTCTGTATTGTGAGACCGTGTAATTCCAGTTTTTAACAGTTCTACACATGCCGATCTATAGGAGGTATACAATCCTTTATCCTAAGACCCTTGGCATTTGACAGTGCCTCTAAAACAACACTGGAGTATAGGGATCTTGTAAAGAAACTACTTGACATCGACTTTTATGTCTTTTTATGTTCTCTTTAAATGTCTTCTGTTTTATTGCAGTGGCTCTCAGGATCCTTAGGCATTGCAGACTAAGCCTGTGGACGGGGCTGCTTGTGAAAGCACGAAGTACCCACTGATAGATCAAAGGCCAGAGCCAGAAGAAAAACACGTGAATGTTTGGAGGAAGCCCTGCTAGGAGAGAAAAAAACATCACAGGTCTTAAGATAGCAAGGCCTTGAGCTCTGGATGTTGTATGTAAGTGATGCATTATTAAATTCTACACCTGAAACTAATATTACACTGTACATTAACTAACTGGAACTTAAATAAAAACTTGAGGAAAAATAAAACTAATAACTTTTTTATGATTTTATTTATTTATTCATGAGAGAGAGAGAGAGAGAAAGGCAGAGGGAGAAGCAGGCTCCCTGCAAAGCAGTGAGCCCACTGTGGAGCTCAATCCCAGGACTCTGGAATCATGACCTGAGCTGATGTTTAACCGACTGAGGCACCCAGGCATCCCAATAATAATATTTTTTAAAAGGGAAAAAAACGAAAGCTAGCACAAGTGCCAGGGCAGGAAGCAATAAGAGAAAAAAGGTAGCATAGTGATTCAGAGCACATCTTGAGAGGCTGCCATATTCGAGGTCAGTTCTAGGCACTGTTGTTCATGACCTTAGCTGGGAAGACAGGACGCTTGGGTGGCTCAGCGGTTGAACGTCTGCCTTCGGCTCAGGGCGTGATCCCAGAGTTCTGGGATCAAGTCCCACACCGGGCTCCCCATGAGGAGCCTGCTTTTCCCTCTGCCTATGTCTCTGCCTCTCTCTGTGTGTCTCTCATGAATAAATAAATAAAGTCTTCAAAAAAAAAGCTAGAAAGTCACTCAATCTCTCGAGCCTCAGCTTTCTTAGCAGTACAATGGGGATGATACTACATGTGGCAAAGACTGGCCGCATATTCATTTCCTCCTCTTGTTGAGCACACAGCTAGATTATATGTCCTAGCTTGCTTTGTAGATAAATATGACCAGAATGGGGCCCTAAAAAACTCACACATTTATCCACACTCTCTTCCCTCAATTTCTGGCCAGATGTGGAAGATCCAGTGAAGGACTTTGAGGGCTTAGAGTACAATGGGCCCACCAGACAGTAGAAGCCCAGAACACTGAATCACTTGGTGGCCTCCTAATAAAACCACACCAGGGATCCCTGGGTGGCGCAGCGGTTTGGCGCCTGCCTTTGGCCCAGGGCATGATCCTGGAGACCCAGGATCGAATCCCACATCGGGCTCCCGGTGCATGGAGCCTGCTTCTCCCTCTGCCTGTGTCTCTGCCTCTCTCTCTCTCTCTCTCTCTCTCTCTCTCTCTCTCTCTCTGTGACTATCATAAATAAATAAAAAAATTAAAAAAAAAAAAACCACACTGGACAAAACCACAAGAGAGCAATAAATAAGTATTTTTGTTATATATATTTTATATGGTCTTATAGAGTTATTTTTCTTGTTTTATTTAAATTCAAGTGGATTAACATATATTATTAGTTTGGGGGTAGAATTTAGTGATCAGTTGCATATAATACTCAGTGCTCATTCCATGACATGCCCTCTTTCACACCCATCACCCAGTTATCCCATCCCCCCATCCCTTCCCCTCTAGCAAATCTCAGTTTGTTCCCTAGAGTTAAGAGTATTATTATTATATTTGAGTCTCTGAAATTTTAGGGTTGTTTACTATAGCAATTAAGTTATCCTGACTAATACAGACATTGGTTCCTGAAAGTGAGGTACTGCTGTAACAAACATCTAAATTAGCAGCTGGACAGAGAAATATGAAAATTTACTTCAGGAGTTGGAAAGATGATGGCCTGTGTAATGCTTTGAGAAAATATGCCATAATCATGCAGTTAAAAACCCTAAGCAGTCTACAAAAACATCTACTCAAGGTAACAAGTCAATCTGGCAAGATTGTAGGATAAAAGGTCAATATGCAAAAACTGATTCTACTTCTTTATACTAGCAACAAACAGAATATGAAATTTTTAAAAAAAATTGTAGGAGCACAAAAGTAAATATTTGAGGATAAATGGGTTTTTCTTTTTTGATTGGGAAAATAACTTTATTTTATTAGGGGGTATAGGCAGACATCTAGCCTCAGAACTTCTAGAATTGCTGCTTTGTGCCAGCAGCCTTCGTGACTTTGGGCACATTGAAACACACAGCCTTGCTCAAGAGCTGGCACTCGCCCACTGCGATGAGGTCGCCAGTCCGGACATCCCTGCAGCAGGGGGCAGACAGATGCATGGACATGTTCTTATGGCACTTCTTAAAGAAGTTGTACTCTCAACATAGTGGAAGTAGTCTCCAAGGATGACAGTGCATCTTCATCTCAGTTACCACATCAGATAGAATCCACCCTCAGATGGACCCATTACCAGTAAACAGGTCATCTCTTATCAGTACAGGTGCCCTCAATGGCCTCCTTGGGCATCTTGAAGCCCAAGCCAATGTCTTTATAGTATCATGGGAACTTGTCCTTGCCAGTTTCTCCAAGTGGGACCCTCTTCTTATTTTGAAAGCTGGTTGGCTGCCCTTTATAGGCAGGTTCAGGCTGAATGTCCACCATCTTCTGGCCATCTGAAAAATCTTGAGGATATATATATATTTTTTTAATACGGGCAAAAACTCTACCCTTAAAACTTGTAACTAGTTGCAGAAATTTTCAAAAACTTTTTAAAAATGGAGAGAGCTACATTGTTGAATGGAATAGTCAAATTATTAAAATGGCATGGCTCTTCACATTGACTTACAGATCCAATGCAATCCCAGTCAAAATCCTAGTAGACTTTTTTTTGTACGATGGACAAAAACAAACAAAAACTAGAACATTAGAGACCTGTGTGATAATATCAAACAGCCTTCACTGGAGTCCTGGGTGGAGAGAAGAAAAGAAGGGTGAGGCAGGAGATTTATTTAGAGATAAAAGTGAAGAATTTTCCAGATTTGATCAATGACATCAATGCATAGAATCAAGAATCTCAGTGCATACAGGCATACAACCAGACTACACTTCTCAGGCATCCACAACTGTCCTGGCCAGTGGTCTGTGGGCCGAGTGCAGGCCACCTCTAGGCTGGCCCCTTCTATACCCTATGATCACCACAAATCTCAGAGGCTTGATTTCTCACTCACACAGGTTGCTGCACAGCCAGACAAGTGTCCAGGAAACCTGTCCCCTACATAGCAACTTAGCATTCCAGGATTCCAGGATGTCTCAGCTGTATGAAACTTCCAAACCAACAAATCAAGGTTGGGAAGAGGAGGGAATATATGAAGAAGTGTGCATTGGCTCTTAAATGCTTCTACCTAGAAATGACGTGTATTTTTTTTTTTTTTTTTTTTTTTTGGTTAAAGCAAGTCACTAGCTTCAAAGAGCCTGAGAAATATGATCTTTCCATGCACCCAGAAGGGAAGTGAAAAGGCTTGCACGGCAGTCACGTCTACCACATCTTCTGAAACACATCCTTTGTGAACAGCTACATCCAAAGGCCCTGGATGGAGCAAAGCTGTTCCTTTCCCTGACCTGCTTAGTCTATGGTATGAGCAAAGAGAAAAAAGATCTTTACTTTGTTAGCCTCTGAAATTTGGGCATTACTGCTGAAGCTAGCATACTCTAGTGTACTACTCAACTTACATTATAATTTAAAAAGATAGTAATACCTTTTTTTTTTAAGTGGCCTCCATGCCCAGTGGGGAGCCCAACACAGGGCCCGAACTCATGACTCTGGATCAAGACCCTGAGATCAAGATCCAAGCCAAGATAGGAGGAGTTCAAGGCTTAATTGAGCCACCCATGGGCCCCAATAACATCTTTTTTTAAGCACTTACGTTGAGCCTGGTACTTCATGTGTAAAGTGCTTAGCACAGTGCCAGGCCCATATCAACTCTTAATTAGTATTAGTTGTCATTGTTATCCCAATTTGTCTTAGATGTGTATGTATTTGCTTAGATAGGTTCTATGCTATAAACTACAGGAATTGTGAGGCCGTTGAGCATATTGATTATCTTTTTCTCTAAAACATGTGCAAGTTTTCATACTTTGTGGGAGGCTGAGCTGGAAACAGAGGTTTCCAGGATCAGAGATAGCATGGTATAGAGGAAAGAGCATTGGAACTAGTGGTCAGGGTTAGTTTAGTTCAACACATAATATTTATTGAGCACCGTCTATATGTACCAGATGCTGGAGAAACAAAGAAGTGTGAGGATCCTTTGTTCGCCATCCTTATACTTCTGCTGCAAGGATGGTGAACAAGTAAACAAAGCATCACACATGCAATAATAAGAGTATAAACACAAAAAAAAATTAAAAAAAAAATGGGATCCCTGGGTGGCGCAGCGGTTTGGCGCCTGCCTTTGGCCCAGGACGCGATCCTGGGGACCCGGGATCGAATCCCACGTCGGGCTCCCGGTGTATGGAGCCTGCTTCTCCCTCTGCCTGTGTCTCTGCCTCTCTCTCTCTCACTGTGTGCCTATCATAAATAAATAAAACAAAAAAAAATTTAAAAAAAAAAAAAAGTATAAACAGGGAACAGGAGTGCCACAAGACCTGAGTTTTAGCTATACCACTAGCTGTGTGACCCTGAACATGTTACTTAACCTCTCTGGGCCTCATGAATCGCGAGACTGGGGTAGATAATTTCCAACCCCTGAAATTCTAAACCCTACAATTCTCAAATACGTGTGAGGCAGACAGGGCAGGCATAATTTCTGCTTTAGAGAGGTGAAGTCTGGGGTTGGAGAGGTTTAGCACAGCGGCCTGAGCTCCTTGGCTGCTTGTCACCAGAGCTAGCCCCAGACTACTCTCCAGCAGGTCTTTGGAGCCACACCTCATCTGTCTCCACTCCGGAGCGCCCTGACAGAGAGCAGGGATCTCTGATGGAGATGGCAGGAGGCTTTCCAGATGCCCCCAGTTTGAGTCCTATACTTACAACCTGGAGCTGTTTGCAGACCAAGAAGAGAAAGGAGGCAGGTGCCGCACCCACCTCCACCCCCTCCTCGTGTAAGCATTCAGCAGGCCTTTCTGGAAAACCAGGTCACCTTCTACAGAATGACACGGTGACGTTAGCACGGTTATCCTGGTGAACACCAGAGCCATCAGCAGCCAAGCCCAGTCAGCGATGCCTGGTTTCCATTCACAGCCACGTCCTCATTAGTGGGGCTCTGGGCAGGATGCAGAGGACATTCCGAGGCTGAGGCAGCTCTCCCCCGCTATATCTCTGGGCCACCGCCACTCAGCCCACCTGGTATGTGCACACTTAAGGAATGTGAGTGAGCTCATTTAATTGAAGCAAAACACATGAAAGACATCTTTGCTGTGCCTCTAAAACCATGCCATGGCCACCAGAACCTGAAAGACAAAGCTGACCACAGCAGCCTCTGCTATCTCCCGCTGGGGCACACAGTTCACGGCGCTGTGAGCAATCCAACCGTCATGGGAACCATCTTTTGAGCAGGTGCTATGTGTGCTACAAAGAGGCCCACAACACAATCCCTACCATCCGGGGGTTTGTAACTGGGTGATGGAGTGGTCAGATGAAGTGAAGAGAGGAGTCACAGATGACAAGGTGGGAGACTCCAGCCACATGAGAGGCTCAAAGTGTGGGAAGTTTGGGGGGGAAGGAAGTGGTCCCCAAGAGACCCTGCTGTCCTAGAAGGTGGGAGGGAGGCTCTAGGCAGACCTTGAGGGAAGAAAAGGATAGAAGGCATTATATGCATTACCCCCACTTTTGGTGGGTGATCCATATGAAAATCATCTGGAGACAAAAGTGTCCAGAAAAAGAATTGCCTGGGGGCATCCAACTTGTTTTCCCAGGGTGGCCCCACACCTGCACATACATGCACCCTCCCAACCATCCCTCCTCAGAGCTGGCCTCAGAGCTGGCTAGGCAAGGGACATGTTGCCACATAAGTGGCTTCCCAAGGGCCCTGTGTGGTGGGTGTGGGTGCAAATCCCACCTCCGCCACCTGCTAGCTATGTGATATGCAGCCAGTCCCTTAACCTCCCTGAGTCTGTTCCTCACCTGTAAGCGTGGGCAGGCAATGCTGACCTTGCAGGGAGGAGGGAGACTAAGCAGACACCGGGTGACCTGGCAGCAGAGCGCCGTAGGCCTACACGGTCCTCCCTTTCGTCCTCCACCTGCACAGAGACCATCTGAGTAGGCCCGGGGTGCGTGCTTAGCCTTCTACCGGAGCCCTGGCCGTTCCAGCGGTTCGTTGAGGATGGGCCTGGTATCTGGGATCTGGGTTCCAATCCACCCAGGGAGCAGCAGCCCGGGCTCCCAAGGTAAGCACACTCAACACCAGGGGGGATGCCTCTGCAGGGCAAAGTCTTCTACAGGGGGACTAAGGAGTGGGGCCCCGGGAAAGGTGCTCCCTTGGGCCCTCCAGGTGGAGGGAGAGGTGCGCTGCAGCGCCGAGCTGTGGGGCGGGGTGCCTACCCTCGGGGCGGCTGCCACGGGCGCTGCAGCTGGCCGGCCGGGCTCAGCCCACGTGGGAGCACGAGGCTCCTAGCCAGTTCTCACCTGGGGAAGAATCGCCTACATTTCTGAAGTCTGGCGGCCAGTGTCTCGTTCCTATCCTGTGCTTGGTATGGTCCCTCCTTGGTATGAACCAGGTAGGAAAACCGAAAAGCATTGGCGACCCCGAGTCAGGGTTCCTTTAGCTGCTAAACTGATTTAGCCCGGAGGAATCCAAGGTCAGGAGAGCTTATTGGCCAGTGTGTACCTGGAAGCCGCAGGTGGCAGGCTTTGGATACCTGAGTAAGAGGTGAGATCTGAATGCATGGGTTCATCGTCCCTTGCCTTGTCACGCTGCTGCCTTCCTGCCCCCTCCTTGCCCGTTCTCCCCACAGTTCACCGCTCAGAAGCCCTGGCCGGGTGCTACTCTCCCCGGGGCCTCGGGACCTGCCAGGCACAGTTTCACTGCCTGTGGCAGCACTTCTTGCCTCGGACATTTCTGTGGGTACCACATGCGAGGCTTTTGAGCCTCACCGTCCTTGATGGGGAGATCCTGGTGAGGACCACGGGCCTGTGCCCGACGTAATAGGTGGGAAGGAGACACCCTGGTCCTTCCCGCCCCGTTCCCCAAGTAGCATTTGTGCAGCCGACCGCCCGCTACCTCAGTCCTCAGCGGCTCCACCAGCGCCCCCACCCGCACTGGGAAGGTGCCGAGCTTCCTGACACCCCCACCAGCGCCACCGCAGCACTGAATGACTATCACCTCTTTATTGGTCTCTCTGGTTCCTCACTGGCTTCCCACCAAAGACAAAATAGGAAATCACAAAATTGCCAGTATTTTACTGGATATCTGGGAAGCATGTGGAAAGTTCAGCAAAACCCAGCTGACAGTTTTGTCCACAAACCAACAGTAAAAGGACTGAGCAGAGCAAAGCAGGACCTGGTTTCCCTCTGATCTACTTTCTGAAAATGGGCCATGACCCAGATTCCCCTACACCCTGCTCACAGGCAGGCTGCCCGCATCTCAGCCAGAGCCAGCTGCAGAGAGGAGGCTGGGGAGGCCCGAACCCCACCGGGGCGAGTTCTGGGGCTCCAGGTGTATTGTGCTGGGGGGCACCACTTGGAGCCTCCACAGGCCCAGGAAGCGGCCAGACCCTCAACTCCTCCCTAGGCCGACCAAGGAAGAAAAGGCCATAGGACCTGCATGCATTCTTATCCCACTCACCATGAACATCAGCTTTTCTGCTGGGCTAATCCTCCTGCTCCCTGCACCGCCTTCTCCCCTAAGGCAGAAGAAATCATCCCTCAACCGTGTTCCAGAACATTCTGGCACTTCATAAGTTGTTGCCTCTGCTCCCTGTGTGCTCCCTGGGGGATAAAACTGTTGATCCCCATGCCTGGCATGGTGTCTGGCACGTGGTAGG
Organism: Nyctereutes procyonoides; assembly: GCF_905146905.1. Lineage (NCBI taxonomy): Eukaryota > Metazoa > Chordata > Mammalia > Carnivora > Canidae > Nyctereutes > Nyctereutes procyonoides. Next base: position 32,851,835 of record NW_026575120.1, on the reverse strand, counting down.
TGTGATGTGAATAAATGTTTGTCATACTGACTTGAATAGTAATGAAGGAACCAGATGGAGCACACCGTCAGACATCTAAGAATAACTCAGTAGCCCAGTAGAATTAAATGGTGCCCTGAGGCCACAGAACGTGTTTTTGTCCTCAGTGCCACCTTGGTGGTGGCTCCTCCCAGACAGGTACCCAGAGATGTGGCCCTCTGTCCCTCCCCCAAGCCATAACCCCAGAACAAATGGCAGCAGGTTTTTCTAGATGCCAGTCATCTCTTTATTCCATCAGTGACCAACACGACAGCACCACAGACACAGCAGGGGCCTGCCTGGGAACCCTGGGCAAGGCCAAGAGGGTGGCTGTAGGGGGCCCCATGTGGGGCAGTCCACCCTCCCTGCCTCCCCAGCACCCAGGAGAGAAATGATTGTGCAGACAGTAATGCAATCTGTGTCAGTGCCCATCCTTCCTCCAAGCACCAGGGATACATGGGGAAGAAATATTCCAGCGTGGGACCAGGAAGGGACTTGGGGTGACTAAGGCTGGACTCTGAACTCCAGAAGAGACTGTGTGCATGCCTGTGCATGCGTGCGTGTGTGTGTTTGGGAGATGCCTACACTACTGAGCATGTGGGATTTGACTGCTAAGCCACAGGACCTGCCTGGGGCCGAGGAGACCAGGAACCAGGGCTGTGTGGCCTGGAGCAGAGGCCGAGGCAGAGGCCCACCCCCCCTCACTGCTTTGCCTGGGAGAGGAACCTAGGGCAGGCAGGTCTCAGAGCCTGACTGGAGGGCCACTGCTGGCCTGACCCACGTCATGTGTAGGCCATCTTGCTGCACACCCAGGGCCGGGTCATCAGACACTCCGTTGACACCAACCTGGTGGGCTCCACGAAGACACACTCTCCCAGGCCTGAGATGGGGAACCTGTGGCCAGAAGACAAGAGAGCAGGCACTTACAACCTGTCACACGTAGTCCATCACTGGGTGGCCCTGGAGGCCCTGACCTGTCCCCTCCCTCTGGAGCCACCTTCCAGTACTTTTAGCCCCTTATAGAACTTTCTAGTGTGGCCCCTCCCCATTGTCTATGTACTATGGTCACCATGGTTCCAGCCACCCTGGGGATGTCCACAGACATCTCCTGAATACACCCTGCACTTTCCCATCCTTCCAAAGTCAACTCGCTTGTGCCATGAGCCAGTATCGTGTTCAGGACCCCCCTCTGCCCACCCTTCTGCCCCGCAGCACCTGCCTGAGCCAGGGGGCACCACTCGTCACAGCTTCATGGAAGCCTGTGTCTGTCTGTCCCCACCAGTCCCCCGGGTGGTCACTCCTGAGCAGTGGGCTCCATGCCTCTCTTGTCTTGGCTCCCCTACAGCACAGAGCATCTAGCACAGGAATTGCTCAGCAGAGATGAGCTGAATGAAACTACATCACAGGGGTGGACCTGATTAACCCCAGCCTTTGCTACCCAGGCTGTGTTGCCCACGAACTCCCTGCCATCTTCGGTAGATGTAGGGGATGAGGGTCCTTTCTAGCTAAAATCATTCCGTGGAATTTCAAGATTTCTTCTTAATCTCACTTGGTCAGCCTGATCTGAGGCCCCTGCCAAGGCTGGAGCTGGGGTCTCACAAGAAAGGGCACCAGAAGGACCTCAAGAGGGAGTGCCGGGTAGGACCACCTCAGAGCCAGGGAGACAGAGCCCAAAGGCCCTTTGGTTGGCCGATGGTCAGCATGCTGGGAACCCCAGCCTCCAGGGTTCTCCCAGGTTCTGGGAGCAGGAAGCTATCAGAGGGAAGAGAAAGGGGCAGAAAGTGCAAGACATCTCAGCAGCTCTAATGATAGATCTGGGATGAAGGCAGGAAAAGGAAAGAGAAGAAAAGGAAGAGAAAATGAAAACAAAGAGAGGTGCAAAATGAAGGGCACAGGAGCCGGGGCAAAGGAGGGAAGAGGCTGACTGGATGCTCACCCTCCGGAGTCACAGGGACTAATGCAGCCCTGAGCCAGCCTCAAATGGGAAGGTAGCTGATCACCAGCTTCCAGCCATGGTGGAGGGTCGGGGGTTCTTGGGTGCCCTCCCACTTCTTATACCTTGTGGACCCTCCTCCATCATCATCATCATCATGTGAGCAGCTGTGCCCCCACCAGGCTCCTCAGGGCCTATTAGGGTCTGGACTAGGAATTTGGGTTCTTATTCCCCTATATGCCCTCCTCTGTGTTCCCCTAAGCCTGGATCACCCCCCCATACACACACACACACACACACACACACACACTATCACTACCCCCACTGCCTCAGCCAGACACTCCCACCCCCACCACCCATGACCACTGCCCTCAGCACCCCTGCAAACCAGTCCCTGATATCACACACCTGCCACCCCGTCACACTCTCATGTTGTGTGAGCAATCCCAGCACTGCACACACTACCAGCATACTCCAGCGGTGTTTTCTCTAAGAGAGGATTCACGGTGCCCAGGGGCCTGAGCCCCTTTCTTCCATAGGAAAAATGTTTAGGCAACACACAGCTGCCCAGAATAGAGGCCCCATCCCCCCTCCCTCGAAGGCAGCTATGGTCATGTGGCTACGTTCTGGCCAACACAGAAGAGGGACATCTAGGGTATGTCTTCCCCTTCCTCTGAGCCACAATGAGCCATGCAGAAGAGCATCTACATGGGTGGGGAGCCACAAGATGGAAGGAACCTGGGCCCCATTAGCAGGAAGCTCTGATGACCACATACAGGAGAGCCGCCGAACCAGGCTGGGCATTAGGGGATAGAGAGCGAGAAGTAAAGCCATCTTCATTATCATGATCTCGGCCACATGCTGCTGAGCCCTGAGGTCACTAGCTCTAGCGCGCAGAGAACCAACTGGTTCTCTCTCCCTCGGGAGGTGCTGTCTGGGGAGCTAGGCCCTTCCCAGTCTTAGTGGCCAGAAGATGAAGCCTCAGCTCACGTGTCCGGGTCGAACGGGTCCCCGTTGACCCAGTGGAATTCATCCCCGACTCTGCGCAGACCAATCCAGGGCTCCCTCCGTGTGAACTTGAACATAAACTCCTGTACCAAGGAAAGAGAAAAGCCCGAGTTTTCTGCAGTCTCCCAACTTTTCATACATCCCAGGACTAACCTCAGATCAGAAGATGGGCTCCCAGATACACAGACACTGAAAAGGGAATCCCTCACTGCACCCTGAAAGTACGGAGCTGGGGTCAGAGAGGGCCCTGCACTCACACTGACCTCCCTCTCAGCAGCTGTTAGGCCCTGGGCCCTGGGAGCACGCCCACCAGAGCAGGGCACCTGGAACAAGATTTGTCCTCCTAGCTCAGCGGTCCAGCCTGCCAGTCAGCATTCCTGATTTGCAGGAAGCCTGGAATTGCCCATTTGATGGATTATCTGGGACAAAGCACAACGTTCAATTTGGTTGTCCTACGCACATACTGCTGGGCCTTTCTCTGCAGCAAGGAGACATTATACTGTTTATCAGAGACAAACGGAAGTGACTGTGAGATTACCTGCTATTTCGGATCGCCACTGTTACCCTCAGAATCCAAAGTGAGCAACAGAGTCATTCACTGTGTGTCTTTCCCATTTCTACTGATAAAACTGTTTCGGGTGTTCAGTGGGTGCTCATGTCCTGATATGGACCAGTGGAAGGTGCCAGTGTGTTCTTTATTCACAAGCGCATTTATGATTTGTAATCCTCACACTTTATGATGCTGAGTTGAGCTCAGCAAACCAGCCTTGGATTGAGATCACTGGCTTTCACAACAGCAGTGGAACAGGAGCCCCTTGGAAATGTGCCTGGAGCCTACAGGGCCCACCAGCACACCCCAGGCACACGTGCTCTGGAAACATGTCACAGGGGACGCCAGATCCCAGCAGCAGGGTTCTCCCCGAAGGACACCCCCGGCCCAGCGCTCACCAGCTCCTTCTGGCTCTGAATCACAGCCAGCGCGGCCTCATGAGTATGGCAGTACTGCCTGCCTGTGTTCCAGTCTCTTGGCTCCTCAGAAAAGAAGTAGCATTTCCTTCCGTAGAGCAGCCAGTCCTCCGGGCAGGGCGCTTCGCACTTGATACAGCCCTTGGAAGCTGCAGGGGAGATGGAGGGGACTCAGTGTCCACAGCACACCTGGCCCCTGCCCGGGCCTGAAGAATCCTGCTCAGCGACCCAAAGCTCCCTCCACCTGCCTGACTTTGGTGCCCTCCAGTGATGACCCAGGTGGCTGTCTTCCCAGATGAGCACCTCTCAAAGTGCCTGGCAGGTAAGAGGTTGGTGACCAAATACATAAGGAAGGAAAGGGCACCTGGGTGGTTCAGCGGGTTATGGGTCTGCCTTCAGGCTCGGGTCATGATCTCAGCGTCCTCATCAGGCTCCCGGCTCAGTGGGGAGTCTGCTTCTCCCTCTCCCTCTGATCCTCCTCCCTGTTGGTGCGCTCTCCCCCCGCCCCTCCGTCTTGAAAAAATCTTTTAAAAAATAAACAAGGAAGGGAAATTTGGAGGCTGGTTTGGAGGCAGTATCACCCCCAGGGGAAGTGACAGCAGATTAGCCCCTGGGTTAAGATCTCCTCTCTCTCCCCAAACTCCCCAAGGCATGGAAGTGCAGAAACACAGATCTAGAAATCAGGACCTGGAGACCACATGTCCATGCTTTCCAACCAGGGTGGGAACCATCTGCAGGCTTGGTGGGCCTGATCTCATTGGCCATGCCCTCATTAGTAACAGCTCAACCTGTTCCACTGCTGAACTGCTGTCAAGTTCATTTTCAGCTGAGTCCCAACCTGCCTTCCTGTGACCTGGCCCTACAGGTCTAGGATCTGGCCTTGGAGTGACTCAGAGCAAGCCCAGTCCACCTTCTACCGCCTATTCGAAGAAGGATGCCAGCCTTCTCACATCCAGGTTTCAGTGGGCACCATCTCTTCCACAGCTTCTTGGAGAGGATGCTGTCCACACCCTTCTCCATCCTGCCTGGCTCACTGCGGTGTGTCCACATTGTCACCAAAATGCTGCCACCAGAACAGACCGGAACACACCAGATGTGGTCTTACCCCCAACAACAGTGATTGCCACACTCCTTCCAGTTGCTATGGGCTCCTTCCAGGCTACAGACCATGTCCATGAAAAGAAACAGTGGGTATGTGCATGCGTGCTTTTCTGGGTGGGCAAAAAATACTCTTCGATTGTTTCCATGTGATCTATTTCCAAGCCAGGTCTCCCCCCACATCCAGAACATGTAGAAATCACTTTTTCAATCCATTTGAAGATTTTATTCTTATTTCTTCCACCTTTATCTCATTCACACTGGCTCATCTGAGTTTTGAAAGATGAATTTTGATCTTGATTTTTTCCACCCTGTCATATTAAACATCCTTCATCTGTCATCCTGAGCATCTTCGTATCACCTACAAATTCCATACGCATCTTTTTGTTTGTTTTCATGCAAGTGATTGATTAAAATGTAGACAAAGACAGAGCCAAGGACAGGCCCACAGTACTCCAGCCTCTAGGGATCTAGGGCCACTCGACACCAATTAAATCATCGACACTCTGGCATATCTGCTCAGTGAGCCGCAGGACTACTTGGGAAGTATTGAGCATGGTGTGGCCACATTTCAACTACTTTCCACAAGGACCTCCAGAGAGACTCTATTGTCCTTTACTACAATCACAACACACTATGTCTTCGCATGGCTCTGACCTTCCCAAGCTAGCACGAGGACAAAAGGAAACGAACTTAGTTTGTAGTAATTATTCTAGGTGAATCTAAGCTGGCACCAATGGTCACCAAATTCTTTTCCAAACACCCACAAAGCCCCTGATTATCATGCACGTCCAAAGGTGAGGATTTCATGGGAGCTAATGCTGTCAATGGACCTTCCTCCCCTTTGTAGGCGCCTGCCTCTGGTCTTATGGTGCTCCTCAAAGATTAAAGACAGAGGCACTGAAATCACTTTGCAAACCCATCAGAGCCCACAACACACTTTGACTTGAATCCATTGAAAGCAGCCCAATCTCCTGGTCATACAGCCTTGCCTGTTCTTAGAGGACTTCCTCCCTTTTATTCCTTTCTCCCTTTCATCCCACATAAGAAGCCCCCAACCCCACCCCCGGGGCAGTGAGGCCTCCGTAACTGGACAGAGGAGATGATGTCATAACTCATCCTTTAAAAAAAAAAAAATCCTCAGCATTTAGGGGGCCTAACACACAGCAGTGCTCCCTAAATGTGTGTTAAATGAATGAATGTGATCTGTAAAGGCTCTCATCCCAAAACCCTCTCCTCCAAGAAGCAGTGTCTAACTCACCTCAAGCTGGCTCTGCATCCTCGTAGCATGTACGGAATAGTACCGGAGTCTCCTCACTACCTCCCCGTGTGGCTCCGTAAAGGGGACGTGTGGAGTCAACGTGTGCATGTATTATTTTAGGCTAAACTCTCACCTAGAAACAGCAGCAGTCTGTTTCCTAAGCTTCGTGCCCCACAGAACCTTCTGGAACCTTTCTTTACCTAATTAGACGTGATACTGACAAGGTGTGTACACACTGACTCCCGTAAATGTCTGACATCCATGCTCACCCAGGATGCTCATCACCACCAGGATGGCGAACAGAAGGACCGCGATGGCCCCCAGCAGGAGACGTGTGGTGGTGTCTGAGGAGAGAAGAAAGCGGGTCAGTACCCAGCCATCCACCCCGCTGCCAAGCCCCACCGCCAGCCCCAAGTCCTGATACTGGGATAACCCTGGCCTGGACCCGGCAATCTGAGTTTTTCCAAGCCCTCTGCAGGAATCTGATGCGCGCTGAAGTCTGAGAGCCTCTGTTCCAGAGCCCGTTTCCGAATCTGTGGCACTGCTGCCCCAAACCCCTCCCTCCAAGGCTCTGCCCTTGCCCTTCCCGCAGCGGTCAGAGCTTTCAGTCCTCCTCTCCTGCTGCTTCCCTACCTCCTCCCCAGGGTCAGCCACGTGGACTCCTTGAAAGAACCCAGCCCGTCCTCACAGCCCTGGGGTTGGGTCTTTGCCCCCAGAGCTCTTCTCCACCACTGCTACCTCTAGAATCCTGCCCAGCTTCACACCGTCCACCCTCTTCACCAAACCTCCCCTGACCCGCTGCCTTCCCCCGCCTTCTGATTTTTATTTATTTTTTTGTCATCACTGAAAATTTATATTTTATTTTATTTTTTTTAATTTTTTTTTATTTTTTTATGATAGTCACAGAGAGAGAGAGAGAGAGGCAGAGACACAGGCAGAGGGGGAAGCAGGCTCCATGCACCGGGAGCCCGATGTGGGATTCGATCCCGGGTCTCCAGGATCGCGCCCTGGGCCAAAGGCAGGCGCCAAACCGCTGAGCCACCCAGGGATCCCTCTATTTTATTTTTAATGGAAGAACCCTTTTCAACTTTAGACACAGACTCTATTTAAGTTTCTCTTACTGTCATAAAATAGAACATAAAAGTTGCCATTTTAACCATTTTTAAGTGCACAGCGGCATCAATTACATTCATGCTGTTGTGCAACTATCCCCACTGTCTATTTGCAAAACTTTTTCACCCCCCAAACAGAAACTCGGTACTATTGAAGCATCCACTCCCAGTTCCCACCTCCCACAGCCCCTGGTGACCTCTAATCTACTTCCTGTCTCTATGAATATGCCTATTCTAGAGATTTCATAGAAGGGGAATCATACATTATCTGTCCTTTTGTGTCTGACTTATTTCACTTAAGTTAGTGTTTTCAAGGTTCATCCATGTGTACGATGTGTCAGAAGGGCATTCCTTTTTATGGCTGAATAGTATTCCATTGTATGAATATATATATATATACATATATATATATTTGTTGTATATGTATATATGTATATTTGTTGTTGATTAGCCATTCATCTGTTGATTGACTCCTGGGGGGACACAAACACCCAGTCCCTAATAATGCTCTTGAAGTAGTGTCCCTCAGAACCTTCTGAGCTGTTCCAATCTGATTTTACTTTCTTTTTAAAAATTTTTTTAAAGATTTTATTTATTTATTTGAGAGAGACAGCACAAGAGCACGACTGGGGGTGGGGCAGAGGGCGCAGCAGACTCCCCACTGAGTAGGGAGCCTGAGGTGGGGCTATCCCAGGACCCTGGGATTATGACCTGGGCCAAAGGCAGCTGCTTAACCAGCTCAGCCACCCAGGCACCCCTGATTTTGCCTTCTAAGCCCACCTGCCACCCTGGAAGCTCCCCTCGCCAGCAGCCTGAGGACCTCTCTGCCTCCCTCGTGTGCGGCCTCTCCCACACCTTCTGTCCTACAACATCCTTTTTCTTGGTTGACTCCCTTGCTTTGGTGGAGCACATCTTCCAACAGGTGCCTGAGATAGGGCAGAGCAAGACCACTGCACATCCCCCAGCAGCAAACTTTCACCATGTCCTGCCTCTAGAGTTGTGAACCCAGAGCCCTGAAGACTATAGGTTGGAAAGAATTCTCCTTCAGAATATTGAAGGCAGGGGGATCCCTGGGTGGCGCAGCGGTTTGGCACCTGCCTTTGGCCCAGGGCGCGATCCTGGAGACCCGGGATCGAATCCCACATCAGGCTTCCGGTGCATGGAGCCTGCTTCTCCCTCTGCCTGTGTCTCTGCCTCTCTCTCTCTCTCTCTCTCTCTCTCTCTCTCTGTGACTATCATAAATAAATAAAAATTAAAAAAAAAAAGAATATTGAAGGCATTACTTGTCTTCTAGCTCCAGTGTTGCTCTTGAAAAATGGCTCCAGAGCCATTCTCATCCATGATCTTTTTAATATCAATTGCTTCTGCCCCCACTCCCCATGCCCTGGGAAGCTTTTAGGATCTTTTCTTTATCACATAATCTTCTAAAAATTCATCATGCATGGGGCACCTGGGTGGCTCAGTCAGTTAAGCATCTGCCTTTGCCTCAGGTCATGATCCCAGGGTCCTGGGATCAGAGTCCTTGTCAGGCTCCCTGCTCAAGGAGCCTGCTTCTCCCTCTCCCCTGCCTGCCACTCCCCTGCTTGTGCTTGCTCACTCTCTCTCGCTCTCTCTCTGTCAAATGAATAAAGAAAAAAATAAAAAGAATTGAACAATAAAAATTTGGAGCACCTGGGTGGCTCAGTGGCTGAGCATCTGCCCTTGGCTCAGGTCAGGATCCCAGGGTCAAGGGATCCAGTCCCACATCGGGCTCCCTGCGGGGAGCCTGCTTCTCCCTCTGCCTGTGTCTCTGCCTCTCTCTCTGTGTCTCTCATGAATAAATAAAAAACAAACAAGTAAATAAATTAAAATTTTTTAAAAATTTCATCACACATGCCATGCTTAGTTTGAGTCCATTTTCACCCACTAAAATAGGCAATCAGTGGGCCCATTCAATCTGAAAGTTCATGTCCTTCAGTTCCAGGAAATTTTCTTTAATTATATCATCAGTGGTTTCCTCTCACCCACTTTCTCTGTCTACTTTCTGGAGGTCATATTCTTCAGATGTTGAATCACTTGAATTGGTCCTCTGAGTTTCTTTCCTTTTTTCTTTCTTACCCATTATCTTTTTTGCCTTTTTGCTCTATTTCCTGGAAAGTTTTTCTCAGCTTTATCTTCCTACTCTCTCCTGAATTTTCCATTTCTGCAATTATGTTTAATTTCCAGGGTTTTTTGTTTTGTTTTGTTGTGGTTTGCCACTGTTCTCTGAAGATCCCCTCTCAGAGCATCCTGTTTGTAATGATGCCATATGGGAGTTGCCTTGGTGGTGCAGTCAGTTGAGTGTCTGACTCTTGGTTTTGGCTCGAGTCTTGATCTCAGCATGGTAGGAAGCAGCCTGGCCTCCAGGGTCCACATTTGTGCTCCACATGGAGTCTGCTTGGGACTCTCTCTGCCCCGTCCCTACCTAAAATAAATAAATAAATCTTTTTTAAAAATGATGCCATATTTTCTCTGCTCTCTTTGAGGATATGACTGATAGTTTTTTGGAGGGGGCGGGGGAAGAAAGGAGAGGTGGATAGAAAGTTTATTTCTCCCTGTATAGTCTGTTTCCCCCAAATTGCTATTTTTCTTTTCTGATCATTTGGTCTCTAGTTTCCATGTCATAGAATTTCCTCAGATATCTGGAGATCCTTGGTTATTTGTTTCTGATTAAAGCAAGAAGAAAGAGTCCATTGGAGCCTCTGAGCCCAGGGAGGGGCTTATCAGCTGTGGGGTCCCAGCAGAGTGACCAGGCTGGGGTGGTCCTCGGGGTGCTCTGAATGCTAACTTCCTCAGGTTTTTCCCCTAGGGCGGGCCAGTTCCTGTAGAAGGTTCTTCTGTTCCCTCCTGAAGGGTGTAGGCTTGACAAGGAGGAGAGGCTGGGAGGCCATCCTAAGCATTCATTATGTAAATGTCCCACTAATTGCTTGCTCCCAAATGTACTGCCCTCTCAGCCCTCTCTCAGATTTAGCCTCAGGCTCCTGCCAGGGCAGGGAAGAGGACCTGGGCAACTAAATCCTTTCTAAAATGTTCAACCAGCCCTCCTGTTTGAGCTCTGTCTTCACTCAGTGCCATGATGACTGGTGCCCCCCTCTCCATACTTTGGGGGTCCTGCATGTGACTCAGGCTGCTCCTCTGCTCCCCGCAGGCCCCTAGGATCAGTTGCCACTCATCATTGATCCCTAGCTCCCAACTGTATTGTTATTGTCTTCTCTCTCGTTCTCCTTGTCCTTATGGCCTTTTAAAAAATCCCTTTACTGTTGTTTTCATGGGCTTCTGGAAGGAAAGAGGAAAACTGCATGCATTCAGTCTGCCATCTTTACCTGCAAGGGCAGGCAACATTTTGAAATCCTTCCTACGAGCAAGGTCTGTGCTGGCAAGTGACCAGGAGTCCAGGAACAGGTGGCTGCAGGCTTGGTAAGAGCAGAGACTCATGCCTGCCCTCACCCACTGCTTGGTTGTCCTCAATGACAGCTTGTCGCAGGGCTGATCCCCCCCTGAGCTGTCTCATGAGTGTGTGTACGGATCCTTCCTCTCTCCTCTCTCCGCCCCCTTCCAGGCCTGCACACACTGGCACTGTAAGTCTGTGCATGGAAGATGCACAGGTCCAAATTCCAGCTCCATCTCTTTCTAGATGCCACTTTTCACTTTTTCTAGATGGCAGAGTTACTTCACTTCTATTTTATTTCATTTTCTTCATCTTTAAAATGAAAGAGTAGTAGTATCTGCCTCTTAAATTTTTTACAAGAAGCCAATGTTCAGTGCTTAACACGGTGTCCAGCATAGCAAGCTCTGATTCAATGTTAGCAATTGCCATCAGGATGATGATGATGATGATGATGAGCCACAGGCTCCTTTAGGGAAAGGGCTATGCTTTCCTCCCCTTTGGATTCCCTAGAGTAGCCTTGCCTCGCATGTTAACAGAGCACCCACTGGCACTCAAAATCCTGAGGGGGATTTGGCTACACTGAATGAGAATGTCCTTAGCCTTAAACCCGGCTGAGTTGGTGGGAAAGGCCACACAGATACACAGCTGCTCTCTGGGGGTGGGGCACCCGCGCATGTTTCTCCAATATCACCAGAACCCGGGACCCCTTCATTCTTGCACGGGGACGACTGCTCTGGACACGGCACTGTGGGCAGCAAAAGGACGCTCCAGGGAGTCCTGCTTCCTTGTTCCAGCTGCACCCACGGGAGCCGGCTATGGGGCCTGATGATCCAAATCAATGCTGTGTTGTTTCCTAGGGTGGCGGTAACAAAGCCCCACACACTAGATGGCTTCAAACACCGCAAGTTTATTGTCTCACAGTTCTGGAGGCCAGAAGTCCACGGTCAAGGTGCCAAGGGGGCCGCACTCCCCCTGAAAGCTGGGGGAGTCCTTGCTTGCTTCTTCCTGGCTTCTGAGGGTTTGCTGGCGACCTTCCTCATCCGGCTTGCAGTCCTCTCATTCCAGGCTCTGCCTTCTACTCACATGACCTTCTTCCTGTGGCTCTGACTTTATGTGACCATTGTCTTGTGAGGACACCAGTCACCTTGGATTAGGAGCCCACCCGCTCCAGGATGTGCCTATCTTAACTCATCACACTTGCAATGACCACATTTGTAAATAAGATCCCATCCTGAGGAGCTGGTGCTTAGGACTTCAACACATTTCTTTGGGGGGGCAGGGGGAGATAAAATTCAAGCCATAAGAAATGTCTAACTCGGGGCCCCTGGGTGCCTCAGTCAGTTAAGCGTCTGCCCTCGGCTCAGGTCATGATCCCGGGGTCCTGGGATCAAGCCCTGCGTCGGGCTCGTTGCTCAGTGAAGAGCCTGCTTCTCCCTCTCCCTCCACTGCTTCCCATGTGCTTGCTTACTCTCACTCTCTCTGTGTCAATTAAATAAATAAAATCTTTAAAAAAAATTGTCTAACTCTACACTCATTCCTTCTATGCAATGGTCCATAATAGATGGACTTGGCAAGTACAGTTATTTGTGTTTATAAATGTATATGACTGAGCCTCATGCCGGAAGGGACAGCTGAAAATCTGGCTCCCGACTCGGACAGATGTCTCATCGGCCTCACACCCAGAACCCAGAAGAGACTCACCGCTGATCTCTCTGAGTTGTCAGGGCCAGAGTCTGGTGAGCATAGTCTTGACTCTTTGAAACTATCAAATGTAGAGTTTGGTAATTTTTAAATTTTAAAAGGCTTTGCTAAATGCATGTGTGTGGTTTTGATCAGGAAGTTGTGGGCTGGTGCCTAATCAAGAAACTTTCAACATTAAAAATTCAGAATCGGTGAGCTCTGAAAAATCTATAGCCTGGTGATATGCAGAACCACTCTGTCCCCCGCTGTACCCCCAGGCCACTCTTCCCCATCCCCACCCCCGATGCCAGAAATATCCCCGTCTCCAATCACCCCCAGTCTTTCTAGAACCCAGGCTGAAGCTCTGGGTCACCTTGCCCAGCCCCTCCCGCAAGGCTAGGGGGTGGTGGAAGGGTAGAAGGAAAAGGTAATAGCCACAGGAAGAGAAGAAGGCTTGATCAGGAGAACTTCTGTTTGGCTTTCTATTTATAAAGTTAATTGTTTATCGGAGGAAAGTCGCGAAGTCCTAAGCTCTAATCCTGGTTTACATTTAAGAAATTCTCCATTTCACTTAAGCCGTGAGAAGGAAAAAAATGTCCATGCTGGAGGTGGCAGGGTTGTCTGAGGAGCATGGGCAAGAGAGGTACACGCATCACAAATACAATTCAGTTCGGACCAATGAGCTTCATGAAGCCCAACGTCCTTGGTCCATGCCCGACGACACAAGAACTCTCACGTCAGAGGGTCCTTGTGGCAAACATGCGTTGGCAAGCAGCGTGTGTCCCTGGGCAAGACACTTAGCCCCTCCGAGTCTGGTCCCCCATCTGCAAAACAGATATAGTGCTCACCGGTCCCCGGAGGGTATGTGCAAGGAGTAAGTGGGACAGTACTGTGAAAGCCCCCGGCAAGGGGTCCAGCACACGCGCTTCAGAAACGTCTGGCGCATGATAATAAAGGAGCATAGGCCCCCCTGAGTGTTTAGCATGATCCAGTCAAAAAGTCTCCCACTTGTCTCAAGACAGGTACTAGGCTGTTAAGGGCTGCATGGCCCTTGGTCCCCAGACCTGGGCGACCCATCATCCCATCATGGGTAGTGTCTTGGGTCAGGCAACTGGGCTCGTTATGTGGACTTCAGTTGGGGAGGGGAAGCAGACTCAAGGTAGGTAGGCCAGCAGTCAAAAAGGGTTTCAGCTGAGCTCCCCAATCAGGGATGCAGGATGCCAAGGCACAGAGCCAGGGAGAGGAGTCACCTGCACAGCGTACCCCTCTACACCTTTATCTGGATGGCCCTGAGAGGTGGAAATCATTATCTAGCTTATATGTAAGGAAAGTGAGACTCAAGTTTGAAAACCCGCCAGTCCATAGTGGTGGAAGGCTCTGGCCTGGGTTTACCTGACTCCAGAGTTTGTGTTCCTTGAATCTCACCACCTGCCTCAGCCCGTCCTGTGATTCTGCCTGCATAGCAACACCCTAGAGAGACCAGCCCCAGTCCCTGTGGTCCCCTCCTCTGACAGGAGATGGGGATGCCCAGGGAACACCCAGTAGGCCCTCGGAGCATCGGTGGAGGAGAACCCCCTGGACTCAGACCCAGATACTAAAACTACTGTAGAAAAGGTTCATAGGGGAGTGCCTGGGTGGTCAGTCAGTTGAGTGACCAACTCTTGATCTCAGCTCAGGTCTTGATCTCAGGGTGGTGAGTTCAAGCCCCATGCTGGGCTCTGGGCTAGGTGTGGAGCCTACTTAAAACAAAAAACAGTCCATAGGCCTCAGCTGCTGAGCCTCTGAGGCTCACAGGCATTAAGGGTGGGCTGCTTCCGAGTGGACCACGGGGAGAAACAGAGGTGGCATGAGATGCAGAGCCACACCGGGACAGGCAAGACAAGGCCGGACCACAAGTCGGCACTGAGTACGGATCGGCTGGATTCTGCAGGGGCCGAGGGCCAGTGTCCCACTGGGCTGCCTTCCTGCAGGTGGTCGGCCCAGCCCAGGTTGGGAGCAGGAAGCAGAACGGGTCAAAGTTGGGGGCAGGAGGTAAAATAGGAACCAGCAAGCCGGAGAGGCATTGAAAGAGGCCACATCACCCCCGAGGCGGCCCTAACCATCAGGGGGCTGGAGTTAGGTTAGGGCCGCCCCTGCAGGACCGCTTCTGTCTGAATGAAGACACACAGGCAAAAGGCGGGAGCCACTTCAAGAACTAGCTTGGGCGGGAGGGAAGCAGGGATCACAGACAATGCCGGGCAGGGAGAGGGGTTTGTCCACCTTTATTCAACTCAGCTCTTCCCAGCCCGCAGTGGCTCTTCTACTCCGTGACCCAACACCTTTGCTTCCTTCGTCCCAAACCCCCATCCAGGCATCAGTCCACCCTCCCTCCCGAGTTTTCAGAGCCCCCTCCCCGGGCAGTCCACGTCCTGCCCCACTAGCCTCCGGGTCAGATGCTAACATTACTGCCCTCACCTTTCCCTCCTTGGCGAGGCACCTGCCCTGGCAGGCGTGGGCCAGGTCCCGCCACCGACCACCACTCTACCCTCCTCACTGACCTGGCCACTCTCCCAAGGGCAAACCCACCGTCTCATTCTATATGTAAAACCTCTCAACAGCTCCTGCAGAACCAAGTCCCAACTCTCTGGCGAGGCCTGGGTGGCCACTCACGGTCTGGGCCCTCCAGGGTCCTGTCTTCCCATCCCTTCCCACAGCCTGGTACTGCAGAGTCCAGTTTGCCACAAGAGCCAGGCTAGTTCTGGCCACCTGGCCCCGGAACGTGACGCTCCTTGAGCCTGGTGCACCCTGCCTTTCTCCACACCCAAGGGGTCACCCACTCCAGAAAGCCTTCCTTCTCTAATAATACTTGGTCCCTAGGGGTTGGGTGACCACAGCTCTGGGCTTCCCTAGCTAATACCGCTGCCCAGATCCCCAGGTTCTGCCAGCAGCACCCCGCGGTCCAGAGGGCCAGCCCTCTCCCTTGCCAGCTGGAGCATCTCCCACACCACCCACCACCTGGAGCCACAAAGTTTCCCCACAGAACTCGGGAACTTGAGATCTATTTTTCAGTGGGTTACTGCCCGCTTGGCTAGCAGAGGTCCCTCCCCGAGCCCACCTGCCTGGAAGGGGTGGGTGGCCCGCGTGACCTTGCAAGGAAGAGCGGGGCATGTGCTCCACGTCTCCCCCTCCCTCCCTCCCTATGCCCCCTTGGCCACCAGCCCTACAGCCCCACCCCCACTTCCCGGGGCACCCGCACCGTCTCGGGCTCTACACCTCTTGTCGCTCTGCCCAAACCACTTGCACTGCTGCAGATTTAAGCCACCGTCTCTCCTCGCCCGCCGGACGGGGCCAGTCGGTGACCGTCCCCCGCGCGCTGCAGGGGCCGGGCCCGAAGCGGGCTCCCAAGGGCAGAGGCGCTCGGCCGCCGGGCCGGTCCCAGCCACGTCCCCCGCGTCCCCGCCGCGAGGCAGCCGCTGCCCTCCGGGAGCTCGGCCAAGGTGACCCCGACCGCCTCGGGCCGGGCCGCCGCCGCCGCCGCGCGCTTACCCTCCAGCGCCGCCTTCCAGCTGGTGCTGCCCTCGTAGCCCGACCCCGACCGCCGCAGCAGCGCCTCGGGGCCGCGGGCCTCCGCCTCCGCCCCCGCCTCCGCCTCCGCGGGCGAGCGCGGCCTGGGCGCGGCGGGCGCGGGGCGGGCGGCGGCGGGCGGCGGCGGCCGGGTCCGCGCGGGGGCCTCCCGGGCCGGCTCCATGGCCCGCTCCGCCGCGCCGGGCGCTCTGTGCCGCGGGTGCCCGTCGCCTCCGCCCGCCGAGCCGCAGCCTCCGCGGGAGCCGGGCGCGGGGCGGGGCGGGGCGGGAGGGGACGCGAGGGAGGCGCGGAGCGGCGGCAGCTTCGCCCCCCGCCTGCCCCCCCTCCCTGGGCGGGGCGCCAGGTGCTGCGGAGCGAGCGGCGCGGCTCCCCTGCGGCGGCACCTCCCAGCCCCCCAGGACGCGAGCGAGGTTGGCGGGGCTGAAGCCGGGACAATGCGGGCCCCCTCTGCTGTCCCGGAGCCAGAGCGCGGGCGGGGGGCTGCCCGCGGCCCTGACTGCACGGAGGAGACCAGCGAGGCAGCAACGGTCCCAGGGCAGCAAGGCCAGGGACACCTGACAGCCAGGCGAGCATCCACTAAGGCGAGCATGCACAAGGTGAGCATCCACAAGGTGAGCATCCACTAAGGCGAGCATCCACAAGGTGAGCATCCACTAAGGCGAGCATCCACTAAGGCGAGCATCCACTAAGGTGAGCATCCACAAGGTGAGCATCCACTAAGGCGAGCATCCACTAAGGCGAGCATCCACAAGGTGAGCATCCACTAAGGCGAGCATCCACAAGGTGAGCATCCACTAAGGCGAGCATCCACTAAGGCGAGCATCCACTAAGGCGAGCATCCACAAGGTGAGCATCCACTAAGGCGAGCATCCACTAAGGCGAGCATCCACAAGGTGAGCATCCACTAAGGCGAGCATCCACTAAGGCGAGCATCCACAAGGTGAGCATCCACTAAGGCGAGCATCCACTAAGGTGAGCATCCACAAGGTGAGCATCCACTAAGGCGAGCATCCACTAAGGTGAGCATCCACAAGGTGAGCATCCACAAGGTGAGCATCCACTAAGGCGAGCATCCACTAAGGCGAGCATCCACAAGGTGAGCATCCACTAAGGCGAGCATCCACTAAGGTGAGCATCCACAAGGTGAGCATCCACAAGGCGAGCATCCACTAAGGTGAGCATCCACAAGGTGAGCATCCACTAAGGCGAGCATGCACAAGGTGAGCATCCACAAGGTGAGCATCCACTAAGGTGAGCATCCACTAAGGCGGCCATCCACTAAGGCGAGCATCCACAAGGTGAGCATCCACAAGGTGAGCATCCACAAGGTGAGCATCCACTAAGGTGAGCATCCACAAGGTGAGCATCCACTAAGGCGAGCATGCACAAGGTGAGCATCCACAAGGTGAGCATCCACTAAGGTGAGCATCCACTAAGGCGGCCATCCACTAAGGCGAGCATCCACAAGGTGAGCATCCACTAAGGCGAGCATCCACAAGGTGAGCATCCACTAAGGCGAGCATCCACAAGGTGAGCATCCACTAAGGCGAGCATCCACAAGGTGAGCATCCACTAAGGCGAGCATCCACAAGGTGAGCATCCACTAAGGCGAGCATCCACTAAGGTGAGCATCCACTAAGGCGGCCATCCACTAAGGCGAGCATCCACAAGGTGAGCATCCACTAAGGCGAGCATCCACAAGGTGAGCATCCACTAAGGCGAGCATCCACAAGGTGAGCATCCACTAAGGCGAGCATCCACAAGGTGAGCATCCACTAAGGCGAGCATCCACAAGGTGAGCATCCGCTAAGGCGAGCATCCACTAAGGCGGCCATCCACTAAGGCGGCCATCCACTAAGGCGGCCATCCACTAAGGCGGCCATCCACTAAGGCGGCCATCCACTAAGGCGAGCAACCACTAAGGTGAGCAACCACTAAGCGCCAGGGACTTCCACACACAGGAGCTGACACACAGCCCCAGTTTATTATTTTTATTTTAAGATTTTATTCATTTATTTATTTTTATGTACTCATGAGAGACACACAGAGAGAGAGAGGCAGAGACACAGGCAGAGGGAGAAGCAGGCTCCACGCAGGAAGCCCGATGCGGGACTCAATCCCTGGGCCCCAGGATCACACCCTGGGCTGAAGGCAGGTGCTAAACCGCTGAGCCACCCGGGCCGCCCACATCCCAAGTTTAGGTTGAAAATTGGTCAAGAGCCACTTTCTGAAGGCTGCACCCCGCAAGTGAGTGGTTGGTGGGTTTTCCGACTCCCAGGCCAGGGCTTCTCAATGGCCTTCACCCAGCCTGTACTCCCTCCCTGGCTGACCCACAGTCACCTGAGGCTCTCCCCCTGAATTTTCCCTCTCACATCCCCATCCCGCATCTGTTCCCTCATGTATGGTCCCTCGTCCTCAACAAATCCTGTGTCTCCATATGGATGAGGGCCTAACCTGCACACACATTGCAGGTTTCTAGGCCTCTTCCTTTGGATGGGGCTTGAAAGTCAGGTTGCCTTCCCACCATACTAGTGTATGCCCAGAAGTCAACCAAGTCACCTAGGATGTGCAACCAGAAGGCACATTACCGTGGACACCAGGGAGATCTTCACTCTTGGCAGAAAGAGGGCTAGGAACAGATCATTTATAATCACTTCACTTTACCAAAGTAAATAAAGTGAAAAATTGAAAAACAACCCAAAAAGAAGAAAAACTAAGTACTGGTTGTAGAACATATTTTATTACATGGTTATGTTTTGGCATAGTCTCCTTCACAGCAGCTATTCTTGGCTGTCAACAATCAAATTCTCATTGCCAAGTCCATGTGAGTATTGCTGTATGATTCACTACTACTCCGCTCAAACCACAGGGTCTTCTAGGTCCTTCTCTCTTGGGTTCAGGAAGACAAAGGGACCAAAGGAGGCATTTGGTAGGCATCTTTCTATTGAAGAAATGCTTCTCTGCTGGGGCAGAGGCTCCCCTCTGTCAAGTATTTCTCTCTGGCCCAGGGCTCATCTTGCTGACACAAGCCTCCTCTGTCCTGCCCCCCTTTTTTTGTACCAACAGGTTCCCAGTGATGTGTGGGGTTCATCCTCTTCTATCAGCCCCTTTGCAGGCCATATGATCACTTAGAATCTTCTTTATCCTCAACCTAACCCTTATATGTAGCCCCTATTTGCGACCCCAAGTGGAGCACACAAATAGAATGTTGGAAGTGGAAATAGTGGGGCTCATCAAAAGACTTTGGCCAAGAGATTTCTCAATCTCAGGCCAAGTGTGAGACTCACTGCCAGTGATACGGAGGCCCAGGAAATGAGCATGGGCTTGGTTCATTCCTCAGCCTGCACATCAAACGATGATCGTGGTGAATAAATCTTTGAAGCAGCGAAGAATTTGGCCCAGCCTGGGGTTTCCCTAAGCTGCTCCAAAGATTGTCCTCAGGAGAGTCCATGAGAGTTACAGGATTTGACTGTGGCGATAAAGGTGGGCAAAGTGGCAGCTGGTAAATCCCCACATCACCTTTTCTGCACCCGGGTTGAGCACAGCCTGCTTCTCGTCAGCACAGCGGGGCCTGGAGATGGCCCTGGGGATGAGCCAACACCAGCCTTTGTGACTTGCCAGTGTCCCTGATAACACAATTCCCTTGGGATTTCAGAGGGCTTCTAATGCAGTGAAGTGGCTGCAAAGCCAGGACATGGTCCAGTCTCTATCCCTGACTTCTCTTTCCTTAATGGTTCAAATAAAGCCCTGGCCACGATTGGCATTGCCCCAGCCAGGGTCATGTGTCCATCACCGACTCAGTCATTGCACTGGGGTCCAGGCTATTTGTCCAAGCCTGGTGATGGGGTCATGGTCATCTGCACTCAAATTGCGGGATTGCCGGGGAGGAAGATGTGATTCCCCAAAGGAAATGCAGGCTGCTATTCCTGGAAGGAAGTGGAAAGGCTGCTGGTGAGGAAAAAAACAACAAATTCTGTGCCATATATTTGGAATAGTATGCAGCTGTTTAAAAGCAATAAGGTAGGGGCACCAGGTGGCTCAGTTGGTTAAGCATTTGCTTTCTTTCAGCTCAGGTCATGATCTTGGGGTCCTGGGACTGAGTCCTGCATCGGGCTCTCTGCTGGGTGGGGAGCTTGCTTCTCCCTCTCCCTCTGCCTGCCATTCCCCCTGCTTGTGCTCTCTCTCTGTCAATAAATAAAATCTTTAAAAAAAAAAAAGAATAAGGTAAATTAGCATATGCTGGTTTGGAACAATCTCCCAAGATAAATTAAGTTAGAAGAAAGCAATATGCAGAGGAATATTGTATGTAGCGTGTACTCATTTGTGTCACCCAAGATGTGCGTGAACATTTTTGCAAGAATCCACAAGAAACTGTTGAAGGGTGTTTATCTCTGTACAGTGGATCTGGGAGTAGATGGTGGAAGGAAGATTATTTTTGTTTGTTTTCTGTCCTTCTGAATGTTTAACTGGGCACCTGCACATTTTCATTAAACATCCACTGACCAAGTCTCACCTTTAAGTTGCATTCAGAACATCTATGTTAGGATTTTTGCCTCATTGCCACCGGAGACGATCGCGGGGTACGTGTAATCTGTGACCTGGCCGAGATTTTGATTGAGAGGCAATTGGTCTGGGATAGCCAAGCCTGGGGGCCACAGACCAGGAGCTGGGCAAAGCAGAGCTAACTGTCATGTGCCTCGGTCAAGAGCAGAGGCGGGAAAGACCTTCAGAGGGAGAGGGAAGCGGAGGGCTTGGCTCTGGAGCTCAAGGTGGGGATTTTACTCCTTTCCAGAAACAGGGGCCTGGATTTGGAATCCAAAAGGTCTCTGGAGGGATCTCAGGCAGCTGCAAGCCCACTGGGGCCTTTTTTTGGCACCCTGGTCCCAAGGATGCCCTAGAGGTGCTTGATTTTGCTTTGGCCATTAACACGACTTACCAAGAGGGTGATTAATGTTTATATCTAGTTCACACTTATCAGAAACATACCACAAATCACCAAGACATGTCACATCAACTCCATGGTATTGTTTCTGGGTCCAGGGAGGGTGTCTGTTGCTATGTTAAAACCTCACCAGTTGCCATGTGGGTGGTCAGGCTCACAACCTTACAAAATGGGGAGCCTGAGGCACAACCCTGACTCACCACCCAGGAACTGCCAGCCACATTCCCAGACACCCTGCTTGCCCGCCCTACATGAAAATCAAGTCGACAGGAATAAAAAAATTCCTCCTTAAACAAATTCATTCAACAATTACTGAGCATTGGGGCATCTGGGTGGCTCAGTAGGGGATGCATCTGCCTTCGGGTCAGGTCATGATCCGGGGGTCCTGGGATCGAGTCCTGCATTAGGCTACCCACTCAGTGGGGAACCTGCTTCTCCTTCTCCCTCATCTTCCCCAGCCCGGATCATGTCCTCCCTCTCTCTCTCTCTCTCTCTCTCTCAAATAAATAAAATCTGAAAAAAAAAAAAGAAAGAAAGAAAAAAAGAAACTATGGATCATCAGTGACCTGCTGGGGACTGTGTTGGGTGCTGGGAATACAGAGGTTGACAGTCTACCCAGTCCTGACCCTCAGAGCTTCCTGATGAGGGTCCCACCAGTGGGTGGAGGCTGAGCCTCAGTGGTCTCTCTTTGCCTTTAGAGGTTCCTGGGTGCTCTCATCCACCGCAAGGGTGAGTGCCCTGGGTACCAGCTCTGAGAGTGACCAAGGCAACTATGTTTAGCATTTCCTGATGGAACCAAAATCTGCAGGCAAGAAAAGCTGGTCCTGGCCAAAAGATTGACTTTTGGATAAGAATGATGTCTTCAATAATAATCCTGCCAAAAACCACTGCCTCATGCATTAGCCCTCTCCCTAGAGGGTAATAGGAACCCATAAGTGACAGAAAACTCAATTTGTACAGACTAGGGAAAAAACCCAAATCTGATTTCGTGTCTTTTTTCCTACAAGGACAAAAATAAACACTTCTTTTATTGCAAAACGAATGCATAGGATGTTTTCATGCAAACAATGTAAACATTTTAAAGATAAGTTTTCTTTAGTGTTTGTATGCACATACATGTATGCACATACAGTATGTGCTCCTAAGCACTTCTAAATATATATAAAATAAATGACTATTTTTTTTCAAAAGTAGAGCTAATACATTCTGCAACTTGCTTCTTATGTCATTTCCTATAGCTCTATTGCATTCCTTGTCAACACTAACAAAGAATTACATAGTGTGGAGGTATCAATATTTTTATTCCTTCATTATTTGTCTACTGGTGGACATGGAAATTGTTTCTAATTTTTTAATAGTACAAACAACACTGCAAGGAACATTCTAGCACATCTAATTTTGTGCCCTTGTAGAAGTGTTTCTGTGCAAGAGATTTCTAGAAGTGGAATCAGTGGGGCAAAACTTCTCCGAGATGGCTCAACTTGATTTTGAGGTGAAGAATACTGTCTAAGCGAACATCTGCAGATCAGAGAGTTATCAAATAATAGACAAGATTAATTATTCAGAGTAACCTGGAAAGTTTGCCCAAGGGTATGCTTTGGGCTGTTGGGCTGGCCGGGTCAGGAATGTTCCAATCGGTTTTCTCATGAGGACAGAAAACCAGCAGCACAGGATCCCTGAGTCAGCCTCCCTCATCCCCCTGACATGAAGTGGAGAAAAGTTTTGCTGTCAGCATCAGGATTAGTCATGAACTGAACACATCCGGAGACCCCACGTGAGGACGACTCACACAGAGGGAGACAAACCCTCAGACTAGAGGGTTCTGGAGAGAGAGCAGCGCCGGGAAGCACTTGGATGTCAGCATCTGCGCTTACACAACCGAGACTGATCCCCTGCCTGTTAGACAATAAGCTGGGGGTCAGTTTCTCGCTTATTCTTAAACTCACCTAGAAATATTTGCTATCTATCTATCGATCTATCATCTATCTATCTATCTATCTATCTATCTATCTATCTATCTATTATTTATTTATTTAGGAATGTTTGCTGTCTAAACCTCTTAGGGGCACCTGGTGGCTCAGTTGGTTAAGCGCCTGCTTCCGCACAGGTTATTATCCCAGGATCCTGGGATCGAGCCCTGGGTCGGGCTCCTTGCTCAGCAGGGAGTCGGTTTCTCCCTCTCACTGGGCCCGCTGCTCCCCCTGCTTGTGCTCTGTCTCTATCAAATAAAATCTTTTTAAAAATTTTAAATAAACTTCTTTTTAAATAAAATTAATACAATATAACACAATAAGACCCTGAGTAAGTCTTAGTGTTTTCCTCTTGTGAGTGACCCAGAGGTCTATGATAAGCAGTCACGTGTGACTTTTCAGAGAACCGTGTAGAACCTTCACCTGATCTAGGGGTCGGGCCCTGCAGTTTTGCTGTTGTCCCAACATCACTGAATATTCAGCAATGCTCCAGAAACCATAGGAAGTAATGCAACTGTTTGGAAGAGGGTCATGAGGTAAGAATAGGTGGGTAACTTATAGAATGAGAATAAGCACAAGAACAGCTCTGGACTGAGATTTCTTTAAAAGATTTATTTATTTTTGTGTTAGCGCGAGCGAGCATGAGGAGGGGGAGGGGCAGAGGGAGAAGCAGACTCCCCCATGAGCAGGGAGCCGGACAGAGGACTCGATCCCAGGAGCTCAGGATCATGACCTGAGCAGAAGGCAGACAGTTAACTGACTGAGCCACCCAGGCACCCTGAGAATTCTTTTTAAGGAGCAACATAGGAACCGAAGAAACATTCCCATGTTCCAGGGTTGCTCGACTTCCACACTGTCGACTTTTTGGTCCAGAAGAGCCTTTGTCAGGAGGGCTGTCCTGCACACGGTCTACCCACCGGACGGTCACAAGCACCTCCACTCGGCTGTGACCATCGGGATGTCTCTAGAACTACTGCCATGTTGGAACATTTGGAGATTCTAGAAGCTCGAGGGAAGTATCTCCCCGGGAGACCACGCAGCTGCTGCGGACCCCGCCCAGGAGCCGCTTCGGACTCCGGGTCCTGTTCGGTGTGTTCCCTCGTCCAGACCAGAAGCAGGAGAGCGGCTCGGAGGACCAGAAGCCCACGAGCAAGAGCCCCGAAACTTGGTCTGGAGCCGCAGCGCGTGCTTGCAGGGAACCCTTCCAGAAAACTGGAAGCTCCAGGGCCGTCCTGCCCGGAGCGAGACCGAGGGCGAAACCCCAGGTGAGGGGCCGCTGTGGGCGCCGCCGGCAACTCCGTGCGCCGCCGAGTATTTACTGAGCGCCTGCGCCCGGGGTGTGAGCTCGGGGGGGCGGGGGGGGGGAACAGGCCTTTCAAGGTGGGGAGCGCGGCCGGATCGTGCAGTTCACGCACAGCTCCCACCTGGCGTGGCCTTGAGCCCCGGGTCTGTGCCGCGGGGGCCCCTGCTCGGCCCGCGTGCTGTCTCCCCGCCAGGGCTCACATCCTGCCCGACAGAGCGCTTCACCTAAAACCAGGCTCCCCACCCAGCGCTGCGGACGGGAAGGGGATGGAGCACGGGGGAGGCGGGGGGGGGGGACGGAGGGTGGTGGAGAAGGCAGGGGGAGGCAGGGGGCAGAGCACAGGGAGGGCGGGGGGGAGGGGGAGGGGGCGGAGCACAGGGAGGGGGCGGAGCACAGGGAGGGGGCGGAGCACAGGGAGGGCCCTGGGCGGGGGGAAGGGGGCGGAGCACAGGGAGGGCGGGGGAGAGGAGGAGGGGGCGGAGCACACCGGAGGGCGGGGGGAAGGGGGAGGGGGCGGAGCACAGGGAGGGCCCTGGGCGGGGGGATGGGGCGGAGCACAGGGAGGGCGCCTGGGGCGGGGGGGAGGCAGGGGGCGGGGCACAGGGAGGGCGGGCGGAGGAGGAGGAGGGGGCGGGGCACACGGAGGGCGGGGGAGGATGGGGGCGGAGCACACCGGAGGGCGGGGGATGGGGGCGGAGAGGGTGGAGGGGGCGGAGCACACGGGAGGGAGGGGGGCGGAGCACAGGGAGGGTCCGGGGCGGGGAGGGGGGGAAGGGGGCGGGGCACAGGGAGGGCCCAGGGCGGGGAGGGGGTGAAGGGGCGGAGCACACGGGGAGGGGGGCACAGGAGGTCCGGGCGGGGAGGGGGAAGGGGGCACAGGGAGGGCCCAGGGCGCGGGGGGGGCGGGACGAGGGGGCGGAGCACAGGGGGGAGGGGAGAGGGCGGAGCAAGGGAGGGCGGGGGGAGGGGAGGGGAAGGGGGCGGAGCACAGGGAGGGCCCGGGTCGGGGAGGGGGCGGGGCTGAGCACGGAGCCCCGCCCCCGAGCCCCCGCCCCAACCCGGGCGCCGCCCCTCCCCTTCCCCCGCCCCCGGCCCCCCCCCGCCCTGGGCCCTCCCTGTGCTCCGCCCCCTCCCCTTCCCCCGCCCCCGGGCCCCCCTCCCGGAAGGCGCCGGGCGTTCCCTTTCCCTCCTCAGGCCGCCTGCGGGGCAGCGCCGAGTGGCGACGGGTGCGCCACCTTGACACAGCGTCGCCACCTAGTGGCAGCGGGATGCGCTGCGGCGTCCGGACGCGGAGCCGCCCGCCCTTAGGGGCTCGGCCGGTCGGGTCCGTGCGGGAAGGCGTCGCGGTGGGCAGGGGGCCACGCCCAGGCCCTGCGGGGGCGGCGGAGGGTGGCCCTCGGCTCGCCGGCTCCCCGCGGCCCGAGGACGAGGACGAGGACGGGGGGGCCTGGCCAGGGCCCCGCGTGGAGCGCCGGGTCTTCCGGGGGGGTCTTCCGGGGGGTCTTCCGGGGGGCAGGCCCGCGGCCCGGTGCGCCTGGCTCGCCCACGGCCGCGGGTCACTGTCCGCGAGCAGGCCTGGCCTGGGGGAGCTCGCTGTCGTCGGGAGCCGGGACGCGGGCCGGGCCCGGAGGAGCCCCTGGGGGTCTCGAGCCCACGGCAGGCCTGCCCTCCCGAAGTGCCAGCGCCAGGGGACAGGGCAGGAGAGCACAGCCCCGGAGAGCCGCGCAGACGCAGCGGACACCGCGCGCACGTGCCCCGCCGCATCGCTCGCGTGGGCCCGAGACTCCGGACCGGCTCTTAGACGCCCCCTGAACTTCAGGACGGTTTCTCGCATCCCCCGGGCTGGCTTCGTGGAGGGAAGCTGCTACGGGGCAGAGAACCCGGTGGGAACTCCGCTCGGGCCGCGGCCGCTCGCTGCTGGATGAGGGGTGGAGGGAAAGGGAAGGTCGCTTTATCCTGGAAGCCGGCAGCTGGGCCGCCGCTGGACTAACGTCTCAGCACCTTGGCCATCCCCTGAGGGGTGAAGCGGGGGGCGGGGAAGGGGGGGTTGCAGGGGAGGGAAGGCGGCTGCACGCTGGAGAGGAGGTGTCCTGGTCCTTAGTCCCATGTTGTCGGCATGACCCCGAGCAGACTTGCTGGTAGCTGCGGCCGCTGATCTTACCTTCCGAGGTGGTCTGGAGCTTCACCCCCCGCCCCCCCCAGGCCGGCAAATCTCAAAGTTCTGCGGCAGACCAAGGGATTTCGGTCCGCAAGCACCGAGGGCATAAGCTTGAAGCGAGGTAACCCTTAGGACTGGTTGGCATGCTGATCCAAAATCACCCACACCCTTTAAGGGAACAGCTGCATTCCGAGCACTGTCCTCCCAAGGGCTGATGACCCCCTTCCCTGCGTGAACTTGGACTGAGAGAGAAAGAAAATTCTCAATAGGCACCACTCAATAAGCCCTGCAGAGAGAGAGCCTTGGCCTGACTGCTGGGGTTCCTCAGATTTAGAATATGGGGTGGGTATTCAGCACCTCTTACCCACAGCTTTGGACCTTCGCTGCCATTCTTGGGCAACAGGAGAAACCCCCCACCCATAATGGAAAAGTGCAAGTAGATGCAAAGAAAAGATGCAAAGATAGATGCAAACTGAGGACAGAAAGGGCAGTCAGAGCTGCCATGGATGTTTGTGCAAGTTGCTCACTGCACAAGGGCACCTGGTGGGGGGTGAGGGGTGAGGGGTGGGTACCCGGCGCTGGGATCTGGATCTCAGCCCTTACCTGACCACAAAGCCCCGCAGCCTAGCAAGGGCTGTGGCTGCCCAGAGGAGGGTGAGGACTCTTCAGA
Organism: Nyctereutes procyonoides; assembly: GCF_905146905.1. Classification (NCBI taxonomy): domain Eukaryota; kingdom Metazoa; phylum Chordata; class Mammalia; order Carnivora; family Canidae; genus Nyctereutes; species Nyctereutes procyonoides. The sequence continues at coordinate 32,824,746 of NW_026575120.1, read as the reverse complement.
TCACCTGCTCTCCCTGAGCCTGCCCCGAGGGCGTGCCTTTTCCTTCCTGCCACCCTTGGGGAGTTTCATGACTTCTTTGGTGAAAAGGCTCCTGCGTGGAGCCCCAGCCCAGGATTCTTTGGTTTCTATGGGCCAAACTCACGTCACTTCACTACCCACAAGTAGTAACTCCCTTGGAGGTACACAGTGTGTTAGCTGGGGGTGCAAACTTTTCCAGTGTTTGTGGTCTTCATCGGGGGCACTGCTGAGGAATAATGTCAGTGCTCTTGTAGAAGCCTGGTATTTGGTTATGAGGTTTTTCAGGCAGAAAATATGTATTTGCACTGTTCTCTTGACTCTGACCTGGTTCCTTAAACCAAGCTGTGAACAGCCTGCCCTCGTTTCTCTTGTTCCCAGAATACTTTTTTTTTTTAAAGATTTTATTTATTTATTTGACAGAAAGAGAGTGTGTGCGCGCGCGCACATAAGCAGGGGGAGGGGCAGAGGAAGAGGGAGAAGCAGGCTCCCCGCTGAGCAGGGAGCCCCGATTCCATGGGAGGGAGTTTCCGTCCCAGGACTCTGGGATCATTGGGTCAAGGCAGACCCTTGACCAAGTGAGCCACCCCGGCACCCTCCCAGCCCCCCACCCACCATAACACTTTAGGCAAGGACACACCACTAGACTAAAAAAAGGTCATGATAGTCCCTGTGGACAGAGATTAAGGTGGGCCCAAAGGTGGATTTATATTTCTTCCATCTGGTCTATAAAATCTGAGTGGCTAAGCACTTTTTGATGTTTGAAATGGGTGAGGTATTTCCCCCTGACCTACCAGAGGACCAGGTAAATATACGCATTTCCTAAGGCTGCTGCAAGAAAGTACTAGGTAGTCCCAGGTGGTGTGGACCACAGAAATGTCCCACCTCACACAGCTGGAGTCTAGAAATCCAGGATCAAGCAGTCACCAGGGATGGCCCCTTCTGAGGGCTATCAGGGAAAACCTGCTCCTTGCCTCTCTCCCAGCCACCAGTGGTTTGCTGGTTATCTTTGGTGTTTTCTGGCTGTAGATACGTCACACCAGTCTGCCTTTGTGTTCACATGGTGCTCTCCCAGTACGTGGGTCTGTGTCCAGATCTCCCCTTTGTTAATTTACAGTTATACTGAGTTAGGGCCACCCTAATGGCCTCACCTTGACTAATGGCATCTGGGTGACCCGATCTCCCAATCAGGTTCCGGGGGTTGGGATTTGCACGTAGGAATTTGTGAGGACATAATTCAGGTGACAACACCAAGAACTGCAAACAGGACAGCACTAAGATCCGCATATTCTACTCAGTGCCATGGTGACAGGAAAAGGGATGTTGGAAGGAAGGGCAAGTTCAGCTCATAAAAGCTGTGAGCAGGATGCCTGGGTGGCTCAGTTGGTTACATGTCTGCCTTCAGCTCAGGTCATGATCTCAGGGTCCTGGGATCGAGCCCCATGTTGGGCTCCTTGCTCTACAGACAGCCTGCTTCTCCCTCTCCTGCTCCCCCAGCTTGTGCTCTCTCTCTCTGTCAAATAAATAAAATCTTTAAAAAATAAAAGCCACAAGTAAATTTTTCTTTCTGCATTAGGTTTGTATCAGGATTGTGTCTTATCTGCAGGTAACCAATAAAATCTCCAAGTCAGACAGACAAGACAAGCCAGTCTCTTATTCCTGTGTTCCCAGACTGTAAAGTAGAGAGGGGTTTCAAAAGCCAGGATAGAGGATCCCTGGGTGGCTCAGCAGTTTAGCGCCTGCCTTCAGCCCAGGGCATGATCCTGGAGTCCCAGGATCGAGTCCCATGTTGGGCTCCCTGCGTGGAGCCTGCTTCTCCCTCTGCCTGTGTCTCTGCCTCTATTTCTCTCTGTGTTTCTCATGAATAAATAAATAAAATCTTAAAAAAAAAAAAAAAGCCAGGATAGAGCCTGAGCTGCCTCCGTGGCCAGGGAAATGTATGTGTCTAGAAGGCCTGGCCAATCTGGACTGCCTGAGCCATCATGGACCTTGCAGATCGTTATCCCTTTGGCTTTTCAAATCATAAGTTTTCTTAATCATCATTGTGAAGTGTCCTTAAAGTTAACAATAACTGCTTGTTGTAGTTGAGGAGTTTTGCTTGCAGAAATAACTCTGGCTGCAAATCAGTGTTTATTTTTACTTTTTTTTTTTAAAAAGATGTTATTTATTTGAGATAGAGCACAAGCCAGGGGGCAGAAGGAGAGGAGAAGCAGACTCCCCACCAAGCAGGGAGCCCGACATGGGGCTCGATCCCAGGACCCTGGGATCATGACCCAAGCCGAGGGCTGACTGACCCAGGCACCTCTGCAAATCAGTGTTTAATTCTTGAGCATGTGGCCAGAATGACTATCATGCTATCTGAGTCATGGTGTTTGAGTCATTTAAATCTGTCACATATAAAGTCATCCATAAACCCAGTTTGGGGCTCTGATGACACAGATGGAGAACAGCCCGCCACCAATGGCCTGTGAAAGCTTCATGGGCAAAGATGCGGTGGAATCAATAAGCCACTAGTTAGAGCTTTGTCCTGTAGACCAAAGGTCCTTGCGTTGCTGTTCGTGGGTGGCCTTCAGGGAATCTGTGACCCCCCTGAAAACTGCAAAAATACACGTATTTTACTACAGAGAGGAAAAGACTCCCAGCTTTCATCAGACTCTCACAGGAATCTATATACAAATCAGTTAAGAACTTCCAACCTTCCTGACTGTCATGCCCTCACCCATCTTTATGCTAAAACAGTAAATCCAATTTTCTTCTAATGTGTAGGTGTTCATCATGAAATTTAGAATTGTTACCGAAGGGAGCAAGACCTTTAAACTTGACGGTGGTCAGTCTCCCAGTTTGGACCTTGAATTTCCTGTCAGGGTTCTATATATATGGATTTATACTTTAGAATGTGCAGGGTAGGTTCTTGTGGACGTGAATTGGCATATTATGTGGTCCCCTGTGGCCTGGGATCTCTGATGGGTCCCCACTAATAGAAATGTCTATTCCTTTAGGGAGAAGCAAGGACCTTGATGGAGCCCGTGGACTTGGTTCCAAGACTGTCAGGGACATAAGACCCTTCCCCAAGAAGTTTGCCTCTGTGGAGGGTTTTTGTTCATGTCAGCTAGAGTTGTGTGGCAGACGACTTCTGCTTGGCCGAAGGATGCGTATGTTTGTAATTAGGACAGAAACGCGTCCAATATAATCTGTCTCTCTGTGTCTCTCTCTCTCTATCATGCTCTTATTTGTTTGACCCTCCTCCACCAACTCTACCCTATTACATATGTATGATATTATATGTATATATAATGGATAGTATTCATGGTACACAGTAGAGAAAGTTCTGTCTGCATTATAAAAAGGACAACCAAATACCAACTTTTAAAGAAATAAAATAGGAAATTTTAGCAAACCGTTTTAACTATTTTCTTTAGTAGATTTCCTTCACAGCCAGAGATCTTCAATAGCCTCCCCATCAGACATTACTTCTTAACTAATGGGTTTGACTTTTACTTTGGGGAGAGAAGTTTCTTTTTCTCTACTTGCTTGCATTTTTACTTCAATGTCTTCTAGAAGGCTGGGTCATTTTGATGCACGTGTACAGTTTCCCAAGATCTCCACCTTACTGTGTGCTGTGACTGTCTCTCTCTCTCTGGCCTTCCCTCTCCTTGTGTTTGACAGGCTGGCAATCATATTAGGCTCATTACTATGCAGAACTGTACAGCATCTGCCCAAATATTCTAGCTGTTTGTGAAGCGTTTGCACAATACCACCAACAGTCAGTATGGCCTAATGACATGCCCGTCCCTGGCCAAGCCTTATGCAGCAGGGTTAGCATCAATGTTCTTCCTGTTGTGTGCTCCTGGTCTCGTTAAATGCCTGTGTTGTTAACCTGAGCCTTGGAAGGTCCTTACAACTCCCACTTCCAGGGCAGTGAGGGGATTTCAGGCTCTTTCTGGGCCGTGTTTTGTCAGATGTGAAGAGTCTACACCTCGAGGGTGGTCACAACTGGTGCAGGAGACGTTGGCCCAAGTGTCCATGGTCATGCAATGTCCAGGCTGTGGGTTTCCCCTGAGGGGGAACGGCTCGGTCTATGGGTCAGACTCTGTCAGACTCCTGAGGCCCTAGGGACACATGCTTTGGATTAAGGCCTGAGGGAAGATCTGGCTGTGAGGTGTTCTGGTATCAGGACTGGCAGGGAGGAATGGCCGTGACGTGGGGACAGCATGTGGAGAATCCCTGAATTCTGGGGCTCTTCCCTTGTGAGGGGAGAGGGTGTCCCTGGGGAGTCACAATGCTCATGCAGGGCCCTCTTTTCTCTCGCATGGACAAGTCCTTGAGTGTTCGAGGCCCTTCAGATATCTGAGACAAGTGTCGGGAAGCAGGCCCACCTATCTTGAGGTGAGCAGAGGGGGTGGAGGGGACGTTTAGAGGCAGGTGAGAGGGAGCCATCACAGAAGCAGAACAGGACTGAGAAGGACCAGGGCCCAGCAGGGCATGGAACTCTAAGCTTTGGGCAGGCGACCCCACACCTCAGACAGGGACCCCATGCCTTGGACAGGCAGAGGCAGCCAGGTCAGTTCAGTTCTGATAGAGCCAATTTCAGCCCAACCCAGGGGAGACCGACCCCCAGCTGGTTATGGGGTTGCCAAGACCTTGTGTCTGGTCTTTCATCCTCTGCAGCCCGGAGCTGCCTGTCGGCTCCAGCGCTGCTATCTAGCCTGGCATCAAGCGGCCCTGCTTCCCTGGGGGCACCCCCCTTTTAGATCCAGGTGGACCCAGAATCAGGCTCTTGTCCTCCCTGAGCTCTGCACAGTCTAGCCTGGAGTGGGTAGTCAGGGCCGTGCAGAAAGACCCCCTCACATCTTCTCCGTAGCGAGTTACCCACCGTGGCCCCGGGCACAGGGTCCAGTGGAGGGGCTCTTGACCAGGGTGTGCCCCAGCAGCACCGGCTCTGAGTGCTTAGCCCAGGGGCGCACTTACCTAGACTGTACTGTGAGGATTGAGCCCCCCTGGAGCCGAGCACCTCCTCACGCCTGCTCCAGCCAATGGATGGGAATAGTCTGATTCGCGGTTAACCATCTTACTCTCCTATTGACTCGACACCAAAAAAGAAGGATTTTCTGCTTCTTCCTCTTCGCAGGACATTTGGACTTTTTGTCCTGAAAATGACAGTGTTCCTAGCCCCAAGGGAGAACTGAGTGTCTTATTTTTAAAAGCCTTGATTTATAAAATAATCATAGCACAGAAGATTTGGTATAGAGGAGGGAGGACTTGGGATTGAGTCCAAATAACAGCCCAAGGCTGGAGGACACTGGGTGAGGACAGGTGTTCCCACAGTGCCAGAGACCTGCTCCCAAAGGGCGGGGTGGCGGCAGGGCCTTCCAGGGGCAGGAGGGGCCGTGGGAGGATAAACGGGCATGTGTGGAGGCTGCCTCTGCACCGTGCAGCTCGGAAAGGCCGGCCAGGAAGAGAGGAGTCCATGACACTCACACACAAAGGTTGTATTAGGGTTCTTTAGAGAAATAGACTCAATAGGACATACCTTGGAATTTCTCAGCCTCTATCATTGGGTGAGCCAATTCCTCATACATATTGTAAAGGATTATATTTATTACAGGATATTAAAAGAAGTAGTTCACCCAATGATAGAGGCTAAAAAAAATCCCAAGATCTGTATTCAGCAGGCTAGAGACCCCGAAGGCCAAATTTAGGGCCTCCTCACCAAGGTGCTCCTGGGCATTTGCTCTCAGACCTGGTGATGAGGGTCTCCCCCCAGCCCATGGGAGTCTTTTACACACTTGTGATGTGAGGTGATGGTTGCTGCTTCTCTGAGTCTCATGTCCCCTGCCTCCCCCTAGTCTCCCGGTGCTTGCACCTGCCGGCATCCAGATTGTTTCAAGTGCTGAGCCCAGATGCATAGAGATTAGCCACAGTGGGAACCATGGGGCTTCATCCACAGGAGGGTTAGGTCCACCCCAGATTTTACCGAGGGCTGTGTATTCACACACACACACACACACACACACACACACACTAGTTGCTCATGATCCAACATGCATGCACTGCTTTCCATGGGAACAGTTCTAGGGGTGGAGCTCCCAGCAAGAGAAGATCTTTGTTTTGACTTGCAAGCAGGTAGCTGATGACTCAGGGAGATGTTTTCCTGCTCTTCTAGAAGTCTCCTTGGATGAGCTTGCGTGCATCCAGGTGGAATGTTTTTTCAGTCCCCGTTGCAGCTGAACCCACACACCTGACTAAAAGGCACTTTTGTCCCTCCATCGGAGCCATGTTAGGCTCTCCTCTGCCCAGCCTAATGCAGGCAGATCCTCCCCTAAATGAGGCACAAAGTGGACTGCCTGTCACTCCCAACTGATGGCTAAGGTCTCAGAGAGCAACAGAGACAAGGCCAGGGCTGCGGAGTGGGTGTGCGGCCAGAGGAGCTTGAAAGTGAGCCTGCTGAGTAACTGGGCCGGTACCTCGACCTCAGCCCATCTCCTGACTCACATGGACCAGATCAGTGAGAGTGGGGGGTGAAGCCTCTAGGACACCCAGGTGTGGGGTTAGGCCGGCCAGATGCGGGGAAGGAGAAGAGATAACTTTGGGAGTCAGAGATGCGTGAAGGCATCCTGGGCAAGCTCCTCGAGCTCTCCGACTGTTTCCTCACCCCTACAGTAGGAATTCTAGTGCCTTCCTCACAGTTATGACACAGTAAACAGACACAACAGCTGAATGCGATGTACAAACTTGATTGCATCCTGGTTTGAAAAAAATTGGGGCAATTTAAATATGATCTCTTTAGTATCGTCTAGTATGGAGTATTTGTTCATTTGTTCGTTCGAGAATGGTATTATACTCATTTAGGAGAACAATAATTCTTTTCTTTTTTTAAAGATTTTATTATTTATTCATGAGAGACGCACAGAGAGAGGCAGACACAGGCAGAGGGAGAAGCAGGCTCCATGCAGGGAGCCCCACGCGAGACTCGATCCTGGGACTCCAGGATCACACCCTGGGCCGAAGGCAGCCGCTCAACCACTGAGCCAGCCAGGCACCCCGGAGAACATGAATTCTTAGGAAATGCATGCTGAAGTATTTAAGGGCGAAGTTTCCTGAGGTGTGCAGTGCACGGAGATGGTTCAACAAGCAAAAGCGTGTTTGCAAGGAGACAAAGACAAAGCAAATATGGTGAAATGCTACCTGCTGAAGCTAAGAAGAAGGTATTCAAGGGCTCACTGTTTATTCTTTCCATTTTTTTCTTAATGTTTAAAATGTGTCAAGAGTTGGAGAGAGGGACGCCTGAGTGGCTCAGTGGTTGAGCGTCTGCCTTCGACTCGGAGCCTGATTCCGAGGTTCTGGGATCGAGTCCTGCATTGGGCTCCCAGCAGGCCGCCTGCTTCTCCCTCTGCCTGTGTCTCTGCCTCTCTCTGTGACTCTAATGAATAAAATTTGAAGAAAAAACAGGGGAGAAAAAGAATAAATGAGCAAGGTATGCCAAGCAGCCTACGCAGTGCCCATTCGGCAGTATTGTATAAATATTCACTAAGCCACTGGGGGTGACAGCAGCCAAGAACCAGAGACAAACATGCCAGAGTCTGCTCTGGGAATACAGCAATGATTTCTAGAAGGCCAGAGACGAACGCTAAACAGCAAAACAAGTTTGTGAATTTGTTAACTAAGCTAGTGCTGAAGTGCTCTGAAGACAGTCCCCAGGTGAGGGACAGGGGACCAGGGGGGTGGGAGTGCCTCTGACAGGTGGAATGTGAGCTGAGGAGAGACTGTGCCAGGGAGCTGGCCATGCAGAAACTACCCCCCTGCCATCTGTGCCAAGAGCCTGTGAGAGGGGGGTGTTTGCTTCCTCCCTAGGAGAAACCAGCCATGCTTTAGTTTATGCTTTTATAACTCTTGGGTCTGTTCAGACAAGTCAGATACCATCACTGTCCCTGGCCCAGTGAACTCCATGGTGTAAGGGCAGGAAGGAGTGACAGGGTGCCTGCGGAGCCACTTCCTGGAAGCCGCCCATGATCTGGAACTGGCCCCAGAGGCAGTCTCAGTGGCCCTTTACACAGACCATGAGACTGGTAAAGACACTTCTCGGTAACACGTTTAACAAATGGAGGTGTGGTCAACTTCATAACTAAAGAAATGCAAATTTTGTATTTTCACCCAGCAGATTGCTAAAGACTGAGAAAAATCATATCAGAGCGCCTGGGTGGCTCAGTGGTTGAGCGGCTGCCTTTGGCTCAGGGGGTGATCCTGGGGTCCTGGGAGTCTTGCATCGGGCTCCCTGCAGGGAGCCTGCTTCTCCCTCTGCCTGTGTCTCTGCCTCTCATTCTGTGTCTCTCATGAATAAATAAATAAATAAATAAATAAATAAATAAATAAATAAATAATCTTAAAAAAGAAAAGAAAATTGATAATATCCAGTGCTGGGGTGGGGGTGGGGCTTTGGGGAACAGCCCCTCATCTGTGGTTCCTTTAGTTTCCTATATAGAATTTGGGGAATTTTGACCACACTTGGGCTCAGCAGTTCCATTTTGATGAAGCTGTCCTGAAGATGTCATCAGTTGGATTTTTAAAAACAAGGCACAGGGATGGCACTGAATTATAACTGTAGCTTTTGCAGTGATTTTGCAGAAACAGGACTGCCTGTCCAAATGTCCGCCGGCAGGAGACTGCTTGAATACATGATGTATGCGTATGGATTTAATATGAGTAAAGTTTTGGAAATAAAATATATGTATATATAATAATGACATAGGTAAGATAGGCATAGAAAAAATCCGGAAGACTCTATATTGAAATATTAATAACAGAGATGTCTGGGGCATGAAATCACTTTCCATAGCATGTATTTCTGTAATATTTAAATTTTGTATCACAAGCATGTATTGCTGTTATAAGCAGAAAAAAAAAAAGGCTTTTGACGTGGGAGAGAAGGATGGAAGGGAGGATGACGACAGCAGACAGTGGTTCTCCTCTGGGGGCAGCCAGGATCTGACCCCAACTTGAAACAGTTGGAGAATTCATCTGCCTTAGGGCCTCCCACCAAAGTTGTCAGTGGCCTTCTGACGACAGCACCTGCAAAGCTGGGCCCTCTCCCCAGGGACCCCCACCAAGCCCAAGGCAGCCGGTGGTTGAATTTGGGCTTTCTGCCACTTGCAGTCGGGAGTGGCCAATGATGTCCTAACTTGAGGTAAAGAAGGGAGGTAGGGGGAAGATAGTCCAGGGGCTCTTGGAATCCACACCTGTGGACGACAGGCTCTAGGAAGGGCTGAAACCAGGGAAACTCCAGGGACCTGAGGAGGGGTTTGCGGGTCCTCTCCCCAGGGAGTGGCCCTACTGGAGTTTTGACAGCTCCCCGCCCTGGGTCTCTTAGATCAAGTGCCAAAATTCCTTCGAGGGACAGTCTGATTGGCCTGGCTGTGTCGGCCACAGGGTGGGGGTGCAGTGGGGGCGCAGAGACCACCTGCATCCGTCCAGGGCAGGCAGCCATGTGGACGGGTGACTTGTTTGCTGTGGCTGCCTGCAGTAACACGGTGACACAGACTGAGCCGCTTAAACAACACAAGTGTGTTATCTCACAGCTCTGGAGGCAGGAAGTCCAAGGTCAGGGCGCAGGCAGGGTTGGTTCCTTCTGAGGTCTGCGGGAAGAGAATCTGTCCTGGGCCTGTCTCCTGTCTTTGGGGGCTTGCCAGTATCTTTGGCCTTCCCTGGCTGGTAGACACATTGCCCTGACCTCCACCTTCATGTTCTCACAGCGTGCTCCCTGTGTGTGTGTCCCAATATGCCCTTTTTATAAGGACACCCGTCATAATGGATTACGGAACCAGCCTACTCTGGGAGGACCCCATCATCATAGTCACTGCCCTAATTTCAAAGTCACATTCTGAAGCTTGGGGGATTAAGACTTTAACATATGAATTTGGGGCAGGGCAGGGTGGAGAGACAAAACTCAACCCATACATAACTGTTATGGTTCAGGTCCAGAGAAAGATCTGGGCTGCAGGGAGAGCTGGAGGAGAGTCAGTGACCTCCTGGAGAGTGAGAAGCCTCTGGGAGCAGATGGGAAACCAGCAGAGTGCAGTGTTAGGAGAGCCACAGACGTGTGGCTTCTGAAGAAATCCGCTGGATTTGGTGATGTGTGGTGCCCTTCACAGGGAACATGTGGGTGGACTCGCCAGGGCAGAAATGCTGCAGTGGTGTAAGGAGGGCTTGGGATATGATGGAGTGGAGAAAGTGAGTGTTAAAGTATGTTGGGTGTGCAAGGAAGAAATAAGTGTTAGCTGGAGGAGATAGGGACCAAGGAGGCATTTACAACCTGCTCGTGTTTACTGACAATGGGAAAGAAGCTGTAGAAAGGGAGAGACTAAAGGGGAGATCATCATTGTGCCAGCTCACCAGAGTGTGCCCAAGCTGTGTACCCACAGGCCAGGGACCCTGCTCAGTAAATATTTGTGAAATGAAAGTGTGCCTGCACACGAGAGGAGACAGGATCCTGAAAACAGGTTCGAAAGACTGGGCAGGGCCACATTTTGAGTCCACCGTAGCTTCTGCTCCCACTTCTTGCTGCCAGTGTTGACTTCACTTCCAGTGCTGTTTGATGCCAGTGCCAACCGTGGTCCAAATTCAAGATGGAATGTAGATGCCCTTGGGCGCCTCTGAGTCAGGAGCCCAGCCCAGTTCAGTGAGCTGTGGCCAGGGGAGCCAGGCTCTGGGGTATCCCCCCACAAGGTCACAATAGCATGTCTAAATTTTAAGCACACTGTGTTTTCCTCACTGACTATGAGTCCAAACACCTGGAAGGTTAGAGATCCTTGATGTTATAAACTATTTGATAATCATTATCCCAGGAGGAAGGCAAGTCAGGGTGCTCCTCCCCTAGCTCCAGGTCACACGATAAATAGACAAGCAGCCAATCTCAGCTTGGACAGTGACTACCTCTGAGAGGTAAAAAGGAGAGTAGGGGCTTTCCTTTATTTTTTATACTTTATATACTTGTGAATTATTTTAATTTTTACAATAATATTTATCAGCTCTAAAAAACTTATAATATGCCATCTTTTTAAAACTGGATTTTTATTTAAGAATACACATAAATACATTCTCTTTCTAGAAAGTGGAAACATTACTGATAAGATTAAAATCTACACTATCTCCTCTGCCAACCCCCCAAACAATCTGCAGCAGAATCCACGATTATCACTTTGATGCATATCATTTCACACCTTTAAAATGTATTTTCATGCATGGATATGTCCCCACATTAAATATATAGTCCAGATTTCTGAAGGGATGAAACATATTTTCATAGAGTACTTTTTTTCCACTGGACTTTTTCTCGCAATTACTTGTCTTCAGGGGGGCCATCCTTTCCTAGTATTCCAACTCCCAGTCCTTCCTTCCTTCCTTCTCCCCTAGGAGTAACAAGTCCATGGTTTTAACAAATGCTGCTCCTAAAACCAATCCAATAGAAGTCCCCGGGGTAAGGTTGTCAGATTTAGCAAATAAAAATATAGGATGCCAGGGGCACCTGGGTGGTTCAATCAGGTAAGTGTCTGACTTGATTTCAGCTCAGCTCATGATCTCTGGGTCATGAGGTGGAGCCTCATGTCCTTGGGCTCTGTGCTCAGCAGGGAGTCTGCTTCTCTCTCTCTCTCTCTCTCTTCTCTCTCTCCCTCTTTCTGCCCCTCCTCCACTCTCTGTCTCTCTAAAATAAATATCTTAATAGATGGCAGAGTAAATTTTAAGTTCAGATAATAATTTTTTAAAAGATTTTATTTATTCATGAGAGACACAGAGACAGAGGCAGAGGGAGAAGCAGAGAGGATTCCATGTAGGGAGCCTGATGTGGGACTTGATCCGGGGTCTCCAGGATTACGCCCTGGGCTGAACACAGGCGCTAAACCGCTGAGCCACGCAGGGATCCCAATGAATAGTTTTTAAATAGAAGTACACACAGTGCTTGGGATATACTAAAAAGTATTGTGTTTCTGGAATTCAGAGTTAACAGAGTGTCTTCTGTTGTTGTCAATCCGACCTTAGGGTGCTTGTTAAAAATACCACTGGCCTCATCCCCTTATGAGATGCAGTAAGTCCAGGTGAAGCCCTACCAGGAGTATGTGTACTTTTAAATGGTATTCAGGTCACTAGGCAGGCTTGGGAACCCTGTCCTGCACCACAGCAGGCTGACTGGCGACCAGGCTCCTCTCCCTGTGAAAATACATCTTCATGCTTATTTATCCCTACTACCCTAACTCATTAAAAATGAGTTTTTAATGAGGGTAATAGGAGTCATGCCTCCAAGAGTGGCTGTCCCTAGAGCTTCTGTGGGTGGGGAAGGCCTCTCCGCGGTGGTGCCTCTTCTGCACTACACGGTCAGGACAACCAGCTCTGCTGCTTGTCCTCAGGCCGCCCGATTTCTTTTGGACCCGCTGATTCTTTTTTTTTTTTTTTTTTTAGGTCCCAGGATCTGTTACCGACTTGGCCAACAGCTCTCAGGCTATAACCCTCAAAATCAACAAAATGGCAGAGGGCCGTGGGACCGGGGCCAAAAGAAGAGGAAGGAGTCAGGCGGGGCTCTGGGTTCGCCCTCACGCCTCCAATTCCCGTTCTGTGCCCCCCGACAGGAGACGGCCCTGCGGCCCTCGCTCCCGCGGCCAGGTGCAGGCGGCTCCGGGACCCGAGGGGGCGTGGCCAGCAGGCCCCGCCCAGCCCGTCGCAGCGGGGGCCCTGGGGGTGGGCGGGGAGAAGCGGGGGGCGTGGCCAGCAGGCCCCGCCCAGCCCGTCGCAGCGGGGGCCCTGGGGTGGGCGGGGGGGCGGGGGGCGTGGCCTGGGAACTTGACGACCCGACGGGACCAATTCCGACCCGGGAGGAGAAATTGACTCGCTCCGGGGCTCAGGTGCGCTCGCTCGGCGTCTCTCGGCCGCTCCGCTCGCCGGATGGAGCGGGCCCAGGCGGCTGCCGGAGGAGACCGAGCCGGGGCCGCGTTCCCAATGGAGCCCCTGGGGCGCCAGGTGCCCGGGCCGGAGCCGCCGCAGGTCCCCGCGGAGGAGCGACGGCCCGAGAGTCCCGAGAGCAGCCCGAGTCCGGCCCGGGCCGCAAGGCAGGCGGCGGGTGCGGCCCAGGACCTCTCCGGCGGGAAGCAGGTGCCGTCGCCGCGTCCCGCGCGCCTGCGGCTCCCGCCCCCCGGCCTGGGCTACGGCGCCTTCCGCCGCCAGGCGTCCGCGGGCTCCGAGCCGCCGTCGCCCGGCCCCGCCGCGGCCGAGCATTCCCGGGCGGGCGAGGCGCCGGGGCCCCAGCCGGTGCCGGGGGAGCCGCCGGGCGCCTGGGCCCCGGTGGAGCTGCAGGTGGACGTGCGCGTGAAGTCCGTGGGCGCGGCGGGGGGCAGCCGCGCGCCCTCGCCCGCGCCGTCCACGCGCTTCCTCACCGTGCCGGTGCCCGAGTCCCCCGCCCGCCCGCGCCGCGCCTGCCCCGCGCACCCGCTCCTGCAGTGGCCGCCGGCCCGGCCCGAGCGCGGCCCCGACGCCGAGCCCCCGGGCGCCCCCCCGGGCCGCGGCCGCTGCCGGGAGCCGGGGCCGCGCGGCAAGGAGGACGCCGCGCTGCTGCCGGGCGCCGACGAGAAGCTGCCCCGGGCGGTGGAGCTCGTAGGTAAGCGCGCCCCGCCCCCCCCCCCCCCCGCGGCCCCCGACGCCCCGTCCCCCCGACGGCCCCCCCCCCGCGCCACGGCCCCCCGACGGCCCCCCCCCGACGGCCCCCCGGCGCCCCGCCCCCCCGACGGCCCCCCGGCGCCCCGCCCCCCCGACGGCCCCCCCCGACGGCCCCCCCCGACGGCCCCCGGCGCCCCGCACCGCCCCCCGACGGCCCCCGGCGCCCCGCACCGCCCCCCGACGGCCCCCCCCCCGCGCCACGGCCCCCCGACGGCCCCCCTGCGCCCCGCCCCCCCGGCGGCCCCGGACGCCCCGCCCCCCTGCGCCCCCCCGTGCCCCCCCGGCGCCCCGCCCCCCCGGCGGCCCCCGGCGCCCCGCCCCGCTACCTGGGGTCCGCCTGGCCCGCACCGCCCGCACTGCGTCGTGGCGATGAACAGCTAAAATCTCTTTCCACCGCGCCCCCCCCCCCCGCCCCCGCGAGGACTCTCACCTCCCCTCGGAGTGTGCGTGCTCGGTGGAGCGGGAGGGGGGAGGTTTCCAGGGGCCGGGCGCGAACCCGGGCCCCGGACTCCCGGCCCTCTCGCAGACCCCGGCTCCGTCTTTCCCCCACGGCTGTTGAGGAGCCTTTGGCCCCAAACACTCCCCGATTCACTAGCTGCTGCGCGGGGGCTCGGGCCCAGGCTGCTGGGGGCGGTGTGGCGTGGAGGGGACCAGAGGAGGGGGGCGCTGGGGGAACCAGGAGGCCGGAGGGGCGCCCGGGGGCTCACTTGGTTCTGCCTCGACTCTTGACTTCAGCTCAGGTCATGAGCTCAGGGTCGTGAGATCGAGCCCCTCCCCAGCTCTCTGCTGGGCGTGGAGCCTGCTTAGGATTCTTTCTCCCTCTGCCTCCCCCCCCTTAAAAAAACAAAGAGACAGAAAAAGAGACTGGAAAAGATGTAAGGAGTCCTGGACAAGGAGCCAGGAGGGAGCGGTGGGTGGACTTGGAGCCATGGGCAGCCTTCTCGGAGTAAGCGTGGAAAATGAGTGGGATTCAGGGGTGGCGGAGGCCACTTCTACCTGGAAACCTCGGGAACAGAGGCCAGGACACAGAGTGCCAGAAGCTGGGCCAGGTGAGGGGAGGACCAGGCCAGACAGGCCGCAAAGCCCAGGGTCTCTGCTGTGTCTTAGTCTTGTGTGGCGTTCGCGGACACGAATCACTTGGGCTTTTGCAGGGTTTGATGTGAGCGCATTTTCTGAATGATGGTATAGTGTCCTTTTATTTTTAAAGACTAGAGAGAGGCAGAGGGAAAAGGAGAGAGAATCTTAGGCTGAACGCCCAGTGTGGAGCCCCCCATGGGGCTCCACCTCACCTCCCTGAGATCCTGACCTGAGCCAAAACTAAGAGTCGCAGGCTCACCCCACTGAGCCACCCAGGCGCCCTGGTGATGTGTTTTCTATCGCCGCCGTAACAAATTGCCACAAACTTCGTAGTTTTAAACAACGCAGATTTATCATCTCACATTTCTGTAGGTCAGAAGGCTGATGTGGGCTCACGGGTGTAAAGCCAAGTTGGCAGCAGCACTGTGTTCCTTCCTGGGGGCTCTGGGGGGAGATTCTGTTTCCTTGCCTTTTGTAGCTGGAAGACTCTGCATTCCATAGTTCATGCCTCTCAGAATATTCAAAGTCCGCAATGTTTGGCTGATTCCTTCTCCTGCCCTCTCTGGCTCTCCTCTTCTGCCTCCCTCTTCTGTTTATAAGGACCCTTGTGGTCCTGTGAGGCCTACCCAGAAGATCCAGGAAAAATCTCTGATAAGCAACCTAACTCCAACCAGAACCTTAAGTCCCCTTTGCCACGTAACCTAACTTACTCATAGATTACGGGGTTTAAGACATGGTGTCTTTGGGGGGAGAACATGATTCTTCACAATGAATCTACAGCTCCATGTCCGATTAATTCAACTGCCTAGGGGACACCTGGGTGGCTCAGGATATGATTCCAGATTCCTGGGATCGAGTCCCACATCAGGATCCTTACATGGAGCCTGCTTCTTCCTCTGCCTGTGTCTCTGCCCCTCTCTGTGTGTCTCTCATGAATAAATAAATAAAATCTTTAAAAAAAATTTCGGGGATCCCTGGGTGGCTCAGTGGTTTAGCGCATCCTTCGGCCCAGGGCGTGATCCTGGGGTCCCGGGATCGAGTCCCACATTGGGCTCCCTGCATGGAGCCTGCCTGCTTCTCCCTCTGCCTGTGTCTCTGCTTCTCTCTCTCTGTCTCTCATGAATAAATAAAATCTTTAAAAAATAAAAAATAAATAAAAAATAAATTCAACCGCCTAGGACTAAAACAGCCCAAGGACAGGTCAGCCTGGGATTGAGCCAGGAGGGCTATGGGCAGGGAGGACTCTGGAGCTGAGAGGGAGAACAGAGGCTCGGGGAGGAGGTGTCTTTCGGAGAAAGTGGGGCGGCCTAGGAACTCCAGAGGTAGTTAGAATCTTGGTGGGATTGGGCAGGAAGCATGTGCTCAGTGCTGGGTGCATGGGGGAAATGGGACCCAAACCCAAATGGGAGGGTGTTGCCCGGCATGGTCCGGTCCAGCTGGAGGAGCAGGGGGTTTGTGGTAGACTGCCCTGGAGGCGATGGCACGAGAGCAGACCCTCACTGGCACGAGCCCTCTGAGTCCATCCGTGCCAAGCTTTGTATTTGGAAGTTTCCATTATTTTTTTTTTTTTAAGATGCCTCCCCTCACATTGAATAGCCTTTAAGTCCTACAAAACCTGGTTCCACCCTGGGCCACCGGATTTGACTAAGAGGAAGTAGTGTTGCAGCCACGGGTAGAAAATGTGGCAAATTTTAAGATGGCCTGGCAGCCGGAGAGTCAACAGGGTGTAACATCAGGGATGTCATTCCACGATTTGGGAAGGAAATTGAGTGGAAGCCAGAGTGGGGCCGAAGGGAGGGTGCTGGAGAGAATAGGGAATATGTGTTATTCTTCCCGTGTGGGACCGGGTGTGTTCGCAGCCACGGAGAGTAAGAGGGTCCAGAATTGGAAGGGGGGGGGGACCTCGAGCTTTCTCTGTATTGTCATGCTTATGTAAGGAGAATGTCTTGGCCTCCCTGTGAAATTCGGACTTGCTTTTTCAAGGGGGCAGGCGGGGCTTCCTCTGCCTGGAGGTTGGCGAGGTGTGTGGGGCTGCCTAACCCACTGTATTTCTTTTATCCATTCTTTTCTGAAAGGCCAGGGCTGAGTTCAGTGTCGGGTCACGGTAATTCTACTGACCGAGGTGATGAGTAGATTTGTTTTCCTTTTCTTCTCCAGGCCTTTTAGTTCTGCTTTTATTTTAAGACTCTCAACTTCTATGTATCTTTTATTTATTTATTTTATTTTATTTTTTTATTTTTTTTTAAATTTTTATTTTTATTTATGATAGTCACAGACAGAGAGAGAGAGAGAGAGAGAGAGAGAGAGAGAGGCAGAGACACAGGCAGAGGGAGAAGCAGGCTCCATGCACCGGGAGCCCGACGTGGGATTCGATCCCGGGTCTCCAGGATCGCGCCCTGGGCCAAAGGCAGGCACCAAACCGCTGTGCCACCCAGGGATCCCTATTTATTTATTTTAATGCTTTTTTTTTTTAATTCATTAGAGACACAGAGAGACAGAGACCCAGGCAGAGGGAGAAGGAGAAGCAGGCTCCATGCAGGGAGCCCGATGTGGGACTCGATCCCCAGACTCCGGGATCACTCCCTGGGCTGAAGGCAGGCGCTTAACCACTGAGCCACCTGGGCCTCCCTGTATCTTTTACTCCAAGCAATTTCAAATCCCCTTTTTTTTGGTAGCAGCTCGATCGAGTTGTAATTCATATAACGGTACAATGCACCCCCTCCTAGTGTAGCATCCAGGGGTCATCAGTACAGACACAGAGGTGCACAATCATCCCCACAGTCGGGTTCAGTGTGTTTTCAACAACTGAAAAGAAATGCTGTACCTTTTAGCCATCGACCCCCCAACCTCTCACAGGCAACCCATCTGTGCACTTCCTGTCCCCGTGGGTTGGCCTATTCTGAACACCTCCATAGACTCCTATAATGTGTGTCCTTTTGTGACAGGCTTCTTTAGGCCTCCTTTTAGGCCTAAAGTTCTCAGTGTTCAGCCACGTTTCAACATGTACCAGCACTTCCTACCTCTTATGGCTGAATATTCTGATGGATATACCACATTTTGTTTATCCATGTATCAGTTGATGAAGATTTGGTCAAATCCCTTTAAGAAACCGATTATCGGGATCCCTGGGTGGCGCAGCGGTCTAGCGCCTGCCTTCAGCCCAGGGCCTGATCCTGGAGACCGGAGATCGAGTCCCACACCAGGCTCCCTGCGTGGAACCTGCTTCTCCCTCTGCCTGTGTCTCTGCCTCTCTCTCTGTGTCTCATAAATAAATAAAATCTTAAAAAAAGAAAGAAAGAAAAAGAAACCAATTATGTATTAAAAAAAAAAAAAACTCCAAAAGGTCACAGATGGAATGTGACTCTTCATCTAGCAGCATAACACACTTCCCTGTTCAGTCTTTGAAGCAAGTGTTTTTTTCTAATGAAAATGGGAAATCAGGGACTTCAGAAGTGCCTATGCTTTGAAAGTTGAGTTCTGATTGAAAACATGTTTTATGAAAAACCTTGGAAATGTGTCCCAGCTCTCTTGATGTGTGTGTTGTATGTATTCATGTGAAGGTATATATGAATATGCATGTGGTTTTAAGAATGGAATTAGTCTTTTCAAAATAATAAAGTGTTTGCTGGAGAAGTAACTTCTGCTGTTTCAGGCTTTGGCAAAACTATGATGATTGAGTTCTAGGGACCCTTCCGCTGGATATGTGGCATACTCAGCCTTCATCCCTGAGATGTGGGTCCTACATGCCCTGGCAGCCAAGTGTCTGGGAAATTTAAATTGAACCTGAATTTAAAGAGAGGCCTCGGGGCGCCTGGGTGGCTGTCAGTTAAGCATCTGCCTTCGGCCAGGTCAAGATCCTGGGGCCCTGGGATTGAGCCCTGCATGGGGGGAAAAAAAAATCCCTGCTCAGCAGGGAGCCTGCTTCTCCCTTTCTCTGCCTGCCGCTCCCCCTGCTTGTGCTGTGCTCTCTCTCTCTCTCTCAAATAAATTTAAATTCTTTTTTTAAAAAAGTAAATAAATAGACTTCCTCTTGCATTAATTGATTTCATGCTTCTGTGTCCTGGCAGAGATCAAATTCAGGAGCGCTCGGTTCCCTTAGATGTTTCCGGGTGGATAGCTGCTTAGAACTGCCGATGGCCGGGATTAACCATTTACTGTGTTTTCTTCTCCTTGTTCTCGCCTCTGGCCTTCCTGGTTCCTCACTCCGTCACCAGAGCAGCATCTGGCATTCGAGTATGTTCTCTCTCGGAGCCTTCGCGGGCACCTTTCCTCCTGTCTGTCTCTGGAGATCCTTTTCTCTCTGCAGCCTCATTCCAGCTCTCTGGTCCCCGGGCCCTTGAGCGGCTAGTGACTGCCATCTGTCTACTGCTCTGCCACCTGCAAAGCCCGCCCGGCCAGATACCTATGTACAGTGCTCCCCCGTGATCTGGAGAGATAGAAGAGGCAGGTGATTGCACTGTCAAAACGGGCAAACACCAGGGCAGCCCAGGTGGCTCAGCGGTTTAGCGCCACCTTCAGCCCAGGGCCCAATCCTGGAGACCTGGGATCGAGTCCCACATCGGGCTCCCTGCATGGAGCCTGCTTCTCCCTCTGCCTGTCTCTCTCTCAATCACTCTCTGTCTCTCATGAATAAATTAATAAAATCTTTTTTTAAAAAAAATGGACAAACACCAAAACGTGTGTGGGGAGGCCCCCATCGAGTCAAGACTTGAACCCAGGTCTGTGGAAGTTTAAACTGGACCTGCAATCCTCTCTTGTTTGGAACTTCATCTCCTGGCACCGTTTTGAGTTCAGAGGCCTTGCCCTGTCCTGGGTGGTGTTTGTTCCTTGTGTCTGCTGCATGTCAAGTGCTCAGCAGATGGTTGTCACCCAATCGTTTGTTCTTTCTCTCGAAACAGACTCCCAGGTCTTCTGGTTATTTGAAAAGCTGAGTATCTCCTAGCATTCTTCTCCCAAATAGGAAGGTCTAGCCTGAATTGAGTAGATTTTCGTGGTGTCTTGGGCTGGGTGTGGAGGGGTGCTGGTGTATGGGCCACCATGGTTCTGAGTTGGGTGTGGTTGCGCCTGGCTCCCTCTAACCTGTCTCTCCTGGTTGTCCCCTACCCCAGGGCTGCCTGTGTACATGAAGTCCCTGCGCTGGGCCCTGGCGGTCATGGCTGTGTTTCTGGCCGTGTCCGCAGTCGCCATTGTGGCTCTGGCTTCTAGAGCAGGTATGGTGCCTCCTCTCCTGTCCTCTGTCTACCACCAGGGCATCTAGTCCTTATAGCAGCTTGGTGACAATTAGAAAAAGACATCCCCACTGGGCAGATGTAACATGAAGACATGGGGCTCGGTGAGCAAAGAGAAGGAGAGAGAGCTCCTGTCTCCCCCGGACATGGCCCAGTGCCCTGACAAGCAGGGGTTGACAGCCGCCTCCCCGGGGGGCAGGGGCCTTGGTGCACTGCACAGGCTCTACAGCCTGCCCAGGGCCCTGCCCACCCTGCTTGCCATCCCGTGGCTTGCCAGCCCCATGCTCCAGATTTGCCCCCTCACTCAATACGGTAGTCAGATTTTGATTTTTTTTTTCAACATGCATACGTTCGGCTCTTCAGAGTGGTCTGTGTGCTTGCAGGGGCCAGGTGCCAGCCGTGCCCCCAGGGCTGGATGTGGTCCGAGGAGCACTGCTACTACCTCTCCACCGAAGCTCAGGCCTGGGAGGCCAGCCAGGCTTTCTGCTCGACTCACCATGCTACCCTCCCGCTGCTGAGCCACACCCAGGTGAGGAGGGGGCAGTGGGCAGGGGGAGGATGGAGGTATCGGTATAGAGCACAGATGCCTAGCTAAGATCTAGTCCAACTCCGCATTACAGAAAAAATCACCCAGGCCTGGGGAAACAAAGCAACATGCAGGAAGACGGGACATCAGGGCTCCAAGGTCTTCAATTTCCTCTTCATTCTAAGCAGTAGAGGTGGAGCTGGGCAGATGGGAGCAGGGATGCTCCCACCCAGCCTGTGGCCACACAGTAAACAGGGAATGATCCCTCAGTCAGTGGTTCCATAAATAGTTATCGAGCACCTATGCCGTGCTTGGCGCTGGGGATTCAGCGATGATCCAGATCCCCCAGCCTACACCTCACACGGCTCACAGAGCAGTGAGTGAGGCAGACGTTAAGCAAGAAACCAGAGAGGGGCACCTGGCTGAGGGGCTCAGTCGGTGAAGCATCTGCCTTTGGTTCATGATCAGGTCATGATCTCAGGGTCGTGGGATCGAGCCCCCTTCTGCCTCTCCTCGTGCTTGTGCGCTTTCTCTTTCTCTGTCAGACAAAGAATCAAGTCAGAAAGAAAGAAAGAAAGAGAAAGAGAGAAAGAGAAAGAGAAAAATAAAGAAATCATAGAAATAGGTGTTCAATCATGATATTGATCTGTCCTGTGGAGAGGTATGTGGTGCTCAGGGCACATGACAGGAAGATGTGACCTGAAGGTCAAGGTGGGCCAGGCAGCCTGGACCTAAAATTAACAAGAAAACCCACAGAAAACATGTCAGGTAGCTGGCCAGACAGCCTCCTGGAGTGCTCCTTTCTTGGCTCCAGTCAGGACTGGTTTCTAACTAGGCCTTCTACACAGCTGTCGGCTTGGAATCTCGTCTCCATCCTTGGTATGTTTTTGCCTCTTTCCTGTGTGGGATGCCCATTTCCTACACCTTAAGACTTTTTCTTGGTTTATAGCCTTTTCTTGGTGGAGCACATACACTGTAAGTTTCCTAGAAAAAAAGTGCATGCCTGGTAAATTTCTTGAGACCTGTCATATCTGAAGATACTCTTATTCTAGGCTCTTTTGACTGATAGCTTGGCTGGGTATAGAATTATGGGGTGGAAATAGTTTTCCCCAAGAATTGTGCCGGATTCGCTCCATTACTTTCCATCGTTCAATCTTACCATTTAATAAGTCTGATCCCCCGATCCTTTGTATGTGACCTTTCCCTCCTCAGCCCCCCACCCCCACATTTAGGGCCTTCACTTCTGTTCCCCCTCTGTTCTGATATTGAACAGTCATATCCCTTTGTCAGTCCTTTTCCTTTTCTTCTGCGTTGTTTGTAATTTTGAGAAGTCTTCTGGGTTCTTCAGATGTTCCTTGTTTCTGGTGCCCTGTTCGATTCAAGGATGTGATATCCTCTCTCATCTCCTTATAGACAGTACTTATATCTAACTTTGTTTTTGAAATTCGTTCTGTATTTCTGTATTCATTCTGTATTCGTTCTGTATTATGTCTGTTTTTTCTGCAGTTACCTTTCATTCTATGTATTGGGTTGTTGTGGGGTGGGATTTTTTTGTCTTTTCATGTTAGAAAATTTCCTAAAATATCTGATGATCCTTAGCTGTCATAATCAAGAGGAAGACACTAAAGAACAGATTGGAAGCTCTATGTCGGGGGTGTCCAGGTGGAGGTGAGGGGATGCATTGGGCTTTCTTAGAGGCAGGCTTTGCAATGGAGGAATCACTGGGGCTGTTTTTTTTTTTTTTTTAAGTGATGCTAAGATGACAGCATTCCAGGAGCCGTGGGGAAAGAGGGCCAAGATTTCAGTTGTAAGGAGGAAGCACTTAATTCCTCCCCCTTTTTAGTGTGAGTACCTCTAACCCTCAGCCAAACCTGGTGCTCTGGATTCCCCAGCACCCTATGGTTTCTCTCAAAGTTTACTGTGCCCTGGCTGTATGGGAGGCGTGAGTGGATTTTGTGGGCAGGGGGAGCAGAGAGGATTTAATTACTCCTTTATAGACTTTTAACCAGAGCTGTCTTTCCAGGCCCTTTCCCTATACCTTGACCTCCAAAAGGACCTGTTTCCTCTAATATGTGAGCATTTGGGGGCATTGCAATTCCAACTGGCATCTTTCTTGGCTTCCTCTCTACCTTTTCCTTGAAAAACCACCGAGCTTTCTTGGGTCTGCTCAGCAGATTACAGTTGTCTGGCTACCAAAGTTTTGTTGACATTACTCATATGCTGTCATCTTCTCCCATTCTTGTCTTTTATTTTCCCCTCTGTGATCATTTAAAGAAACTCCTGGGCAGCCCAGGTGGCTCAGCGGTTTAGCGCCACCTTTGGCCCAGGGTGTGATCCTGGAGTCCCGGGATTGAGTCCTGCGTCGGGCTCCCTGCATGGAGCCTGCTTCTCCCTCTGCCTGTGTCTCTGCCTCTCTCTCTCTCTGTGTGTCTCTCATGAGTAAATACATAAAATCTTAAAAAAAAATTCCTTTCTATTACTATTTTATTAAGAGTTTTAAATACGAATAAGTTTAATTTCATTGGATGCTTTTTTGTGTGTCTATTGAGAATACCTTTTTGTTTACTCCTTTTTATGTGAATTACATTGATTTTTTTTTTATTCTAGGCCTCCTGTAATAGTTAACCGAGCCATGATTTTTTTATTCCCCCAGTACTTCTGGATTTGACTTGTTAATATTTTACTTAGGATTTCTCATATCTGTTTTCTTGGACTGCTCTTGCTCAGTCCTGACCCCAAAGCTATTCTACACCGTACAGTAGGGAAGGGGGTTCCTGCCTTTTTCTTTCTGGGAGAGTTCCCTGGTGGTGGATATAAAACTGTGCTGGAGAAAATCTTTACAGTGGCTTATTTTATTACCAGGAATAGCACTTATGTTTCAGAAAACATGGGGAAATGAAAAAGTTATGATGTAGATTGAAAAACATCAAATCTGCAATTTCAGTATGGTAAAAATACACAGGCAAAGAAAACACATGGAAAGGAAATATGTATATTAATTATTCTAATCCTGGTTACCACTGGGGCCACGATTATGAGTGATTTTTTTCTTTTAATTTCTTTTAATGTGCTAAACGTTCTGTAAATGTGTGCTGTGTATAATTGGGAGGAAATGCCAGGGGGACGGTAGCCTGAGGAAGATCAGTATATAGGGTTTTGCTAGGGCCCCAAGTTCATATGTTTGCCAGATAAGAATGGGCAGGGCTGGGGAACCTTACCAGGCCCCTGATTGCATCTGCAAAGTGTAAGCCAGTGGGAATGGGAAGGGAGGTGGGTCCCTAGACAGCTGGGGAGGTGCCGAACCTGGCGGGGACCCACTGAGAACAGCAAGTGTCCTCAGAAAGCCTGTCTGTGCCCTCTAGCCTCTAAGTACACAGGTTCAGTCCAGAACGACCTCAGCCCTCGGAGCAAAAACCTCCCTGTGAGCTGGTGGGTCCTCCAAGGGGGTGATGGGCTTAAACTATCCAAACTGCAAGCTTGAGATGAAGAATTCCTTTAAAACTAAGCATTACAGGATCAATTATTTGGAACTTAAGTAAGTATATAGAAAACTCTGGGTAAGCTCCTTGCAAAAAGAGCAAGGTGAAGATTTGAGTCCTGGGCAGTTAAAATCTGGAGTAGGATGACTGTAGAGCTCTGGAATCCTTCCAAGCTCTGGAAGAGAGCCAGACACTCCAGGAGGCACTGGGGTGGGGGTGGGGAGGAGCAGCCTAGGACAGGCTGGCCGAGGGAGCTGGGACACACACTCCCAGGGACAAACCACAGTGTCAGTGGTACTCACAGCCATCAGAGGAGCAGGTCTCATTCCCCCCAAGAGCTGGTTTTGCTCAGGGTTAGAGAAAGCGAGAACCTTTAAGTGCTGTCCATGTCATCAGACTCCCTCCACTGGTTCCAGAACAGCTGTGTTTTCAAGGGTGCAGGGAGCAAGAAGCCACCGTAAGTGTCATACACTGGAAGCCACACATGTCGACTGCAGAAAGGTGGAAAAAACACGAAGAAATGCTCATCATAGGATTAAGAAAATTAACTGGGGCATTTAAATATTAAGGTAGAAGCGTATGAAGGCAGAAAGCAGGGATGCTCGGGGGTCGCAGGAGTGGTGGGTGCACATGAGGTTTCTGTCTGAGCAGATGGAAGGGTTCTGGAGGCAGTGGCAGTGATGGGCGCACAACAGTGTGGCTGGCCCTGATGCCACCAACCCGTACCCCTAAGAATGGTTAAAGTGCTGAATTCCATGATAGGTATTTTACCACAATTTTTTTTTTTACCACAATTTTTAAAAAAGAAATGTTTGAAGGCAGAGCAGATAATTTCCCTCCACTTGAGATTTTAAGTACATTCTTCTCATGGCCTGGGACATCAGTGGCATCACGACAGAGCAGTTCTTGGAACCCTAAATGACTCACAGATTTCTAGAATTTAGGTCTCTGGATGATGCTTTTCTCACGCCGTCATTTCTGCCAGCCGTGAGAGTAAGTCCATGGAGTCGGAGGAAAGAGGGTGGAAGGAGCGAGTGGGCAGGGACAGGCCATGCCTCCCGTCAGTGGGCCTGGAGGTGGGGGGGACAGCCAGGCGGCCTGGGGTCAGGATGGACAGACGGCTGGAGGGCAGGAGCCCTTGGCAAGGCCGGGTACGTCTGTGTGTGCACAGCCCCCGGCCCAGAGCGGAGGGCGCCCACTACTGAGCGTGGACCACAGGCCCTTGGCTTTCTACACACCCTCTCAGGCCTCCTAGCCGACATGCCCTGTCTTGGAGGAAAGCCTGGGTGCTGGCCTAAGGCCGCCCAGACCCGGGGTTTGAATACGGGGTGGCCCGGCCAGGGAGAAGCCCCGGACCCTGCTCTGCCTTCCCGCACAGGCAGCAGGGCTCCCAGGCGGAGGGTGCTGCTGGCAGGCGCCCGGCTCTGCTGCAGCCCCTGCCCAGGGCTGGCCCACCCTGCCGCTGCCGGCCCTCGGCCTCCCCTAGGCCCCCTGCACAGCCCTGCTCGCGGGGGCCCTGCCTCTGCGCTCGACCTGCCCTCCAGCCTTTGGGAAGGAGTGAGCTCAGCAGCCCCCCGGCCCAAGGTTCCTGGGTCTCCCTCTGCTGCTCCCTGGCTGGTGGCCCCTTGAGGACGGGACACGGGACCTGCACTTGGCCTGAGCGCTCACTGGGTCCTGGCGCAGAGCCGGGGGCCGCTGCGGGATACTGGCTGGCTGTGCAAAGGGCTGTCACCGCCGCGGTGCACAGGACGCCCCAGCTTCACCTCGGTCACTGCCCCACGCGGGAGAGGGACAGGCCGTGGGCTTCGTGCACAAGCTCCCAAGGGCGGCCACGGCCCCGGGGGTGCGGGGGGAGCTTACCCTAGACAGCTCAGCACTGTGTCCCCGCAGGAAGGGACCTTGGCACGGAGACCCGAGGGACGGCGAGGAGTGGCACCAAGGGGACCGTCATTACTCATGCTTCCTTTCTGATAACCAGGGACAGATATTAGAGGTTTGGCTTTCTCAGCTTTCTAGGGAAAAGCTGGGCGTGCATTGAACTCCCTTAGGCCGGCGTACTTCTAATTTTCTCATGAATAGAGGCTTCTGGATGTTGTGAGCAACGTGTACTTGCTGGTGTGATCGTTTTTCTTCACTCAGTGTAATTATCTATTTACACTTTCTTATATTTTCTACGTTACTTGGAATCTTTTGTTTAAACCTTTTTAAAAAAATTTTAAATTTAAATTCAATTAACATATAATGTATTACTGGTTTCAGAGGTGGAGTTCAGTGATTCATCAGTTGCACATAACACCCAGTGCTCATCACATCACGTGCCCTCCTTAATGCCCATCACCCAGTTACCCCATCCACCCCCACCCCACCCCCCCACCCCCCAAGCAACTCTGTTTCCTATGATTAAGAGTCTCTTACAGTTTGTCTCCCTCTCTGGTTTCTTTTTTTTTTTTTTTTTTTTTTTATTTATGATAGTCACACAGACAGAGAGAGAGAGAGAGACAGAGACATAGGCAGAGGGAGAAGCAGGCTCCATGCACCGGGAGCCCGACATGGGATTCGATCCTGGGTCTCCAGGATCGCGCCCTGGGCCAAAGACAGGCGCCAAACCGCTGCGCCACCCAGGGATCCCTCCCTCTCTGGTTTCATCTTGGTTTTATTTCTTCCTCTCTTCCCCTGTGATCCTGTTTTGTTTCTTAACTTCCACATGGAAGTGAAATCATATGATAATTGTCTTTAACTGACTTATTTCGCTTAGCGCATAATGCCCTCTGGTTCCATCCACGTCATTGTAAATGGCAAGATTTCTTTTTTTTTTTTTTTTTGAATGGCTGAGTAATATTCCATTGTATATACAGACCAACAGACCACATCTTTATCTTTTCATCTGTCAATGGACATCTGGGCTCTTTCCATAGTTGGCTACAGTGGACATTGCTGCTATAAACACTGGGGTGCAGGTGTCCCAGCATTTCACTGCATCTGTATCTTTGGGGTAAATACCCAGGAGTGCCATTGCTGGCTCATAGGGTAGCTCTATTTCTAACTCCGTGAGGCCCCTCCACACTGTTTTCCAGGGCGGCCGCACCAGCTTGCATTCCCACCCACAGTGCACGAGGGTTCCCCTCTCTCTGCATCCTCACCGACATGCCGCTTGGCGTCTTTATCAGCAATGTGACTTCCCGTCGTGTTGCTATCTTGTAATTTGCCCAGTTAGTTCGAGGCCTGAGCATTTGGGTGGTTTCCATTTTTTCTTTCTAGATAACACCGTGTTATCTTGGGGTAAGTTCATTTTCTCCCCTTTATGTTCTTGGGTTTATTCTCCAAAGCAGCATCACTCGTCCAAGTGGTAGCCAGGATGTTAGGGCTCCTGTGCTGTGGCAGCAAGTCACGGTCTGGAACTACCCCAGCTTCGCTGCCCCACAACTCATCTTTTTACAAGTTAAACATTTTTAAATACCGTTTTCTGCTTTAACTTGTTGCTAAAAACAAGATGATGTCAAGGACAAATATTTAAGAGAAAGGTCATCTCTAGCAGCTCTCTAACATACTTTTTGGTTTTTGTGCCTTGTGTGTCCGTATTCTTGTGCGAGCACATTTTGTCGTCACTGTAATCATGCCACAACTCTGGTTCAGCGTTTTTATTCGCTGTAACCCTTTATGTGCCATAATGTTCCTCTTACTGCTCCACGGTCTCCATACTTGTCTTTTTTTTTTTTTTTTTTAATGGTCTAATATTGGGCACCTGGGTGGCTCAGTGGTTGAGCATCTGCCTTTGGCCCAGGGCGTGATCCCAGGGTCCTGGGGTCGAGTTCTGCCTCGGGCTTCCTGCATGGAGCCTGCTTCTCCCTCTGCCTGTGTCTCTGCCTCTTTGTCTCTCGTGAATAAATAAAATCTTTAAAAAAATAAATAAAAGGCCTAATATTGTGCTGTAACTGGCGAGTGCACTGCTGACCCTCTGCTCAGGCCAAGTCTGCAGCCCTGCCCCTCGCCTCCGGCACAGGCAGGCTGTTGGCTATCGGCTTACCCGGTGCGCTTTCTCCCCTCGTCTCTGTCCACGCAGTACCCATCACACGCTGCTCGGTGGGGACTGGTGTTAACAAGCTGTCTCCCTCGAGGCTGAGATGGGATCACCCCCGGTCCCCAGGCCCGAGCATCGTGTCTGGCACCCAGCAAGCAGCCGATACGGCTTTCCAATTCCCGGTGTGCTGGGAGAGCTGGGTTGAGCGCAGGCAGTTCCCTGGCGTGTGAGCTGAGAACTTGCTGGACGCAGGGCAGAGAGGGAGACAACACAGCCCCAGGTGGGAGGAGGGGTGACCAGCTGCTTTTCTCCTTCAGGACTTCCTGAGCAGATACCCAGTCAGCAAGCACTCCTGGGTGGGAGCCCGGCGAGGCCGCCACGGCTGGCACTGGATCGACGGGGCCCCAGTATCGCCCCAGCTGTGAGTGACAGTGGGCTTGGGTGGGTGGCCCCTCGGGCTCTGGTATGACCAGATTGACATCACAGCAGATGCCAAAGAAGGGATGGAGGCCTTTCCCTCTGCGGACACCTGCCCCACTGTTGATGTGATCCTCCATGTGTTCCCCCACCAGCCTCGGGTACCTCTTGGGAGACAGCCTACCCTTCTCACCCCACCTGGCTTGGGGCCTTAGTTTCGTTTAGTCTCGGTCACCCCATCCCTTGTTTGGGCACAGAGTGTCCACCCAAGCAGGATTGTCACCCTGCTCCATAGATAAGGGGAGCTGCACAGAGGCGTTGGGTGGTGCCCTTGAGCTATAGGCATCCTCGTGACCGCTACCCCTGCCCCAGAGCCCTCTCCAAACTCCCCTAGCCCCGTGCAGCATCCACGCTGCTAGCAGGCTCTGTCATCCTGAGCCCCGTCCCCTCTTCTTACCCTCGCAGACTCCCGGAGGACGATGAGGACCGGCTGGATCCCCAGTGCGGAGGCCTGGAGGAGGGCAAGCTCGTGGCCCTGGACTGCGCCTCGCCAAGACCATGGGTCTGTGCCAAGGGGGCCAAGTGACCTGGGGGCCGGCGCCCGGGGGCAGCCAGCTGGCCGGCTGGGGCGGCCTCTTGCTGGACCCAGGCTTCCAGGTCTCCCTGCTCGGCGCCCGCGGGGCCCTTCCTGAGTGGCGGGGGGGCCGGTCCTGACGCGGGCAGGTCACATCCAAGGGCAAGGTGGCTTTCCAGGCCCCGAGCTCAGTGTCCAGCTTCTGAGGCGGATTTGTTGAGTTACCCGGGGATGGTTTTTTAGCATTTTGAGCCGATGTTTCTCCCTCATTAAAGTGGCCGTTTCCTATCCTCTGCCTCACCTGCTTAGTCACCCATGCAAGCCCCTGGCCTCAGGGGCCCAGGAGACCCCAGCACCCACGGGTGCTGCCCCCTGGCTGTCACGATCACAGGGAGTGAGGCTTCGCCTGGGCCGGCAGCGACAACATCCCAGCAGTGTCCGGGGGACAGCAAATGCGAGGTGCCCCCCCGGGGGGAGAGGGCGGTGCTGGGGGCTTCTGAGCCGCTGAGGCTGGAGGCTGGGAAGATGCGGAGGGGGGCCCTGCCCAGGCAGGGGAAGCCCAGGGAGCTGCAGCAACAAAGGAAATCAGAAGCGTGGGAGGTGGGGATCCAGGGGGCCCCCCGGTTTAGGGCCTGAGCCTGGAGCCCCGGGGTCGAGGCCTGCTTCTCCCTCTGCCTGTGTCTCTCATGAATAAATAAAATCTTAAAAAAAAAAAAAAAAGCGTGGGACGCTGGAGGCAGCTCTTCTGCCCACAGGCGGGGCCCCCAGGCCAGATGGGGTGGCCGCGGGGTGGCCCGGAGGGCTGCTTTCACCCCGCGGCCCCTCCCGGCGACCGGCCCCGGGCTGCACCCCGCACCTGGCCTGGGCGCCCGGCACCCCGCGCGGCGCTCCGCCGGTAGGACGGGCCGAGCCCAGGCGCGGCAAGCGGGACAGCGGCCCCTCTACCCGCAGGAGCCCTCCGGCCGTGTCCGGCTGGGCCAGGGACCCTGGGGAGCACCTGTGCAGGTAGAAAGACACGGGTGGCCGCGGTGAGGCGGCTGGTGCACCCCGAAGCCCAGAGTTGGTCAGCACCACGTGGCGAGGAAGGGGAAGAGCCGGGAACTTCCGATGCGCGGCCCTGGGAAGCCCCCAGCCCTGTCCTGGGGGGGCCGGGCAAGAAACAGCAGTGCCAGCATGTTATTTAGAAACAGGGAAACCGGGCAGCCCGGGTGGCCCTGCGGTTTAGCGCCACCTTCAGCCCCGGGCCTGACCCTGGAGACCCGGATCGAGTCCCACGTCGGGCTCCCTGCAGGGAGCCTGCTTCTCCTTCTGCCTATGTCTCTGCCTCTCTGTGTGCGTGTCTCTCATGAATGAATAAAAATCTTAATAAATAAATAAAAATAAAAAAATAAAAATCCTCAGTGTCTCCAAGGAGCAGGAGTTAGATTACTGAGGGACCAAACTTGTTTAATCCTGTGTACACTAGTATTACTAAAGCCACATGCGCGTGTGTTTAAGAACCCGTATTTATGTGCTACTAGGATTAAAAGAGGAATTAAGGGGCGCCTGGGTGGTGCAGCAGTTGAGCATCTGCCTTCAGGTTGGGGCAGGATCCTGGGGTCCTGGGATCGAGCCCTGCTCAGCAGGGAGCCTGCTTCTCCCTCTCCCTCTGCTGCTCCCCCTGCTTGTTGGCTCTCTCTCTCTCTCTCTCCCTGTCAAATAAATAAAATCTTAAAAAAAATAAAAAAAGGATTAGACTTTTTAAAAGGTCCACAAGATTCCGATGCGCAGCCCAGCTTGAGAATTGCAGGCTTCAAGGTAAGCCTGGGCTGCCCCTTCTCACAGCCTGTGCACACCCCCTTCGCCAAGGGGCATCTTGCCCTTTCTACGAAGCAGGAGCTGGGGAAGCTACAAAGCGGGTTGGTCTGCACAGAATTCCTCTGAGTAATTGCTCTAGTCTCTCCTCCCCCCCCACGGGACTGCCCGCTGCTCGCGTGTGACATACACACGTCACCATGGCACTGTCAGCACTGGCTGGTGGCACCGGCAGGTCCCTCCCGTGGTGCAGGAGCCGCCTGCGGCAGGTGCACATGACTCCTCCACCCAGGCCTGAGCTGCTGATTTTTACCAGCTTTCCTGGTGATGCTGATGCAGAGGGCCCAGAAACCACATTTTGAGAAACCCTGTCTAAAAGAGCCCACAGAAGAGAAAAAAAAAAAAAAGTAAATATATTTTATTTTTTTTTAAAGATTTATTCATGAGAGACACATAAAAAGGCAGAGACACAGGCAGAGGGAGAAGCAGGCTCCCTGCAGGGAGCCCGACGTGGGACTCGATCCCAGGACCCTGGGATCATGACCTGAGCCGAAGGCAGACACTCAACCGCTGAGCCATCCAGAGATCCCACGTAAAATATATTTTAAATGCACTTTATTGAGATATAATTTACCCAAAGGAAAATGCACCTGTCTCAAGAGGACCTTCTGACAAATGTAGTTATGTGTGTCATCAGGGCCACACACGATATGGGACATGTTCCCCAAGCCCCAGAAAGTTCCCTGCTGTCCCTTTGCAGCTGATCCTCTCTGACCTCCAGCCCCAGGTAAATCTGTGTTCTGTCTCTATAGGTAAGTTTATTGTATTTTATTTTTTTAAGATTTAATTTTTTGAGAGAGAAAGAGAACACAAGCAAGGTGATGGTAGAAGCAGCAGACTCTCCACTGAGCAGGGAGCCTGACGTGGGGCTTGATCCCAGGACCCTGGGATCATGACCTGAGCTGAAGGCAGAAGCTTAACTGATTGAGCCACCCCAGGTGCCCCTCTAGGTAAGTTTAGCTTGTTCTAGGATTTCATGTGCCGGGGCGCCTCGTACATCGTCCTTGTGCCTGCTGCCACTTGTCGGCTTGCTGCTCGGAGCCGAGCTGCCTGCCTGTGGTGTAGCCCAGTTTAGCTTTGCCCCAGTTGGCGATCTAACAGTCATCTCCAGGTTTGGGCCGTTGTGAATCCAGCTACTATGAATGTGGGAATCTAAGCCTTTGGAGGTAGGTTTTGCCTACCGTCCTGTAATCCCCACACCAGCACACCACAAGAGTTCCCGCTGCTCCACACCTTCCTACCCTGACGTTGCCAGTCTTCTGGGTGGCCGTTCTCATCGGTGTGTGCAGGGCTAGCTCAGTGTGTTTTTTTTTTTTTTTAATTTTTATTTATTGGGGATCCCTGGGTGGCTCAGCGGTTTAGCGCCTGCCTTCGGCCCAGGGCACGATCCTGGAGACCCCAGATTGAGTCCCAACATTGGGCTCCCTGCATGGAGCCTGCCTCTCTCTCTCATTAATAAAAATATTTTTTTAAAAAAATTATTTATTTATTTATTCATGATAGACAGAGGAGAGAGAGAGAGAGAGAGAGAGAGGCAGAGACACAGGTAGAAGGAGAAGCAGGCTCCATGGAGGGAGCCTGACGTCAGACTCGATCTCAGTCTCCAGGATCACACCCTGGGCCGAAGGCAGGCGCTTAAACCGCTGAGCCACCGGGGCTGCCCCTGATGCGGAATTTGATCCCGAGACCGCAGGATCATGACACCAGCCGAAGGCAGATGCTCAACTGCTGAGCCACCCAGGTGTCCCAATAAATAATAAATAAATAAGTAAATAAGTAAATAAATTTTGTATTCTATTTTTAAAAAATATTTTATTATTCATGAGACACACACAGAGAGAGAGAGAGAGGCAAAGATACAGGCAAAGGGAGAAGCAGGCTCAATGCAGGGAGCCCGAGGTGGGACTCGATCCCAGGATCACACCTCAGGGTGAAAGCAGCCGCGAAACCGCTGAGCCACCCGGGCTACCCCCTCAGTGTGGTTTCTACTTCACTTTTTTTTTCAGTCTAGTGTCACTGATACACATATTACATTAGTTTCAGTGCACTACAGTGATACCACAAGTCTATCAATTACATTGGCCTTTTTTTTCTTTTAATATTTTATTTTTTATTCATGAGACACAGAGAAAGGCAGAGATGTAGGCAGAGGGAGAAGCAGGCCGAGGGGAGCCAGATGTGGGACTCGATCCCAGGACCCTGGGATCATGCCCTGAGCCAAAGGCAGACACTCAACTGCTGAGCCACCCAAGACCCCCCGCCCCCCCACTAAGGTATTTTATTTTATTTATTTTAAAAACTGTATTTAGGGATCCCTGGGTGGCGCAGTGGTTTGGCGCCTGCCTTTGGCCCAGGGCGCGATCCTGGAGACCCGGGATCGAATCCCACGTCGGGCTCCCGGTGCATGGAGCCTGCTTCTCCCTCTGCCTGTGTCTCTGCCTCTCTCTCTGATTTAGGTGTGCCTATCATAAATAAATAAAAAAAATCAAAAAAATAATAAAAAAATAACCTCTTTTAAAAAAAAATAAATAAAATAAAAACTGTATTTATTTACTCATGAGAGACACAGAGAGAGAGAGGCAGACACACAAGCAGAGGGAGAAGCAGGCTCCATGCAGGGAGCCCGACGTGGGACCCGATCCCCAGGTCTCCAGGATAGTGCCCTGGACTGAAGGCGGCACTAAACCACTCAGCCATCCGGGCTGCCCCCAACTAAGGTATTTTAAACAAAGATCCAGTCAGGGTCTCGCACTGTTATTGGTCCCTTTCATCTCTTTAAACCTAGAACTTGTTTTCTGCAACACTGACTTTTTGAATGGACAAAGCCAGGTGTCTCGTAGAGTGACAGATATTCTGGATTTCTTTCATTTCCTGTAAGCTGCGGGAGTTAGGCTCAGTATAAATACATTTTTGACAGGAATATGACACTGGGTACTTAATTTTTTAAGATTTTATTTATTTGAGAGAGAAAAAACACAAGCGGGGGGCGGGGGGCAGCAGAGGCAGAGGGAGAAGCAGGCTCCATGCAGGGAGTCTGATGCGGAGCTCAATCCCAGGACCCCAGGATCGTGACCTGAGCCGAAGCCTTAACCGACTGAACCACCCCGGTGCCCCGACCCTGGGTACTTCTTTATTTATCACTCGATAGATTTTTAACACTGATTTCAGTAACTGGACCAAAACTTTCTCAAAAAATTCCGGGGACTAAATTTATGTATCCCAGTTTGGACACATATGGGCTTGTCATCTGTTCTTCTCAGCTACAGGCAGGGTAAAAGTAGGGTAAGACTATGAGACTTTGAAAAGCGCTTTAGAAACAGTGCAGTACCATACACAGTGCTGCACGTCATTCCACCTGCATTTGATTGGGCATTGGGCCTCCTTTGCTCCCTCTTGGGCTGTTTGTTCATCCCCTCTTGCCTCTCCCAGCCCAGGACATACCTGTCATAAAGTTAGGCCAGTTAGAGCCTTGGGCTCACCAACAAAAAGGTATACACTTTGTTGTGACTTTTTTTTTTTTTTTTTTTTATGTAGGCTCCACACCCAGCATGGAGCCCGACATGGGGCTTGAACTCACAACCCTGCGATCAAGTACTGAGTGAAGCTCAAGAGTCGGGGGGTTTTGTTGTGTTTTAGGATTTTATTTATTTATTCATGAGAGGCAGAGACACAGGCAGAGAGAGAGAAGCAGGCTCCCTGCGGGGAGGCCGATGTGGGACTTGATCCCAGGACTCTGGGATCATGACCTGGGCCAAAGGCAGACCCTGTTGTGACTCTGGTTAGTCACTCCGCATGGCTCGGTTTCCTACCATGTACAATGGGTGTGGTGATACGGATTAAGGGATGTCTGAATCCACTGAAATTGTGATTAATGAGGCATTTCTTTCATTCCACATTTCTTGAACGTCGGTTGTGTCTCTACCAGGCTCATGGGAGGATGCAGAAAACAGGGTCTAGTCTCTGCACTTGGTCTGGCTGCCACCCCACAGAGGGTGCTCAAGCAGAGGAATCACTATGGAGATTGGGGTTGTCTCTCCCCCGTCCACTTCACTCCCCTGTCCCCTCCACTGTGTAGCACCTGTGTGGTCTGGCAGTGACCCCAGTCTGGGAGCAGGGGCAAGTGGGGGGTACAGTTTGGGAGGCACCTGATACTCCTAAGCCAGTCCTGCCAACCTTGCGATCCCAGGCCCCTGGCCAGGGTCTGGTTCAGGAGCCCCGGCCTAATGCAGTTGGGGATGTCATTGCTCTGCTCACTTCAGTTCCCAGATGGGAACACAACCCAGTCTGGGGCACAGAGATGGGAGGGAAAGCGTGCCCAAGGCTTCTGGGAAAAGGTGCCTTGCTCTTTGAGATACGAAATGTAATGGTTTCTCCCCATCTGGCTGTCAAAGCTTAGGTGCCAACCACGGTTGGAGCGGTCACATGGAACCCATCACGGGAGCCAGCAGAGACCAGGGTCAAAGCCCACTGGAGTTGAATGTAATGTTACAGCCGGTCAGTGGTATCCAGGGACAGGAGCGCACGGATTTGTGCCCTTGACAGCCACTCTTCCGAAGCAGTATCGGAGCAGATTCTGGTGCTGGTGCCAGCTTTTGGCTTCTGTGTGGCCTTGTCGTGCTGGACCCTTGGCCGAGAGCCCAGTTCTGCGAGGCTGAGTGCCCTGCTTTCAGCCTAAGCCCTGCCCTGCTGGCCAGTGGCTTGGTCTGATCTCCACAGGTACCTGTAGACCCAGAACATCTGACATCCCCTGCTCGAGCCAGTTCCCCACAAGGCCCTCCGCACCGCGGCCCCTGCACCACTCTGCTGGTGGACCTGCCTGGTTGGGTCCCCCAGGCCGGCCTCCGCCATGAACATCCAGTCCTCTCAGCCCTCTCCTGCCCTTCCTAACTGCCCTGAAGCTGGGGTTTGGTTTGGTTTGGTTTTTCAAATTAGAACAAGCAACAGAAAGGAAAACAGAGGGCAACTTTGTATTGCCTTATACTCTGGGAAAATCTCAATTACCAATAGTCAAGGTATTAATAGAATCATGTTGTAAATGGCTTTGTTTTTTTTCAGATGGGAAAGACAATGTTTTTCAAAATATTTGTGTCAGTAGAGCGTGTTGTGGTGGACCAAGGTTCTGCAGATCCTCCACTGTGCCAGACATCAACCTTGAGAGATGGGAGGACGGGCTTCGGGGTGCGGGCAGGGCATTCAGGGTCAGGGCAGCCGCTAATTACCGGTGGGAGGGACGTGCTTCCATGGTGTATCCCCACCAGCACACACCAGCTGAATACCTATCGAG
This sequence comes from Nyctereutes procyonoides, assembly GCF_905146905.1. NCBI lineage: Eukaryota > Metazoa > Chordata > Mammalia > Carnivora > Canidae > Nyctereutes > Nyctereutes procyonoides. Next base: position 32,788,579 of record NW_026575120.1, on the reverse strand, counting down.
GGTATGTATATATCTTTTAAACTATATAATATTTACTTGGATTTTTAACCTTAGAAAGCCTAAAATGAATTCTGATTGTTAGAACTGTCACCAACATTTATAAGAACTTAGCATAATAAAGATGGGCCATTACTTAAAACCATCATTTTACAAGATACCACACTGAATAACTTTTTTTTTTAATTTTTATTTATTTATGATAGTCACAGAGAGAGAGAGAGAGAGGCAGAGACATAGGCAGAGGGAGAAGCAGGCTCCATGCACCGGGAGCCTGATGTGGGATTCGATCCCGGGTCTCCAGGATCGCGCCCTGGGCCAAAGGCAGGCGCCAAACCGCTGCGCCACCCAGGGATCCCCCACACTGAATAACTAATCTCATTTGTCACACTGACAAACGACCACGCGGACAGAGGTGCTGAAACGGCAGTGCACACTGGCTCAATGGGATAATGCTGAAAGTTATTATTAAACAGTTTATAAAAGCAGACTCTTGAAATGAGACTTGGAGAGAAAAAAACAGGAACTTGGAAATGATAAAGTAAACTTTAGTTTTAGGGTTACCAGAGGAGTAAGAAAGTCTTTCTTGCAAAAAACAACAACAACAAAGTTTTAGGGTTACCAGAGGATTAAGAAAGTTTTTCTTGCAAAAAACAAAACAAAACAAGGAAAACAAGTCTACTTAGAAACAGAGGGTTTTTTTTCCTTGAGTTTCAGCTTTGAGGGAACTGCTTGATGACAGGAGAACAAAGGCCTCGACAGAGGAAACACACATGATGTCCCCAGAGGACCAAAGGCTTTTAACAAAGGTGACCAAACGTATCCTCTCTGCTACAGGCGCCAGATACACAGCAGTGCCAAGAATGTACAGGAGAAAGACGGCAGAGGAGTGCCGACGACACGGACGCCGTCTGCGGCCCCTGGCACAGGGCCACCCCGAAGGTAACCACCCCGGGGCCTCTCCCACATCCTCCTGGGAGGGGGGTTAAGGTCTGGACGGCTGTGGGGGGCGAGGCGCAGAGAGCAGCAGTGGCGCACAGCTGCCCAGTGCTCTGCACAGCCGTCCTGTCCGCGGAAATTACCCTGCGTAAAACTCAGTGGCTGGCTTCGGTTTTCAAGAAGTCCCTTCTGAGGCTGGAGGATACGTTAGTGACCCTCCTCCACCTTTTAACAATTGGTGTGGTCAGCAAGATACTGTAGACAAAGCAAGCTTGGGTCAAGGCCCGTGCTGGGGGAGAGCAGGTGGTCTCTGGGGAGGGTGGGGGAAGGGGCCGGCTGGGGGGCCCCACATCCCAAGGTGGCCAACTACGGCCACGTGGGGAGAGATGGCCGGGTCTCTGGAGCATTTCGGGCCAGTGCGTGAATGCGGAGACGTGTTAAAATGCCCAAGGAGTTGTCATGTATGCTACCTGAGAGGCGGAGGAAGCAGAAGGGTGAGGGGGATGGCAGCTTGGGTGTTAGACTGTGGGATATTGGGGGGACAGTACCATGTTACATGGGTTTCCTATGTCAAAAAAAAAGGCCTTGGTCACTGCTCAACCTGCCCTGCAACAAGGATTCCATGCCTCTGGCACTGGTGAGCATCGCAGGCGCTTAGCTAATTTGACTGGATAAGTGCTGGCTTTAAGACAGCCTGGCCTCTGTCAAAGAACTACGAGAAATTACACATGAACTGGTCATGCAACATGCCAGTTACGTCCAACATTCAGAGGCCTGGGGGGACGATTCTCTTCCTTGGGCTGGAGCCCTGGATCTGCCAGTCAGCCCCCGTGGCGGAGGACCTGGGTCTGTCCTCATGGCTATGCTTGATCGGCCCATTTCTCTGGTAGCTTCGTGGTGATTTAAGCAAAACTTGAAAAATCCCTCCTAAGGGAAATAGGGTGAAAAACAGAGGCTCCTGCCCACAACAGAGTGGTGGAGAGGGGGCCATCTGGGCTGCTTGTGAGTAACTGTGGCAGGATCTGCTGTCTGGGACCCCAAGAGAAAATACAACCCAGTTCAGTCTTGCTGAGCATCTGGAAGGCATTGCCTAAGGCAAAGTAGTTACTCCCTTGAAGGAAGTTCAAAACCGCCAGGTGTGTCAGCAACCAACTGCCTCTGCTAACCCCCATCCCTAGAGAGGAGGGGCAGGCCAGTGTTGTCCCCTAGTGCATGCAATCAATAGGCTCCGGCCAGAGGCCCCAGGCTGAATTAACCATTTACTGGTCTCGCACTAACAGACTGGACCTGCTCTAACAATGTGCTGACTACACACTGATCTATGGAAGCCCCTCGAAATTTGGGGGAGAAGGTCAAGTTATCAAGGTCAGACAAGTTGGTCTCTACCTACAGATCAGCAGGCTTCCTCCCCAGTGTTTTCTCATGCATATTTCCCCCATTCCTCAGTGTATTGGGAGGGGTCTACAGGACCGGGGTCTAACTACAACCGGTGAATTCAGCTTGTGTAGCTAAGTAGTGAAGCCTCTCCTCGTGGGTCACACAAATTGGGAACCTGTACAGCTGCTGGTTCCCTAGATGAATGCTGCTGGAGGCAACGGTGCTTTATCATTATGCAGACGATGTTAACATGTGCTGACTTGTCCTTAGTCACTAGGATGGGAGGGAAATACCGACAAGATTCAAGGTCTGATTCAGTCAAGTTCCTGGGCATCATCTAGTCAGTAAGACAAAAGTAATGCTGAAGTGGTCACTGATAAAATACAAACCTTCCCATTCTCTCAGTGAAGGGATTACAGGCTTGGACATCTTTTATTCCCCATCTACTGCGAATGTTAAGACCTTCAAGGGGCACCTGGCTGGCTCAGTTGGAAGAGCATGTGATTCTAGATCTCAGGGCTGTAAGTTCAAGCCTCATGTTGAGTGTAGAGATCTTAAAAATAAAAAACCTTAAAAAAAAAAAAGGATCTCTATATGCCTTGGTTAAAAAGGGAAGCCAATTGGGTTGCTAACCAACAAGAGGCATTCTTTTCTTTTTCTTACTTTTAAGTAATCGCTACACCCAACATGGGGCTTGAATTTACAACCTCAAGATCAAGAATCACATGCTTTACCAACTGAGCTAGCCAGGCGCCCCCAACAAGAGGCTTTCTTTAAAAAAAAAAAAAAAAAAAAAAAAAGCTAGTAGAACAACTACAGGCCCTGGGGGGTCCTTAATGCCAGGTATGAGTTGTGAATTACAAGGAATTTCATATTCGGAATGGTTTGGCTGCAGCTTGCATCAATGACAAAATGGGAAATCAACTGAAGTTACTTGAATAAACCCCAGAAGATTCTGTTCTCCTTGGAACAGGACACCATTGGAAACACTGGTTATATTACCAAGGGTTTGACTGGAATGTCCTATTTTTTTTTTTTAAGATTCATTTATTTATGATAGAGAGAGAAAGAGAGAGAGAGAGGCAGAGACACAGGAGGAGGGAGAAGCTCCATGCCGGGAGCCTGACGTGGGACTCGATCCTGGGACTCCAGGATTGCACCCCGGGCCAAAGGCAGGCACTAAACCGCTGAGCTACCCAGGGATCCCCTGGAATGTCTTGAGAGAGACGTGCATAGGCTCAAATATGACCAGACAGCATGAAGGAACTACGGTTGATGTTATGGAGCCCAAGAAGCCCTGTGGAAATAATCAGTCTTACCTTGCTTACAAAGGCTCCCAGGAGCCCTACCAGGTGAGTAAGGAGGGTCATTTCCTGGGAGCCTCAAGAACTTCAGGATATTTTAGGGACCTTGAGAAGGAAGTAATCCAATTCTACAGGTATCCATAGGCAAGTACTTGGCTTGGCTCTTAGCCTTGAAAAACTGTTATAGGCTCAATCTGAAATTCCTTATGAGATGCTTTAGCAAAGTGGATTTAAAAGAACCTATACAGCCAATCACTACTCTTGCTGCACATATGTAAATAATTGGACTAAGTTTGTTAAAACTGGATTTGCTTTACAAACAAATTTTTTTTTTTAAAGATTTTATTTACTTGACAGAGAGACAGCATGACCAGGGGGAACAGATAAGGGAGAAGCAGGTCCCCTGCCAAGCAGGGAACCCAATGTGGGGCTCAGTCCCAGGACCCTGGGATTATGACCTGAGCCAAAGGCAGACACCCAACGAACCGAACCATGCAGGCGCCCCACAAACATGTAACTCTTAACTTGGCTACCTTTGACAGAGTGATTTTAGAGAGGGAATAAAAAAGTTTCCGTAACACATCTTTATGGGAGCTACATTCTAGTCCTGATCATCCTTGAATGACTGTTTACCTATAAAAATAGGCTGGATCCTGAATTCCTCTGGTTTCCTTGCAGATCTGGCTAATTTTCTACTGAACTGCACAGGACAGGCCTGACTTTGAGAGCCCACTGATAGGACAGCCTTCTGAAAGGAGACAACCCTTTAACTGAACTGACTTAACTGACAACATTATGAAATACAGAAGAAGATGCTAAGTCTATACACCAGAGCTCCAAAATAATGGCTCCATGAAGGCTGAGGATTCAAGTTGGTACTAGGGAATGTCTGCAATTAGATGCAAGGCACTTTCATCCGTCAAATCTTATCTATGCTGCTTTTCAGCAGGAAGTAGCTAGAGTGGTCATCAAAAATGAAGAATGTTGAAAAGCCAGCGCGGGTATTAGCTAATGAGGACCGAACACCCACCTGTTGTTACTTAAGAAAGATTTGCCATGTCTGTGGTCTGTAAGACATTTGTATTATCGTCCCTAGGCTTGCATTCATGTCCCTTCCTCCTACATTGGGTAACGTCTTCCTGTCGTGGACCACCACTTATGCTGAAGTTCACAATCCCTCCAATGGCTGGGTGAGGAAAGGACCTCTTTACTGGGTGGCTGGGGCGTTTCCTGTTGCAGTTTATATTGCTGCTGTGGCTTAGGGCTGCAACTCATTTCCCAGTATCGGGCTCTAGGGTCAGAGAGAGAATGGCACACAAATGTTACACGGGCCATAAAGATATAGGGGGTGGAGTGTAGGAGTGCTGACAACACTGACTCCATCTTTGGCCTTCTATCTTGTGCTACCTACTGGCACACAGGTGGTGACACTTTTTAAATTTAAATTAAATTTAAATTGAAGTTAACATGGGGTGCCTGGGTGGCTCAGTTGAGCATTTGACTCTTGGTTTTGGCCTGGAACATGATCTCAGAGTTGTGAAATAGAGCCCCACTTCTGGCTCTGGGCTCAGTGTGGAGTCGGCTTGCAGAGTCTTTCTCTCCCTCTCCCCCTCCCTCCTATGCATGCTGTCTCTAAAATATGTAAATCTTAAACAAAAAATTCCAGGGGCACCTGGGTGGTGCAGTCAGTTAGGTGTCTGACTCTTGGTTTCGGCTCAGGTGGTGATCTCAGGGTTGCGAGGTCGAGCTCCTTATCGGGCTCTGCACTCATTAAGGAATCTGCTTAAGAGTCTCCTTTTCTCTCTGCCCCTCCATCCCTACTCACTCTAAGGTAAGTAAATCTTAAAATTCCAGTCAACATACAACATAATATCAGTTTCAGGTGTATAACATAGTGACTCAACATGCCGATACATCACCTGGTGCTTCTCACAAGGGTACTCCTTAACCCCATCACCTATTCAAACCATTCCCCACCCCCCTTCTGGTAACCATCAGTTTGTTCTCTACAGTTATAAGTCTATTTCTTGGTTTGTCACCCCTACCCCCTACCCTCACCCCACCCCCACGCTGCCCTATCCCGTTTATCCTGTTGCTTGTTTTTCCTTAAATTCTACATGAGTGAAATCATATGGTACTCGTCCTGGACTGACTTAACTTGCTTATTAGCATTATACTCTGGATCCATCCATGTTGTTGCAAATGGCAAGATTTCATTATTTTTTATGGCTGAGTACTATTCCATTGTATCACATCTTGATCTGCCAATCTATGGACACCTGGGCTGTTTCCATAATTTGGCCAATGTAGTACATAATGCTCCCAATAGGCACTGGCTACATGTGTCCATTTGAGTTAGTGTACTTGTATTCTCTGGGAAAATACACAGCAGTGCGACTGCTGGATCCTGGGATAGTTTTATTTTTAACTTCTTGAGGAACTTCCATTCAGTGCACTTTTCCACAGTGCATCAGTCTGCATTCCTATCAACAGTGCAAGAGGATTCCTTTTTCTCCACACCCTCACCAACACTTGTTTCCTGTGTTGTTGACTTTACCCATTCTGACAGGTGTGAGGTGACATCTCCTTGTAGTTGTGACTTGCATTTCCTTGATAATGAGTGATGTTCAGCATCTTTTCATGTGTCTGCTGGCCATCTTTGGAGAGAAATGGTCTTTGAAGAAATGCCTGTTCATGTCTTTTGCCCATTTTTAAATTGGATTATTTATTTTTGGGGTGTGGAGTTAAGTAAGTTATTTATACATTTTGGATACTAACACCTTACTGGACAGGTCATTTGCAAATATCTTCTCCCATTCAGTAGTCTTTTTGTTCTGTTTCCTTGGCTGTGCAGCTTTTAATTTTGATGTAGTCTCAATAGTTTATTTTTTTGTTTTTCTTTGCCTCAGGAGACCTCTCTAGATAAACACTGCTATGGCCAATGTCAGAGAGATTACTGCCTGTAGTCTCTGCTAGGCTTTTTATGGTTTCATGTCTCACATTTAGGTCTTTAATGGATTTTGAGTTTTTCTGTAAGATATAAGAATGTGGTCCAGTTTCATTATTTTGCATGTTGCTCTCTAGTTTTCCCAACACCATCTGTTGAAAGGATGTTTTTTTCTCCATTGGATATCCTTGCCTCCTTTGTCGAAGATTAACTGACCATATAATTGTGGGCTTACATCTGGGTTTTCTATTCTATTGATCTATATGTCTATTTTTATGCCAGCACCATACTGTTTGATTACTACAACTTTCTAATACAACTCAAAGTCCGGAATTCTGATGCTTCTGGCTTTTTCTTATGACTGTTTTGGCTATTCAAGGTCTTTTGTGGTTCTATACAAATTTTAGCATTGTTTGTTCTAGTTTCATGAAAAATGCTGTTGGTATTTTGATAGGGATTGCATTAAATGTGTACATTGCTTTGGGTAATATAGGCATTTTAACAATATTTGTTCCAATCTATAGGCATGGAATGTCTCTCCATTTCTTTGTGTTAGCCTCAATTTCTTTTATTGGTATTTTATGGTTTTGAGAGTCTTTCACCTCTTTGGTTGTTTATTCCTAGGTATCTTACTATTTTTGGTACAAATATAAATGAGATTCCTTCTCTTTCTGCTTCTTTGTTGTAGGTGTACAGAAATGTAACAGATTTCTGTATGCTGATTTTTATGTCCTGTGACTTTACTGAATTCGTTTATCAGTCTTTGTTTTAAAGTCCAGTTTGTCCAATATAAATATTGCTACTCCTGCTTTCTTTTGACATCCACTTGAATGATAAATGTTTCTCCATTCTCTCCATTTTTTTTTTTAAGTTCTAAAATTTAATGGTAAAGATCAGGCAATGGTTATTGGTCAAGTGAACCCACATCAATAGCTGTGAAGTGTGCAGACACTAGTTCTTAAATAAAGGTGACAAGTACCAATGAGATTCTTAAAACACTGTTCAGGATCTAAATAAATGTGATTCTGGACATAATTCAATCTACAAGGCTAATTGAATGATAATGAAATCATTAATAATTAAACCAAAGGCATAATTTTCCAAATCACTTTTAGTTAAACGGAGTAAATTCTAGACAAAAACTCAAAGCAACCTATTTTTCTACCTGAGATCAAAACAAGTTTCTTTTTTCCTGTCTAAACATAATTCTTGGCATTGAGGTAAATCTGAATTCACACAGTATACTTTGTCAAACTTTTCCAAAAAATGTTAAGCCCTGCTTTATAAGCTCTCATGTTACAATACATATTTACATATTTTTTTTCTTCAAAGACTGACAAATTTACCAGGCTAATAGGCATGTAATAGGACCATGATACTACTATTGTGAATAGAAAAAAGCCGTTCATTTATAGAAAGTGTTCCTATATGGTGCAATATGAAATGGGATTACTATGTACATACACAAATCACCAAAATTCAGAAACTGAGCTCACTTTGAGAAAATTCTTTTTGGAGCAAAGGTTGTGACCTATAACGAAAATGAGTTCTGAAACCAAGTATTAGCCTAAATTGGCAATAACTGCAACTTAAATTAAAAACTAAACTTGGGAGTCCCTGGGTGGCTCAGTGGTTTAGCGCCTGCCTTCAGCTCAGGGCGAGATCCTGGAGTCCTGGGATTGAGTCCCGCATCAGGCTCCTTGCATGGAGTCTGCCTCTCCCTCTGCCTGTGTCTCTGCCCCTCTCCCTCTCTCTGTGTCTCTCATGAATAAATACAATCTTAAAAAAAAAAAAAAACAAAAACCCAAACCCAACTAGATCTTTACTGTGGCTATGCAACTTTTGCTTTGTGGCCTGCAGGAACTTTACTTTTTTTACTGTTTACTTGTTTACTGAGGTAACAACCTCTTATTTCTTGCCTCTCTTCGCACTCCACCCCTGCCTCCAGCCTCCTTCTTCATGGCTGTCTTTGGCAATGCTTCAAAATCTTGAAAACAAAAGAACCTGCTAACGTAAATGTGGAAGAAGAATACGAACCAAGAAAAAAAATATATTACAAGGAAGCCTGGGCAGTAGTATACCTTCAAGGGAAAGGGAATCTAAAAAAATAGCGGATCAGTACTCCTGGCCCTTCTTGCACATTGTCTCCTGATTTAGAAGAGCATGAAACCAAACTGTCAAACTCTGTAAAGGTAATGACTTTGAAGGAGGCGCTACAGAAGTGAATACAGGATAAAGAAATACAGCAGCAGCTTTAGCTGTCAGTGAGTTTCTTTGGCTCTGGCATTGGCAACATCAAGACAGTATTTGTTGGTGTCAGCCTTTTCTGTGATCCAGTCTACATGTTCATTTTGAGCGTCAATCTCATTGACTAATTCAGGACCATGTTTTTTAGGTTTCCTAAGATACTGCCCATTTGAGTCAGGTTCTCTTCCATCTCATCTTCTCTGGCATCATTAGTTATAAGTAATGTATCCACCACCAGCTGCTCCAGAGGTTGGTTGTTGAGGCTGATTGTCGCTTGGCTGGCTGCTTATATATTCAATTACTAGAATATATTCATTACTAATATTCTTCAATTACTAGAGGAGTTGTCTCCACCATCTACCCATGTTGCCTTGTAGAGTTCCATTAAAGTCTTCTCTGCTTCTCTCGTTATCTTTATTTGGTTCATGCCTTCTATGCGGTTTAGTTCCCCTTGTTCATCCAGCATAGTGATAATCTTGATTCCTGTATCCTAAGACTCAATAGCTAAACCCAGGATTCTCCTGGTACTTTCCAGAAACTCATCAATAACTTGGTGGGCTCTGAGCTGAATTTCTTCTGATGACAGATTATCCATGATGAATTAAAACTTTCAGTAAGCACAGAAACTGAAACGCAGATATTCAAGCAGTTTGGCCATGCCTCTTTGAGCCGCAGCGACTTGTACACTGCCCAGACTGGACCTGGAGCTGTGTACTCCTAGCACCTATGCACACCGGATCCCCCATCCCCTAACTTTGAACCTGCAGGTGTCTTTAGGTCTAAGAGTCTCTTGGGGCACGTGGCTGGCTCAGTCGGTGGAGCATGAAACTCCTGATCTTGGGGTTGTCAGTTTAAGCCCACTGTTGGGTGTGGAGATTACTTAAAAGTAAAATCTTAAAATTTTTTTAAGTCTCTTGTAGGCAACATTTGGATGGGTCTTGTTTTTTGTTTTTTTTTTTATCCAGTCACCCTATGTCTTATGATTGGAGCATTTAGTCCATTTATATTCAAAGTAATTATTGACAAGCATTTATTCTCACTTTATTGTTTTGTGGTGGTTTATGGGATTTCCTCTGATGCCTTTTTTTTTTTCATGCTTTGCTGGTTTTCTTGAGCAGTCTGAATTTCTCCTTTGCATATTTATATTATGATTTATGGTTACCATTAGGGTTGCATATAACCTCTTTTGCATATAGCAGTCTAATACATATTAAGTTGATGGCTGCCTGTTTGAACCCATGCTAGACTCCTATCCTGCCCCACATTTTAGTATATGTTGTCATATTTTGCATCTTTTATTTTGTGAGTTCCTTGAAAGATTTTAATAGAAAGTCACTTTCACGCTTTTGTTTCCTACCTCCACAGTTACTTTAGATCTATGAAGAGTCTCCTTTAGTATTTCTTGCACAGTTGGTTTAATGGTCATGAACCTTAATTTTTGTCTGGGAAATGCTTTATTTCTCATTTTGAATGCTAGCTTTGCTGCATAGAGTATTGATGGCTGCATTTTCCCCTTTTAGCACTTGGGAGCAGATCATGCCTTCCCTTCCAGCTTGGAGACTGACTGATGAAAAACCTGATAGCCTATGGGTTTTCCCTTGTAAGTAACAGATTTATTTTGTCTTGGTGCTTTTAAGATTTTATCAGTATATTTTGCAAATTTAATTACAATGTCTTGGTGTTGGCCAGCTTCTGTTGATTTTGATGGGTGTTTTGTGTGTCTCCTGCAACTAGATGTCTGATTCCTTCCCCAGAGTAGGAAATTTTTCAGCTACAAGTTTTGTGTCCCCTTCTCTCTCTCTCTTTTAAAAGATTTTATTTATTCATGAGAGAGGCTGAGACATAGGCAAAGGGAAGCAGGCTCCCCACGGGGAGCCCAGTGCAGGACTCGATCCCAGGACCCTGGGATCACACCCTCAGCCAAAGGCAGACAATCAACCACTGAACCACCCAGGCACCCCTGTCTCTTCTTCTGGGACTTCTATAATATGAATGTTATTACATTTGATGGAGACAAGGAGTTCCCTAAGTCTTGTAGAATTTGTTTTGTAAAATTTCTCTCTTGTTCAGCTATTACTTGAAATCATTGATTTGTTGCTCTTTTTCCAGCCTGTTCATTAAATCATGCATGCTTCTAATCTCATTTATTGCGCTCATCTTTTATTCTTTTTTAACTCCTGTGTTAAGGGTCTCACTGATGTCTTCCAGCTCAATCCCAGTGAATATCCTTATGATCCCTGGTTTAAATTCTTCATCAGGCATGTTACTTCTTTTACACTTAGAGGTCTTTGGTCATGACCTTGCCTTCTTTGATTTGGGATAAATTCATCTGCCTTCTCATTTTCTCTAAGTCCCTGCCTGGTTCTCTGGGTTTGCCAATTATGTCTCTTACTCCTGAAAGTAATGACCTTATAAAGAATTCATGTAGTGCCCAGGGCCTGGTGCTTCACACAGTGCTGTGTGCTGTGTTTTGTACTTTTGTGTTATGGCTCCTCTTCCCCTTGGGCCCTTTGTCTGCAGAAGTTCTCTTTGCCTGCTGTGGGCAGTGTTTGGCCCCTGGCCTGAATGTTTTGGTTGGCGAGTTTTAGGTGTGCTTTGATCAGCTTGTGAGATGAAACTTGTCACCACCTTCACTGGAAATGAGGCCCTGTAAAACTGGTTGGGAGACATGGTACGGACAGGGGGTTGTGCTGGTCTTCTGGATAAGGGGGGCCCGCTCCACTTGGACTAAAGCAGGCTTGATTGAGAAGAACAGTTCTACTGAAGCACAGGGGTGTGGGGCAAGTTAGGCAATCAGTGTAGGTGCTGCACTGGTTCCTGCAGGTGTTTATACTGAGGGGTGTGAGCGGGCAAGGGCCAGCCAGCTTCTCTGCTCATGGAGAGATAGCTCTGTGAATGCTGTCTTCGGTCACACTGTGAGAAGATAAAATAATCTCCCTGCTGGGTTCCACCGGTTCAAACTCTTCGGATCGCCATTTCCACAGTGTCTGTCCTCAGGTTGTCTGCCTTCTTTCCAAGAGAAGCTGCAATGTCTCCAGACTGAACTCCCTCAGAGCCCCACCTGCTAACACAACTTCTGGCTTTAAGTCTTACTGGTTCCAAGAACTCAAGAAATTGAGTTTTCCAAACCAATGGTTCTGAGAAAAGGTTTTCCTTTTGCGTTCCATGTTCTTTTGTCTCTCTCAACCTTCTGCATAACCTGGGCTCCCTCCTCTCTGCAGCAGGCAGGATCCATTTCTCCCCAAACTCCATCTCTATGTCTCCTACCTTTGGTTTTAGTCGTGGGATTTATTCCGCCAGTCTTGAGGTTGATTTCTGAGGTATCTAGGATAACTGAATAGTTCTATTTGTGGGATGAGGCAAGCCTAGGGTCTTCTGCTGCCATCTTTCCCCTCCACACTTTAGATAACTATGACCTCACCATCGTGTTCCTTGCTCCAAAAAAATTGGGAGGATTAAGGTCCAGATAGCTGAAAATATGGCTTAGAAAAGAGGGGTAGAAAGCTGCTCAGTGCCCTGGATCATCTATCCACCCACCCAATTGCCTCTGTCAATAAGTTGCCCTGTATAAAACTGTGTGTAAATAGTATATAGACAGGTTTGATTGTTATTTTAGTCTTAAGGTCCTTCTCAGTATGGAGGATGTGGTACTGACCTTCTAAAGGATAATGAGATTTTAGGGTTATTCTAATTCAGAGTAGCTGCCCTGGCTTAAGAATGATTAAAAATGTAGATTGTTCATTCCAAATACTAGAAGTACCTAAGCAACAAAATTGTTCTAAAAGGATTTTTAAGATGGGATCCCTGGGTGGTGCAGCAGTTTGGCGCCTGCCTTTGGCCCGGGGCACGATCCTGGAGACCCGGGATCGAGTCCCACGTCGGGCTCCCTGCATGGAGCCTGCTTCTCCCTCTGCCTGTGTCTCTGCCTCTCTGTCTCTGTGTGACTATCATGAATAAATAAATAAAATCTTTAAAAAAAAATAAAAATAAAAAATAAAAGGATTTTTAAGATGGGATTGTTAGAGAGCCAGGCAGCTGAAGTTATCTAACATGGTAGCCTAACCCCAAGTGATGTCCTTCACTGGCTACTGCTGACCTGTAGATGGTCATGTAGCCTGTACTACCTACAAATGAGAACTGCATTAACAGCTAATAAACATTTATACAATTAGGCAGAGAAGTATAAGCTTCACTTAATGCTAAAACATTTCCCAATGTTTTAGAGTTTGGTCAGTCTTCTTGCACATACCAGCTCAACCTGTTTGATCTTACTCCATACCCCAAGGTATTACATCCAAAGTAGATACAAAATAATTTTTCAGAAACCAAGATTAAAAGAAAGTGGGGCACTAAGGGAGATGGGTCTCAGATGAGTGTGTGGAACTAAATATGGCAAGAAACCTTCAGTTATTGATGCACAACTTAGTAAACTTAGTGAGTGTCCTTTTAGATGTAAATTTGCCACTCAGAATTAGTTTACCTCTGTGGCCCACGTACGTGAGTCATATTAATTTGTCACACTCGGGACCAAAGACAACTCTTGGAAGGTGAGGGGAGGTTAGTTTACTGTAACACAGACACTAAATATTTGTTACTAGATTTTCTAGAATCACAAGTGTGATACCTAACAACTACTGTTTAAAATCACTGGTATAAAATGACTAGTAAGTACATAGCTCTTCAGTGGAGAAAGTGTTATCACACCATGTTTGCTGAATGAAAAAAAAAAAAGCCCAAAAAAACTCCATTGCTTTTGCAGGTCTAGTCCTTCTCCACAGCAATTGTTACAGTCTTGAAGAGGCTAGGGGGCCCAAGTGGACCAACAGTTCATCTTGGCAAGTATATGTTTTATTTCCTTTGGTGCCTTGCACGGTAAGGCACTAATAATGATATAACAGAATAGAAGAAATGCCCACAGCAAATAGTTCTAGTGACAATTTACTAGACAAGTTACAGTTTAATGACGGTGGTGGTGATTGTTTCATTTTATTATTTTTTACAATAAGGTTGTAACCTTTATACTCCACACACACAAAATAAAACAAGTGCTTATGAAAGAGTCCCTGCCCCCACCCCCCTTTCCAAAACATCCTGAACATAGCAATAGAACAGAAAAATCAAGACATGTTTGATTTCAAAATTTCAATAAAAAAGCAAAGTATGTAATGCAACAGCTGTTCAACTTCCAACTCTAAATAGGCACCTTAAAACAAAACAAAACCTCTCAGTATTTAAATTTCTCCAGCACTTTCCAGTATAAATGCTCTGTAATCAGCTAGTAATAAATGAGAACAGAACCTTAGAACAGAAGTTATATTGCTTCCCTGCTCCCACTTTCTCTTATAATTAGAGGGTGGAGGTATTAGGGGATACAAAAGTCAGAGGAAGAAGAATAAAAAGAAAAATTCTGAAAGCTGTTGTTTGTGGACTAGAAAGGAAGACAGCATTTTACAAATGTTCAAAAAATCCCAAGGCAAGCAACACAATTCGTTCACTATCACTCCTACTAGAAAGAATAAAGATATCGGCATCTTATTATATAAAACTGTACTTTCAGAATCGCATTACAGGTTCACCAGAAACTATGGATGTAGTTTTTAGGCTTCATCAGGGAAACAAGTTCAGTTCAGATCAAGTTAGATACTGTGCATCTAGCCTATTTGGATCGGAGTCTGGAACTTCTCACTGTTACCCCCAACAGCTGTAAACTAAACAATAGTATGTAACTCCATAGGAAGCTTAAGGATTGAGGATATGTACACAGCTAATTATATCTCCCCTGCTTCGCGCTCTTCAGAGCTCCTCCTGTCTTCTGATCTGCCATTAGCGCTCTCATAGGACCGCTTCTTATCTTTTCGATCTCTGTCACGAGGTGATCTGTCTCTTGAATTCCTGTCTCTGTCACGTGATGCTAAGTCTTGGTCTCTGAATCTTTCTTTTGAGGATCTGAAAAATATTAATTTGAGGAGCAAAATGTGTTGGGAAACCCAATATCCAAATGAAAGAATCGGATAAATATTAAGGTACTGATAGCTGAAGTTATACAGAAGAATACATCCAAGAAAAGACAAGAGGAGCCAGTTTTCTGACCGAAAAGAGCACTCACTACCTACCCATTCTGACAAGGGAGATGGGTGAAAACAAATAGCTAAGGGTCAGAAACCATAAGCTAAAATAATGACTTAATGGAGGATATTCTCATTTTCTGAGGCAATCATAAAGGTTTTCCAATTAATGGCAAACATTTGATATAAAAATAGTATAGAGACAATACCTTTAAAAATCAAAGTGTTAACTAATTTTTTAAAAAACAAAATAGAGGTTCCAAATTGGGTGGAAATTAAGGATATAGAATGGGGGGGGGGTCAGCAGACCTTTTTCTCTTTGCTGTCTGGCCAGAGATTCAATTATTTTAGGGGGTATTCTTCTTCCTTTTCTTTTTATCAACCCTTTAACAATGTAAAAAACCACCCATAGCTCCCTAGCTATTCAAAGAACAGGTTATGAGGCCAGATTGGCCTGCAGGCAACAGTTCGCCAATACTTGACTTGGATAAGAGAACTAATCAATGACATGGCTTTAAATAAATAACCCTTTATTATTTTTGCAATCTTCTTTATTCTTCCTGAGTGAGCTTATTCAACCAAAATAAGAATGGAAGACACAGAAAGATGATCATCCTATATCCTGATTAACCATAATGGTTTCTTCATATCATCTCTCCATTCCCATACTCAATTTCATTAAGAAAGGTAAGTGATAACAAGCTCATATCAGAGATTCAATCAGAAGGAAAAGCAAAGGATATTATGGGATCAGAATATAAAATCTATACTTTCAACATCTAGAATGAATCTGAATCTGTAATATATAGTACATTTATTTGGTTCTTAAAGGTGACATAGTACTTTTTATATAATCATCTCACTTAACCAGGCCTCAGATCCTAATTCTGAACACGGGTCAAGTAATACTTTGAACTTCTAAGGCAGGAAAAAACTTTCTCAACTTTATTTCTAAAACTGAGTATAGATTAAACCAAAATTGTCAACTTTGAGTATTCTACTTGTTTTTTAATAAGCATGATTTTTAAAAAGATGGGGGGGGGGTCACAGTGCATATCTGGTTATACTAATCCTCTCCAAAATCTTTCTAAGAATGGAATATGGAGAGAGATGATGCCTAAGAATTAAAGACACAGTTGCAGGTAAGTCTCAGGTCAGTACTAACTGGAAAATAACCATGAGATGAGCATCAACTAGGATTTTGTGAGAGATTACAACATCCTATCCATAAGCAGTTTACTTACACTATGTCAATCAAATTACCACTAATCCTGATAACATAGGTACTTCAAAGATGGGGAAGGACAGGATAATGATCCTTGGCCAAAGGCCACTGAACCCAAGTAGTCTCTCAAGTCTGCACTAGGTGTTTGAACAGACCAGGAAGTAGAAAAATGCAAGTAAGTCCTCATTTATTAAGATAGCTGTTGCCAAGGAAATGTCACCAACAGAATTATATCAGACCAGTATTTCACAGTTGGGGAAAAGCATATAGTAGTAAGACTTGTAACTTGGACCTTTACCTTGAAATTTAAACTCAAATATATAGCAATTGGCTGCTAATTTTTGGTAAAAACACAGAAGATTGCTTTGAAAGAGAATAAGTTGCCGAGATTAGAAGTGCTCTTGAGAAAAGCAAAAACTTTTAATAGTTATACAAAAATAAACCTGTTTATGAACATGCTGAAAATATTAAGGGTGTCATGTAGTATAATGAAAAACTGTCCTATACAACTTCAAAAATGCAGGAATCATTAGGGACTAGGATAACACAATCCCCGGTGAGGAGACATGCCCCTCCCTTCCATCCCCACCCCCATTTAATAAAGACATTTAAGAGTTCACAGATACCAGAAACAATGACCAGTGGGCAGGTTCACAAAACAAACTCTCTAGGCCTTCCATCAACCAGTAGGGTGACTCTTAAAATATACAGTTCAGGTAAACCACAGGGGAAAATTTCTACATTGATCTGTGATATTCAGTCCATCTCAAATATCTTTTTACTACCTGGTTTAACCTACTAGCTGAAGCCATTTTTATTTCTCTGGTATTTCCCTCATCTAAACTCTTGTATTACTCTGGATGTACACAGTAGCACTTTATATGTTAAAAGATGTTAGTCTTATGTTCTAACTTGAATAAAGTTGCTCAACTATGGTATACTTCTTGGGTTATTTTTTTACTAGGCCTAGTATAGAAGCAAGTATATAATTCTTACTGATTAATGTTACTTGAACTAGTTTGCTAACAAGAGTAGAACAAATGTTCTCACCAAAAAAAAAAAAAAAAAAAGGATAAACACCTGAGGTGAAGGATGTGTTAATTAACCACTGGTGGGACCCCTCTCATAATGTGTGTGTGTGTGTGTGTGTATATATATACACACACACACATCTCAAATCACTACAATGTATACATTAAATATCTTTTAATTTTGTTAATCATACCTCAATAAAGCTGGGGGAGGAGGGAAAAGAACTACCTGGAACAAGGCAAAAATATAAGGAAGAAAATATTTAGTGAAAGCCTATTCAACAACTCCACCTATGAGTGGTTTTAAGGAAAGGCTTCCCTCTCCTCCACCCCCTCCCCCAAAGACTCTGTGAATTCTACCATGGGCTTTATGGAGAGTAAGTGATAGAAAATTTAAGACTAGTAGGTGCTAGGCACTCAAAAAAGGTTTATTACATATATGCTCAAGAAGAATTGACATGAAAAAAGCAATTATAAGCATGGTTCATGTTCCATAGAAATAACCTGGCTTAAGGACCATCTTGTGACCTGAGAAGTTTTGGGAGCTTGTGAGTGCTAAGGCTCTACCACATTCCAATCCTTTGTCCTGACATTCAGGTCCTTCAACACACCACAGTCTAGATCTGCCCTCCTTGCACCTTTCAAGTTTTCATGCCAAGAAAGTCTAATCTCAAATTCTGAATCCACCCCACCAAGCTAACTATATATAGCAATGCATACCTATACTGCAGATAAAACAATATACCAGAATGTGTCTGCTCTGAAAAAGTGCACCAGCTCAAGAGGTTTGGAAAACAGTAAGTCAAAAAAAGCTAAACTCTTTAAATGAAAGGACTTCTCAGAACTCCCAATCCGCCAATACACACTGAAAAAACGGAGTACTGGTACCTAAAATTGCCCACAAAGTACTTTTTTTTTCCCAAAATACACTGAGCAGAGAAAAAGCAATAACCTCTGCAGCACATATTGGTTCCAATTTCTTACTCTGGCTCCTAAGTGTATTCTTTAACTACCCATATAATCAGGGAAAAAAATGTTATACACTCACAAATGTGTACATGTGACCAGATGCAAGTTTCAAACCAATAGTATTCCAACTCTAAACCATAAAGGTAGTTCCATATCCTTTTATGGACACCTCAGTACCTCCTCCTGGATCGCTCTCTGCTCCTGTCTCTAGAACTGTGCCCACTTCGCTGGTGGCTGCGGCTGCGGCTTCGGCTGCTAGAACGGGATCTGTGGCGATGGCGTTTCTCCCGAGATTTGGATCGAGTTCTCCTCTTCCGTTCCCGTGACATGGAGCGAGACCGATGTCTGCGATGCTCTCTGGACCTGGACCTACAAAAAACATTTGCTTTACTTTTTAACTTTCTCAGCAATGCATTTCTCCTTTACTTAAAGCCTCTTCTTTTAAGACAAATGATTTCTCAACATCCTGACTTAATGCCATTTCTATTTCTAGTTGGCTAAATCTACACCAAAATAAGATGCTGACATAGTAACTACATACTAGAATTTCAAAATAAAAAAACACTAATTTCAGAGTCATTCAATATTGTACAGATTTAAATCAAGAATATCATAAAAATGGGATCCTTGGGTGGCTCAGTGGTTTGGCGCCTGCCTTTGGCCCAGGGTGTGATCCTGGAGTCCTGGGATCAAAGTCCCACATCAGGCTCCCTGCATGGAGCCTGCTTCTCCCTCTGCCTGTGTCTCTGCCTCTCTGTGTGTCTCTCATGAATAAATAAAATCTTAAAAAAAAAAAAATCACAAAAATTAAGAAAACAATCCACACATCCACAGCACTACTACATGACAGGGATTGTATTCTCTAGATGATTTATGAATATGCATTTCATTTAAACTTTTAAGATTTTTGGTATACTTTAGTAACAAAGTATGTATCTGATGGACACGGATAAAAGTGAGGAGAGGCAGGAAGGAGAATATTATCTAGGATAAATCACTAAGTCTGAATTAAAAAGGTTATAGGACCATCAAAGTAAGTTTGAATGCCGCAATATGCTTAGTCACAGTATAATAACACAGTAAGACAGTTCTCTATTAAAGCAGTACTTAATTTTGGGAGGAAAAAAACTAACACACATAAATCATTTTAGAGAACTTTATTTGAAATGAGAAAAAAAGTATTTACAAGTACAGTAAAGGAAAACGGTTTTGAAGAAGCCAAGAGAAAAACACTTTGATGTGTGGGGTGAGGGCTGGAATGGGACATGCAGAGGACATAAAACATCTGAGAGAAAACAAATAGGAAGAAAGGTATGGAATGTTGTTTTAAGGATCATTTTAAGAGTGACGGCAATGATCTAAACTTTTACAATTGCACAACTTTTTCACTTATATTCACTAAATTCACTTACATTCACTAAACATGTTTTTTTAAAGATTTTTATTTATTTAGTTATTCATGAGAGACATATAGAGAGAGGCAGAGACACAGGCAGAAAGAGAAGCAGGCTCCACGCAGGGAGCCCGATGCAGGACCCAATCCCAAGACTCTATGGTCACGCCCTGGGCCAAAGGCAGGCGCTAAACCACTGAGTCACCCAGGGATCCCCTAAAAATGACAGACTTATACACTTTAAATGGGTGAACTTATGGTATGTAAATAATACCTCGATAAAGCTATTAAAAATTTCATCACCTTATGAATATGGTGTTTTCTCATAATTTGATAAATTCAAAAGCATATTATTCAGGTGATACAATTTACAAACTATTTTCAAGTAATAATTTTTTTTAAAGATTTTATTTATTTATTCATGAGAGAGAGAAACACACAGAGAGAGGCAGAGACACAGACAGAAGGAGAAGCAGGCCCCATGCAGGGAGCCCGACATGGGACTTGATCCCGGGTCCCCAGGATTACGCCCTGGGCTGAAGGCTGTGCTAAACTGCTGAGCCCCCCGGGCTGTGCAAGTAATGATTTTGTTAAGTGAAGTTTAAAAGCATCCAACTTATGTCAACATGAAGTTTTGTTAAATGGAATTTTGTTACTCATTTTGAGCTATTATAATGAACCTATGTCTTTCAATGCATAATTCTATCTTTTTTTTTAATTTTTATTTATTTATGATAGTCACACAGAGAGAGAGACAGGCAGAGACACAGGTAGAGGGAGAAGCAGGCTCCATGCACCAGGAGCCTGACGTGGGATTCGATCCCGGGTCTCCAGGATCGCGCCCTGGGCCAAAGGCAGGCGCCAAACCACTGCGCCACCTAGGGATCCCCATAATTCTATCTTTTAAAAAAATTCTAGACAATTATTCATTTAAAAGGAATTTAGGGGGCAGCTGCATGGCTCAGCGGTTTAGCGCCACCTTCAGCCCAGGGCGTGGTCCTGGAGACCCAGGATCAAGTCCCACGTCAGGGTCCCTGCATGGAGCCTGCTTCTCCCTCTGCCTGTCTCTCTCCCTGTGTCTCGAATGAATGAACGAACGAATTAACGAACAAAAAAAATAAGTAAGTAGAATTTAGGGGGTCTGAGTGACTCAATTGATTAAGCATCTGCCTTTAGCTCAGGTCATGATCCAGAGTCCTGGGATCAAGCCCCAAGCCGCTTTCCCTGCTCAGCAGGGAGTCTGCTTCTCCCTCTCCTTCTGCCTCTGCTCTCAAATAAGTAAATAAAATCTTTAAAAAAGAATGAAAGTATTACTGAGTGCACATTCACTGTTCTAGGTATAGGAAGACTGAGCAGCAAATGAAGTGAAGTCCTTAACCTCATGGAGATTATACTCCAAAAAGAAGTCAACAAAGAAATGTGAGCTAGTGAAAAAAGAATACATTAAAAAGGAAAAGGTGGGACGCCTGGGTGGCTCAGCAGTTGAGCGTCTGCCTTCGGCCCAGGGCATGATCCTGGGATTGAGTCCCACATAAGGATCCCTGTGCGGAGCCTGCTTCTCCTTCTGCCTGTGTCTCTGCCTTTCTCAGGTTCTCTCATGGATAAATAAGTAAAATCTTTAAAAAAAATAAATAAAAATAAAAAGGTTAAGGTCAACAGAGAAATGAAGTGGTC
Organism: Nyctereutes procyonoides; assembly: GCF_905146905.1. Lineage (NCBI taxonomy): Eukaryota > Metazoa > Chordata > Mammalia > Carnivora > Canidae > Nyctereutes > Nyctereutes procyonoides. The sequence goes on along the minus strand of NW_026575120.1, from coordinate 32,767,411 downwards.
ATCTTTTATAAAGAATAGGTAGAAAAAAAATAGGTAGAAAAGGCTTTTCTGGTAAAATGGCATTTAACAAAGATGAACTAAGGTAATCAGCTAATCAGCCATCTCAAAATAAGGTGCTTGAGATAGAGGGAACACAGGAGCAAAGGCCCTGAGGTTGAAGAAAGTTCAGAATGCTAGAGAACCTAAAAATACCTGTTTGCCTAAAATGAAGTGAGCACCAGGAATAAATCAGGGGTCTTACAGGCAGGATGACCACATACCTTTTAATGCAAACCAGGATGCCCTCTCAATGATAAATTATATGAAGGGCAGGGGGAAGCTATTAAATATGTTGACACAAAATATAAACTGGTACCTACCACCCCACTCTTAGACTGATCACTCTACTTTTAAAAGCTATAGTGAGGATTTCCACTTTCCCTAAGTGAAATGGAAAACCTTTGGAGAATTTGAACAGAGGGTTGATATAATTTACTTCACTTTTTAAAGGGTTCATTCAAGCTGATTTGTGAAAAACAGAGGTAATGAAGGGGATTGGACAAGTCCAGAAATTAAGAGACAGCAAAGAGACTATTGTAATCATAAGAAAAGTGGCTGGGAATGGAACGGTAGAAAATAAATTCCTAGCCTCAGTATCTGAAGATGTTCTATGTACACAGTTTAAGTATCTTTTTTTTTTTTCAACAAAAGGACTAATTTGCATTGATCAACCAGTAAACAAGAATAGTATCACCAATTAATGTTTCCACTTCTCATCCTAGATTTCAGAAACAACATAAATTGGCCGACACAACTGGGCAGGTTTTTCTTTTATAACAACAAATGCTCTAGTTTACAGAGAAAAGTTCTCGAGAAATAGTTACTCTTTAAACTTAAGAGTACTTAGATTCTGACAATAAGAAAGGGCGTTCTACGTGGGGATGGACTCATGCGAACTACACATGAAAAGTTAAAAATGAGATAAACCATGTTTTTCCCACCTTCCTCAGCAAAAAACTGTCAGCAGCTAGTAAATACTAAAGCCTTCTAAAAGCCCTAAAATTTTAGTTCCAAAAGTCAACAGAAAGTGTTTTCTTATCCTCTTTAAGGATTTAAGCACTCTTTAAAGTTTATGGTCATCTCTGTACAAAGGGATAAGTAATAATAAACTTATATAAAGTGAAAATAAAGATATAAACTAATAAAAATTTTAGTTTCCCTTCAATAACCCACTCCTTTCAAAAATGTATTCAACTAGGGGTGCCTGGGTAGCTCAGTCAGCTAGGCATCTGGCAGAGCTGGGCTCCCTGCTGCTCAGTGGTGTCTGCTTCTCCCTCTCCCTCAGCCCCACCTCCTACTCACCCCCATGTTCACTCTCTCACTTGCTCTATAAATAAAATCTTTAAAAAAATGTATTCAGCTATTTAACCTTATATTTTCAACATTTTTAACCTCTTCGACCTGTATTTCTGACACTTAACCACCCAAAATGATTTTTATTTTTATTTTTTTAAATTTTTATTTATTTATGATAGTCACACAGAGAAGAGAGAGAGAGAGAGGCAGAGACACAGGCAGAGGGAGAAGCAGGCTCCATGCACCGGGAGCCCGACGTGGGATTCGATCCCGGGTCTCCAGGATCGCGCCCTGGGCCAAAGGCAGGCGCCAAACCGCTGCGCCACCCAGGGATCCCCCCCCAAAATGATTTTTAAAATAAATTCTGTAGTATATTTAACCTGCACTTTCCCCAGTAGGCTCTATACCCAACATGGGGATTGAACTCACAACCCCAAGATCAGGAAGTCACATGCTCCAACTGAGCCAGCCAGAGCCCCAGTGCTTTTAGCTTTAACTCCAGGGTACTGTATATAATTTTACTCTAATAAAATTAAGTTGTAGTTCATGAGTATCTTCTAACTAATTTCATCTTTTTTTTTTTTAAGGTTTATTTATTCATGAGACACAGAAAGAGAGAGAAGGAGAGAAGCAGAGACACAGGCAGAGGGAGAAGCAGGCTCCATGCAGGGAGCCCAAAGCAGTACTCGATCCCAGGATCTCCAGGATCATGTCCTGGGATGAAGGCAGGCACTAAACTGCTGAGCCACCCAGGCTGCCCCAACCAATTTCATCTTAAACCATAATACCCAAACTTGAACTACAAAAGAATGGAGTACTAACCTAGTAATTCTCATTCATTTTTAAAAGATACTTAATCTATAAAAACTACCTCTGAAAAAACCTAACTTCACTACTTATATTTTGTGTAACACTTACCTTTTGGGATTCTTGCTATGTGATCGAGACCTAAAAAAAGAGAGTATCTATTTTTAGAAAAAAAGAAGTGAGAAAAAGTACAATGTACTATTAAATTTACATCCTTCCTGATTTCTAATCTTTTTATTAATTCTATAAATATAAGGCACATATGAATGCACACCAATTTTTCCAAAATATACCATAAACCATACAGACTTGCCCACCATGGCTGAGATCCCCTAACTAGGATACCTGACTCTTGAAAAAGAACAGGCTCCAAGGAGACTAAAACATGGTACATCACCATTCAATAACTCTACAGAAATGACTTCCCAACCTGGAAAAAATTCTGTGTTATTTTTATCTCTGTCATTTCTTCTTTCTCTCCAGAAAGAGAAAATTTTCCATAATCTGAGATGAGATGTATTCATTTTCAAACTATAACTTCACATAGCATTCAATCTTACAGCATCTGTTTCTTAACAGGACACATGATAACCCTTATTAAAGCACTCTTCACATTTCTTAGCACATACTTAAAACTCAATAAATAGTAATGACTAGTACTATGGGCACTAGGAAACTACAGTTGTCTCATGGGGAATATACAGCACAACTGAGGGTGGCTTGGGACTCAGCCTAATTTGAGTTTTAAAACTCTGGCTGCACCACTGTGACCTGGACAGATTACAGATCTCTCAGCTTTGTCATTTGCAAAAGAAGGACAGTAATATAAATTTCACAGGCAGGGGATCCCTGGGTGGCGCAGCGGTTTGGCGCCTGCCTTTGGCCCAGGGCGCGATCCTGGAGACCCGGGATCGAATCCCACGTCGGGCTCCCGGTGCATGGAGCCTGCTTCTCCCTCTGCCTGTGTCTCTGCCTCTCTCTCTGTGTGTGACTATCATTAATAAAGAAACAAACAAACAAACAAATAAAAATAAATAAATAAAAATAATAAATTAAATTAAAAAATAAAAAATAAAAAATAAAAAAAATAAATTTCACAGGGAGATCGTAAGGATTAGATGAGCTAATATAGGCAAATTCTTAGCACTGTACCTGATACATAACAGGCACTTAGTGACATTTTTATCATTATCCTTTTCAATACCATAGTTAGAATCCCACCTTGTGTAACTATGTACTTGCTTGTCATTTCTTCATCTTTCATTCTTGGTTACATTTCCTCAAGTTCACAGAGGGATTAAAAAATTGTTTTTTATTTACTGGTTTATTTTTAAATTTTAAACACATTTCTAAATCTCATTACATTTTAAAATCAATCTTAAATTTGTCAGTTGGCAACAAAGGAGTAGGAAGTTATCTACAGATAAGAAAATGTAGTCATGGCAAAGAATTTTTTTCTCATTTGACTATCACTTCCCAGTTGAATTATATAAATCAGTGGCACTACACTCAGAATTTTAACAGATTTCTATATGGTCTTATATTACAATGCCAGGCAATATTCCCATAGAAACTCAGTGTACATAAAAGAGAATAGTGATAAAACTATGAGACAAAATTTATAGTAAATGAACATTTATCAATGGATTTATGACAGCACTTCTCCTAAAAAGGCAAAATATCCACATGTACTTTTCATTTGTTTCATTACAGTGCAAAAATATTACCTGCTATAAGCCGTGTAACACAAAGTCAGTTTAAACACCTTGAAATAGACCAAGTATAACATGCTCAAAGCTTAGGGGAGGCTGGCATGACCAAGTCACATATTATAAAGGGTTTTAATTAGGCACAAAATCTGCTGTAGATAAAGGATTTAAATTTCAGAGATGTGTAAGACAATTAAAGGAACACTATAAATTAGAACTACAAGTAACTCTTTAGTGACATACCTATCATAACATTGTTTAAAAAAGTTATGTACATAAGTTCAAAAAAGGCTGCTATCATGATGAGACACAATTTGTTGCCAATGGGTCACTCAGAACATTTAAACATTCTAAATATGAAGAATATGATTTTATCAACTAATGAATACCAATATAAAAAGAACTGCATATACTTAGCTATTATTAATACAATCTTAATAGTTTATAGCTCTAGGGGTAAAAATTATAGAATCAAAATTATAGCTGAAACTGCTGAGCCACCCGGGCTGCCCTCTTCCATACTTTTTGAAAGAAATCACTTTGACTGGGACTCCTGGGTGGCTCAGCGGTTGAGCATCTGTCTGCCTTTATTTAGCTCAGGGCGTAATTCTGGGATCCAAGATCGAGTCCTACACATCAGGCTCCCTGCATGGAGCCTGCTTCTTCCTCTGCCTGTGTCTCTGCCTCTCTCTCGCTGTGTCTCTCATGAATAAATAAAAATTTAAAAAAAGAATCACCTTGACTTAAATTGGCTGTAACTTAACATATTTGTATAAGCATTTTCACATGGTAACATTTTCAAAAGTAAACAAATCTCTCATGTCTAGATTTATTAACACCTAAAATCTTGTACCAATCACATCTCTTTTTAGAGCCCGGGAGATTCAACTTCACATACTTGGACTATTCAATTAATTACTCCATACCTCCTCAGCTTCTCCCTTTCTTCTCTCTCCCTTTCTTCTCTTCGTTTCAGGCGTTCCTGATTTCTTTTCTCCTGTTTCTCAGCTACAACTCTCTTAAAAGACAATGACAGTTCAAATAATAAAAAATGAGGAGCATTATTTACTGGGTCCACTCTTAACAAGAATTATCCTAAACTCTACCATATCTGGTTCCCAATACAGTACAAGTAACATCAAAATCTGTTTAGTAACAATTAAAAGTTCTGCTGGGTAAAATCACTACGCTTACAAGTCTAGTTTCCAAAATCTTTCGCCCTTCTGGGGAACATTTGTAAAATTTTTTATTTCTTCATGACTTAATATTTCAAAATCATTTCTACAAGATTCTTCTCCTTTGAATGTTTTCTAACATTATTTTGTATTTTTTTTTAAAGTTCATTTTTTTTTTAGTAATTCCTACACCCAATGTGGAGTTCCAACTCATGGCCCTGAGATCAAAAGGCACACGCTCTACCAACTGAGCCAAGATGTGCCTATTTTTATATATTTTTTATTTTTGTATTTTTTAAAGGACATTACGTATTATAAATCACTACAAGTTCCCATTCTCTAATTTCCAAAATAAAATGTCTTCTGTCACACTTCCAATCACCATCCCAATTCTATTGCTTCAAAAAAACACACAGTAAAGTGCCAAACAGTCCTGTTGCTGTCTGTTATCTGCAAAGACTCCCAAATATGTAGCATTTTTGAGTTTTAATTTCGAGCTCACTAACCATTATATAGTGAAACTTACTTTGTCATTTTAAATAAAAATTTACCCAAAATCATCCTAGCTACTCAGAATACTTAGAAGAGCTCACTGTTAATTATGAATATGGAGATATCCCTAAGTGTTTCTGACTCCACATTATTTTAAATGTCAAACTACAGATCTTGGGTTAATTTGAGCAAAAAAAGTCACTATCCAGTGTTTGCTACCTCTGAACCTATCTTCTATTCATGACAAAATGCTACACTGCCATAATTTTTTAAAGATTAGCCTCATGAGGGGCAGCCCTGGTGGCTCAGCGGTTTAGTGCCGCTTTCAGCCCAGGGTGGGATCCTGGAGACCCGGGATTGAGTCACATGTCGGGCTCCCGGCAAGGAGCCTGCTTCTCCCTCTGTGTCTCTGCCTCTCTCTCTCTGTCTCTCATGCATAAATAAATAAAATCTTAAAAAAAAAAATTAGCCTCATGAGACTGATGGAAAGTAAACTGATTATATACATTTACTCTGATTTTATTTACATCTTTAGAAATACCCTATGTTTGTTGTTTCCTTAGCTTCTCAAAATAATTCACCACATGAGTAATAACTGTATTGCCTTTCTCACAATAGCCATGTATGTGACAGTAATTGTCCTTTTTTAAAAGACAGATTTCATCCGAATTCCTTTCTGAAATGGGAGCAGGAGCAAAAAATAAAACTAGAGATCCAACAAGCTTGCTATTTAGTGAAGAACTGCAAAATATTTCAAATAAATACTAGTCTCATTTTCTGTCTTCCTTTAAACTTGTATGAAAGAGTTAGTTTAGAACCCAGTTTGCAAGGCCAGTAATTCAATGTCATCATCAAAACAAAATACTACCTCCCAAAATAAGGGGACAGTATTTATAAGTCTTGTTTCTCAGACATTATACATTAAACCAGTTATTTCCATTTATAATTCTACACTATTTGGTATGAATTTTTAGCAAGAGCATAGTCAAGAATATGATACAAAAAGATAACTAATACACATCAAAACAATGAGTGGTTAAATAAGATTAAGCACATAGTATTAATTTACCAATGTACCTTTAATTCTTCAAGCTTCTCTCTTATTTCAATAAATCCCAGGTGCAGTTTACCCCCAAAATGATCAGCCAGTCGTCTGTCATTATCATGAAGACCTAAATAGGCAGAGCAGACTTCACAGACTCGAAGTTTCTGTTGTTGGAAACTGGAAGCTGGCATAGAATTCCGATAAACTTCCTAAAAAGTGAAAAAAACAATGTTCATATAAATCTGAGTCATACCATTACACAAAATAGACTGTTTACACACAAAAAAAGTTTTCTAATGAATACATAAAAGAATGGCTATTTTTGTCATAAAAAAGATGGCGTCCAAAAAAAAAAAAAAAAAAAAAAGATGGCTTCCACTATCCTGTCCTTGGGACTTCTCCACTGAAGGTAAAAGATGGAGACTCAACTGTATTTTGCCAAGAACTACTCTAAGAATTCTACCATGGTAAAGAATATGACTGTCGGAAACCATTTTCTGTGTTCTACTGTTTCGTTTTCTACAACTTTTGTTAAAAATGAAATGTAGTGGGGCACCTGGGTGGCTCAGTGTTTAGTGTCATTATCCTGGGGTCCAGGGATCAAGTCCCACATCAGGCTCCCCAGAGGAAGCCTGCTTCTCCTTCTGCCTATGTCTCTGCCTCTGTGTTTCTCATGAATAAATTTTTAAAAAATCTCTATTTCCACTAAGAGAAATAGTTCTATATGACAAGCAATGAAAAGTGCCTTAATGAGAGTAAATGTCTAACACTCAACCATTTGATTTATAATAAGTTCATTAATGAGGGATGCCTGGGTGGCTCAGTGGCTGAGCATCTGCCTTTGGCTCAGGCCGTGATCCCAGGGTTCTGGGATTGAGTTCCGCATCAGGCTCCCTGCAGGGAGCCTGCTTCTCCCTCTGCCTGTGTCTCTGCCTCTCTCTGTGTGTGTCTCATAAATAAAATCTTAAAAAAAATTTCATTAATGAAATAATAATTAGTGGGTTTGTGTATCCGCTGTATCCTTTTTTCCCTTTTATGAGGCCAACAGCATGTTCAGCTAAAATACATTACATTTCAAAGCCCCCACAGAGCTTTGGCTAAGGCTCTTCAAGTGGACATTGCTGGATGGAATCTATAGAAAAGTTCTTTCAAAGGGAGTCAATAGACTGAGACAAAAAATATCACCAATGGCTGCTATCACTTGTGGATCAGAAACTGATGGAAAGCAATGTTTACAGTTTTAAAAATGTCTCAATGCCAACACACTTATTAATTACAAAAAGAAAGCACTGTAACTTCAATTTTCCAGTGGAAAAATAGACCAATCACCAGAAATGGGACAAATCACTAACATGTGCCTTCTGATGGGATGTAACATTACTGCAATGGTACTGTCAAAAATATAACCAGAAAGAAAAATCAGAAAAACCCAAACTGAAGGACATTTTACAAAGTAATGAGCCTGTGTTTTTTCAAAACTGTCAAGAATATGTCAAACAAAGACTGAAGTTCCAGACTAAAGAAAACAAGAGGGACAGTAACTAAATGCAGTACATGATCCTGAACTGGGCCTTAAACGAAGAAAAAAAAATGTTTTAGTAAAGAAGATTTTTATTTTTTTAAAGATTTTATTTATTTACTCATGAGAGACACAGAGAGGGAGGCAGAGACATAGGCAGAGAAAGAAGCAGGCTCCATGCAGGGAGCCCGATGTGGAACTTGATCCCGGGTCTCCGGGATCACGCCCTGGGCCGAAGGCAAGCACACAACCTCTTTAGCCACGCTAAAGAAGAATATTATTGAGTCAATTGGAAAAATCTGAGTTAAGATTTCATTAATTGTATCAGATTTCATTAACTCTATCAGTGTTAATTTCTGATCCAGATCATTATACTGTGGTTATCTAATGAATATCCTTGTTTTGAGAAAATACGCATTGGAGTATTTGGGGTTAAAGAGGCATCATATTAAAAAAAAAAAAGGTGGGGAGGGATGCCTGGGTGGCTCAGGGGTTGAGCATCTGCTTTTGGCTCAGGGCATGATCCTAGAGTCCCAGGATTGAGTCCCACACTGGGCTTCGTGCATGGAGCCTGCTTCTCCCTCTGCCTATGTCTCCTGCCTCTCTCTCTCTGAATAATAAAATGTGTCTTCATGAATAATAAAATCTTTAAAGAAAAAAAAGAGGCATCATATCTATAACCTAATGTCAAACAGCTCAAACACACACACCCAAGAAGAGAAAGACAAAACAAGTATGATAAAATATTAACATTTGGAGCCTGGGTGAAGGATATAGGGGAATTCTTTATACTATTTCTTTTACCTTTCTGAAAATATTTCCAAATAAAAGTTTGTTTTGTTTGGTTTTTTAAAAAACAGGGTGTCTCGGTAGCTCAGTTGGTTAAGTGTCTGCCTTTGGCTCAGGTCATGATCCTGGTGTCCTGAAATTTGCCTCATTGACTCCCTGCTCAGCGGGAGTCTGCTTCTGCTTCTCCCACTCCGTGTCCCTCCCCACCCAGCTCATGCTCTCTCTCAAATGAAGTTAAAAAAAAAAAAAAGAAAGAAAAACAAATGTATGACACTAGGAGGTAAGTTAACTCAATTTTTGTCCCTTGTTATTCTTCTTCCTCTTTCTAGTTATGTACAGAGAAAAGGCTTTAGCAGATAGCCATACTGCCACCACAAATTGATAAGCATAAAGATGAATCCATTTAGTATGGATGGCTGAATATAAAGCCAGAAATAGCCTGTGTACTTGATGGAATCATGGAGCTGCTGTACCAGCTCCAGACTCCCTAACTACAATTATTTATTAAATGAGAAAAAACCGGGCAGCCCAGGTGGCTCAGTGGTTTGGCGCCGCCTTCAGCCCAGGGTGTGATCCTGGAGACCCGGGATCGAGTCCCACATCGGGCCCCCTGCATGGAGCTTGCCTCTCCCTCTGCCTGTGTCTGTGCCTCTGTGTGTGTGTGTGTGTGTGTGTGTGTGTGTGTCTCATGAATAAATAAAATCTTAAAAAAAAAAAAATAAATGAGAAAAAACCCTTTCTTGGTTAAGTCATCATAAGTTTTCTATTATGTACAGTTGAACACAATCTATAATGAGCAAGTAAATTTTTTAATGCATTGTCCCTAGTAAAAATCAACTATGATAAAACATAACAGGCTGAAGATGCCACTGTGTGATACGAGAAAATCTTCAAAAACATATATATATGAAATTTTATGAAAACTGCAAAATAAGGGGCAGCCCCGGTGGCTCAGCGGTTTAGCACTGCCTTCGGCCCAGGGCCTGATCCTGGAGACCCAGGATCAAGTCCCACATCTGGCTCCCTGCCAGCAGGGAGCCTGCTTCTCCCTCTGCCTGTGTCTCTGCCTCTCTCTCTCTCTCTCTCTCTCTGTCATGAATAAATAAATAAAATCTTAAAAAAAAAAAAAGATTAAAAAAAAAGAAAACTGCAAAATATATAACCAATAATAGTTACTTAGGTTCATTACTTGAATCTTTTGGGGAAATAAGCTATAAAATACTAAGCATTTTAAAATTCACAGTGTTTATTTTCTAGAATGGTATTAATTAGATTTAAACAAATCCTAAGTATTTAGACATCAAAATTAACAAGAATGGCTACACGGTATGTCTTTTTCCATCCCATTAATGTCTCTATATTTAAGGTAGATATCTTGTAGCTAGCATATAGTTAAGTCTTGCTTTTCTTGAAGATTTAAGAGAGAGCATGTGCACACAAGCACAAACAAGAAGGAAGGGCAGAGGAGGAGGGAGATACAGGCTCTCCACTGAGCAGGAAGCCGGACATGGAGCTCAATCCCAGGACCCTGGGATCACGACTTGAGCTGAAGGCAGATGCTTAACCAGCTAAGCCACCCAGGTACCCTAAGTCTTTCTTTAAAAAAACAAAAAAACAGGGGCGCCTGGGTGGCTCAGTGGTTGAGCGTCTGCCTTTGGCTTAGGGTGTGATCCTGGAGTTCAGGGATCGAGTCCCACATCAGGCTCCCTGCGAGGAGCCTGCTTCTCCCTCTGCTTATGTCTCTGCCTTCTTTCTGTGTCTCTCATGAATAAATAAAATCTTAAAAAAAAAAAAAACAGTCTCACAATCTGCCTTTTAATTAGAATATTTAGACCATTTGCATTTGACATAATTACTAGCACACTGGGTTTAAGTCTACCATTGTGTTATCTTCTATATGTCCAATCTGGGGTTTGTTCCTTTCCTCCTTCCTTCTTTTGGATTAAGTGTTTTTTAGGATTCATTTTATTTCTATGATTAGTTATACTTTCCTCCCCCCACTGGTTTATCTAGAGTTCATAGTATTCAACTTTAACTTATAAAAAGAAGCTAGACAGACTTTTTATTAATATCAAAGGAGATTTCATTTTTTTTTTAAGATTTTATTTATTCATGACAGACACAGAGAGAGAGAGAGAGGCAGAGACACAGGCAGAGGGAGAAGCAGGCTCCATGCAGGCAGCCCAACGTGGGACTTGATCCTGGGTCTCCAGGATCAGGCCCTGGGCCAAAGGTGACACTAAACCACTGAACCACCAGGGCTGCACCCTCAAAGGAAATTTCAAAGCAAAAGACATTACTAGGACAGTTTAAAATAATAAAGGGCTTAATTATTAAAAAAAAAAAAGACACAACAAACCTAAACATGGATTAACCTAGTAACAGGACTTCAAAATACACGAAGCAAAACCTGACAAAATGGAAAGGGTAAGTAAATAAATCCACAGTTCGAGATGGAGACTTTAATACTCCTCAGTAAACAGAACAGAAAATCAATAGGATATGGAAGACGTGAATAACCCATCAACTATCTTGACTCAATTAACATTTATGAACACTCCACTTAATAACACAGAGCATCATTCTTTTCAAATGTAGAGCAGACATTCACCGAGACCATGTGCAGGCACAAAACAGGTACTGATGTAGCTAAGAGACCTGAAATCACACAAATGTTCTCTCACTGCAACTGAACTAAATTAAAATCCAATCAAAAAAATACTTGGAAAAAGCACCAAATATACAAAAATACACTCCTAAATAATTCGTAGGTCAAAGAAACCACAAGTAATTAGCAAATATACAAATTGAAATGAAAATAACATATTAAAAAAAAGAATAACGTATGAAAATACGTGGGGTGCAGCTACAATTATGTCTAGAAGAAAATCTGTAGCATTCAATGGGCTAAAATCAATTATCTAAGCTTCGTCTTTAAGAGGGCAGAATAAGAATTAAACTGAGGTGTGATACAGTTAAGAGCAATGGAGACTATGGCAAAACGGGAGAATACAATCCCATGTGAAGGTATCTGATTTTCTAACAAATATCAGATGGTCCAAACAAAATAGAACTTTGTCTGCAGGGTATGAGATTTTGACCTGTGCTATGGAGAAAGAATGATAGGAGGCTCCTCAAGTACCAGCAGACTGTACTGAGATGGGAAGAGAAGGGAGAATGCTACGGTTGCACAGGGGTAAAATCAAGGGAGAGAAGGGTACCATAGGAACCACATTTATGCTGTGTGTGTGTGTGTGTGTGTGTGTGTGTGTGTGTGTGTGTGTGTGTGAGACTGTTAATGACAAGCTGGCTTAATTTCATTCACTAGTTATACACTTCAACAGATCAAAGCCTCTAAAGTAAAAAAAAAAAAAAAAAAAAGACCACCCACAACTTTGATGCATGATCCAGTACTATGGTACAGACTAAATTTTTTTTTCTAAGTTTTTTAAATTGGTTTAAATTGTCTTTACTAGCAATAACTTTTCAATAATTTTCAATCTAATATGTTTTGACAGTAAGGCTATACATATTACCATTAAGAATCTTCTCACCTCTGCTTCTCTTTTTTTTGCCCGTGCTTTCTCTACTTCATCCATTACTTTCTGGGATTCTTCGACATTTCCTTCAGCTCCCAGTTGTTCCACCTTGGCCAACAACTTACCAATTTCTTCATTTAATTCGTGAACACGTTCTGCCTAGAAAGAAACAGAAAAGAAGATCACGAATAAAAAGCAGAATTATCCAAGTTCAAAATATTTCATAAATGCTTAGAAAAGACAAGTTATCTAAGGCAATAGGAGTATAACTAATGCTTTCTGAGTATATCATAAATGAACTGATGGAATATGAGGATGTTTTACGCCTACCTGTTCTCACTACAATGAAGTCAGGAACATAACTGAACTCAATTTAACTGTTACTTTACAACCTCTACTTTGGCAGTGTATTTCAAGTATAAAATACCACTTCTTCCATAATCTACCCGTGTACCTTTCCAATCCATCTTTTGCTGTTCTCTCATTCATAACATAATCTATAACTATACCTAGTTTCTCAAATTTACTGTTTTTTGCCTCTGTGACTTTGCAGAGTGACGCCATCCCTCTTCCTGGGCTATCATCCCTTACCTCCCTTTGCCTGAACTCATGTATATCTATTCATTCAACAAAATCCAACTATTCTGTGAAACATTCTTAATCAATCACATCTAAACTCCACTTAAGGGATCCCTGGGTGGCGCAGCAGTTTGGCGCCTGCCTTTGGCCCAGGGCGCAATCCTGGAGACCCGGGATCGAATCCCACGTCGGGCTCCCGGTGCATGGAGCCTGCTTTTCTCCCTCTGCCTATGTCTCTGCCTCTCTCTCTCTCTCTCTCTCTCTCTCTCTCTCTCTGGCTATCATAAAAAAAAAAAAAAAAAAAACAAAAACTCCACTTAAACATAAGAGTGCCAAAACCTCCTTTGTGTCATCTTTTTATCTTTCATAACATTCTTATGTACATACCATACTTTTAAATATATACTTTTTAAAAAAAAAAGATTTATTTATTTATTCATTCAGAGAGAGAGAGAGAAAGGCAGGCAGAGACACAGGCAGAGGGAGAAGCAGGCCCCATGCAGGGAGCCCGATGCGGGACTCAATCCTGGGTCTCCAGAATCACGCCCTGGACTGCAGGTGGCGCTAAACCGCTGCGCCACCGGGGCTGCCCTAAATATATACTTTTCTACACACATACACACCCACACTTATGTATATACTTTTATATATATATCTTAACACTTTGTAGATAGCTATTTTTATTTCCCATCTTTAGGGACACCTAGGTGGCTCAGGGTATTATACCAGAGTCCAGGAATCAAGTCCCACATCAGGCTCCCTGAGGGAAGCCTGCTTCTCCCTCTGCGTGTGTCTCTACTTCTTGGGTCTCTCATGAACAAATAAATCAAATCTTAAAAAAAAGAAAAAAAGAAAAAAGAAAAAAATATGTATGTATTTCTCATCTTTTATTTCCAACGTCCAACAAATAGCATAGGCTCAAACAGGAGTTATAGGAACAAACTGGCAGATCTTCTTTAAGACAAATATATTACTTTAGAGTCCAACAAGCCTGGCTTATTGCCAAACCAATTACCAGCTATGTAATTTTGACCACAATTGCTTAACCTGAATCCACTTCCTCATCTGAGAAAAAAAGAATAATACCTATCTCACAAAGTTGTGAGAAATGAGAAAATGTGCCTTACACACACTGCACAGCACATTACTGACTTTCAGTACACTACCATAGCACTCTGTCCTCCCTTAGCCTTAGTTCATGTCTTTCCCTTGGTATTACTTTTTGCCTTATGATCTTTGTCCTCCTCCTCCTCACCATCATCCTGAGAATATAGTTCATTCCTATTGTTTTAATGGCATATGATACCTATACAGTCTTTTTATTGGCCACAAAGTAAGTATTCAGGCTGTGTAGCCAATCATATTAGCAAAGATTTCAATTTCTATGGACATTCAATCACAACAAACTAGTGTGCTAATAATCTTTAATTCTCAAATACCCTTCAATCCAAAATATTCATCCCTCAAAGAAATTTTCAATTCTATTTTCATTTTCTTATTTCTTTAGCAAGGCAGTATTTTTCTCTCAATATCTGTTACAGAATGATTGGATTATGCCCTAAACTCTTCACCATTCCCTATATCCATTTCTTTGCTATATAATTAGTACTATCATATTCTGTTCTGACCTCGGCCATGTAACTGACTTTAGTTTAATAGAACAGTAGCAAACATGACAGAAGGAAAGTCTTAAAAAGCACTTGTGTGACTTTTTTTTTTTTAATCTCTTCCACTACCATAAGAACATGGCCAGGCTAGCCTTCTAGGTTTAATGGCCTTTGATCAGAGGACATGTGAGTTAGCCCAACTGAGATAGCAGTAACTTCTCCATCAAGTTCATGGGCTAATAAACACTTAATTGTTTTAAGTCACTGAATTTTTTTTTTTTTAAGATTTTATTTATTCATTCACAAAAGACAGAGAGAGAGAGAGGCAGAGAGACAGGCAGAGGGAGAAGCAGGCCCCATGCAGGGAGCCTGATGCAAGACTCGATCCCGGGACTCCAGGATCACACCCTGGGCCAAAGGCAGACACTAAACCTCTGAGCCACCCAGGGGTTCCCTAAGTCACTGAGTTTTGAGGTAATTTGTTAAACAGCACTTTTGTAGTGACAGATAACCAATTACAATGCCACATAAACCAAGATAGCACTTGTGGATCTTTTCCAACCATGACATTAGATCCCCACACTTTAGGATCCCATCTTTAGAGAACTTTTCAGAAAACGTTGATTAAAAATAACTGCTTCCTTAGAGCACCTGGCTAAGTCGGAAGAGCATGCAACTCTTGATCTTGAGGCTATGAATTCAAAGTCCCATATAGTGTGCAGAGATTGTTTAAAACAAAAACACATCCTTTCCACAAAGGAATCCACTTCCCTTTGTACATACATCTCTGAGAACTATATTTAATGTTGTCATCCAAACTCTATCTGGGTAAACTCTTTGTCTCCATTCTGCGTTTGCATAAAATGTACAACCTATACTGAACAGCACAAAATATTTCAAAGTATTAAGTCATCAAATCAACAAAACACAAAGTATGGTTTTTTTTTTTTTTTTTTTTTTTTTTTTTTTTTTTAAGATTCTGATTAGAGGGATGCCTGGGTGGCTCAGCAATTGAGCGTCTGCCGTTGGCTCAGAGCATGATCCCAGAGTTCCAGGATCGAGTGCCACACCAGGCTTCATGCAGGGAGCCTGCTTCTCCCTCAGCCTATGTCTGAACAAACTTTAATGATAACATTAAATTGTTAACTTTATGGATGTGATTTTATGGTTCTGTTTTAGAGGTGAAAAGATGTGACATCTAGAATTTGCTTTTAAAATAATCAAACGAGAAAAAAAAACTGATGACGAACCCTTTGGGATTTATTGTTCCTTTCTTTCTAGATTTCTTAATTTGTATTTTTAAAGTTTATTTATTTGGGGATCCCTCGGTGGCGCAGCGGTTTGGCGCCTGCCTTTGGCCCAGGGCCCGATCCTGGAGACCCGGGATCGAATCCCACATCGGGCTCCCGGTGCATGGAGCCTGCTTCTCCCTCTGCCTGTGTCTCTGCCTCTCTCTCTCTCTCTGTGACTATCATAAATAAATAAAAATTAAAAAAAAAAAAAAAGAAAATATTAAAAAAAAAAAAAAAGTTTATTTATTTAAGTCATCTCCATACCCAACGTGGGTCTCAGGCTCACAATCCAGAGATCAAGAGGTGCACGCTCTACTGACTGAGCCAGCCAGGCACAACTCTTTCTACTTTTTGCATACTAAGTTTACAACAAAACCAAAATTTTTTTAAGTAGGCTTCACACCCAGCTTAGAGCCCAACTCAGGGTTTGAACTTATGACCCTGAAATCACGACCTGAGCTAACAGATCAAGAGTTGGATGCTTAACCATCTTGGGCCACCCAAATTCTCCCACAACAAAATATTTTTTTATTTTTTATTTTTTTTAAACAATTTTTTAATTTTTATTTATTTATGATAGACATACAGAGAGAGAGAGAGACAGGCAGAGACACAGGCAGAGGGAGAAGCAGGCTCCATGCACCGGGAGCCCGATGTGGGATTCGATCCCGGGTCTCCAGGATCGCGCCCTGGGCCAAAGGCAGGCGCCAAACTGCTGCACCACCCAGGGATCCCCAAAATATTTTTTTAAAAAGTGGTGGGTATAACAGAACATCTAAAGATCACTCACAACTCAACATTAAAAATAAGCAATCCATTTGGAAAATGGGTATAAGACATACAGACATTTTACTAAAGAGAGAACATGTGCTGAGTGAAATCAATCTCAAAAGGATACATGATTCCATTTATGTAATAGTCAGTAAAATAGCATAATTATAGAACTGGAGAATACATTAGTGGTTGCCAGAAGATAAGGAAAGGACGAGTTGATATGGCTATAGAGTTGTAAGAGGGAGTCTCATAGTGATGCTAGAGTGAAATAACTTAATTATGGTGGTAGTTACTCAAGTTACTTACATGTGATAAAACTGCAGAGAGCTACACATGCACACACAAGTACACAAATAACTGGTAAAAGCTAAATAAAATGTCGTGATCAAAAGTGTACTACCATTGTATAAAATATGAACATAAGGGGAGCCTAAGGAAGAGTTCAGAGAATTCCCTATATGTCTTTGCAATCTGTGAATATAATTATTTTAAAATAAAAAGTTAAAATTAGTGAGCTGAAATTATATTTTGTAGTACTAATGAAATGACTGAAATTCTTACCTTTGCTGCCACTTCAGCACTAATCTCTTCTTGAGTTTCTGCTAGTCTTTTCTTAGCCACTTCTGTTCTTCGATCACAATCTGCAATGAATGATTGCAGATGATCCATAGCCTGCAAAGTTTAATTAAAAGACAATTATTGCCAGAAAAACCAACTTTATTCAGAAATATCTTTACTCTACGGAACACTTGGGTGGTTCAGAAATATCTTTACTCTACGGAACACTTGGGTGGTTCAGAAATATCTTTACGGAACACTTGGGTGGTTCAGAGCCTGCCTTCAGCTCGAGATCTCAGGATCCGGGATCGAGTCCCACATCAGACTCCCTGCATGGAGCCTGCTTCTCCCTCTGCCTATGTCTCTGCCTCTCTCTCTCTCTCTCAGTCTGTGTCACTCATGAATATCTTTACTCTAAAATTATACTTAATTTTCTGTTTTTTTAAAGTAGAGGAGCCCAATGCAAAGCTTGAACTCACGGCCTTGAGATCAAGACCTGAGCTGACATCAGGAGTGAGACACTTAGGAACGCCTGGGTGGCTCAGCGGTTGAGCATCTGCCTTTGACTCAGGGAGTGATCCCGGATTCCTGGATTTGAGTCTCACACTGGGTCCTTGCATGGAACCTGTTTCTCGCTCTGCCTGTGTCTCTAATGAATAAATAGATAAAATCTTAAAAAAAAAAAAAAAAAGTCAGACACTTAACCAGCAGGGCCACCCACATGCTCCTACACTTATTTTTTAAAATGCTAATAGTGTAGTAAAAGAGTAACAAGAGCAGATTCAATTATGAATCAAAAATACTAGTCATCACCTATCATACTGGCAAAGAGTAAACATAAATAATTCCCAGGAAAGGTAAAGCTACAAGGAAACTGCCACTCATATTCCACTGAGTGCAAATCAGTCCAGTGTTTCAAAAAGGTAACATGGTAACTTGTGTCAAAAGCCTTAAAAATGCTCCCTTAGTCATTTTCCTTCCAGAAATGCCTTTAAAAAAGTAATCAGATATTTAGAAGGCTTAATAGTCAAAGATGTTCCCTCACAGTGTTATTTTTAACAGTGTAAAATTGTAAATACATTAAATATCTAGGAAATGTAGAAATTTTTATCTTTAGCCATCAAAAAAAGGTTTTAATAGAACATTTAATGACACAAGAAAATGTTCGATTCATTTGTAAATAAAAAGCATGTTACACAGTATATGCCATAAAATTCCAATTTTGTAAAATAGAGCAGAGAAAAAAGTGGAAGAGCATATATAAAATTTTAACAATTCTTTTTGAATATATTTTGAATAATGTTTTTCTGTGCTTCTCAAATTTTCCACAATGAAAATGCTACAATCAGGAAAACTTGCTTTCTTTTCAAAGAATAAACCAGTGACAATTTTAGCAATTTCTACATTGTAAAAATCCACTTCAATAATTGTATTAAAGCCATTCACCAAGTATTTATTAGTATGTCTGCAATTAAATAGTAATTCATCTAAAAGGAAACTTTTTAAGATTTATACCCAAGTCAAGCAATTTGGACTTTCGTATCTTACTGTACAGAAATATAGCTAATTTAAAATACAAATGTTTAATTAAAATACCAATTTACTTAGCACATAGCAAATTCTAAGAATTTCTTGAAAGTGAAAAGCAACAGGCTCATTTGAAAAAGCTCTTATCTGTGATGACAAATAAATAGCTAGTTAGCTCTTTTAATTTAAAATTAAACTTTATGGGGCACCTCAGTGAGTCATTGGGTTAAGCATCTGCCTTTAGCTCAGGTATGATCTCAGGCTCCTAGGATGGAGCCCTGAGTCAAGTGGCTTTTTTTATTACAGTTTTTTTTTTTTTAAGATTTATTTATTTATTCCCGAGAGACACAGAGAGAGAGGCAGAAACACATAGGCAGGGAGAGAAGCAGGCTCCTCAAGGGGAGCCCAATGTGGGACTTGATCCTGGGGCTCCGGGACCACCTAATTGAGCCAGAGGCAGATGCTCAACCGCTGAGCTACCCATGTGTCCCAAAAAATTGTTTTAAATAAAATTCATCTTTAAATTCACAACATTAATCTATTAAAATTTCCTTATAGGAAGATAAAAGTGGCATTTCAAAGCAGTGAGAGGAAAAAGATGGACCAATCAATAATGCTGGGTCAACTAAACAGCTATCTGAAAAAAGAAAGTTAAATCTATACCTCAATTCCTTAGACCAGCACAAATTTAAGTTGGTTCAAAGATCTAAGTGTTTAAAATGAAGCCATAAAAATACCAGAAGAAACCATGAGAACTCTAATCACCTCAAAATAAGGAAGAGCTTTTGAATTAACACATTAGAAATTTTTAAAGCATTGATAAATGAAACAACTATAAAAATATTCTGCCATCGGGGATCCCTGGGTGGCGCAGCAGTTTAGCGCCTGCCTTTGGCCCAGGGCGCGATCCTGGAGACCCGGGATCGAATCCCACATCGGGCTCCCGGTGCATGGAGCCTGCTTCTCCCTCTCCCTGTGTCTCTGCCTCTCTCTCTCTCTGTGACTATCATAAATAATTTAATAAAAAAAAAAAAAAAAAAAAAAAGAATAAGAAACTTAAAAAAAAAAAAATTCTGCCAAGGCCCACACCAACTAAAAGAAAAACTGGGGGAAAAAAATCAAATATATTATCTATGAGAAGGGGCCGATTTTCATAACATGTAAAGTTAGACAAGTTAGAAAAATGTAAATATCCAAGATTAGCCAACAGCCAAAAACTAATTGTACAAGAATAGTTCACTGAAAAATAGATATTAAATATAAGAAATATGTTTAAACTCACTCATAAGACAAATGCAAATTAAAATTACATTTATATTCCACATTTCATTTACCAAAGTTGCAAAGGAATCTTTGACAAACACACCATGTCACCATATAGGAAATAATTTCACGAATTACTGGTAGAAGTATAAATTGATGTCTCATAGAGAATAACTTGGCAAAACTTTTCTTGGACTTGGTTATTCTATTTCTAGAAATTTATTCTATAGGTACTTGATATGTAGAAATAATATATTACCATACTATAATGGTAAAATATGGAAAATGACCTAAATATCCATACCCCTAGATCTAGATGATGGTTTCTGCTGTATTTTATGCCCAGAATATATTAAATTAAAATCCAATTAATTTAAGATGTCTCCCACCCGACTAATTAGCCTCATGTTAAATTATGTTTACATAGATTTTTTTTTTTAACAGAGAAAACAGAGAGAGAGAACGTGCAGGGGCAAGGAAAGGGAGAGAGAATCTTAAGCAGGCTCCACGCCAAGCGTAGAAGCAGATGTGGAGGAGTTGTCTGGCTGGCTCACTCGGTTAAGTATCTACCTGCCTTTGGCTCAGATCATGATCCTGGGCTCCTGGGATCCGACCTCACATTGAGCTCCCTGCTCAGGAGGGAGTCTACTTCTCCATCTGCCCCTCAACCTCACTTGTGCTCTCTCTCAAATAAATAAAATCTTAAAAAAAAAAAAAAAAAAAAAAAAAGCCAATGCGTAGCTTGATCTCTTGACCCTGAGATTATAACCTGAGCTGAAATCAAGCTGAACACTTAACTGACTGACCCACCCAGGCACCCCTGATTTTCATTTCAGTTAGCAGAAATTCTTAGAAAAGAAGTAAATGGGGGTGCCTACAGACTGTTTTATCTTTCAAACCAAGTAAAATACCTATCACATCTTACTAATAAAAAGTTTTAAGATGTATGCTCATTGTTCATGTAATGCTAATTGGTATGTTCTATAAAAAATTTTAAAAAGTTATTTAAAACAATTATTTGTATCAACAATCAGATTTTGAGCCTTTAAGGTACCTAAATGGTACCTTCTGAGATTTCTTCTATTAGTTTCACTTAATATACCCCCCATAAATACATTTACAGATACAAAAAAAAAAATGAATGTAAAAACTCAGATTATTTTTTAACTCAGTAGATTATTAAAGGGCCTTAAATATACCAGAAATTTGTTGTTTACATGTGCTTAAAGTTTCCTTAATCATTACAACTTTACTGGAATAGTTTAATTTTCAAAAGAATATAGGTATTGCATGATTTTTACAAATTTTCTTAAAATACTGTTTCACATTGTATTTTTTTAAAAATGTTGTTAGTCAAGAAAATATATGACCTAGAAAAAAAAAAAGATCTTAATTTAGTACTGTCCTTCAACTACAAAGAAGATAATTTGCTAAGAGCCTTTTCCTATAGAAATATTAATCCACATTCAAAATGTTTTACCAGAAAAAATAATCTAACCCATTAAAGCAAAAGACACATACATCAAGTTCAAAGAAAAAATCTTGTTCTTTGGACGCAATTTCATAATCTGCTCTTAAAGCCAGGTCATGAACTTTCAGACATTCTCCAAGATCCATTCTCTGGGGGGGAAAAAAAAGATGTATTATTGAAACAGTAAACACATTTTTTTCAAAAATTCATAAACAACCACAGTTCTCTTCAAAATACATATTAAGTTATTGATGTTATTTACAAAAATTTCATAGACAAGTATAAAACTTGGTGCCAGAAAAAAAAAAAAACACACTGATTCTGTCTACCAACAAATGGGAACATTGATCACTTTTGTACTTAAGAAGAGATGAGGAAAACTAAAAATCCGGAAAAAAAAAAAAAAACAAAAAACAAACTTCTAGCATCTGTATCAAAACAAATTTCACTTAGCCCATTAACAAAGATAATGTTGGCTTAAAATCAAACTAAAAGGATATGTAAACCAAATTGCTGAACATTCTAATTTCCCAATAAAGATGGGAGTACTCAAACATTAGAACAGTTATCTTGATAAGCATTCCAGACAAGACTAGGTGAACTAGTAAAAGGACTGGATAGGTCGTCACAAAAACCAAGTATCAAACCCTATTTATAAGCATGTATCAGGAATATAAAATATACTCCCATTTAGCCTAGGATCCTCCTACTTGGAATTTCAAGTACACATTATTTATCAAATTAGAGGTTTTCTCCTGAGACAAAAGTTCCTAAAAACCTGTCTATTTTACGTGTATCTGGGAACTGATAAGATCTTTCAGGAACTCCGTTAGGGGTAAAGAGAGGGGAAAAACTTGGGCTGGACGCAAAGATATTTACAAATGTTATTAATGGATGAGTCAAGTAAAACAGATTTTTCCAATTGGAAGTATGCTATCCTATCAATAGAATGTCTAAGAATTGCTGAAAGGTTGGTAAAAAGGGAATACGATAATTTAAAATAGTAAATATCGCCTTTGGTTTTGTTATACAAACTAAGCATAAAGTTAAAATATGACAAACATTATAGTAGTAAAGCCATTCTGTTAAGTAATGAATGGTGTACCCACTTGTGCCAAAGCACTATGCTAGGGGCTAGGGACACAGAGTTAACCGACACAGATACTCAGAGTCTCTGACCTCATGGAGCTGACATTTAGAGGAGGGGAAACAAATAATTAACCACGATTGTGTCTCTGAATACAGTTAAGTGGTTTAATAAAATGGGAATGATCCCATTATGATGGGAGGCTACTAGACAATCAAAGAAGGTCTTTCTGAAGAGGATATATTGAAATTGGATTTAAAACATGTGAGGAAGCAAATTAACCTTAGGAAAAGCTAAGAAAAGAGTGCTTAAGGTTTTACAGAAGATTTAGGCGGCAGATCTTTAAAAAAAAAGTCAGCGTTAGGCAGAGGGAAATTTCTAGAATCAAGGAACAGACTATAATATCAATAGCACATAGGTCTGGGCCTTAGCTTTGTATATAAGTACTAGAAATGAGTTTGTCTTAACTTTTTTACCAAAAACCTGGATATAACAAAGGATATCAACACCAATTTTGTACAATATCTCAAGCTAAAAAAAAAAAAAAAACCAGTGAATTCACTGGATTAAGATTCAGAAGAACTGGGGCACATGGTGGGCTTAGCTGGAAGAGCACATGACTCTTGATTTCAGGGTGGTGAGTTTGAGTCCCAAACTGGGTGTAGAGATTACTTAAAAATAAACTTAAAAAAACAAAAACAAAAACAAAGATTGAGAGTCGCCTAGGCGGCTCAGCAGTTTAGCACCACCTTCGGCCCAGGGCATGATCCTGGAGACCCGGGATCGAATCCCAAAATCCCACATCGGGCTTTCTGCATGGAGCCTGCTTCTCCCTCTACCTGTGTCTCTGTCCCCCCTCTCCCCCATGTGTCTCTCACGAATAAATAAAATCTTAAAAAAAAAAAAAGGAATTGATAAATCATATAAAATTTAAAATAAATATCAAGTCTTATAGTCCCATCTAAGAAAACAAATTTACAAATAACTTAGCTATGAGTTGAAAATTAAGACAAACGAGAAACATACTAGTCAAAAGTAAGGGTTACAGTGTGCCATGACTGAGATAAATTAACTTACAGGGCATGGTATGAACAAAGTGAGAAATCTCTTGCTGAAGGCTAGCAAACACCGCTCTTCCAAAAGATACATTCTGTGTGCTAACACATTTCGAAGGGATATAAGTAAGTTAGACCAAGTGTTCCAAAACCAAGCTGTTCCAAAAAAAACCCAGGACAGATGTGATTAGTCAGGGAAAATCAAAATGTGAACCTAGTCCTCAATTAAAGAACTTTTCAGTATGAAACAACAGATTTTTTTTAAAGATTTATTTATTTATTTATTTATTCATAAGAGACAAAGAGGCAGAGACACTGGCAGAGAGAGAAGCAGGCTCCATGCAGGAATCCCAATTTGGGACTCGATTCTGGGGGGCTCAGGGATCACACCATATGCATGAAGGCAGACGTTCAACCACTGAGCCACCCAGGTGTCCCCAGAAACAGATATTATGGCCCCAAGGCAAGGGACTTGAGTCAGATTTTAACTTTCTCTAAAATTAAAAAAAATTAAAACACAAAACAAAACAAAAAAAAAAAACCCACACAAAAAAAATGCCAACTTTCTAATGATCAAAGCTTTCCAAAGATAGAATAGACTTTCTCAAAATTTAGTGAGTTCCCAGATAAATGAAAGATCCTCAAACAGTTCTAGGATATTGAGGAAAGAATTCAACTATCAGGTAGCTTCCTTCTTCCAACTGTGACATTTTAGGACTACCTAAAAAAATAAGTTTCTCTGTAAAACTCTATTACCTCGGTTATCAATTACATAAAAGAATGAATGGGAAACTATAGACATTGTCTTCAAAGTTATCCTTTGGAAAATAATAAGGAATAGTCACCAGTCTTGTAAATCCTCATCCCACTAACGGCTCTCGTGTATCACTGCGTTGCTGAGCATGCTTAGATTTTTCCAGGCCCCACTAACTCTCATTCATAAGCCTATGGATTAACTATGTCTTTCAGGGACAATAAACAGCAACTGAAACTTGACATTGATG
Organism: Nyctereutes procyonoides; assembly: GCF_905146905.1. Taxonomy (NCBI): domain Eukaryota; kingdom Metazoa; phylum Chordata; class Mammalia; order Carnivora; family Canidae; genus Nyctereutes; species Nyctereutes procyonoides. Next base: position 32,742,784 of record NW_026575120.1, on the reverse strand, counting down.
TGTGGAAATTCAAAACTGCTTATTAAAAGCAACATTTTAAAAATGCTATAGGAAAAAACGTAATGCTCCTAAAATATGCAGGAAAATAAGACAGTAGTGAAAAAAGTAATTGTAAAAGAGCACTGTTACCATCACTACTACACCTGTGTGTGTATTGTGTATTTAAGTAGGCTCTATGCCCAACATGGTGCTTGAACTCACAATGTCATGATCAAGAGTTGCATGCTCTACCAATGGAGTCAACCAGCCACCCCAGTGAGTGCGTTTCTTAACTGATATCTTAACATTAATCTCTCTAACAGCTCCCTTTGTATGTGTATTTCTATAGCTATAGTTGTTAAAGGGATGCTATACTTATTTCCTAAGATGTTATGATGCCACAGTTGGGAATGCCATTGATCCAATGCAGTGGTTTTTAACTTGGGTGATATTGATGCAAGCTTTTGAATATAGGTCCAAGCCCCTACCCGCCAAAGACAGAATTGTAAAAGAGCCCCAAGTATTTTTAATGTACAGTGTTTGGAATCACTCACTGATCTAATTTTACTCCCAATCTACAGACAAATGAACTGAAGCCCAGAAAGACAGACTTATTCCAGACACTAGAAAATCTGGCTAGATTGATTTCTAGTCTAGCCTCCCCCTTTTGTTTAACCATGCTAGTGATCTGCACACAGCAGATAACCAAAACTACTACTACTGCCTTTCCTCCAGTTATCTCCCTTTTCTTTATCCTCTACTTAACTAGATTTCCAATCTGTTTGCAAAAAAAAAAAAACTCAAATTACTATATAAATCTTGTCTCACTGTTTAACCTAAACATCTCTGTTGCCTACTCATACTACCCATTGGCAGGAATTCAAGGCTTTTCCTCTACTCTTTCTTTAAATTTACATCATACAACCAACCAAAGGAAAAAAAAACCAATTATGCGGGTCAAGAACAAGATGACCACCAAAAAGGACACAATTATACCACTGGTGTAAGGGAGGAGTTTTGGTAAGAAAAGGAAAGTTGGCGGGGGGATACGCCTTGGAGGGGAATTTGTGGAAGGGGTAAATTTTTACTACCTCACTAGGCATGTGAGCTCCACAAGGACAAGTATTTTCTTTCTGTTTTACCTACTGTGTAATTTGCCTCTTATATAGGAATGTTTAAGAAACATTTGTTGAACGAATCAAACTGGTAAAATAGGACAAAGAACATTTGGCATGGGGGCCCTGAGCTTTATCAAGGGTGGTCAAGATAAAACCAAGTAAAAAACTGACCTGAGCTCTGGAGGGAAGGTCTTTTTCACCTCTCCACCGATTATCAATTTTGCTAGAACTCTCTTCCTTCCTAGGTATTTTATGCTACTCTTCTCTCTTACTCCCTATGTGCTACTGTCCTCCAGGAGGTAGACTGCTTGGACTTGACAGTATCCTGGGCCATAAACTCTGCAGCTTTACAGTCTAGTCTAGCTTACAATAGTAGATTGAGGGGGCCAAAATCCTAGGAGGAAGGGGATACCTGTAATTGGGGGGGGGGGGGCTGGAATAGCCTCAGTGCTTATTCTTCAGGGATCTAGCAGGGCAGTAGGTATATACAGATTTCCAGAATTCTAGAACTAGTCATCAATTTTCCTGTCCATAACATCATGACTAAACATGTATTCTGGCATTTCATACACACAAGGAGTATTTAAAATAAAGAACAAGCAAGCCAAAACAAACTCAACAACTACCTGCCAACATAAAAGTGAGTGAAATGCAAGTATGTCCATATTAATGCTCTCCAAGATCACAGTCATCTAATTTAAGCCACCAAAAAGGGAACCATGACAGAACCACATCATGACCTCTGGACAAATCCTCAAAAGCTGAATCAATCCTGACTTCACCTCTATAGTTTCAATAGTGCTTTGAACACTCAGTGCATAGATATACTTGCTGCTTCACTAGTCAAATAAATGAGCTTCAAACTGAACAAAATAAAATGCTTGGTTATTTAACTTATAATGGCTCTATTTGTAATGAAAGCCATAGGAAGCATTTTTGAATTTTTAAATTTAATTAGTAATTGACTTCACAATTCCATTCTTCCCACAAGTTGATCCCTGGTATTTAAAAAAAAAAAAAATCTAAATTCTTAGATTGTAAATGGGAAAAATGCTTACTTTTAATAGGAAAAATTCAGTTCTGGATTTTGTCATCTCCATCCTAAATCCATTTCCTCTGAGAAGTCTTGACTAAATCACTATATCTAATTCTGTAACTTCTTACAACTTGTCAGCATTTTATAATTTTATATTTTATTTTTTATAATTTTATAACTTTACTATTTAACAAAGTTGATTCTGTTAAGGGCTTTTCTAGGTGTTCTTTTGAAATTTCAAAAATGAGGGCTCCTGGGTGGCTCAGTGGTTGACCATCTGCCTTTGGCTCAGGTCACAATCCTGGGGTCCTGGGATTGAGTCCTGCATCAGGCTCCCCACAGGGAACCTGCCTCTCCCTCTGCCTATGCCTTTCTGTGTGTCATGAATAAATAAATAAAAATCTTGAAAAAAAAATTTCAAAAATGAACATTCTCTCCTCAAATGGACTTTAAGCTTCACAAGAAAAATAGTTTCTCTTATTTTTCCCCTCCTACATAAAAGAGGTTTTATACAATTGAATAAATGTGATGATTTAAGGAACTCCAAGAACTTGCAAAAACAAGGAAATACACAAAGTGAACAAAATTTTAGCAATGATGTTTTTTATGTAAAAAATTAGAAACATTAAGAGCCTAGCAATGGGGTTTTGGTTAACTGAATTACGGAACAGTCATACAACATATTATAAAGCCATCAGAAATTATGAACTTGATACTAAGTGGAGAAAAGAGATGGCAAAGAAAATTAATAAAAATGCCATTTTTGTAAATTCATGTAGACACTGCTGTGAGAACTGGTTTGATATTGGTTGAATTAAACACAATGAATTATTATGTATTATTCTTATAGGCAGAAAAAAAACAAACAAACAATGAAGCCACTTTAATTTGGAGGGGAAAAAACCAGGAACAGAGGCATGCAGAAATTACATCAAAATCAATAAACATGGTATTATAGTAGAGCAAATCAAAGGGTTGACCTACACACCTGCGTGTACTGCCAGCTATAAACTGACGGTAGTAATATGTTAATGAAAAAAATCAGTGATAGAAACTAGGCATAGTAATCACTTCAAGAATTGTAAATATTCTTGCTTTGTTGTATTTACTCAGATCAACGAGCTAGATCCTAAAGGGAGTTATAAAACAGTATCAAAATATAATTCCTGCTATCAAGAAATTTTTATTCTCAATGAAAAAATGAAGACATTAAACTAGAGCAACAGTTGCAAATATACAAATAGATATACATGCAAAGATTTCATTGTGACACCATACACCAAAACCAAAAACTATTCAAATAGTCATTGAATAAATGATTTACGGAATAGCCATATTATGAAATATTATGCCGTCATGTTTTTAAAATATAGACCACTATTTGGAAACTTCTCCAAGTAAAGTGGGGAAAAAAAATCAACATAAATGCCATTTGTTAAAATGCACACAGGGTAGTGAAAAAGGTACATTGTTGACAGGCTTTATGTCTGGGATGGGAGATGATATATAATGGGAAATACTCTTGTTTTATGTTTTTTCCACTTTTACTTGAAAACTATATTGTCTAAAAAATAAGACACACTGGGTACTCAGCAACTTAGAAGACCTCCCCCTTTGCATCTTATTATCCATTTTACTCTGAGAAATTTACTTAATCTCTCTGAACTTCTCTTTTCTCAAATACTTCAGGATTTTTTCATCAATCAAATTACAGACTCTGGGGATCCCTGGGTGGCTCAGTGGTTTAGCGCCTGCCTTCGGCACAGGGCGTGATCCTGGAATCCTGGGATCGAGTCCCGCATCAGGCTCCCTGCATGGAGCCTGCTTCTCTCTGCCTGTGTCTTTGCCTCTCTCTCTCTGTCTCTGTCTCTCATGAATAAATAAAATCTTAAAAAAAAAAAAATTACAGACCCTAACTAGATTGTGGAAGATTCTGAATATGAATCAACATGCAGACTTTATAGGAAAAAAAGAACGCCTGACAACCTGGACAGAAATAGGATATGATAAAATCTGTATTTTAGAAGCATTAATACCACACTACTGGATGGACTGACAAGAAGAAAGAGGTCAAGGGTGGGATACACTATTATGAGACAGAAACAAAGCCATAGGGTCAAATTAGAAAAGAGAAAGCAGGTGATGGAGATAAAATAGGGTAGTACAGAAGAATCCATTAAGGATCTCTGAAATCATCAGTTCCATCACCACCTGCCTACAACAATGACATCAAGGGTCAGAGAAATCGTAAAATCATAAGCCTAAGATTATAAACTAGCAGGAACAGTAAAAATTTAAATCCAGTCCTCGATATAGCTCACTATTCTTTCCATAACACAATGACTTCCAATTAACTAATTAAATGGAACTATCAACTAAACAATTAACTAAATGGTAATGAAGGATGGAGAGGAGAAGGTAAGGAGTCTCATCATGGCCTCAAGTATTTCAAGCATGAACAATGACGCCACCAAGACAAATGACTAGATCAAATGTGAAGAGTTGGTCTGTAACAGGAAATATTGTGTTCTGGACATGTTAAATGTGATGTAACAACAGGAAATCTAAATAGTAGTGTTCAGTATGGCACAGATGTAATACTAAATTCACTAAAGGCTTTCTTTATCCAAGTAAGTCTTCCAAGCACAGCTTTACATATTCCTCCTTAGAATTACAGCTCAAGTATTCTTCTAAGAGACCTTCTTTAACAAATTATATAGGAATGCCGTATCTGGAGCACCTGGGTGGCTCGCGTCATGATCTCAGGGTCCTGGGATCGAGCCCTGCGTTGGACTCCAGCTCACAGGGGGGCCTGCTTCTCCTTCTGCCTCTGCTTGCTGCTCTCTCTGCTTGTGCTTTTTCTTTCTCTCTCTCAAATAAAATCTTAAAAAAAAAAAAAAAAGAGCCCCAAATTTGACTTCCCTAAGTCAACTTATTAACAAAAATACCGAAAAGTACTTCTAAAGAACAGTGCCACCTGCAAGATCATAATATATTATCACAAGAAAATTTAATATTAAAGAGGGAGAAGATGAAGAAGAATGCTTAATAACAGTATAAATTTCTATTATCATACTTAAAAACAAACGCTACTGCTTGGTAAATTTAACTTTCTAAAAACCACCTTCATTAGAGCAATAGTTTCACTGTTACCTAAACTGGCTTTAATTCATTTATTTATTTACACTGCTTAGTTTAAAATAATTCTTCCCATGTGTCTTCTTCTTAGGTTTTCTTACACTATTTTAGGAGTGTTTCAAGACAAAGGTGAAAGACATCAAAACGTAACAAACAATAATTTAGATATACCAGAAAAATAGCAGGGAATCAAAGAATAGACAGTGATATTCATCAAGTACTAAAAGCAATACATACCAGCTGAAGAAAAAGTGACACAATGGAATGACAGCAGGACAGAGCATGGGAAATAAAAAGCTGTCGGACCACGTGAATCCTTTTACATGCCCTCCAATGCCCATGCTATTTTCTAAAAGACAAATCACCTAGTTTCTCACTTCTCGCACCTTCGCTTTCTTCCTTCCTCATATATATAAAATCTCTCTTCTATCCATGTTCAACATTTGATTCAAGCCCCAGCTCAAAAACAAGAGAAAGCCCAGTATAATAAAAAAAAAACCTTGAAATAATAAAACCTGGGTATGCACTCAAGTTATGCCATATTGCCTTAAAATAAAAATTAAGGTTTTTCTTTCTTAATTTCAATCCTGGTATTCAAATTAAGTCCAACAGAAGTGACAGGTGAAGAGGAAAGGGACACACTGCATGCAGAGTAGATCCTGCTTTTTTTTTTTACCACTTCCTATTTATTAACTGCCCATTCCCACTCATATGTTCTACTTCCAAGTCCAGTCTTCCCTGAGTGGATAAAGAAAAATAAAGCTCGTCTCCCAGCTTTTAATACTGTTTTTGAAAAACATAGCATGAAATAATTTCTTATCCATTCCAAATCAAGATATGCAAAGATACCTAGATAATATTAAAAGAAAAGTCCTTGGGGCGCCTAGGTGGCTAAGTCAGTTAGGAGGCTGCCTTCACCTCTGGTCATATTCCCAGCATCCTGGGACTGCCTTGTGTCTGGGCTCCCTGCTCAGTAGGGTCTTCTTCTCTCTCCCTCTGCCCCTCTACTCTGCTTGCCACTCTACTCTACTCGTGCTCCACTGCGCACTCTCTCTCAAGTAAACAAAATCTTTTAAAAAACAAATTCCTTGACCTAGAAAGAATATACTATCTAATTGAGAAGAGAGGAAGAGAGAACACGTATATAAATAAGATAAACTAAAACGCCTACTCAGTAGTATGGACAGCAGGCACCACACAGGGGTTCAGAGGCTAAATAAAAGGCTATAAGCTCAGGCAATCAAAAGTAGCAAGCCAGGCAGGATTTAAGTGGGTAAAGGAGAAAGGGTATTCCAGCAGCAAGAGAAAAAGAGACAAAAATGAGAATCACGCTGGGGAAGGAAAATAGAAAATGAAGAAGTCAGTTTGGTAAAAAGAAAGAACCAAACCAATTTATTATTCATTCAAGGAAGAGGTAGACTGGGCTAAGTATTTTAGATTTTTGGGCATACGTACAATAGGAAAACACCAAAAGCTTCTGTGAAGAAGCAACATGTGCTTATTAATAAGTTCATTCCCACTCAAAAATGACTGGTTTAAGTTTCTGAACATTTAGATCTCTTCAAATGTCACTTTATCAAAAGTTTTCTCTAACCACCCTGAGTAGTCCCTGGACCATGATCTCAGTCTAAATTATCACAGTCTAAATTACCTATGTTTTTTTTTTTGTCCTAGCAACTTAAATCACTACCTGAAATCACATTATTTTTAACTTAGCTGTGTGTCTCTCACCATGAAAGGAGAAACCTATGTTCACTTCTGTATCCCCAACATAGCAGTAGGTCCTTAATAAGTACTTGTTAAATGAATGAATGAATGCTTATCTCAGCAATCAGTACCACTCTTTGGGAGCACCAAAGAGATGAAAAAATAAATTACTTTTTGAAGAAAAAGTTTTTTGTTGACTTTTACTGTAAATTATTTCTCTATTCAGCCCACCTTCCTCATCTTTTTCTATTTCTTCTTCTTAATTTCAATATTACTTAAATTTCATTACTCCAAACGCTATTATAAATACCAGAAAAGGGAAAAAAAACATAAAAACCTAAGTCTCGAAATTTTACAAATTATGTTATCCAAATACATTAATATACATGCCTATATTTTTGATCCTGTAAGGTCTATGGGACAATAAACATCCAACATGTTTTACTGTATATGGGTCAAAATAAAATATCAAATGCTTTTACTATTCCCTTCATGAGTGAGAATCATCAAACTAAAAAAGATTTCAGTAAGTCATTGTCTTGCCACCTGCACATTAAGGTAAAACTCATCGGTTTGAAAAATATTTCCAGTGACAGAGAGTCTGTGACTTTGCTTGATATTTGTGGTTAATCCCCTGGTAAACAAAAATATGTGTTTCAAGTTTTCATTTATTATCATGTATCTGCTGCTCTATTCTGTGTTCATTGTTTACACCCTCCAAATGATGCATTTATAATGCCATCTTCTCTTTTTCACTGAATAGCCTCAAAGACACACTAGTTTCTATAGACATCTTAAAACACAGTTTATAAAATCGTACATCTCTCTAAAACAGATCTGAGGAGTTCAGGGAATACTCAGAGGATGATTTGAGGTTCTCAGATAATAAGCATTGAGAATCACTGTACAAAAAAGCAAATATGACACCGAAATATGTTAACCAAGTACTAGACTATGAAAAACAATCCACTTTAACAGTAACTTCCAGATCTCATTCTACTTTGCCTGGTCTTTAAAACTTTCTATTTTTTCAAGACTCATTCTATCAGATAGGTCCAAGATTTAAAATTTGTTTCAAAAAATCAAACAAGGGCAGCCCCAGTGGCTCAGCGGTTTAGCGCCGCCTTCGGCCCAGGGTGTGATCCTGGAGTCCCGGGATTGAGTACCGCATCGGGCTCCCTGCATGGAGCCTGCTTCTCCCTCTGCCTGTGTCTCTGCCCCTCTCCCTCTCTCTCTCATGAATGAATAAAATAATTAAAAATAATAAAAAATAAAAGCATTTTCTCTAAGCTTACTTTAGAGTAAGCTTATTTATATACTGTAAGAATACAATATATAAATACATATATACGATACAAACAAAATATTATCAATCAACTGTATGTTTTCGGTAACACTCGTGGTAAACAATAGGCTCAGCTGTTAAGCTTTTTTGGGGGGGGGGTTAAAAGTTGTAACAGAGGGGACGCCTGGGTGGCTCAGGAGTTAAGTGCCTGCCTTCCGCCCAAGGCGTGGCCCTGGAGTCCCAGGATCGAGTCCCACATTGGGATCCCTGCAGGTAGCCTGCCTCTCTCTGTCTCTCATGAATAAATAAAATCTTTAAAAAACAAAAAGTTGTAAGAGGAAAAAACAAAGTTGTTAGAGGGATTTATGTTTGCACAGAGCTTGGCATCTCTAGCCCTGTATTGTTCAATGGTCAACGGTCAACTGTGTATTTGCATTCAACCATTAATCTAAGTAACAGATAAATTTGCTGGGTAACAAGATGCTAAAATCCATGGTCTCTGGGTCACAAAGAAAAAAATCACTTCCAGGGACGCCTAGGTAGCTCGGTAGTTAAATGTCTGTCTTTGGCTCAGGGCATGATCCTGGAATCCCAGGATCGAGTTCCACATCGGGCTCCCTGCATGGAGCCCGCTTCTCCCTCTGCCTGTGTCTCTACCTCTCTCTGTGTCTCTCATGAATAAATGAATAAAATCTTAAAAAAAAAGAAAAAAAAATCACTTCCATCAAGCCTCAAGTGTATTACTTTAAGTACATAAAATGAATGACTACAAGATTATTTACTATGACCGAAAAAAGTTATTTCCCAAGGGCATACGCACCCCACGTTGAATAGTTCAGGGTATGTGTGTGCCAATTTGCCAAATATACTATAAACAACATTGAGGACTTAGTTTTTAAAGTTTAGTAGCAGGAGGCTTGCGTGGCTCAATGGTTGAGCATCTGCCTTTGGCTCAGGGCCTGATTCTGGAGTCCTGGGATCAGGTTCTGCATCAGGGTTCCTGCATGGAGCCTGCTTCCCTCCCGCTGCCTGTGTCGCTGCCTGTGTCTCTGCCTGCCTCTCCCCCCCATCCAGTGTCTCTTGTGAATGAATGAATGAATGAATGAATGAATGAAGTTTAGTAGTAAAGTTCTAATTATTCACTGGGAAGCTTTTCATGTGCCTCTGACTTCCTAGGCGCCAAAGGTGTTTTTGGTTTAGGCAATCTCTAGAAATGCTTGTTGAAGGAACGCACATTTTTATAACTGACTGAAGAATAAAATGCAAATAGTAAAATCTACTTAATACGAGGACACAGTATAAGATATACTTCGAGAGCCAAAACTGGTTAAACTTAAGACTGGAAAAACTGGCATTTTCACAAATTGGGCAGCTCAAGAAATTGACCTGTCATAAATTAAAAAGAAAAAAAGTGAAACCAATAATCTGGGCTATTGCTAAGAACTGTTAAAAAATACCAAAATCGTCCTACTAAACAAACCATTTCTGGGGAAGAAATTTTGAGTTTAAAATATCTAAAGACTAACTTTTTCACATCTGCATGTGGAGCTACTACTGTCATATTCTGATCAGCAACAAAACCAAGATACTCTCCAGCTCCTTATATGTTAAAAGATAACGCATTTTCCCCTAATAATCATTAATTTTTCAAACTCAAGTTAGTTCTGTAACAGACTATTTAGTGTTTTGCTTTGGGTGGATCGATAATTCATTCAACACAATGGAGGGACACTGTTCTAGATGCTGGGGACATAACACTGAACAAAACATCCCTGCCCTTATTTTGAAACTTACATTCTAGTTGCTGGTTGAGAAAATTTTATGGTTTCATATCACTTATTCTGCTTCTCCATACTTTCATGGCACTTTTATATATGTACTATCAAAGGGACTTCAAGAGTTTTAAAGTTCAGGCTTGGATGTACCTAAGTAACTGATTTAAGACGAGCCCTTAAACAGAATAGTTTAGAGATGCAATAAAGGACTCTCAATTAGTAAAAAAGTACACTTTAGATAAAAACCAGAACCTACTGGGGCACCATAAAATCAACTCAGTATTTTTGACAATATTCCTACCTACTGACTTCAGAAAGGCAGAAAAAAATTTTACTTTATTCCTGTCTCTAAGTATTTCTCAATTTTAAGCTTTAAATTCTATTTCTGGGAATGCCTGGGTGGCTCAGCGGTTAAGCGTCTGTCTTCGGCTCAGAGCGTGAACCTGGAGTTCCAAAATGGAGTCCTACTTCGGGCTCCCTGCATGGAGCCTGCTTCTCCCTCTGCCTAGTCTCTACCTCTCTCTGTCTTCTCATGAATAAATAAATAAGATCTTTAAAAATAAATAAATTGATAAATTTCTGAGGAGAACATTTTTTTTTCTAAACAAAATTTTGTGGAAAGTCCCTTTACTTAAAATGTGCAAAATTCCAGTTGAAATAAAAAAAAGACTGGCCTGTCCCTATATCCTTAGTTCATGAAATTCCTCCAAGGACACTTCAAAAACATCTGAAAGTCACTGCCCTAAGTAAATGTGCTATCTATAAAATTAACAAAAACATTTTTTAAAGTATTTAATTAACTCTAAGATTCCTGTGTAGTATAATGTACTATATAATTCTCTGTGAGACCTGTGACAAGCACAATTTCTGTGAGCCTTAATTCTCCCCATCAATGAACTGATGGCCTTACACAATACAAAATGGCCTGTCAACCCTAAAATTGTACTAGGATGAAGGCTACAATCAGTAGTGGTCATCTCTAATTTTAGGACAGGCACATCATGACAGTATACATTTTCATCTCTGCAGATCTTAATCTTGTTTCTGTTATTAACTCTGCTTTAAATTTAATGCCTCTAAATTATTAGCACTACACATCTTTTTCCCAGATCACAAGAAGCTAGATGGAAAGATTTTTGTAAGCACTTTAGTGTACTCTCTTCAGGGAAGATCTGTACTAGAAATAACGTGTTCTGGGGAAAAAAGGACAATTTTGCTTAGGTTTTTTGTTTTGCCTAAATCTCAAAGGGGATGGCTGCCTATTGTTTGCACAGTGAGTAGAACAGGAAGAAACTATGCCAGTGGGGCGCCTGGGTGGCTCAGTGGTTGAGCATATCTGCCTTTGGCTCAGGACATGATCCTGGGGTCCTGGGATAGAGTCCTGCATTGGTGTCCCTGCAGGGAGTCTGCTTCTCCCTCTGCCTATGTCTCTGCCACTTTCTCTGTGTCTCTCATGAATAAATAAATAAAATATTAAAAAAAAAAAAAGCTATGCCAGGAGGAGGAGAAGAATGAGACTAAAACAAGACAATATTCTCAACAACTAGGAGAATAATCCAAGCCTTTGAAATAAAGCAGCTTCGTCAGTTACAAAATGCTTATAAAAAAAAAAAATCACAACCCCCCCAAAATATATATACAATTACTTTGAGTCTCTATTCTACATTTAATCTCATCTGACTGACTTATTAGCCTATGAATTAGTTATACCACAGTAGAAGACTGATGAAAGGTAAAATATTACGGAGCATTTTTCACCAAACCGAATTTCAAAAATATTCCAAATAGTCAGTTGTGAGTACATATTTAGAAATCACACTCTCCATTTCCAAATACATTTCTGTGTATTCTTCTGCTAAATAACCTAGAGTATTGGTGAGTCGTATTCTGCTGGAAGTGACAGATCTGAGGAAAAGGGCAAACTTCAGTTATACAACAAAGAAAGAGCATTATAAAATCAAGTTACAATTCAGTTCTTTTCATCTAACATGTAAAAAAAAAAAAAAAACAGCCATTTCAACATAAAGAGATATGAACTGTTCCAAAAACATTATTCTACAGAGATTGGTTGCTAAAGAAGTCATAACTCTGTAATTATAAACCATTTGTACACAGGATGAACTGTTACAAATAGCTCTTTTTCCTAATAAGGGTAATAAGAAAGTCACACTATGGATGGTTTTGAGTTCTCAAGGAGACCTCTATACGATAACCCTGGAGTCTCACAAAGTTCCACAGCCACCTGCACCAGCTCTACTTAAATTCTCACAGAGATTCACAGCTGCTTTTTTAAGATTTATTTTATTTATTCATTGAGAGAGAGAGAGGAGAGAGAGAGAGAAGACAGACAGGCAGAGACACAGGCAGAGGGAGAAGCGGGCTCCACACAGGGAGCCCGACGCGGAACCCGATCTGGGGTCTCCAGGATCACGCCCTGGGCTGCAGGTAGCGCTAAACCACTGCGCCACCAGGGCTACCCGATTCACAGCTACATACATCCTTATGTAAAGCCATCTCTTATCTATTATATTGACAAAAAGGAGATATTTTCACCCAGTTTCCCTGGCAAGTGCCTACAGAAGAACTTTCTTTAGCTTTTTAATATAACCCAAGCACCATCAATTTTAAAGCCTCACCATTCAATTCTGTACCATAAGAAAATGCTAAGATATTTTTCTATCAACTTTTTTTTTAATTTATTTATTCATGAGAGACACAGAAAGAAAGGCAGAAAAACAGGCAGAGAGAGAAGCAGGCTCCATGCAGGGAGCCCAACGTGGGACTCGATCCCAGGTCTCCAGGATCACACCCTGGGCTGAAGGCGGAACTAAACCGCTGAGTCACCGGGCTGCCCTCTATCATCAATTTGAAATGTGTAGTTCAGAGAGGTTAAATAAAATTTGAGAAAATGTGCATCTTATAAATCTTGTAAGAACTTTAGAAGAAGGGAAGTTCATAACCAATCACACATTCATTTTAACAGAATAAAAAATTAAGTATTCTCTACAAAGTAGAAAACGTGTTAAATAAAACTTGGGTTCAATCCCAATTTTACTTGAAATCAGTAGAACTATGTGATTTCGAATACCTTCACCTATTATCTTTAAAGTGAACTGTGGATCATAAAATTGTTTTATAATTTTTTTATTTAGAGAAAGCAAGAGTGCAAGCGCACGCGCATGTATATATACACACGCAGACACATGTGCATGAGCAGATAGGGGGGTGGAGCAGAAGCAGAGAGAGAATCTCAAGCAGACTCCTCCCTGACTGCCCCAAAATAGTTTTAAAAAATAAATGAACATAGGGGGATCTGGGTAGCTCAGCTGGTTGAGAGTTTGACTCTTAGTTTCAGCTCAAGTCATGATCTGTGTCTTGGGATCAAGCACTGCACTGGGCTTGATGCTCAGTGTATACTATGCTTAATCACCCCCTTACTCCTACTCTTGCTGGCATACTTACTCTCTCAAATAAAATCTTTTTAAAAAGGAAATAAATGGGGATCCCTAGGTTGCTCAGTGGTTTGGTGTCTGCCTTCAGCCCAGGGTGTGATCCTGGGGTCCTGGGATCAAGTCCCACATCAGGCTTCCCGTATGGAGCCTGCTTCTCCCTCTGCCTGTGTCTCTGCCTCTATTTCCCATGAACAAATAAAATCTTTAAAAAATTAAAAATTAAAAAAAGGAAATAAATGAGCATAGCTGCATATGTACGTTATAAAATGTAAAGCACAACTGTGATGTCAGATTTTTATCAATGCCATACCGGAAGAATATAACACTATGTCCATATCTTGCTATAGCTGGGTTTAGAGTTTTAAGAAATAAAAAAACTAATTTGTCACTTTGCTAATTAATCCTGTTCCCAAGTATTATTTGAAGTGATAATGTAGCCATTAAACACAACTTTGTTAAATTTAATCAATAGTAACTGTAGAGAATCAAAATATACTATAGATAGACATTTTATTGATTCACATTCTTTTTTAAAGATTTATTTATTCATGAGAGACGTGGAGAGCCAGAGACATAGACAAGAGAGGGAGAAGCGGGCTCCTCGTAGGGAGCCTAATGCGGGACTTGATCCCCAGATCCAGGATCATGCCCTGAGCCGAAGGCAGACGTTCAACCGCTGAGCCACCCAGGCATCCCTTAAAAGTTTTATAGCACTGTAGAAAATACTTTATGGATATTCTAAAGAGTAGACATGAGGGTTAATTATCTGTCATAGTTCTAATTCAAGTGTTCAGAATCTAGATTATGTTACTACACTGAAAAAATATTCAAGTATCATACATATATTTTTAAATGTAGGCTCTTTTTCCCCCCTTTTAATGTAACAGTTTCAACAGTCTTTCCTACTGGAAAAAAGACAGAGTTGTTTCCTATTTTATATGTCTTAATATCTGTTAAAGGTATTTAATTCTATCCAAAAGAAACCACTTGGGATGCCTGGGTGGCTCAGCGGTTGAGTGTCTGCCTTCAGCTCAGGGCATGATCCCGGGATCCGGAATCAAGTCCCACATCGGGCTCCCTGCATGGAGCCTGCTTCTCCCTCTGCCTATGTCTCTGCCTCTCTCTGTGTGTCTCTCATGAATAAAGTCTTTTAAAAAATTAAAAAAAAAAAAAGAAAAGAAAAGAAAAAAGAAACCACTCATTTAAACTGCCCTAAATACAGGAACTCAAGTCAGAAATCTTCTCTTTATTTCAGTCATTTCTGGCAAGTGAGAAATAAAGCCAGCTAAATATTTATCCCCTACTAGTCCTCCTCTGCCATCAAATGTGGCCTGTGAAAGGAAACTCTTGCAGTGAGTAATCATTTCAACTAAACCCCAAAGTAAGAAAATCAGATCCTTTGTTCCATTTATTTAAATAGGTCCATCATTATGTGATTTCTTTCAAATTAAAATGATGAAACTCCAAGGTCAACCAACATCACTAGCTATAGAATCTAAATTAAGTGAGCTTTATATTATTTAAGAGCCAGCACCATAAATGCATTTTAAGTGACAACAGTAATAGCAAATTCAGTTCTGTGACTTTAAGTATTTACTATTAGGTTTTCCTCATGATTTCCATGATACAATGTGTACAAATCTAAACATATAATGCCTTGGATAAAAGTCTACTCTGCTCTCAACAATAAAGAAAACTATTTTAAAAATCATTTATAGAATTGCAGAAACTAAAAGTGCAATTGCAGTATAATTGCCTCTACGTTCCAAATAAGAAATACTGTCTCAAAAATTATTCTGAAGAATGGAAAAAATTATAAAGCGAAGCACAGCAAAGACTTTTCAGAGAAATCTCATTTTTGCAGATTTAAATCATCAGCCTAAATAATATAAGAGATGCAAATCCCTCCTCTAAACTGTCTTAAAAAATGACTGCATAATAATCTGACAAGAAATTAAGTCTTTTTTTTTTTTGAAATTAAGTCTTCATCAAGTTGGGATACCAATAATTAAACAATAAATTTAATAATACGTACAGTTCCAGAGAGGACATCATGGGGGCAACAGTTGAGAAGGTGACTCTTGCATACTCTGTCATCGCTGAATTTGATTCGTTGACGAGTAGTATCTCCTGTAATATAGAAAAGTTAATAACATTCAAGGTTAGACAACTGGAAAATACTTATTTTCTGAGAGCCCTACTATCACTAGTTTTTTCCTGTGTGGCTACACGCACATACATTTATTTATATAAATCAGCTCAAGAGGGATTAGTTTGTATAATATCCTATAGAAAAACTATTTTAGACATGCAATTGCAGTATGTGTACTGCAAATGTAATTCAAATAGTCAAAGTGGGAAAGCAATGCATTCTGTTAAACAGAGTACTTCAGAAAAGCATAGGATATAGAGCAGGAATGGACTTTGAAGATTATGGAGTCCAACTCCTTCATATTGCAGATGATGAAATCGAGGCCCCAAGAGGTTAAGCGACTTGCAGCAGACCCACTAGGAGAGTTTCTACTGGTATACAATGTTCCCTACTTGACGCTAAGCATAGATTTATTTTGTAATTATTTACATTAATTGAAAAACATAAAAAGTAATCTTGCAAACATTGCATACACACTGCGAATCCCCACTGAACCCCAGACGCCATTTCTTCCACTATTTTGTTCCAGCTGAAGTGTCTCCCTTTTGCTGCTGGGATGAGTTAGAGAGGGTAGAATAGCGTGTTTAAGAGTGTACAAACCTGGAAGAAGGACTTACACACCAGTCAGACAAAGGCACAATGCCTAAATGAAACGTTAACTTTAATGCCTCCAAAGGTACCATACCTTCAAATTTTAGGTGGTCTGTGCTACATATGGCCATACTGGGTACATTTAAATTTATTCTGTCTTCATATAACACAATACACCTCCTAAGCAACAGAAGCATCCAACCTCCTAATCAGATATGCCTATCTAACTCAAACTTTAAAGAGTCTAAGAAAAAGAAAAGTAACTAGCTCTAGGAACAAAATATAGATGTTAGTTACATTTTTTTTGCTTAGAATCTCTTTGGGGGGAAAAAAAAGAAAAAAACTCTTAAGGATGTTTTTTCTATGTAGAATGCTCAGATAAGCCCTAAGAAATGTTCGTGTTTTATTTTAGTCTTAAGTTGATATCATCATTGATGAATGAAAACCTACTGATGAATTACTGAAGCGAGAACTGTTGGTACCAAAAGAGATTGTATACACCTTTGTACTTCACATGATGCTTTGGGGCACTCCAAAAACTCATCTAGGAAGTGATTCAATTACTTAATTTGTTTTTCACATGTGAGTCACAGAAAGGTTAAGCCTTTACCCCTTTTACATGGTCTTATTTTGAAGAGCTTAATGCAAAGTCAACTAAATATGTCATTTTTAAGTGGGGTAAGATTTTGTTCAAATTGTTTTAACTCAAAAAGACTTAAAGAATATTCTAATTTAGGGTATATAAAATTTAAGAAAAGTAATTTATAGCTAAAATGATAGCTTCAGAGCAGTTCAACAATAGGTTTTCTAGAGGCTAGTCTCTAGTTCAAGTAGGTTATTTTTGACACCACAATTTGGAATAAATCATTTTGTGTTCACGCCTGCTACTATAATAAAGGTTATTTTGATGGTTCCTTTTTTTCCTTTGAAACACAACTGCTTTTGTTCCACATTCATTAACACATCTGAAAAGTTAGTGATAACTCACGGCTCGGCGAATGCGGGGCCTTTCTGACACTCCCTTGCAGATTGAAGTAGGCAGGCATAGATACATTGAACCTTTACAAATAAAACAAGGGGCCAGATTGTTCAGTTTGTATAGAATAGACTCTGCCAGCAATTTCAATACAGCATCTAGAAGTACATGTTGACTGTAAAGATTCTTGTATATGAAAACAAAAGTGAACAAAATCAGGGTGTTTTATTTTTCAAAATATAGACTTAACAAGTGTAACCCTACAGAAGAATATGACCACAGGAAAAAGTCCAATGCTGGAACTCTGGGAAATGGTCTCTGGGCCAACTGGGGTTTTAAAAAATGCTTTTTAAAAGATTTTATCTCATTAAGACTTTGGTGAAGGCCTAAGTTCACGTTAGAATGATACTATGATAAGCTAGCACCAGAAGGGCAATGCTATATATTAGACTTTTTTTTTTTTTTTTTTTTTGCTTACTGGCATGTAAGAAAAATGTCTTATTTTTAATCCGTACCCAAAATGTGCTAAGGAATTTCAAAGATGATGTAGCTTTTCTGAATAGGGAAAGGAAAAAAAAAAAAAAAAAAAAACCCTTACATATCTAGGACTCTCCCTACTACATACCTAAGCTTTTTAATATGCAACAACAGTATTGTTTCAATGCTACGTAAAACTAATGGTTCAGTAATACTATAAACCAGGCCTTACAATAAAAATCAAGGTTCTTAGAAGTTTTACTAATCAAGCATTTTGTGAGGTAGGGCTACTGTTTTTGCTTCAGAAATCACAACATTAAGTCTAATATTAAGATACATGTGCCCTGAAGACACAGCTATAAGTTAAAATATAAACAATTCCAAATACAAATTTAGCAAACATTATCCCTGATGAGCTCTTACAAAAAGTATATTTCTATAAATGCCAAAAAGTGTTTTAAAGTGCATAAGAATGGTTGCTCAATAAACATTTGATAACTGCAAACGCAATAAATACAGCTATCAAATATCAATTACACATTACAGAAACCTTTAAAACAATGAAATAATAAAAACTCTAATAATTTCAGATACAGAAATATCCTGAGATGGACTAGCAACTAGGTATGTTTATTGGTATTTTAAAAGTTTTACTTAAGAGACTTTAAGGTTAACATTTTAAAATAACTTGGCTACATTACCATGCAGTATTTAATACATTTATTTGGGCTTATGCCATGAAAGTGTAATTTAGCTAAACCAACAAAGAATTTTAAAATAAAAATACTGATAATTTTGGTTTCTGTCAACATATCTGGCCCAAACCATGTTTTTCAAAAGAAACTAGGTATAACAGCACCCATGTGAAAAAAAGGGGTGGGGGGCAGACTATAAGTAATAGAAAACAAGTATGAAACAAATCTTATAATACAAAGAATTACTTTGTGGAGTCAACATACTGTATCTTTGGGCATATATTCATATAAAAATAACCTGAGTTTAAAAACAAAACAAGACAACTACCCTCTTACACTAACACTGGATCCAAATCATAGAAACAAACCTATTAGTGCACATATCCTCTGTGCGAGTCAATGGGGTTACAAATAGGCATATAACTACAAGCTCTGTACCCTCAAGGAGTCCATGATGTTGATAGAGAAATAGGACATTTAAATAACAAGTAATAAAGGTAGCATGACCCAAGTGCCAAATGGATTTCTCTAATAGTAGTACTTCAGGAATTCTAAAGCTAGAATGGCCACCAAGGATGGAGAGGTTAGAAAAGGCTTCGTATAAAACGGTAGAAGCCAAAATTTAAAGACAAGATAGGACTTAGATCACAGAAAAGAAGAACATTCCAAGCTGGAGTATTATCTTTGACAAAGCTTATAAAGGCAGAAACGTTTAGGGAATAGTAAATACTCCAAGTCAAATTTGGCTTTGGCAAATGGCTGCATGTAGGGGAAGAGCAAAGTTGGGGCCAGAGTAATATTTTCTGGGTAAAATCCGATTTCCTAATTTTTTCACTTTTTTTCAATCCAGATTTTCAGTGTGTAAACAAAGTTTAAAAAAAAAAGTTTAAAAATAATGGGGCAGAAATTAAATCATGTTTAACAGCAACACAATGTCTATCCATAAAAACATGGCGGTTTCTCTGCCCTATAACTTCTACATTAATTAGGCTTTGTACATAACTATGATGCCAAGTTTTTAAAATTAGCAATTTGGCTTAGAACTTCGGTAGGCAAAGTGTTCTTCACTTGAATGGAAGCATCAAAATTTCTATTAATACTTACTACCAAGCAACTAACTTCAGAGTAAAAACTTTCTCTTTGGTTCAACCCTTTTGTGAGTTTCATGAATCCTAATTTGTATTTGGGAATATCTGAGTTGCAGGTGTACAATAAAAACTGAGATGCCTATTGCTCTTCTCAAAGTTTCTCAGCAAGTTAACAGGGCCTAAAGCGGTAGTGAAGCAATGTCACGTAGGGAATATGGATAGGCCACTCTACAGGCAGCTCCCATCCCAACTATACTCAAATACCATTATACTCAAAATCCCCTTCAATCTGTTGGGAGGGAACAACGAGCCCACTGTAACCCCAACACCACGGTTTTATGGTCCTGCCTCTTCTGAAACTGCCTTAGACTTAAATTATAGTAGTAACACTTAAAACTTCAGTCTAGATGGTATCTGACATCATTTTACATGGTGCATGCTATTTTTCCCAATACCCACCCCCTCCCCTCCAGTGGCACCCTCCCTCTCCCTCCCATACAAACAATAAATAAACTTTCATAGATTTAGGTGCTATTTTAAAAACATCAAAATTTTACTTTACCCATTCTCTCCGATGCTCCCTGTATTTTTTTAAGCTGTGAGTGGATGACCATGCTATGTGATCAACAACTGTGAAGGCTAAGCAAAAGTGAACTGAGTTTAGTATTATAATTAAAAGAACCTTAAAGTTTGTAATATTTGACATATATAATGGTATGCGGAATCCTTATTTTACTGCATATTATCAGGCATTAATGGCAAGCAATTTATAAAAACAACTAATTAGTATTTCTCTTATATAGAATTAGCTTAGAACTTAGCTTAGGGAAAACAGAAGAAAACTCAACAGCACACAAAGCAAATGGAAGCAACCCCTAGCTTATAAATGGGGCCAGGAGAAGAAAAGCCCTCCCATATTCTCCAATGTGACAACCAAAGCCCTCCCCACAGATACACTTGTTAGGGGCCAAGTGTGACCACTGGCTTAGGACAGGATAGGCACATTCCCTCTGAAATGAAATCCATATACCTTCAGTAAAAGGAAAGCAGAGCAAGAGAAAGAGGTGTATAGCTGATAGCTTAAAGCTACTCATTTCCCTGTGCCCTCAAATCATCAAATGCAAAGAAATGTTTCATCTTCTTATTACCAGCCTTATATTAGCTACTAAGTCCACATAGTAACATATAAACTATATAAAGACCAGTGGCCAATTTCTAGTCTAGTACAGGGCAGTAAGAAGTCTGCCCTGTCCCAGGAAACCCTCATCTTCAGAGGTAAAAATAGGGGATTCCTGCTGCACAGGGACTACTACACTGAAGAACCATTGTGATTACTTTTACATTCTTCTCCAAGTGTCTCATCAACTCTACTAAATTCTCCCACCTACCTTTGCTGTTCCTTTAGAATTCAGTCTAAACCTCATCTATAAGAACTCTTCTGTAATTATCCTTTTTAAAAAAATCTTTTACTTCATGTAATTGTTAATACAGTTTAATTCACTGTATATATATATATATATATATATATACACATACAGTTCAAAGTACAGAATTTGTTTTGTAAAAGTAATCACTACCATGTCTTAACATATTATGACTATGGGTGCTTTGAAAACAGTTAACACGACGTGATACATGCCAAACTTGTCAAAATTTTATTTATTACATAAGAAAGAGTACTCAGCCAAAGGTGGCAGTGGGAAAAACCAATTATGGCATTGTCCCTTCCAAATGTAATAGAGTCACTTCTATCTACTAGAGCTTATAAAGTCATACCAAGCAAGTAAAATTTCCCTTCCCCCAGAAAATGCAAAAATAAGGGTACGATATGGCTCAGAAGGGCTATCCCTCTTAAATCTTTTCATAGGGTCCTATAGGTTTATAATTACAAATAGGTGCCACTTTTACTCCTATGAGAACCCCCAAGACAAGCCCAACATTTAAAAACTTCAAAGCCCATTGTAGAAATTGCTAGAACAAATTCATTCTTACTGAATATGATCAAAGATTAATAAAATGTGAAAGTAACTTTTTAAAATCTACCAGCCTTGTTTGTGAAAATCCATGCAACAAAACTGTAAGGAATGAGACAGGGAACAGCCTTGTATTAAGTGAAAAAGCTTACAGGATATTTAAGAGCTAACAGAATGGTGATGGAAATGTGAGAAGAGAAATATTAAAGTAGCTACATTCCAAGGGCTCTATTCCACCCCTTGTCACCACCCTATCTCCTCTCAGTACACAAGCGTAGAGTCTTGGCCACTGGCAGGTGTGGTGGTGGAATATATGCTTTAGGAAATCTATCAATGTTTCTTTTAAATTTAAGAAATACATTAGAAAAGCTTGAATAGACTGCTACCTAAACATGAAGTTCTAAAAGATTATATGGAATTTGTTTTATAGGTTATAAAGGAAAGTCAGTTATTAAAAAGTTGCAGCCTGCTAAATTTTCAATTTTGATACTTACTTGCAGAGCTGCAATTCTGATACAGTAACACCTGTACTGGGGATATCTGGTGCCTTCTATCATCCAGAACTTCCTATACACAAAATTAGAAGTAATGAAACCTATCTCTGGCTATGAAGAATTTGCTGAAAAGAACCAAAGAAAAAGTAATTGGCTGATTTACCAAAAACACAAATTCTCATTCATTGACTACAGCTTTAAAAGCTAAGCAGAGCCTCCCCAAATCAAAAAATAGTGAAGGAAAGAAATAAAGGAAAAGAAATGAGAATATCAAAGGACAGAAGTGACAGACAACTCAATGATAAAGTTAAAATGGAAAAACAGAGATTACCATGAAGGAGACTGAGCCTTACGACTACTGAAAGGACACAGAAGAAATACTGTGTCATGTTGGTTATACACCAAATGCACAAGGATTACCTTTGGGGAAAGGATTCTGACTGTGAAGGGAAACAGAGGGACTTCGTTTGTAATGCTTTTTTTTTTTTTTATAATTTGAAAAAAATATACATTTGCTCACTCCTATCAGTGTTTGATAGTCTTTTGCATTTTTTAAGAGTTTGCAAAATTAGGCCCCTATAATCAGCATCACAGAATTTATGATTTAAAAATAAACATAACTGCTCATGTGTAAAATCTTCATTTCCCACTAGACTTTCAGTCCCTCTAAGATTAGAGTCCTATATCACTACTTTATTGCAGAGACAAAAGACAATAGAAACAAATGTGTCCATAATCTCTAAGGAAAGGAAGAAGTAACTAAAGCAACTCAGCAACCAGGGGATAGTCAGGAAAGAAACAGTTTACTCCTATCAACAATTACTATATCCTAAAGCACATCAGCCAATAAATAATACAGAACACCATGTCCAGGGAAGTATCCCTTTAATACTGTGAGGCAAATTAAGTAACACGGGATTGTCTCAAAACAAGAACACATGGTTCCTAGATTCTGAGACGAAGCAACCATTTTCTTAGCAAAGATGTTCTGCTGTTTCCCTATGCAACATAAAATCATAGCCACTTGCCCCACAGTTTCTAGTCCAGGGATTTTCCTTCATTAAGTAGCCCTTCCCACAGCCAGGCATCTTTTCACATTCCCATTGTTAAACAGGTTGGTGAAATCCTGCAGAACTGCTGGCCACCATGGGAGAGGTGGGAATTCAAGCTAAATGAGGTAATTTCATTGTTGAGGTCTAGATGAACCTCTCTAAGGACTCCTAGATCTCTCTCTCTCTCAGATATGCATTTCTTCTGGTTAGTCATTTTTGAGGACTTGGGTATGTATAGTTCAAACAGCTTTTTCTTTCACATGAATAACTACAACAGTATTTTCCAGCGTATGAGATTTGTACAAAAGATGATTTTAGGTATTATCCAATTTCACAAACAGGATTTCATCAATATTTTAAACACCACTCAATCATTCAGTAATTATCATGATTAACTTTTTTTTTAAGATTTTTGTAAAAAAAAAAAAAAGATTCTGTTTATTTATGAGAGACACAAGAGAGAGAGGCAGAGACATAGCCAGAGGGAGAGGCAGGCTCCATGCAGAGAGCCCGATGTGGGACTCCAGGATCCTGGGTCTCCAGGATCACGCCCTGAGCCGAAGGCAGACGCTCAACCGCTGAGCCACCCAGGCATCCCTCATGATTAACTTTAAAAAAATACATGATAAAGTCCATTTGGTGCTTAACATCTAACAAGTTCTAATGCTAAGCACATGTAACAACATAGTCTAAGCTACTTTTTTTTTTTGAGTCTTATTTTTCAAAATATCATGTTGTTCTCACTATATCTTTCTAGTGACATAAATTTTCATTTTAAAATTAACTTAAATTTTTAGAAAGTGAGTTGACGTGAAGAAAATATCAAACAGAAAACAGGGTAAAAAGGCGGTATGTGTGGCTAACACTTGGGAAACACTTATCTAGAACAGAGTTTCTCAAATTTTTAACGTGCATCGGAATCATGTAGAAGGCTTCTTAAATCACAGATTATTGGTCCCAGTCCCAAGAATTTCTGGAGTCAGCCCAAGAATTTACATTTCTAACAAGTTCCCAGGTATTGCTAAAGTCTGAAGACCACTCTTTTTTGAGAATCACTCACCAAAACAGTGGTCAACAAGCTTTTTCTTAATGGGCTAGATAGATAGCAAATATTTTAAACTTGCCAGCTAAGAGGTCTCTTGCAATTACTCTGCTGTTTTACGGCAAAGCAGCAATATTGTGTATGTACACAAATAGGCGTGGTTGTTTACATATAAAACTTTACAAAAAGCAGGTGGGCCATAGTGTCAATCCTGATCTAAAATATACCTTCAAATAACTAAAAAAAAAGGGTATACTGCATAATCTAACAGTAGGACAAAATAAAGAAGCAGTGAACGGTTAAGTATACTATAGATACTATCCAATTTCTTTTACTGAAAGGCAAAAATTCTGGAAAAGTCTAACTCTGAAAGAGAAAACTGAGGTCTCAAGAAGATAAAAACAAAACAATTTACCATGCATTCAGGAGACATGACAAAAGACTCAGCAAGGGCAGCTGGTTAAATTCTTTTCATGTTGAATCACACAGGTCAAACATCACTGCACATGGTTCACAACTAAATTAGAACATATGGATCAGTATCTAGTGAGTTTTTTTTTTTTTTTAGGAAAAAAGTTTAAAGACTCCTTTCTCTAGCCCATGTTAAATAGCAAAATATGACATTTACTCAATTTACAAACTACTTTTCTCTATAACCTCAATCACCTTAAAAATTGATGCATTTTGGCCTTGCCTTTCAATTTCTACCCTAGTCGCTACTAGTGCATGAGAATTTAAAACAAAAAGGAAGAGCGACTATTCTACAGATGAATTCACAAGATTCCTGTCAGAAATGTACCCTCTTGCTCCCTCATTCATTCTCCAGCAAACTGTCCCACCTTTCTTCATCTTCTTAGTAGACTGATTAAGCTGTTTAGTACAATTATGTATACTTCCTCACAGACTATACTAATAGCCCTGGGCTTTTTTAGGATTCAACCCATTTCATTCAATTTCTGGAATTCCATTCTGGAGGAGCATCTGCCTCATTTATCTAGCTATGTCCACACTTAGTGATCTTCAGTTTTGTTTTGTTTTTTTTTTTGTTGTTGTTGTTTTGCAACCCCACCACTTGCCTGAAGTCTTAGCAACTTCAAGCTTTAATGTCTGTATGAACCACCTGGTACTGAACACCAATATCTGACTCACTAAAAGACTAATATATATATTATAATCCATGGCACCTTTCCTGCTACCTATCTTGAACATGCAGCTCACCATCATTTTTCCTTATGTGACATATTATCCAAACCAAATCAAAGCATTTACTTCATTATAGAGCTTATGCAGTGATAAACAATATGATTTTTCTTTGGTTTCAATGTATTTCTTTACCCAAAGTAAAAGAATTATCACACAAGCATAGGCCTCCTTGAGGAACGCTAAACTATACAAAACAAGATTATATGAAATTATACTATTATGTTTTCTACGCTGTTTTGCAGGCAGAAACATTCAGAGTTCAAAACGCAAAATGAGTTAAAGTTTGTTCAAAACGATTCAACATATGTTAACAGAGCTTTTGGTGTTTTGATATGCCTGGACCTCTTGATGAAGTATTTACTAAAACTCTAATTTAGCCTTATGTTTACTGTTTAACCTTACTTTTGCTGTAATTTCTTATGTTAAAAGAATTTACAAGCTCTGGAATAAGATATACTCCATTACTACTTTTAAAAATGTGTGCTTGTACATTAAAGGCTATGCCTCCTTCACTTAAAATGAACAATCCAAGTGGAATAAAATGGCTTACAACTGACCAAAAAATAAATATGGCTCATTATGCTAATGAGAAAAATTAAAAAAAAAATGCTCTCAATGTTGATGACAAGCCAAGGAACACAGATTACAGTAAAGATGATTTTATGAAGAAAATCCACTGAAGAAAACACTACTTCAATCTTTGATTCAATTATTTATTTTGCAGAAAGACAGCAATGTCATCCTATCCTACAGGTTCAACAGTGATGTATCGCTAAACTTCTATTAGGAGCAAGTAAATTATTTTCTTAATTCTATTTTCCTGGTCACCTCCTAGAATGAATAGTATACCCTTTTAATTTTACATTCTGCAAAACTACTGTAATATATAATTGATCAGCAAAGATACCAAATTATGACTAAGTGTATTTCTATTAACTGAGGAAGTACATCACTGTATGTTTAGAAAGATTACCCTCAAAAATAGGCAAAATCATCTGAAAACTTTCACTTGCCCTAGACATTCCCTAACCATAATGGCCAACTAATGATAATATAAAATTCTATTCTATATTCTACATTCTATTTATTAGTCTACTCGTCCTTTGGAGTGTAGGGGGGAGGTGATGGCCATTCCTGGCCTGTTTTAACCTTTCAGAGATTATCTCTACTCCTTTTTAAAGCTTATAAGTAATTTAAAAATACAGAGTCCTCACAACCACTTCTGTAAATTACCTAGTTTCTAAACTTAAAATATAATCTAAATTTATACCCTCAATTTTGTTTAATTCCTATCCCTTGTACCTTTCCAGGCCTTATAGGGGCCAGGACCAGAGGCTTATAACCAAATTCTATTTGTTGGCAAAAGAGCTCTAGCAAAGGGCAAATAACCCAACTCAGAAAAAAATAACTACAGACTGTGCAAGGACATTGAGTTCCTCCAACTGTCACACAGACAACTCTCATACTGCTGCTTCAATTTTTCTCTGCTGCTCCTCCCTACTTTCAAATGGACTATGTTCATCCCTCTCCCTTCAATTAACACTAACAACTGAAACAAAAAGATATTTATAAGGTTTAATTTACCTCAAACTTCAGACAAAATAACATACTGATTTATATCTACTTATGGTTCCTCTTTCCTAAAAAAACTTAAGATATACTTATTTTTCAACATTTTTTGAGTGTAACATAGGAAATTATTTGGTTTCCCATTTAACAAATTATTGATTTAACTTGAGGCAAAAAAAGGTTAAGTGACTTACCCAAGGTTACAATTAGAGGTACAGCTGGGGCTAGAAACCAGGTCTCCTGAGTCTCAGCCCAGGGCTCTTTTCCTTAGCCCATGATGCCTTATCAGAAAAATCCAAATACAGTCAGACCCCCAGTTACATGGGTATGAGTTACACTGATTCACATATACAAACTTTATATAGTGTGACCAATGTTTCAACTCACGCGGTACCCTGCTTCCATTTATGCAGTATGCCAGGCATCGGCACGATTTTCAGTGGCACACAGGCGGTTGCCACCACCAGGGCCCTAGGCAAAATTGCAAAGAAGGCAAAGTTTGTCTTTGGCCCTCCCACCACCCTTGTGCATTCCTCTCCCACCTCCTGATCATCCCCCTGCCCAGCCTCCCAGCACCAACATGCTGCCCTCTGGTTGTCCAAAGCCCCCCACTTCCACCACTCACCCAGGACTGTCCTTTCTGGAAGTGCCCAGTGATCCAAAATTACCTCTCCAATTCCCTGACACTAAAATTCCTAATGCTGAGAATTTCAATTGAACGTAGGTAATCTAAATGATTAACTGATTTAAGTAACTCAAAATAAGGTACTTTTAACAGACTTACATTTCCAAGGAGTTTAAAAAGGAACTAATTAAAAACTGATTTGGGAGAGGGGAAGAAGGAATAAATATTTTTACTGGTGGAGAGGGGAAAGTGAAAGGAAAACAAGGTTTTCCCAGTACCCTAAGCCTCTCGTGCCACTTCAGATTCCCTCACAGAACACTAAGGGTTGGGGGGAGGTTACTGCGACCGTTGAGTCCCACTATCCCAGAAAACAGTAGTTGTTTTATAGTCAGTTTCTGGGATGATTAAAAAAGGACAGAGCTGCCTTAAATACGCCCTCCCCTACCTACCTTTTCCATATCTTTCCCACCTCTTGGATCCCCATTTCCACCTCTTAGTGCCAAAGATACCCAACAGCATTCCCTGTAAGCTGTTCCTTTGTCCAATACAAAGCTTTCCATTATATGGTTTCAAATTATATGGTGTTTATTCAGGAACGTATCCATGTTCCCCTACCCCTGGATAACGTGAAGTTGACTGTATGCTAAAAAAGAACAATCCTAATTATTTAAAGGTCCTGAATCATAAAATGAAATATGTAAACTCATTATCTGGTAAGGAAAAGAATGTTCTGATTCTTATCTTGTATACATAAAAGAACTAATATGGGTATCTAAAAAAACATTCATTTCTTTTCCTTGAAAGTAGTATACTTCTTACTTCTGGCCCAACACAGCAGTGAAAATCCAGTCATTTCAGTTAAATAATATCGTGGACTCGTTAACATGAGTTCATTGGTAAATCCTTAGTCTGGAGGCAAAAAAAATCCAGTAACATACACATAAAAAAATTTAAATTTATTTGTATACAAAGCAGAATGGATTTTAAGAAACCCATGTTTCTGCTGACTACTCACATAGGAATATATATTTTTTTCTTTTTTTTTTTTTAATGTAGCTTTGCAATACTAGATTGGCTACCTTGTTTGGAAATTTATCAGGTGATATTAGGTGAGAGTAGTTTTTTTGATCCAATTACCCTTCCAGTAAAACTAGAAAATTCAATCCATGCAGAAGGTGCCAAAAATGGTATCCATCTAGGATCAAAAGATTCATGTAAAATCTTAAATGATTTCCATAATTTTATTACAAAAATTATTCTGTCAACTACAATACTGAATTAGGTCCCTCGCCAATACCATCTTCATTATGGAAGAAGAGCAATGTTAAGACATGCTGCAGCTATAAAATAACCATTCTTATCTAACTGAAAAAATGAACAGGTAAAAGTTTCTTCAGGGGCATTTTTAATTAATGTTAACTTTCCAGGGTTT
Organism: Nyctereutes procyonoides; assembly: GCF_905146905.1. Classification (NCBI taxonomy): domain Eukaryota; kingdom Metazoa; phylum Chordata; class Mammalia; order Carnivora; family Canidae; genus Nyctereutes; species Nyctereutes procyonoides. The sequence goes on along the minus strand of NW_026575120.1, from coordinate 32,713,925 downwards.
ACTACACAAAATTCATCTCCTTCCCAATCTTCCCCTCCTCTCTACACAACCACAAATAGATTTGCCACCTCCACCTATTTGTCTGTGTCCTATGTAGACAAGTTCCCAATATGGGTATTTTATTAAAACTGAACTATGAACCCTGAAAAGCCATTCTCAGTATGCATTGCAAAAAATACTTTAATATACTTTTTTAATTCACTCACATATTTTGCAGCAAAGTATTCAAGAAAATTACAAGAGCAACTATTAAAAATATGTGTGCCTCTTCTCTTACGTCAAGCAATTTAAATAACTTTTTTTGAAGAAAAAAGCATTTCTTTAATGGCTGAGAAACGATCTGCCTAAACAAGCAACATATAAAAATAAACGAGTGTTTTGCTTTTTAGAAGAGAAAGTAGTAAACTAGACCTTTCCTCCGTATTAACACGGACTTCAGCTCAATTTGAGAATACATGATTATCACCAAAAAAGCAACAGCATTTCATCTTTTCATTTAGAAATTCTCTTTATGACAAAAAGATATCCAGGATTAGTGATCTTCTACATCAGCTCTAACCTAAGTACCTAAAAGGATCGTTGTTTTTTTCCCCTCAAGTCTACTCCACTGGGCACCACATTTTCAAAATGGTTCTATTTGGGGCACATGCGAGATTTGTCAATATTTACTGAACAAAGCTTCTATTAAATTCTCTAACAAAATGGAGGTCTCTCGGAAGGAAAAAAAAAAAAAAACAGGCCATAACATTTTTCTTTTCACAAAATGGGGCCAAACACACCCACTTCACGAAACCATGGTTTGGGTCAGATTTTCTCCATAAGCAGGACCGTGGGGACCGAGAGTGCACTGCTGGGGCGGGGCTCGAGGGGAAGGTTTCCTCCGGACCCAGGTAGGGCGCGGGGGGCGGGGCGGGGGGCAGTTCTGTCTGGATGCTCTGGAGGGCGGCGGCGAGGGACGATCCCACAGCTCTGGCTCAAGGAATCAGTCCACGGGGCGGAGGCTTTAGCGGTCCACCGGCACCTAATCAGCCACAGAACCGGACGACCGACTACGCCAGCAGAGACGTGGGCTCTCCCGTCCCAGACAAGTCAACACTGAATCTCAAACTCTCCTTTCTGCCTCCAGGCCCCGCCTGACCCCATTGGCAGCGGTTCCCGCCAATCCGCTCGGTCACCGCCCCCCAAGCCCGCCTGCCCGGCCCTGATTGGACGGGACGGGAGCCGGGCCCTCGTGTTACCAATCTGGGAGCCCCTTACTCAGCCACACACGCAAGCCCAGGTACGCCCGCGGAGCCCCTGCCCGTCGCCGTCCCCGTCCCCTCCCCCACCCCCAGGGCACTGGCAGACACTTACCGTCCCGGGAGGTGCCCATCAGCTGGTCCAGCATCGCGCGCATCTGGGCCTGCGCCGACATGGCGGCGGCGTAGCGAGCGGGCGGGCGGGGGTGGGGCGCAGACCGGGCCCTTTCGGGCGGGGGGGACAGGGGAAGGGGTGGGGGAAGGTGAGACGCTGTCTCAGCTGCCGCCGCCGCCGCCGCCGCCTCAGGGCGTGTGGAAAGGCAGCCGGAGGGCTTGCAGGAGAGTCCGGGCTGCGCTCCTCACGACGGTGCGTCAGGGGAAGGCAGCAGCCCCCGAAAGCGACCCTCGCTCCCTCACTCTCCGTCGGGTCTTGGGACAGAAGCGTTACGGGCTAAGCAAGCGCTCGCCTCCGACACCGCCACCCGCCAGAAGCCGTCAGCCCCCCCTTCGAGCTCTGACGCCGCTCGCCGCCACCGTCGCCGCGACGTGTGCGCGCACGCTCCTCGCGCTCAGTTGTTTCCCGCGGGGGCTCCACCAACTGGCGTCCAACTGTATCTGCTCCACCCGCCCCGCCCGGGCGGGGTTCCACCCTAACGGCTCTCGGGCGCGTGCACGCGGGCTTCTCGCGCCCCTTTCCCCCAGATCTCGCGAGACTCTGGTTATCGAACGACCCTCGAGCCGGATCTGCCCGAGGCGCCAAACCTCGCGCTGCCTGCTGAGAGGGGGCTCGCGCCGCGCGGCGCTGGGTGCTGGCGAGCCGGGGCCGGATTGGCAAACGTGCCAGAGCGTTACCCCGAGTCGGAAGCAAGTGGAGGCCTTGACCGTCGGTTCGACCGAGGTTAGGCGTCTTCGTAGCTCCTTACAGGCGTGTTTCCAACGCTCACTCCCTGGCCCATTGACTCTCTTTCAGGGGCGCGCCCAGAATGTCGGGCGCTCAGCCTTTCCCCCCCGCTGCTGCCCTGACCTACAAAAGCAGCCCTGGAGATGGGACGTCTGGATCACCCCCCTTCGTCGATGCGCCGAGGCCAAACGCCACCCCGCCCCCGCCCCCCACCCCGAATTAGGGTAAATCGGGTTTCAGGAAAGAATACCTGAAACTAATACACTAAGGAAACAGATGATCTAACCTGGTTGGAGTGATCATCATTAATTTTAACAGGAGACTGTTAGTCTAAATTTGGACCTAAAAAGCAGGGTTCTCAGGAAAGGTGACATTCTAGAGAACTTCCTTTTTTTTTTTTTTTTTTTCTGCTTAAGAAGTTTGAAGAATAAAGCCTTTTCAGTGTGTCGGCAGCATTGGGAAAGAAAGCCGGTGTTCGCTCGTTGCATCATCGCCTTGGATTCAAAGTCCTAGCCAACTGATTGCTAACTGGGACCTTGAGCAGTTTCTTAATCTCCTGTTTATGGATATAAACACATAATTTATAGCATTGCTGTGAGGACTCAATAAGCTAACAAAATGCCTGGCCATTTTTTAGACATTTTTGTAAAATATTAATGGCTTAAAGTGAGACCTAGTTTCTTCCTAGACGCTTGGAAAAGAAATAATGGTAAACTTTTTTCATTAAAAATTTGTGTGCGGGGCGTCTGCCTTCAGCTCAGGTCATGATCCCAGCATCCTGGGGTCCAACCCGGTTCAGGCTCCCCGCTCATCAAGGAGCCTGCTTCTCCTTCTCCCTGCTCTTGTGCCCCCACTCATTTTTCCTCTCTCTCTCCCTCTCAATAAATCTTTTTGTTTTTCAATAAATCTTTTTTTAAAAAAGTTATGTGCTTCAGGGATCCCTGGGTGGCGCAGCGGTTTAGCGCCTGTCTTTGGCCCAGGGCGCGATCCTGGAGACCCGGGATCGAATCCCACGTCGGGATCCCGGTGCATGGAGCCTGCTTCTCCCTCTGCCTGTGTCTCTGCCTCTCTCTCTCTCTCTCTCTATCATAAATAAATAAAAATTTAAAAAATTAAAAAAAAAAGTTAAGTGCTTCAGCCTGGAACTTACCAAGATTAGTAAAAAAACATAAAATAGTAAGCAGTCCCAAGATCCCTTTGAATGCACATTGGGCCAAGGAGCACCTGGCTGGCTCAGGCAGTAAAGAATGTGATTCTTGATCTCAGGGTTGTGAGGTCAAGCCCCACATTGGGTGTGAAAATTAAAAAGATTAAAGCTGGGACACCCAGGTGGCTCAACAGTTGAGCATCTATCTTTGGCTCAGGTCATGATCCTGGGGTCCTGGGATCCAGTCCCACATCAGGCTCTCTGCATGGAGCTTGCTTCTCCCTCTGCCTATGTCTCTACCTCTCTGTTTCTCTCATGAATAAATAAAATCTTAAAATATATATATAAATGCATATTGGGCCAAAAAAATTTTTAAATCACATGGTTTTTTGTAACTGACAAAATAGTTTCCCTCCAATTATTCAAAGATCTCAAAATTCGAACTGCATACACTATGAATATCACTGAAAAGAATTTTCAATAAGAGGAAAGTGTTCAAAGTCGATTTTTATTTTCTAGAGGGAGGCATATTACATGTACATATGTACAGTATGATCTGAAAAACAATATCCTTAGGTTGGAATTAGACTAACATGTTGAATAATTAATATGTTAAGGAAGAGAACTTAGTTTTTATCTTTTACTTCCTGCTTTCCTGGTGCTAACATTTTACTTTTTTTTTAAATTTTTTTCATTTATTTATGATAGAGAGAGAGAGAGAGGCAGAGACACAGGCAGAGGGAGAAGCAGGCTCCATGCACCGGGAGCCCGACGTGGGATTCGATCCCGGGTCACCAGGATCGCGCCCTGGGCCAAAGGCAGGCGCCAAACCGCTGCGCCACCCAGGGATCCCAAGGTGCTGACATTTTAAATGGGTCTCTTATAAACAGCATATCATTTTTTAACTTAATCTGATATTCACTTTTAACTGAAGCATTTATTCACTTATATAATTATTCATGTTTGGACTTAAAGTTCTGGACTATTTGTCTATTTAATTTTCTCTCCTGCCTGCTTCCTAATCATTCTTTTTAACCCCTTCGAGTAGTTTGAAAGTTTTATTCTTTTAGGAGTTACCCTAAAAGTTATAATAGGCATTCTTAATACCATCTCACTTCCCCCAGATTATAGTATAAAGAACCTAGAAGATTAACTCCATTTAACCTATCCTGAAGTTCTATGCCCGTTATCATGAATTTTAGTTCCATTTTGTAAAACCAAATTTCATATACTGTTCATTTATTGGCCACTTTTTTTTTTCTCTCTCTCTTTATTCCTTCTGGAATCTCTGCCTTTCCATCTGGGATCATTTCCCTTTTGTCTGAAGTTTAAACTTTAGGACAGGAGTCAGCAATCTACAGTCCACAGGCCAAATCCAACCCACTGCCCATTTTTCTGAATAGTTTCACTGGAATACCGCCAGGCTCTCATTCATTTACTATTGTCCCTGGTTGCTTCTGCATGACCACAGTATTGTTGAGTGGTTGTGACAGCATACTGTAGGGCAAGACTGAAATATTTCCTATCTGGCTTTTTACAGAAGTTTGCCTAACCTGAGTTTGCTTTTGTGTTGGTCTGCTAGTGGGGAACTGTCCCATTTGTTTATCTGAAATCCTTTTGCCTTTTCTTAATTCAAGATGGGTATTTTTATTGGGTATAGAATTCTAGGTTTGAAGTTTCTTTCAGCATGTACATTCCATCTTCCTGGTGCCTTTTAGCTTCCATTGCTCCTGCGAAGTCAGTTTTCAGTCTGTTACTCCTTTCCAGATGGTTGGCTGCTTTAATTTTGTCCTTTTTGGCTCTTGGTTTCCTGCAATTTTACTATAATGTATCTGGGTGTGGATTTATTTTTTCTGCTTTTAGGATTCATCCAGCTTTTATTTTTTAAAAAAAGATTTTATTGGGGGATCCCTGGGTGGCGCAGTGGTTTAGCGCTTGCCTTTGGCCCGGGGCACGATCCTGAAGACTCGGGATCGAGTCCCACATCAGGCTCCCGTGCATGGAGCCTGCTTGTGTCTCTGCCTCTCTCTCTCTCTGTGTGTGTGTGTGTGTGACTATCATAAATCAATTAAAAATAAAATAAAATGTAAAAAAAAAAGATTTTATTTATTCATGAGAAATAGAGAGGCAGAGACATAGGCAGAGGGAGAAGCAGGCTTCCTGCGAGAAGCCTGATGCAGGATTCAATCCCGAGACCCTGGGATCATGCCCTGAACTAAAGGTAGACACTCAACCACTGAGCCACCCAGGCATCCCTCATTCAGTTTTTAAAGATTTATTTATTTTGAAAGAGAGCATATGTGTGCAGGGAGGGGGGGTGTGGGGTGGAGCAGAGGGAGAGGAGCAAGAATTCCAAGCCAACTTTCCACTGAATGTAGAGCCTGATGTGGGGCTTGATCCCAGGACCCTGAGACCATGACCTGAGCCGAAATCAAGAGTTGGCCCGCCAACCAACTGGACCACCCAGGTGCTCCATGTTTAGCTATTCTTATTGTTTCTCTCATCAACTTCTGGAGCTCCAAATAAATGTTTTTAAGAGGATTTTCACTGTATCCTCTCTTTACTCTCTGCATTTTCTACCTTGTCTTGCCAAGCTGCCTTCCTGATTTTTTGACAAATTTCCTAGTTCACTAGTCTCTTTTCAGCTGCATCTAGTCTGCCTTTAGTCTGCAATTAAAATCCATCAATTAGGGCAGCCTGGGTGGCTCAGTGGTTTAGCGCCACCTTTGGCCCAGGGTGTGATCCTGGAGACCTAGGATCAATTCCCACATCAGGCTCCCTGCATGGAGCCTGCTTCTCCCTCTGCCTGTTTCTCTGCCTTTCTCTCTGTGTGTCTCATGAATAAATAAAATCTTTTATTTTTTTTAAATTTTTATTTTATTTTTTATTTTATGATAGTCACACAGAGAGAGAGAGAGAGGCAGAGACACAGGCAGAGGGAGAAGCAGGCTCCATGCACCGGGAGCCCGACGTGGGATTCGATCCCGGATCTCCAGGATCGCGCCCTGGGCCAAAGGCAGGCGCCAAACCGCTGCGCCACCCAGGGATCCTAAATAAAATCTTTTAAAAAATAAAATCCATCAATTGAATTATTTTTCAGTTCTAGAATTTTTATTGGGTTCTTTTTCAAGTCTACTGTGTCTTTTTTTTTTTTTTTTTTTGTAATAGTTTCTGCTTCCCTGATAGAATTTCCAAGCCTGGCTATTCTTTGACCCTAGTGAACCTAATTGTTTTGCAATCCAAGTTGGCTAAATCCAAATTATCCGACGTTTTTTGTAGTTTGCTTCTGTTGTCTGTTGTTTCTGCTGTTTTTTACTCACAGAGTCTTGTTTTCTTGTGTCTGGTTATCTTCATATGTTGAACATGTATTTGAAAAAGTACATATGATAATAACATAAGCCTGAGTAGGATATAATGCTATCTTCCTCCAGAGAAGATTTTTTTTCTCTGATAGGTAACAGAAGAACTTACTGGACCACCAAGGACCACCATAATACAGGCTCAAAGCCTTAATTCCTCATGACCACCAAAATGACAAAAATCTGGGTTAAAATACAGTTCATCTTTCAGGTTGAACTTCAGGGGTCTAGATTCAAGTGGGTGCAGAGTATTAAAGTGCCTACACCTTGGTGGGTCCTAGCCTTTACTCTTTGTATCCCTAACCCTACAAACCCACCAAAAGTGTAGATCAGTTTCAGTACAAAGTTGTTACTACACAACTGGCAAATCACCCTGAAGCCAAGTATATGCCTTTATGTGCTACATTTACAAGGGACAAGTAAGTGTTTCAGGGAAGATGCATGAGATAAGAGGTCTGAACTAGAGTATTAGATTCAGGGGATTCTTGGGAGATAGAACCTAATTCAGTGATTAACTGAGGGTATGAAGGAGGAAGCAGTCGAGAATGAGTACATAGGTCAGTACTAGAGAGGACATTTATGAGATGAGGTTCTATTTTGTATGGATTGAATTTGAGATGCCTTTAAATTATCTAAGTGGTGTTGTCTTTGAAGTAGCTGGACATAGGTATCTACAGGAGAACTTGGGACTAGAGTTTGCTGTTGATGATAATTGGAGCCTGGGAAGTCGAGGTGCTCTCACCCAGGGGAAGTCATATCAGATGTGAGGTAATAACCTAGATTTGAAACTGAGGAACATCAACATGTTAGGGATATGCAGGAGAGTAAACTAAAGACAAATAGTTAGAGCAAGAAAAGAGATCAAGTAAGGTAAGGAATGATCTGCTGAGTTTAGTGACCTGAAGGTTATCTGTAACCTTGCAAGGCAGTTCTGGTAGAGTGGTGGGGCAGAAACCTGACTACAGTCGATTGAGGATGATTGGGCAATGAAAAATCCAGAAAATGGATACATGCGACAACATAGATTATTAATCTCAAAATCAGTATGCTGAGGAAAAGAAGCTTAAGAGTGCATTTGGATGAAAATTCTGAGCAGGTGAAACTAATTTATGCTGACAGCAAGCAGGTCATAGTTGCCGCCTGGGAACAGGTGTGGGGAAGGTGGATTGACTGCAGAGGGGAACAGGGCAACTTCTGGGGCTGATGGAAATATTCTATAGCTTTAATGGGGTAGTCATTACACAGATGTATACACTTGTCATGCATTGACCACACTTAAAATGGGTATATTTATTATACATAAATTATACCTTACTACAGCCTATTTCATATTTTAAAAAGTTGAAAATGAGAGGTCCCTGGCTGGCTCAGGCAGAGGAGCATGCAACTCTTATCTCAAAGTTGTGAGCTTGAGCCCCATATTGGGTGTAGAGATTACTTAAAAAAAAACATAAAAAAATAAAATGTAGAAAATGAGTATAATTCATTCATTAAATACACTCAATTTGTGAAGAGGTAGTAGCTGAAAAGGCATCTGTGTGAGGTTGAGTGTTCTTAAAGATTATTCCAGAGAGAGAATGCAGTGGGGAAAGGCAGAGGGTGAATGAGAGAGAAACTAAAGCAGACTCCATTCTGAGTATGAAGCCCGATGCAGGATCAATCCTACCAAGATCATCATGGCCTGAGCCAAAACCAAGAGTCAGCACTTAACTGAATTTGCCACCCAGGTACACCCTATGGTTGAGTGTTTTTAGATGGAAGAGCCTTGAGCATATTTAAATGCTACTCTAATTCAACGAAAGGAAGCAGTTGAAATCAAAAGAGGGTAAGAGACAGCAAACGGGGATCCCTGGGTGGCGCAGCGGTTTGGCGCCTGTCTTTGGCCCGGGGCGCGATCCTGGAGACCCGGGATCGAATCCCACATCGGGCTCCCGGTGCATGGAGCCTGCTTCTCCCTCTGCCTGTGTCTCTGCCTCTCTCTCTCTCTGTGACTATCATAAATAAATTTAAAAAAAAATTTTTTTTTTTAAAAAAAGAGACAGCAAACGGAGAAATGTGATAAAAGCATGTACCACGTCAAAAACTATAGTAAGGGGATCCCTGGGTGGCGCAGCGGTTTGGCGCCTGCCTTTGGCCCAGGGCGCGATCCTAGAGACCCGGGATCGAATCCCATGTCGGGCTCCCGGTGCATGGAGCCTGCTTCTCCCTCTGCCTGTGTCTCTGCCTCTCTCTCTGTGTGTGTGACTATCATAAATTAAAATAAATAAATGAAAATTAAAAAAAAAAAAAAACTATAGTAGGGGCACCTGAGTGTCTCAGTCAGTTGGGCATCTGACTCTTGGTTTTGGCTCAGGTCATGGCCTCAGGGTCGTAAGATCAAGCCCTGTGTCAGGCTCCACTTGGTGTGAAGCTGCTTGAGTTTCTCTCCCTCTCTCTCTCTCCCTCTCCCCTACCTCATGTGTGTGCTCTAAAATGGATAAATTAAACAAAATCAATCTATAGTAAGTGAACACGGTGCCAAAACCCCAGTTCTTGGAACTTCTCAGTACAGAAAGTTTATCTTTAATAGCTTATGTTCCAAAATCATTTCCTTCTATTTCTAAAACAAGTTCAGCTAATTTTTTTTATAAGTCCATTAGTAAGAGGTACAGGTTTGAATATATATGGATAGAAATGGTCTGAGCAAAGTATTTAACCTGAAAAAAAAAAAAAGAAACCCTGTGTATAATCCAGAAGACAGGTGGCAAGAGTTCAGAGAAAGGTTCATGATAAAAGAATGAGAATATAAGATTTTCTTGTCAGGCACTCATTTTTTTATGTATTTATTACAACCATCTTGTTGGCATTCCCATTTTATAGAAGAGGGAATAAGCTCAGGTCAACTAACCTGCCCAAGATAACACAACTGGTAAATTATAAAAGTAGATTAAAACCTAGATTTCTATCACTTCAAACCTAGAATATCTTACCCTGGTTAAACAATTCTTCCTCAAATCTTTATTGTATATACAATATTGTAACAACAAAAGAAATCAAAATATCAACCCACCCTAATCCTTTGGTTTCTTCATTTTACCAAAGTAAAATATCTTCAGATAACAATATACTCATGCCCATGAAGTAAAACGGGGAAAAAGTATGTTAAGTATTCTATTTTTTTGATCCATTAGTTAAATAAATGCTCACTTGTCCTCTAATACTATTGTTTTCAAGTTAATCTCTTAGATGGTGTTTTAAAATGCTTTATGAATATATCTGTTCGGATTGTACATCTGGTGAGTAGTGCTCACTGAGCCACGTATTCAAAATACTGAATAATGCTATGTGCAAAATCACTGTGGAAGGAGGTGCTTTGGAGACTACATAGATGAATGACACATGGTCCTTACTCTTCAGGAGCTTGCAGCTCAGCAAAAAAGTTGTAAAGGCATGCCTTCAAGAAACTGACACAGATCACAAAGCGGACACAGATAAAGAAATGCTGGTAGTTTGCAGAGAAAGTAATTTCTATTTGAGGTCATTAGAGGCAAAGAGACCATTTAGGAGACTAGTTTGATAGTTCAGTCAAAAGATTATCAGTGCTAGAACTAAAAGAGAGGTAATGAAGACTGAGAAGGGGGGAATGGATGTTAGAGCCATCGCAGAAGCAGAAATTCCTGATTAGATAAAGGAAAGGGAAAGACAGGAATACAGAACGAAGCCAAAGCTGACTCGGTCAGCCGAGGGCATGGATCTTTCACCTTGAAAGAAAATTCAAGAGGAAGAGTAATTTGACAGATGAAAAAGCAGAAGTCAGTACACTCATTCCATCTCCCTCTCCCTGGACTTCCTGCCTGCAGCCTGCAGGTGCGTGGTGGCCATATTCCTATACCTAAGGGTCAATTCCGTCAGCGTATGGAGGGAATAGCTTTCAACCGGTGCTAGCCCCTAGGAGCTTCACAATTTGTTAACTATAGTTTAGCCCACATCTTTCTATACCCCTTCATTAACCTTTTATCCGTATCCCTATTTGATATGCCATCTGTTTTCTGAGCCCTTAAAAATATTTGTATATCTTTAAATAAAGTAGATTATATGTACATATAAACGTATGCTTGTATAAGCATAGCAAATAGCTGGAAAGACACACACCAAACTGTTAGCAAAAGTTACCACCTGGTAATGGGGATGCAATAGGGGAGGGACAGGGAAAAGAAAAAAGGTTTTATTTTCTGTACCATATGAGTTACTTCAAACAGTAAGTTTGTATACCTTTAAAATAAAAATAATAGTTTTAAAAGTAGATTGAGAGCATGAATCAACCTAATGTAAAAAGTTCAGTAAATTCACTGGAAGGATAAAACCTCCCTAAGAAACAGTCGACAAAATTACAGAGAAAAACCCTAAACTTATACAGAAATTTAATGATAAATACATATTGAAGGAAATGATTAAATCCTTGTATGACGGCAGCATTGGAGGAATCTGTCCATCTTCATGGCTCCCAGCCCTTCCCTCCAGGCTGCTGGGGTAACCTGAGACCCACTAAGCCAGCAGACTCCTCCACGGAGCGCTCACCCTTGCCATGGAATTCCTGGTGAAGGGCCACGTGTTCTCGAACACTGCGTAAGAGGCAGAGATAGGTGGCAGCTTGGAAATGAAGCTCATGTTGGGCTCTGCATAACTTCTCACTGGTGACCTAGAAAGTAGCAAGGTCACATATTTTATTAACAGCCCAGCTAAAAATAATAATAATAATTTTTAAAAATTAAAAAAAAAAAACAGCCCAGCTAAGATACAGGGCAACAGATATTTCATAAGCATTCTCTAGAATGAAAGGAAGTTGTACAGAGGAAATATAAACATGTATATGCATATACTAATTACATATGTAGAGGCACACTATAGTTGTTCATTAGGAAAGCTGACCTCCAATTAATTGAAGAGGAATTTTACAAGGAGTATCACTGAGGAATTTCATTTAGTGTCCTCAGATTTTAATACTGAAAAAAAGTCCTTTCATTTCAATTCCCTTGTCTTACAAATCTTTTACAAATGAGGAAACTAAAGCCCAGAGAGGTTTCAACCACTGAAGAGATGGGGAATTATTAGCATTAATGTCGCCTCAGGAATAAAATATAGAATTTTCTCCCCCTCAAACAAATGAAAGCCTGCTTTTTATATTTCTTTTTTAATTTTTATTTATTTATGATAGTCACACAGAGAGAGAGAGGCAGAGGGAGAAGCAGGCTCCATGCACCGGGAGCCCGACGTGGGATTCGATCCTGGGTCTCCAGGATCGCTCCCTGGGCCAAAGGCAGGCGCTAAACCACTGCACCACCCAGGGATCCCCTGCTTTTTATATTTCTGACTTTGGTTAATGTGGTAGGTCTTTCAGCTCAATGAAAAGTAAAACCATTTTGTCTGAAAAAATAATAGCTTTGTCCTCAGCAATAACAAAATGGTTATATATAAGTAATATGCATATTTTCATATTACTAATTATACTTGCTTTCAATTTATTTATCCATCTAAAAATCCAGATTCTGACTCTATCTATTCAGAAGTCATCATAATTGATTTCTAGATTTAGTACTCTGTCCTGTATTTGACTAGTTTTGTGTTCAGAAGTTGTGAGCAGAGGGCAGGAAAGGTGAAAGATATGTGTGCATGGCTTCAAGTGACTTAAGGAGCTCTGCGTATACCTAATTGCAGAAATAATCTCTGGGTACCACTGCCTACATAAACACCTTTCTTTCACCTTTCTTTATTTGAATACATAGAGTTAGAATCTGAAAACTAGAAAGTTTGGTTTAAGATCTGCACATGATGCACACACACACACAGAGGTGCAGATCACATGTGAAAATGGCACTCATAAGCTGCTCAAAAAAACAAATTCATCTGCTCTAACCATTTAACTTTTTTTTAAAGATTTTTTTAAATTTATTTATTCATGAGAGAGAGAGAGAGGGGGGGGGGGCAGAGACACAGGCAGAGGGAGAAGCAGGCTCCATGCAGGGAGCTCGACGTGGGACTCGTCCCCAGAATCAGGCCCTGGGCTGAAGGCGCTAAACCGCTGAGCCACCCCGGGCTGCCCCCATTTAACTTTTAATAAATAAAATTTATGAGTGACCAACACCGTCACACATCAACAAATGGTAACATCCATTTCTATCATATAAGCCCAAATTTTTTTTTAAATTTTTTTAAAATTTATTTATTTATGATAGTCACAGAGAGAGAGAGATGCAGAGGGAGAAGCAGGCTCCATGCACCGGGAGCCTGATACGGGATTCGATCCTGGGTCTCCAGGATCGCGCCCTGAGCCAAAGGTACGCGCCAAACCGCTGCGCCACCCAGGGATCCCCATGTAAGCCCAAATTGATAGGATTTTAAACAGGAATTCTATGTCAGTGTAGGATAGGAGAATATGGATCCTGATTCAGCTGAGCCTGCAGCAGGAGTCAGGAGAGAAGGGCCAGCAACATACATAGTAAATGAATAACAAGAGACCAAAAGAGATCAAATGAAAAAGAAAACTCAGGGTGCCTGGGTGGCACAGTTGGTTAAGCATCTGACTCTGTTTTAGCTCTAGCTCGTCATGATCTCAGGGTCCTGGGATAGAGTGCCACTCTGCCTAGAGTCAGCTTGAGATCTCTCTGCCTTTCCCTCTGCCCCTCCTGCCCATGCTCTCTCTCTCAACAAATAAATCCTAAAAAATAACGAAAATGAAAACTATATCTTCTCTAAGGAAAAGCAGAAGTTCCTCCCTAAATGAACCCCTTCAGTTTAGGGAAAGGATACGGAAAATGGGCATTGATGGTTACCGAGTTAGCTCTGAGCCAACGGAAACAGAAAGCATTCCCCATGTCCTCACATACATTCCACAGAATGGTGTTTCTGGAATTTGGAGCATGGATTTTTATGTATTTCCAAGGAATTTGAGAGCCATTACCAAGCCTCTCTCAAAGGCAATAACATTGCCTCCACAAGGTACACCTATAAACATGTCACCTTAAAAATCTTAGAATGAACTTCCATCCTAAGGAAGGTCACCGTAAACGACCTTCCATTACATTTACAATGAAGTTTAAATTCCTGCCTATCACATCTACTTCACCTACCATATCACCCTAAGCTTCAATCGTTCTCAACTGTCCCTTCTTACCTCTGGACTTTCAGTGGTACAGCTTTTTGCCCTGGACTTCATTTTCCCTAACCCTCATTTGCTTGCTAACTCTTAATTTTTCAAGTCCCTGCTTAGCAACTTTCCTCCTGAAATCCCACCACGTCCCCACACAAGATCCTCCTGTTGTTTATTCTCTTGGCGCTTACTTATTCTATGTGCTTTGCCCTCAGGTTCCTCAGCCTGCAGATTTCTTAAAAGACAGGACTCTGGGATCCCTGAGTGGCTCAGCGGTTTCGCGCCTGCCTTTGGCCCAGGGCGCGATCCTGGGGTCTCGGGATCGAGTCCCACGTCGGGCTCCCGGCATGGAGCCTGCTTCTCCTTCTTCCTATGTCTCTGCCTCTCTCTCTCTCTATCATAAATAAATACATAAATCTAAAAAAAAAAAAAAAAAGGACAGGACTCCTGTGCACCTTATTCATAATTTTAGTCAAGTTCTTAAAAGTCTCTTAAGATTTTCACCTTTAAATTTTTTTTGAATTTTAGAGGGACTGAGTGGCTGGGTCAGTTTGGCGCTGGACTCTTGGTTTCCGCTCAGGTCATGATCTCAGGGTTGGGAGATTGAGCCTGCAGCGGGTCCAGGTTTAGCGAGGAGTCCGCTGGTGATTTCTCACGCCCTCTTCCTCTACCCACACTCTCTCACACAAATAAGAATCTCTCTCAAATAAATCTTTTTAAAATTCTTGGGTAGGGATGTCTGGGTGGCTCAGTGGTTGAGTGTCTGCCTTTGGCTCAGGGCGAGATCCTGGAGTCCCGGATCGGGTCCCACATCGGGCTGCCTGCATGGAGCCTGCTTCTCCCTCTGCCTGGGTCTCTGCCTCTCTCTCTCTCTGTGTGTGTCTCATGAATGGATAAAAAAAAATCTTTAAAATAAAATAAAATTCTTGGGCTGGGTGGTTCAGCGGTTTACTGCCACTTTCAGCCCAGGGCCTGATCCTGGAGGCCACGGGATCGAGTCCCATGTCGGGCGCCTGGAGCCTGCCTGCCTGTGTGTGTGTGTGTGTGTGTGTGTGTGTGTGTGTGTCTAATGAATAAATAAAATCTTTAAAAAAACTTTTTAAAATTCTTGCATTTTAGACCCACATTAGGCATAGAGTTTACTCAATACATTATACAAAAATTTTGAATTTTAGTTCTAACACATTGCATCTAACTCCCAAGAGGCTGGTTCCCTTTCTCCAAATTGCCCAAAGACAGTGGGCTTCCTACCCTGCGGTCCAAAGTGCCGCCCCAACATACTACCTCAGAGATCGCTGCTTCCAACTTCCTTCCCAGACCCACCCGAAGCTCCAGAGACAGCCAGTAAATGTGAGACTCCCATCTGGGAACCCCGGTGCTAGCTGCTCCTAGACCGGTCCTCGCACAGGTCAGCGTCCCTGAGCCTGCTGCCCCGCTTGGAAGCCGCTCTCGCCTAGAGGGAAGATGTACGGAGTGTGCATTTCAGGAAGCAATTTCCCAAGGACGGCCTCCCACATGTTGAAGTTTATCTGCTACGTAAGGCAAAAAAAACCCCGTCGGCGTAGGAGGTCAGGCCCCACGTTGACGTAGGGACAGGACACCTCGCCGCAGGTGCCTAGCTCAGCCCTGCAAGCGCCGTTCCCTTGAGGGGTGCACAGAGACCAGAGAAGTAAAACACGGCTCCCGCCAAGGCCTTCACGTTCCTCCTATGCCGGGTCTCTTTTCTGCCTCAAAGACGGGTGGTCGGGGTGCCTCCCGGGGGCGGCGAGAAGGTGGGCGGACGCCGCGGCGAGCCCCCCGGCTCCGCACCCAGCACGTCTGGCCGCCGCTCGGCCTCCCTGGGCGCAGGCGCCGGCCACGCACAGCCTCGGGGCGACTCGGCGGTCCTGCCGCCCTCGGTCAGCGCCGGGGCTCCGGCCACAGACCACGGCCCAGGGCACGGCTTTGCTGGGGGGAGGCCGGGTTCCCGCAAGGCGGGCGCCGCGCCCGGCCGCCCCCCCCCCCGCCCGGCCGGGCCACATCCCACCCCGTCGCCCCCTCCCCGGGGAAGGGGCGCTGCAGCGCCGGCTCGGGTTTCCGTACCCGATGTGCACGGAAGGCCTTCACGAGGTACCGATAGGCTGCGGTGTCGCGATACGGCCGGCCCGTGGCCTCGCTCAAATAGCGCAATTCCCGTAGAAGGCCTCGTAAAGTGCGCGCCGGGGACCCTAAGGCCGCCATTTTCCCGTCCTCGGAGCCCGGCGCCCAATGGCGCCCTACGCCCCTCAGGCTCCCTCCCCCCGAGCCCAGCGGCTAAATGGTACGGTCGGACCCAGACGGCCGGGTTCCCCCCACCCCCGAACGCGGGGTAATGGAATAGCTCACTTCCCGTCTCTGCGGAGCCTTACTAATCAAACGCCGAGCGGCGCTCTAAGGAGTTAAGAGAGAGCAAACGAAAGCCGAGTGTAAGCAATGCCCCAGGTCCTTAAGAAAGTCTGAGAACAAGGCCGAGCTGAGGGGAAAGGAGGTTCATGCTGACTGCGTCATTTAAAACGTCATTAGCTGACCGCTGAGTCTCGAGAATAAGTGAGCCTGTGGGAATGGCTGTTGGTTTGAAACAGAACGCGAAAGATAACCTTTTGGTATCTAGAGAGGACAGCGGAATTCAGAATACTTCCCAGAAGTCAGTCGTACGGCACTGCACGACTCGGAGGAAGGAAATGCAGTTTCGTCTTCTCTTCCACTGTAGTCCAACACCTAGGAAAACCACCCATACACTTCCTATTTTTAAAAAGTAAAATTAAGTTCGCATATTTCTGTATAGTTCTTTAATAACGGAAAAAGTCATTTTCAATGCGGGGGTGAAAAAGAAAACGCAACCACCCCAGATGGGACTCGAACCCACAATCCCTGGCTTAGGAGGCCAATGCCTTATCCATTAGGCCACTGGGGCTTCTGTGAGCGAGGCGCTCCAGCAACGTATTCAATTTTTTTTCCTCTTTGGTACGTCACCGTCATTTAGACCTCCTTTTAACCTATCCTGAGACACCACACCTAGTACCAATATGAGGGGTGAGGCATGCTGGGAGTTGTAGTTCAGAGGACAAGAGTCCGCGTTCCGGCTCCAAAGGCTTTACCCTCGAAACAGCACCGACGCGCCGGACGGAGAACGGGAGCGCGCACGGGTTTGCGTACGCGTGTGCCTGCCTGGTAACCCCCGCGCCTGCGCAAACGTGGGCCTGCGGTGTCGCGGAGCGGAGCGCGCTGGGAACACTGGCCGCGTCTCGGAGACTCGCCCTGGGAGCTTCTGCAGCGTCGGACTGTTACCGGAAGCAGCCTGCCCCTTCCGGGGTCGCGGCTGCCCGGATTTCGCTTGCCCCCAGCCCGCCTTTAGGGGGCGTCCGCCTCGGTCAGTTTTCTGTTTCCGGTTGAAGAGCGGAGACCGTTTCCGCGGAGCCAATGGCGGCCTGGAGACGTGGACCTTGCGTTGTGAATTGCCGGGTCACCGATAAGCCCGGGACGGCGGGGAGTTGTTGTTTAACTCCCTGGGAATTAGTTCATTAGGAATAACCAGAAGCTCTTTTTCTGGATCTGAGCCTGGTTGCGTGAATTGGACGAGTGGCTTCTGGGTGTCCGCGGCCTTAGCTCCTAGGCCAGGACGTCGGAGAGGCGGCCCTCGCCCCTGAGACTGCTGGGCCGCCGGCTGTCGTGGCCGCCGGCCTCGCGCTGCCGCTGCCGCTGCCGCTGCCGCTGCCTCTCGCCCTCCGCGCCCCCGGCCCAGCCTCTCCCACTGCCTCCTCCGCTCCTGCCCCCGCAGCCTGAAGCCTGGCCGTTGGTATTCGTATCCCTGTTTACCTCTTGGGCTTCCGGCTTCCTCGGGAAGTCTAGGCCCCGCACTGCTCCAGGCCTTTGTGGTCCACAGGGCAAAGTTAAAAAGGCTCATTACATGTTAACCGTACCTTTTGCAAGTAAAGTACCTGAGTCTGCGCTCCATCGTCTTCCCCGTGAGCCAGGATGCGGCTGCTCGGACTCCTGAATTCCCACTCTGGACGGTCCGGCCCCCTGCCCCGGGGTCCCTGCCGGGTCACCACTTGGAGGTAGCTGGCTCACAGTCTGGCTGGAACCCCGACACTCCCGGGATCGCCATCAGAGGAAACCAGACTAGAATGGCTTGATGTGAATGAATGAGTCTCTCCTTGTGACACTCCTAAAATACCGATCAACCCCGTAACTCCCAAGTATCTGGTTTTAAAAGGCACATCTGTATTAGGCGTTGAGAATGTTATCAGTTATTCTTTTGTTGATACTGTTAAGGAGAAAACCGCGGGCAAAAATGGCCTCACTTAGGTTAAGGTCCCAAGTCAGTAAACCAAGAATTAACACCTAGCCTGACTTTCAGTTATGACCCCTCCAGAAATGGAACCTATAACCAGGGGGTATGGAAACGTCCTGGTCAGCACTAGGAAATTTCCTGATGGGCCCCTTCTGTTCCCTTCAGGAAGGCAGCATTGCTTAAAACAATGGGTTCCTTAGCCAAGAATTTACTTTTTTCAACTATTTCTACCTTTAGAAACCTCTCTTTATGTAGCCCTTTGAAGCTCCCTTATACTTGCTAGATGGGATGCTTCCCAAGTCATGACTTGGTGAACAAAACCAATTCAATCTTTCAAATATAGCCAGCTGAATTTTTGTTATTTAACAATATAAATTTGTTTAAGGAGCTTTCAAGGATGTAACGAATTTAAGCCAGCACTGAGGAAGTGGGAGAATTTATTGGAATTAGGTGTTGGATCACTTGATATATTGTAGTACAGAGTAATAATTCTGAATTCTGAATGGCCAAGAAGCTGTTTGCTTCTTCTCTAAGTCATTCTTATATTAAGAAGGAATAAATGGGGGCAGCCCGGGTGACTCAGTGGTTTAACACGCCTTCAGCCCAGGGCGTGATCCTGGAGACGCAGGATCGAGACCCATGTCGGGCTCCCTGCATGGAACCTGCTCCCTCTGCCTGTGTCTCTGCCTCTCTCTCTCTCTCTCTCAAGAATAAATAAAAAGAATCTTAAAAAAAAAAAGAAGGAATAAATGATCATGAAATGTTAGCTGTACCTAGCCACTAGTCTCCACAAAGTTGGCTTGTGCATTTGTAGCTCCTTACATCAAGAAGTGAAGCTCATTTCTCATCCCACCCACCCTTCCACCTCTTGAATCTGAGCTGGTCTTGTGACTAGCTTTGACCAATATAGCAGAAGTGACATTCTGGACTGTTTGTAGAAGACCAGGCCTTAAGACTGACAACTTTCACTTCCTGCTTCTTACCTAGCTACCATGTGTGAAACCCCCAAGGCCTAAGGAGGAGTATGGAGTTGGCCCCAAGTGAGCTCTCTGCTGACAGATGGCCAACCTAGTGAGTAAACCATCTTGAATGTCCTAATCCAGTGGCACTTCCAGATGACCAGCCTCTGCCAACATCAGATGGAGCAGAGAATTGCCCAGCTAAACCCAGTTAACCCAAAGAATCATTAACAACAATAAGAAGGCTGTCTTTTGAAAATAATTCCACTAAGCTTTGGAATTATTTCACAGCAACAAAATAGCAAATCAGTCTGAAAAAGTTCGTAGAGACCATTTGGCCAAATTTCTCAATTTTGCAGCTTTAGAAAATCTTCATGTTCCTAGTCGCAGGGCTACAAACTCAAAAAAAACTCTACAGCAGAGACAAGGCAGGTAATACAAGAGTGAATCAGGCCAGGTGGGTTCCTACCTCTTGCAAAGGGGCTAGACATTTTCAGCTCAGTCCCATTGTTGCAAAGTAGGAATACGGTCCCAGTACTGCCAGGGCTGCTGATTTTTCAATAATTGTAAATCTGGCATTTTTATGAAATGTCCTAACTTTCAAATGTTAGCAATCAAGTTAAAAACAGTTTATCAAACAAAACACTTTGTTGGCCCTTATATAACATAGGATTGCAAGTATGTGAACTATGTCCAGAGCACTTTACAGGCAATGTCTCGCTTGACCTTCACCATAATCCTGTGAGTTAGTACTCTGATTTTATCCACTTACAAATGTGGGAACAATCTCAGAATACTTTCATGGTTTAATCAACATTATTAACTGGTATTTGGCTCCAGGCAATCTAACTCCAAAGCTTTTTTTTTTTTTAATTTTGTAAGTTATAGCAGAAAATGGATTTTTATTAAAAAGATAATGGGTGGGGATCCCTGGGTGGCGCAGCGGTTTGGCGCCTGCCTTTGGCCCAGGGCGCGATCCTGGAGACCCGGGATCGAATCCCACGTCGGGCTCCCGGTGCATGGAGCCTGCTTCTCCCTCTGCCTGTGTCTCTGCCTCTCTCTCTCTCTCTGTGTGTGACTATCATAAATAAATAAAAATTAAAAAAAAAAAAAGATAATGGGTGATTTTCAGAATTTCCTGGTAAGGCCAGAGACCAGACTTAGAAGCTATACAGATGAAAACCTGACCCAAAATCATGCTCCAGAATGAGCCAGTGAAAACACCATGAGGCACAACTGCTAAGAACTTGCAAGGCTGGTACAATGACAGTAGACAGGAGCTGGGACCAGCACCAGAGCTCTTGCTCCAGGACACTGGCTAATACCAGTGGTTTCTCTGCTTTTCCTTGTGCCAGAATGGATTAAGTCTTTACCCAGGAGTCACTTTCTGAGGTGAGTACTTCTAATTAGCGTGACCTGGGTCATGTTCCTATGTATTGGTCAAGAGTATCTGGGAAAGCAAATATATTATCATTCAGTGAATTTTTATTGAGCATCTGCATTGAGTCAGGCACTCTACTAGATGCTAGGGAAGTAAAAGCAAGTGGAATATGGAAAACTTCTATATTCATGAAGTTTCCATTCTAGACAAACAGACAATAATCAAATAAAACATAAAATTTATCAAATGGTGATGAGTGTTATGGAGAAAAGTAAAGCTGGAGGCAGCAGATAGGAACCTGCTGCTTAATAATGCATTTAGGGATGTCCTTACTGATTTGGTGACGTTTGAGCAGGGACTCCAGTGATGTGAGGGATCCAGCATCTTGAGCTTATGTGTACACACATGTTGGGGTGGAACAGTGCCCATACTTTTTTATACATATGTTGAGAGACCCAACCTCCATTCCCCAACCATTGTGATGCCACCATTCTGTCCTTTGAGCCTTTGAGGGAAAACGAGGAGTTCTGGAATCAGTTTTCCATGCCCAGAGAAACTGTGGGAACAGACTCAGAAGGTTCAATCTTAACTCTGCAACTACAGCAGTGACTTGGCTATGTGGCCAGTCATGGGAATCTGGGAGAGTTTTGATGGGACTAATGAAAGAGGGTGTATCTGAGAGAATATACATGTGTAGGCACTGGCTTCCATCAGTTATGATGCTGTAGGTATGTGTCCAAAAGCAATGATTATAATTTTTTAAATAAGGATAATTTTATTATTTACTTAAACTCTATACCCAACATGGGGCTTGAACTCCCTGACTGAGCCAGCCAGGTGCCCCTGTAAACTTTTTTTGATTGTGCCTCCCCCTTAAGTATTTGTATTTATTTTAAAACTACATACATGTACTGCAGAATCAATGTAGTACATACATTAAAAACATGCACAGAATAGAGTTAAAAGGATTTTAAAAATATACAATATTTGGAAAATTATTTTATTTACTAATAGTAAAAAAAAAAGGGCCAATTTCTCTCAGTAAAGAAAGATGATTATTTTATTTAAAGCAATGTAATTTGGTACGTTTCAGTATTTTGAAAATCTTGGTTTAACACATTATTTGGAGCAACAGAATCACATAGTGATAAATATTTCTAAAGATTGATTTTCAAAGTTCTCTCTTCATGAGTTTCTTTTAAAAAGGCGGTTGATGACTCATTTATAGCTTTAAAAAAATTCCTTTGAACTTAAAGGGACCCATTATTTCTTTCACAATACCAGCTAGGTAGGGGCTGTGACCATCCGGGGTCAGTCAACAAATGAGAACCCACTGCAGGCCTTCCAAGCAAACAGGA
This sequence comes from Nyctereutes procyonoides, assembly GCF_905146905.1. Lineage (NCBI taxonomy): Eukaryota > Metazoa > Chordata > Mammalia > Carnivora > Canidae > Nyctereutes > Nyctereutes procyonoides. The sequence goes on along the minus strand of NW_026575120.1, from coordinate 32,692,144 downwards.
ATTGAGGGTCGGGCATTGAGATGCTATGGGCCACGATTTGAAGGACTGCAGGAGTCTGGGGCAAGTTGCCACCAAGGTTCAGCAGTTATTAGCAGTTACTAGGAGGTTGGGGCTGTCGCCCAGGTCACAAAAGTGACCCCCACTGCTGATCAGAGTTGCGCTGAGTACTGAGACGGGGGCTCACAGATCACCCAGAGGAGAGGGCAGGACGTTAAGTCTGCCCTGACCTACCCATTTTGCTAGAGAAAAAAATACCACTTTTTCCTCCCACCTACAAAATCTCACATGCATACACGGGCAGAAAGAAAGCTCATCCAGAACTTTGAGAGCAAAGGGGTCTGGGAGATATAGTTTCCATAATTCTGGGCCCTGTAAGGCGGACAGTAGCACAGAGGGCTGTGCGAATGAGTGCTGGCTGTTGGAAAACCAGACTGTAGGCCTCACAGCGGCAATCCTGCTGATGAGCCTCTGTCATCACAGAGAAGGAGAGCAATTAAGAAACACTTGCTGCTTGTAAAAGAAAAATAGCGATTAATTCTGAAGTTTGACAAGTCTTGAAATACTTTCCAACAAGCTGATCACTTGGTCTCTGTGGTTTACAGGATTTTCGTGGCTACTTTGCATTACATAGTAGTTTTCTTCTATTGAAAGGTAATACTTTTAATCAAATTAACCTAACTGACCGCATCCTGTAGCATATAAACTGCAGCACATTGTGATACTCAGAAGTAGATGTGACCCTTGACAAGCAAGGCGACTTGCTCGGCGCCAGCAGAGAGCAGCGGCGGCTGGGAGCCTCCTGGCCGAGCTCTTCCTCTCCGGCAGGGAGTCGTGGGTGGTTCGCACAGCTATTCCAAGAGATAACAGGACAATTAGCCATTTTTTTTCTTTGGTTTTTAAAAAAAGTCCAGCCTGTAGAACATTAAAACTCCAAACTTCACCCAGTAGAACTTCTCCCTGTGGTTGGCTGTGACTGTCGGAGGCCGAGACACGGCCCACCTCTCCGTCTCCGTGGTCCCTTCACCTCCTCAAATGCAACCTGTTTGTAGAACAAGCTAGACTGGCAAGGGATAAACAGGAAGCGGCGTGGTTTCTCTCGAGTGCCCCTGCCAACCTGCTGTAATGCTTTGTTTTTCCTCCTGCCCGGACAAGAGTTCTGGCCTTTCCAGTCTCTGCCGTATAACAACCAGGTTGAAGACTTATCCTCCTCCTCCTCCTCATTTCAGAAATAGTCTCTTTTCCTGAGTGGTGACAAGTCTCATCCAGTGATCTATTCAAACCTCCAATGTCCATGAACGTCAAACTTTTCCCTTCCCCCAGCCTGGCAACCTGAGGGAGAGCAGGGGTCATGGTCAGGGCCATTTTGATTCCTCACACACTACCTCACACACTACTTGCTGCCGTTCTGAGCCTGCTCTCCTTTCTCGAGCAGCACAGTTGTACGTGGGTGCTAAGGGTTCTCTGGGGGTAGCGGAGTTCAGGGGTGCTTTGCTCACATGTGCTTTCTCATGGCTTCTCAAGACTCTGTCCATCCTCGGGGGGTCTCACACCTGCAGTGGCCCTGTAGGCCATGCCTTCTCTGGTGATTCTGGATTCCACCCCAGCCCCTTCGTCGCCAGCAGCCTCCCCGCCACTGGTGTCATCTCTTCCCTCCAGGCGTTCCCTTCTTAAAATCACCAAACCTGGCTCCCTTTCTTGAGAGCCACCATCAGGCCCACAGGAACTCAGGAACTTTGGGCAGGCAAGCCATTCCCAACACAGCCTTCTCTCCACTTCGGCCTTCTTCAGGAGCTAGCCACCCAACAGTTTGTCTTTAGACTTTTAGGAGTGAGTCAGACACCGGTCTGTGTGTCCATCAGACTCTGCAGGATGTGTCAAGCTCTTTAAATGATCCTCTTAAAGTGCCCCCTCATTTGGCATGAGGCAAAGAGGAGACACCCCCACCCCATCCTGCTTGGAGGACAGGAAACATCCAGAGTAGTGACAACTACTTCCAAAGAAATCCTCTCACATTATCTTACATAGGTTGAGGTGGAGGCCCAGCTAATCCTTCCTAGGACTGAGCTAGTACTTCCCAGGATCCACTTCACAATCTCTTAGCGTGGGGTGCACAGGTGATCTAGCGCCTCCTCCCTTTTGGATGTGGACAGACTTGGCGCCTACTGTTTTGTTCTCAGCCTTTGGGGTTTCTGGTGAAACTGACACAGAAAGAGTCCTATTTTAGTAAGTGAAGTTACCATTGCCAACCCTTCCTCCTCATGGAACGCCTGTCCTTTCATCAGGACACCTGATGCACCGGGGGTGACATGCAATAGTCTGACTTATGAACCGGCCTGTAAATGTACAGTTAATATAGAATTAAATACTAAATAGCATATATTAATTATAATTTTATATAAAATTAATACTGATGTTTTATACAAAATAAATATAGGACTTTTTTTTGACATTATGAAAAATTGGATGTGCAGAGAAGTCTCTCAATATAAAACACCATATGGGCAGCCCAAGTGGCTCAGAGGTTTAGTGCCTGCCTTCAGCCCAGAGTGTGATCCTAGAGTCCTGGGATCAAGTCCCACATCAGGCTCCCTGCATGGAGCCTGCTTCTCCCTCTGCCTGTATCTCTGCCTCTCTCTCTCTCTCTCTCTCATGAATAAATAAAATCTTAAAAAAAAATGGAACCCCCAAAATTGACCTCATTGGTGGGAATGAAAATGATATCCCTGGCCTCACTAAGGAGACACTTTTCCATTTTTGTGTATTTTTTTTAAGATTTTATTTCTTAAGTACTCTCTACACCCACCCAACATGGGGCTTGAACTCACAACCCTGAGATTGAGAATCATATGCTCTATGGACTGAGCCTGCTAGATGCCCTGGGACCTTTGTTTTCCTCTCAGCTCAGGGTGGGATAGCAAGGTGGAGAGCCTTCTGTAAGAGTTCCTAACCACAAGCAGTAAACAGTCACATTCATTTGTGGTTGAAATTCATCCTCTCTCTGAGACCCTGAAATTCTTTTTTTTTTTTTTTAAGATTTTATTTATTTATTCATGAGAGACAGAGAGATAGAGAGAGGCAGAGACACAGGCAGAGGGAGAAGCCGGCTCTATGCAGGGGGCCTGATGTGAGACTTGATCCCAGGACTCCAGGATCATGCTCTGGGCCAAAGGCAGGTGCTAAACTGCTGAGCCACCCAGGGATCCCCCCTGAAATCCTTAAGCTAACATTTAGTTTGAAGTGGTCCAGGGTTGATAATGTTCCTAGGAGCCTGGAAGAAGCAAACTCAAATACTCTTTAGAGAGACATATCTTAAATCTAGGCCTCAAAGAATGCCCATAGCTGAAGTTACAAAGTACAGAGATATATAGTAAAATATTGCCAAATATACAGAAATAAGCCACTATAAGAAAGTTAGCAGAAAACAATAACTGAAAGACTAGATCCACAGTTTGGGTCAAGATCTGACTCTGGTGCCTGGGACTTGCCTTTAGGAAATGCCCCTTGAGGATCCCAACCCCAGTTCTTGGGAAGCACATGCTAGGGTACTACCTTGGCCTCACCCCTTAGTATACATCCCCAGCTAAGACAGCTGTTCATAAACTGGAAAAAAAAAAAAAAAAAACAAGCTCACAAGTGAAAATAATCAGATATTTGAGGAGTAGAGTCACACCAAGAGAGACAATAACTAGAACAAACTGTACTAGATGAACCAGAATGGAATAAGACAAATCAAGAACTTAAAATAATCACAATAAAGATCCTTGCTGAGATAGGAGGACAATAATAACAAACAAGAAGCTATAAAGAACCAAATGGTAATACTAGGTACTATCTATGTAATAGTGAATAAACCCAAGAGATTGGATAAAAACAAGAGTGCCTGCATAGCAGGCACCTGGGTGGCTCAGTGGTTGAGTGCCTGCTTCAGCCCAGGGTGTGATCTTGGAGTCCTGAGATTGAATCCCACATCGGGCTTCTTGCATGGAGCCTGCTTCTTTCTCTGCATGTGTCTCTGCTTCTCTCTCTTTCTCTGTGTTTCTCATGAATAAATAAATAATTTTTTTAAAAAAAAGAATGCATAGCTGAAAAATGAGTAATAATCCAGGCCAGCTGAAAGAGTTTTCCCAGGAGGTACTGGAAAGACATGGAAAATATGAAAAAACATTTAAGAGATGATAATAATAATAATGTAAATATCTGTACAATATGTGTCCCAGAAAGAGAGAAAATGTATTTAGGAAAGAAAATATTTACAGAAATCATAAGAAGTTTCAAACATTAGGGGGATCCCTGGGTGGCTCAGCAGTTTTGCTCTTGCCTTTGGCCCAGGGCATAATTCTAGAGTCTTGGGATTGAGTCCCACATCAGGCCCCCTGCATGGAGGATGCTTCTCCCTCTGCCTGTGTATCTGCCTTTCTCTCTCTCTCTCTCTGTCTCTCATGAATAAAAAAAAAAATCTTAAAAAAAAAGAAGTTTCAAACATTAAAGTTGGAAAGGATTCCGACAGAGCACAGAATAGACAAAACCAAAACTTTGACACATTATTGTAAAATTTAAGAACATCAAAGACAAAAACAACATCCTAAAAGCTAGAAAGAAGGAGCAGATAGTCCACAAAAGAATAAGAATTAGCTTGACATTAGTTTTTCTAACAAACAGTAGAGACAAAAAAGCAATCAAGTCATATTTTCTAAGTGATGAAGGAAAATAACTTAGAATATTATATCCAGCTAAACTATTATATACATTTGAGGATGCAAAAATGAGAAGTTCAGGCATGCAAGGCCTTAGAAAGTTAATAGCACAAAGTCTCTTTGGAAACTCTCCTTTAAGAAGTACTTTTATAGTTAATATACTTAGCCATATACTATAATTATTAGTATAATTATATTAGTATAATATACTAAGTACTTAATAGGCACATGCAAAGATACTCAACACCATGAGTCATTAGGGAAATGCAAATCAAAAGGATGACTATCACTTTATACCTACCGCAATAGCTGTCATCAGAAAATGGAAAATAAGTTTTGGCAAGGATGCAGAGAAATTTAAGCTCTTCTACATTGCTAGTATAAATGCAAAATGTTTCAGCTATGGTGGGAACCAGTTTTGTGGTTCCTCAAAAAGTTAAACAGAGAGTTTTCATATGAGCCAGCAGTTCCACACCTTGGTACATACCTAAGAGAAGTGAAAATATATATCCACACAAACTTTTACAGTAGTCCCCCTTATCTTCAATTCAGTTACCCATGGTCAAGTCATGGTCTGGAAGCAGATGATCTTCCTTCTGATATCATCAGAAAGTGGGTAACAGCCTAAGGCTTCATTATAATGCCTGTCATTCACCTCACTTCATCTCCTCATGTAGGCATTTTATTGTTTCATATCCCCACAAGAAGGGTGAGCCCAGGGGTGCCTGGGTAGCTCAATCTGTTGGGTGTCTACCTTCGGGTCAGGTCGTGATCTCAGGGTCCTGGGATTGAGTCCCTGATCAGGCTTCCTGTTCAGCAGGGAGCCTGCTTCTCCCTCTCCCTCTGCCCCACCGCCCCCTGCCCCACTTGTGTTTTCTCTCTCTCATAAATGAAATTTTTAAAAAAGATTTTGTTTATTCATGAGAAACACACACAGAGTGAGGGGGGGGGCAGAGACACAGAGGGAAAAGCAGGCCCCATGCAGGGAGCCCGATGCGGGACTCAATCCCGGGTCTCCAGGATCACGCCCTGGGGTGAAGACGGCACTAAATCGCTGAGCCCCCCGGGCTGCCCTCATAAATAAAATCTTAAGAAAAAAAAAGGGTGAGTACAGTACAATATTTTAGAGAGAGACCACATTCATATAACTTATAGTACATTGTTACAATTGTTCTATTTTATTTTTAGCTATAATTAATAATCTCTTCTGTGCCTCATTTATAAATCAAACTTTATCATCAGTATGTATATATAGGAAAAAACACAGTATATACAGAGTTCAGTACTATGCATGGTTTTCAGGCATCCCCTGGGGGTCTTGGAACATATGCCAATTGCGTAAGGGGGGACTATGGGACAAAAATGTTCACAGCAGCATTATTCATGCTATCCAAAATGTGCAAACAGCCTATGTCTATCAACTGATAAATGGATACATAAAAATGTGATATACGGGGCACCTGGGTGGTGGCTCAGTTGGTTAAGCATCTGCCTTCAGCTCAGGTCATGATCCCAGGGTCCTGGGATTGAGCATGAAGCCTGCTTCTCCCTCTGCCTCTGCCACTCTCCCGGCTTGTGCCCTCTATCTGTCAAATAAATAAAATCTCTAAAAAAAGTGATATATTCATACAATGGAATATTATTTAGAATATAGATACCTCAGATATCAAACTTAATATTAGGGCAAAACATATCATAAAGAAAAATGGGGGACATTACATATTTGTGGATAAAATAATAGATCAAAAAGATAAAATCATAATGAACATGTATATACCCAATAAAATTCGTGGTTCCTTAAAAAACTAACAAGACTGAAGAAGATTGAATAAGACTGGCAAGACTGTAGAAGAAAAGGGGAGTGATGCATATAAACAAAACAAAATGAAAGGGGAAAACAAAGATACATCAAAGATTATTAGAAACATTATGAATACATTTCTAAGAAATTTTCTGGAGGTGTCGATCATGTTATTGGTGTATGAGGAAAGCACTTGATATAATCCAACTCATATTTATGATCAACATTCTCAGAAAATTAGGATAACTACTTAACTTCATAAAAACAATATACCAAAAATCTAGAATAAACACCACACTTAATGGAAAAAACTGAAATAAGGAACAAAAATGTCGCTTTCACCCCTACTGTTTAACATCGTATTTTTTTTTTAAGATTTTTATTTATTTATTCATGAGAGACACAGGCAGTGGGAGAAGCAGGCTCCATGCAAGGAGCCCGATGTGGGACTCCTTGCGTGGGAATCCCGGATCACACCCTGAGCCAAAGGCAGGCGCTCAACCACCGAGCCACTCAGGCGTCCCTGTTTAGCATCATATTAAAGGTCAAGTCTAATGTTCTAAAATAAGACACAAGTGAAAGAATTGGGATGGGAGATTATATTGTCTTTTTTTCCTTGTTTGTTTATTTGTGCTGTTTCTACACCTAGTCTAGGACTCGAACTCATAACCCTGAGATCAAGAGTCGCACGCTCTTCCGACTGAGCCAGCCAGGCACCCCTCTCATTTTTTTAGATTATATGATCATCTCCATTGAAAAGTTAACAAAATAATCAGATGAGTTATTTAAGTAAGAGAGTTTAGCGAAGTTGTGGAACACAAACTCAACTTTCGGAAATCAATAGCATTCCTTGATACCAGTAAATAGCATTAGAGTATATAATAGAAAATAGCAAACCATTCATAAAAGCAACAACTGTAAAGTACGCAGAAATCAATACATGAACAATACACACAATTCTTATAGAGAAAACGTAAAACTATAAAGTTAATAGAAGAAAGTATAGGAGGATATCTTTGTGACTTAAGGGTAGGGAAATAACTCCTTGCAAACCCCTCAACACATACATGTAGACAAATAGAGCAATTTGACTATTAAAAAATAAGATTTTCTGTTCAATATAAGATGTCATTGACAAAATTAAAAGAGAGGTTACAGACTAAAATATCAAACACTTCTCAAACTGGTAAGAGATTACAACAAAAAGATAAAATGTAATTGAATAATGAGCAGAGACGAACAAGCAACTCGCAGAAGACCATCCATAGCCTTTGTTGCAATATTAAGGAAATGGAGGAAATCTAGGTATCTATCCCCAGAGAAACAGATATGTAAAGTGTGGTGGATATATAGAGTGGAATACTATGTGGTGATTAGCAAAACAAAGGATATCCACATAGCAATACGGACAAATCCAAGTGAGAAAAGTAGGAAACAGCAAGATTTATAGCCCCAGGCCATTTGCAGAAATTAAACTTTTATACACACATAATAACACTATTTTAGAAGTATACAGGCATGGCAAGGGCACATATTAAGTGGGTACTTATGAAGTATGGAGAATGGAGACGAAGGAAAGGGAAACTGAATTTATAATAAAGTGAGGGAGTTCTTGCACTGAGTGATGATGGCCATATGCTATGAACTGAGGTACATGATTAATGCATTGCTTTGCATTTGAGGTCCAACAAAGCAAAAATAAATTACATCCAAAACACACATGTAGCTTGGAGCTGCAGTGGCCATTTGGCTATGAAGAGCCTGACGTTGTCCGAGGGCCATCTGTGAAGTCTGACATTTTGAATGTCAGTGCAGAGACAGGGTTAGATGTTGATGACATTGGATCACTGGATAAAGCTTCACCTACACCAGGCTTACCGCTTAACTACTCAGTTATATGAACCAAAAGATTCCCTCTAATGTTTTAACAGATTTTAGTTTTTAGAGAAGTTTCTCTTCACTTTTTTAAGCCAGCGGTTTGGCATCTCTGATCAAAGAATTCTGAGGTTTTTCCACTCCTGTACTTTAAGTATTTAAAAAGAAAAAAAAAAAAAAGGAAAGATTTTAAAAAAAACAACTGTTGTTTTTTACACTACGACTTTACCTCTATAGTTTGGGAAGTTAGGAGAGAGCAAGAGGAGGCATGAATTTAAGAAATGAACTTAAGAAAAAAGGCAGAAGAGAGAGAGAATAATGTAGCCACCATTAATTAGCTCTTATGTGCTAGGCACTATGCTAGGTGCTTTCCACATCTAGTCTCTAATTCAACCACAATGCCCACCATTGGGTATCATCACTGTAGAAAGAAGGCCACAGGCTAAAAGGAACTAAGCATCTTGTCTAAATTAGTGCCACAGCTTCATCGTGGGGACTTGGGAACCCATCTGTCTGATGTCAGCCTGTTCTCCTTCATGCTATGCCACCTACTAGGAAAACAGATAGTGGGGAAATGTAAAGGGACAGACACAGGGTCACAGAAGATGTAAATATACAGACAGAAAAAAACAAGGCATGTCAAGGCACACACTGATGGGGAGCAGCATCGTTTTTGAGGTAAGGACACTCATGACATACCAGAGTCTACCCGCATCAGAGGGCGCTGTCCTTCGCAAAAGCTCATGATCTCACCTGCAATGTAATTCAACCTGTGGCGCGCCCAGAATCAGCTCCTCTGCTTTTATTTCTAATTTTCAAAACTCTTTGGAACTGTTTCTCAAGTATTTCTCAAAGCTTTATTTGGTTAAGCAGCAGTGTCAAAGATTCCAGACACTGACTTTCGAATCTAGTATATTAGGTCATTATTATTCCCTATGCCAAAATGACCTTCTGTCTGCATGATGTGCACACCCAGGACGTTACAGTTTGTCGTGTGATAGTAATCTAAATGCTCATCAGTTAAAAAAAGATACTATAGACAGTGGTGACACCACAAGTATGGAATACTATGAGCTGCCAAAAAGAACAAATCAGACCCCCGTATACTGATGTGAAATAATCTCTAAGATAAGTGAAAAAAAATGCTAGGCACTGTACAGCAAGGTATGTATGCTAAATTTATGTGAAAGAGTCAGGTACACATTTATACTATAATTGAAGAAATTGGTAGCATTGGTTACTCGGAGGAAAGAAAATAGGAACCATGGCTACAAAAGACATGCTTTGCACTCAATGTTGGCTCATGTACTTAGTACTTTTTTTTTTCAAGTGCAAGGATAATCTTTTGCCCCTAAAAATCTTTATTTTTTTTAATCAAGTAGGCTCCATGCCTAATGTGGGGCTTTACCTCATGACCCTGAGAGTAAGGGTTACATGCTCTACCAACTATGTATCTTTCCCTCCAAAACAGATCCACATTTGGGGTCTAGTAAATCCGAGTAGAAGTAAGTTTGTTCCTTTTCCCTTCTCCCAGTGATAAGACAAGAGCATCTTTCCCATTTTCTTTCTTTCTTCACCCAAGTCCACCTGCTTGTTTCTTAGAAACAAACAAAAAAACCTCTCCCATGTCATCCATGTTTGTTGAAAATACTTTTAGGTAAAAGGATAGAGAAAAAGCACTCGTACCACCACTCTTTATATTTCCAGCGTTAGGTCTTCCTATATATTTTCCTGTGCCTCTGTGTATTTCTTATAACTTAAAGAGAAGTTAATGCCTGAACATCTTGGTCATTTCTTATTTTTTAAATTTTTTATTTAATATTATTTTTCCTTACTTAACCAATCCTAACACGGCATTAGACTGTTTCAGACTGTAACATGATTGCACAGAAATCTTTGTACAATCTATTTTCCCCCTAGAAGCAACTTATAAAAGCAAAATAACTCCATCACCATTTCGTTAACTTTGCCTTAGTGCTCCATCTGTGGTTTCTATTCCATGCGTCCATGTCATGGGCAACCACTGTCCTGTCCTAAAGCTCAGGTCTGAGACAATTTCCTGCCTACGTGACAGTGTAAAGCATACTTCCTGCTCCATGTATTTTTCTATACTCTCTTGAAAAACCCCACATTCTGGACACCTGACCTTCATTCAACTCTAGAAGATTGGTTTCATTTCTCTATCATTACTTGTTGGCTCTCTAAAGGTTATTCTGAAATCCTTAACTGCTTGAGCCAAGTATCTTCTTAGAACCTTTTCTAAAATATAGAATAGGGCTGTCTGGGTGGCTCAGTCTGTTAAGTATCTGCCTTTGTCTCAGGTCACAATCCCAGGGTCTTGGGATGGAGCCACACATGGCTCCCTGCTCAGCGGGGAACCTGCTGCTCCCTCTCCCTCTTCCCCCATGTTCTCCCTATCTCTCAAAAAAATAAAAATAGGGATCCCTGGGTGGCGCAGCGGTTTGGCGCCTGCCTTTGGCCCAGGGCGTGATCCTGGAGACCCGGGATCGAATCCCACGTCGGGCTCTCGGTGCATGGAGCCTGCTTCTCCCTCTGCCTGTGTCTCTGCCTCTCTTTCTCTCTCTCACTGTGTGCCTATCATAAATAAATAAAATTTAAAAAAAATAAAAATAAAAATAAAAAAATAAAAATAAAATACAGAATAAATCATAAAACAGAAACACTTTGATAAGAGCTAAAGCTTACTAGTGTGTATTGCTACGTGTTACTGTGCTAAGTGCTGCTTTATATGCTTTATATAATTTGTTAATTGGAATTACATGAAAAAAAACACTCCATGTCAAATAAGCTTGGGGAAATTATAGATTTAAAAATATCTTGCTTACAGGGGCACCTGGGTGGCTCAGCTGGTTGGGCTTCCAACTCTTGACCTCAGTTCACTCAGGTCTTGATCTCAGGGTCATGAGGTCAAGTCCTGTGTTGGGCTCCACACTGGGCATGGAGCCTACATTAAAAAAAAAAAATCTTGCTTCCAATAACACTTTTAATATATGGATACACATTTACAATATGGTGACAATGTAGTTGAGTGTAGTTGAATAACGACAGGTATCTTTAGGGGCTATTACTTCCCAAGAACATGCTTTGGCAAATCTGTCCTTAAATGCTGTTCTTTAGTAAAAGCACTTGCAGCCTATCTTCCTTCCCCATGCACAAGGACCATCCCTTTTAAAAGTTCATCTTAATGAGAAAGCACCAAAAATACACGTAAGTAAAAGGGAAAAAAAGCAATCATACAGCCACTCTTCATATTTTGGGGTTTTATGTCCTTTTTCATATTTTCTATGCATATATACATATACACTTACGAATGACAAACTTCAGTTTCTTCAAGTTGCTTTCTATCTCTTTATCCTTTCCCTACTCCCTCCCTAGAGTTCTCAGGTTGAATTATTTTTCTACTCTTTATCTTTTTTTTTTTTTTTAAGATTTATTTATTTATCCATGAGAGACACAGAGAGAGAGAGAGAGGCAGAGACATAGCCAGAGGGAGAAGCAGGCTCTTTGCAGGGAGCCCAATGCAGGAGTCGATCCTGGGATCACGCCCTGAGCCGAAGGCAGATGCTCAACCACTGAGCCACTCAGGCATCCCTCTACTCCTTATCTTAATAATACTTTTCCTGTAAGTTTTCTACACATAAGGATTTAAATGATCACTTTTTTGGTCTTTAAACTATTTGTATAGTAATCTCTGTACCCGATGTAGGACCTGAACACACCACCCTGAGATTAAGAGTCACATGCTCTACTGACTGAGCCAGCCAGGCACCCCAAAGGATGATCACTTCTGCAGATAATTCCCATATCTACATTTCAAACTTTGGTCCTGGTAGCGCACGCGCGCGCGCACACACACACACACACCCTATAACCCAAAGGGAGAACCTAGTGAGCCTGCATCCTGCGTCCTGGAACTCCCAGTGTGGCTTCTACTAATCCCTGTGTACACTTCACACCAGCCTAGTCTATTTCCTGCTTCCTGATTCTGCTCAGGACATTCCCTTTTCCTTCTTCCTAGTCACATCCCCTATCCTGAGACCGGCTCAAGTGCTATCCAATTGACAAAGTCTTCCCAGATTTCTCCAGTCCAGTTTCTTCCCCGATATGAACTCAGAGGTCAGGCGGCAATGGACCACAACTTTGTGACAAATTTTGAACTGTTATCTTTTAACTTGTCATGAAGTTACAAAATGTTTAATACACAGAAGGTGGGGACCCTGCCCTTTACTTCTGTAACGGATAGCACCCAGCACAGTACGATACAGACAACGAATACTGAACCATTACTAAAAGAATGAGGTATCAAAACCCAAGTTGGTCAAATAATACAATGGACACAAGAATAGTATGTACATTCCTCTTTATTTAATACAACACATAACACATACAAAAGAAAAAAACACTCATGTAAAAGGTCCTGTCACAGGATAGACAGGAAACATCTACACTGAATCAAATAAGGCTCCTGCTTTAAAACAGGGGTTTGCTAGCTATACCTGGAATATGAGCAAGGCTGTTGCAAAAAAAAAAAAGAAAGAAAAAGAAAAAGAAAGAAAGAAACAGAAAAGAAAAGAAAAGAAAAGAAAAGAAAAAGGAAAAAAAAGAAAAAAAAATTCCCTGCACTGAAGGAGTATATCCATGGGGCTAATTTACTAAATTCACAGATCCATATTTAGGAATGTTTAAGCCTCTCACATATCCAAAATTCATTGGGGTTTTATGAAATATGTGATTATTTTTTGGTTAAAAAAATTTACCTGTCCTTCTTTCTTCTTATAAAATAGTGACAAGAGCTCTAAAAACTAGAGACCAGCAAACCACCCAGAGTTTGGAAAGCTTTACCATTAAAGTTCAAAGGGTGTGTAGAACAGAGAATGCAAAGGCAAGATGGCGGTGGGAAGAAGAATTTAACTTCTTAGTCAACTCCTGGCAGCCCATATTCAATCAACCATGGGGAAAGACGAAATGGAAATACCCAGGCTCAGTGCAGGGCTCAGTAGCAGCAGTTTGTCCATATTCCTGCTCTGATCAGAGCCGGAAATTAAACAAGCACCAGTTCGTCTCAAAAGAGCCTTATACAAACACACACACATACATACCCACACCCATTCACATGTCATCACCACCCCCTTTTATTTAAATTTATTATTTTTTTTTTTACTAAAATAATACAAAAAAGGGAGACAGGTATATTTACAAAAATCCATGGCTGGTACAGTACATAATTTTTAAGACACACTAAATGCTACAATCTTTCAGGTCCTGAGATTATTACAAATATCAACTCAAAGCTGTGTTCAGGTCCAGTTTTAAAGGAGGAAAAAAAATCCCAAAATATTAAGTCACACACTTATTTAAAATACAGTATATCCCTTCAAGTTAGCAAAAACGCACCTCCCTATAAACAAATACAAGACAGTGATCAGTGCCCTTCACCTAGAGGAGCAGCAATTATTTAGGCTCCTTCCTTCAAGATTGGTTGTGGAACATGTTGGCATCTCTATCAAGTGTGGAAGCGGCTACAGTAAGAGGAAGATGTGTACCTGGAGGGAAGTTCCTCTACAGAGTGAATTTCACTGTATAAATAAGTCCTGTTTTTCCTTCTGTTACCAAACAAAAGTCTTTCCCTTATCAAAATTCATATCACAAGTGTTGGAAATATGTGCTTACCCAGGCTAAAAATCAGAATCCTTATTCCCAATCAGTTATAGCAAATAGGTCTACAGTCCCACAATAATTTTCAACTGCAAATAAACGTTCTTTTGTAATAAAAGAGAGAAAACACACCCCTCATTTAGTTACCTTGGTAAACTTGATTAACATATTATTTGGGGCACAAAATCCTCACCAGCCAGAAGTATCTGTTCCTTTTTTTTTTTAAGCTTGACAATGTTTAAGTGAGCAAAACACAAGGGTAAGCCCCAGATTACACACTCTTCTTAAGGACAATTTGATATTTTTGATATTTTCTATAATATAATTTTTCAATGAGAGCTAACAAAAGGACAATACAAAGCGTGAATCTTTCCTGTGGCTAGCCATAGATGGGAGGAAATTATCTGTAGGTTGGAAACCTGCCTCTACTGGTGGAAGGGCCCCTGGCTTATCAGAAAGTCTCAGATGGTATTTGTAATTAATTATGTAGGCATAGCCAGGATTTAAAAAGTTGGACAAAGATGGCCAACTTTCTAACTAACCATATAAAACAGCAATAATTTCATCAGCTGAGAATAACTTCTTTGTCTTTGAGTGTCCCTAGCTAAAATCAGGGTAATCCTTGGTAGTTTTGTAGGAATGGGAAAGAAAAACTGTGCTGGTACAGGGCATGCTAACCTTGCACGCAGCACAGAATAGCCAAACCCATCATCCCCTACCACCACCACAAAAAAAAAAAAAAAAAAAAAAAAAAAAAAAAAGAGCACAGAAAGTGTATGGCTGCAAGGACAGAAAATATAGGATAGGTAAGGTCTTTCTCAAGAAACTAAAGGTAGGTTGTCACACAGAAAAACGTGCCGACTGGCTGATCTCAGTTACTACTGACACTTCAATGTGCTTAGAGGGTAGACAGGAGTTGTTCACTTCAAAAACAGAAGTATTTCCAAGTTATCTTGAGTAATAGTTATCTTTCTTTTTTTGTATTTCAATTAGGTGTTCATTAGTGCTCTATTATAAAATATTTTAAAACTAGATTTAAGATAAAATAGAATTATATTATCATTAGCAAAACGGGAGCAAATAACGTACAGAGTTTTCTGAGGAGCATAAAACTGGTTCTAAGAATTTATATGGCCTGTGTGACGCAGACCTTTGCAAAGCAGGTTTATTCCAGAGGAAGTATGAAAATAAGCAAGGCAGAATATTATGAGAAATAAGAGCCCTTAACAAAGGTCTGTATCTCTTTTGAATAACCTTGAAAAGTATCAAGAGAAAGCCGTGAATTGTAGCAACTGCACTGTATAGTGATAAAGAAATCTAGTTTTTAATACAAGGGAGAAGAGAAAAAATAATTCTGGTCACCAGTGATGACTCCAAATCCTGGACATATAGATCCTTTTAATTATACTACTGAGGTTTCTGAAAGTATCCTTTACCTGTTTGGGAAAACAGTTCAGAAGACTGCTAGCCCACTATAAATGGCAATACGTAAGAAAGTTGAGAAGCTAAAGAATCACAATCTGAGGCAATTAAATAAAGATCACAAATAGCTACTTTTAGGTGAATAATACTTTGGGAATATCTGAGAAAAAATGCAATTTACTATCAAGTTGTTCAAAGGCAGTCTGATGATAATCGTACTAGTCCCTGTCTCGGAGTCTGTGGTAGGATAGGAACAGTGTCCTGGACTCTGCCTATAGACTTCATTTCTGAAGGCAGCAGAGACCCAGGAAAGACGGCCAGAGTGAGAGAGAAAAGGAGGTGAAAATCTAACCTTTTCTCTCCAGACTCTTAACAATATGCAACCAATATCCTAGTGCAGCAACTGGCTGATGAAAGGACTAACTTAAGAGCTCAAACTAGAGGTAAGAAGGAAGAAAGAAGGAATTCAACATTAAATATTCAAAGCTATTTTTAATTAGAGTCTGACCAACTGTTCAGCTCTACAAACCTGAACACTGTGCCACAGAATCTAGAATTTTCTCAGAATTGAACACTGGGATGATTTTTTCTAAAGACTCAAAGACATTTCATGATTCTCACTACAGTTTTGCACCAATAAGAGGATCTGTACTTAAGTGTCTGAATATAAAGTTCACATTTTAGGATAGATTAACACACAAAATATCTCTGTTTTATGCTTCTGTTAATTTTCCCTAGAGGAACAAACACACATTCAACAAAAACCTTATGCCTTATTTCTTTGGGTAGAAGTCATTAAACAGCTATTACTTGAAGAATGGAAAATGTGGAAAATAAAGAGTATGTTTATCTGCATAGTTGATATTTAGAGGTTACTAACTAAGGCCTTGTCTGGAAAAAGCAGTAAAAAACCAAAAAGTGATTTTAAGACAAAAATGTCCTATCGCTAAGAGATTAAACGGGCCTCCACTGATTGTGGGAATTAACCCAGATGCTTTGTCTGCTTGGGCCTGGTGCTCTCGACTCACTTGAGCTGGGTAATAGTTTCTCGCCCTCTACATTCTCTTTCCTGACCCTGAATATGTGCTATAATTTAAATCTATACACTCTAACAATTGTTGCTTACTTAGCATTTAGCCCTAACTACAAACGCAGCATCCATTGTTTCCTGTTGTTGTAAATGATAAAGGAAAATTCTAAGTATCCCAACCTAACATGCCAGGATGAGAGGTGGGATAAAATGATCTTCCTCAGAGATGGGCAAAACATGTTTCCTTCTACCCCTACCCTTCCCACCCACACCCCAGCTAAGAAATGAGTCCTGCCTCCCCGCTCCCACTTTCCTACAACCTGAGCAGTGGATGGCTCCACCTCTTTCATGGGTGGAAGAAGCCAAAGTTACACAAAGGTAGACTGGCTAACAGTATACCCAACCGACTGCATGTAGTGCTTGCCCCTTCGGTGCAAAGCTGGATATACCTGTAGTGACAGGAATAGTAAGTACACAATTTCTGATTTACAAGAATGAGAAGACACCCATTCCTTCTTCAAAAGTTAACAACTTAACTATCCATCACCAAACAAGTGATATAAGGAAATTAGATTGAGAAGATGTTAAAGTGAGGGAGATAAAACTTTCAGGATCACTTATCAACTCCAATAACCAACCATCCAAACTTTACCTAGCTGTAGCTCCACAACCTTGGCAAAAATCACACATGTATTAACATCATAAAAGGCTTAAAAAAAACTACTTATAATTAAGAAACTTAGTGTTATTCCCCCCCAACACCTGTTAACCTGAAACTAACCATTTTAATCCCACACAAATATATTTAAATAATATGCATCTAAAGTAGAATTCCAGTGATTTTCTTTAAACTCAAAAATCATACGGTACTTTTTATACCTATACCCATCACAGGGAAACGTTTTTAAGCCTCTGTGGAAAGATGGTCATACTTTAATTATATAGGACATTTTAGAAAAACTCAAAGTGTTTTTGAAATAGTAAAGTCTCTGATATCCCTGGGAGGTAGGTGAATATTATTATACCCCATTTTCTAATGGGTAATCTGAGGCACGAAGGTTAAATGATATTCCCCCTGTTAAACAGAGTATTTCCAGAGTAACATGTCTGAATTGAGGCTGCCTGATAAGTGCTTGGCTATCAGGTAACACCACCAGGAGCCGCTGCTTTCTTGTTAGCCACCTGTCTCCTCTTCCCAATTGAAAGGTCTTTAAAAGGGGGCACTTATTAGACATATTTGTACTGGGCTTTCAGGATTGGTTCAACTTAGTCTCCCTTAATGTGCAGATCTGTTTCCAACAAGAAACAGATGACTCTTAAGATACTGAAGATGATGCCATTCTGCTCAAGGGAGAAATCTAAACAGCCATAAAATCAGATTAAGCCAAATGTAATTATCTGGCAAATGAAAAGAAAACTGAAGATCTCTCAAGAATAGTATAGGTTATATGAGTGTTTACATGAGTATCTGAAGTCTTTCTAAGTTTATTAACCTTTTCACAGATATGCAGCTGTATGAATTCTTCAAAACTTATTTTCCACAAGAAAATATGATGCATGTTTAATGTTGACAAAGTTGCTAACTTCCTTCAAAACCTATTCAGATACGAAACCGAGCTTCGAACTCTAGCTCCCCGACATCCTTAGCCTTGCCCGCCACAGTACGCCTTATCAATGGGACCCTCAAAAGACTCTTGTTATTCCAATGCTTTCTCCAGTATTACCCATGCCAAGTGTGAAGGGCACAGAGCAGTGGGTTATATCCAGGAATAGCCAATGAGTCCACTAAATTTATTTTACTTAAAATAAATGACTTATTATATTTATGTATTTTTGTTAACTTCAACAAACAGATATTCAAAGGGGGAAGATAGCATCTTGTGTAAAGACAATTTCCCAATCTACCCATTTCAATTGACTAAAAGCAATGGAATAAACAAGCCAGAAGTTTTGCAAACACTGACAGGGATGTGTCTGAAAAGGATGCAATGGTACAGCAGCTACTAGTTATTTATATATATATATATATTACATATATATACACATATATATGTATGTATCTTACACATATATCCTTATACATATAAAGAAAAGGAAGAGTATTACAGCAATGACATGACGTTGGCAAGTTTGAGATTCTTCCTCCTGAATCCCCTGACTTATTAGCCTGTACTTTAGGATATCTGAGAACACTTTCAAGAGGGGGGAAAAAAGAAAGAAAACAAAAGGCACTTAACAAAGACAAAGGCCTGAATTGAGCATGTTTTAGAGGAGTAATATAAGCATTTTACCAGAGCTAAGAAATGATTTACAGAGAGTTAAACTTTTCCCCTTCAATTTTATAAAATAAAATTGCATAACATGTTTGTCATCAGTCATTTACCCACGACTGGATTTTTCTTCTGCTTCATTATTACAAAAGCAAAAAACAAAACAAAACCATCATACATGCACAATAGAAAGTAAAAGTGCCCCTTTTGAGAACATATGGTTAGCAGAATCTATAATGCTGAAGCACAAGGGAAAGTTCTCAAGTTTGGCCTGATTATAGATTTTTCTCATTCTGCTATTTCTAATTTAAAACAAAGAGAAACAAAACGTCAACAACAACAACAAAAAGCCAACACAAATTCAAAACCTACGTGATAATAAAAAGAATACAGGGACCAGTGTGCTTTTATGGTACACTCCTAAAATAAAGTATCCTAACTCTATACATGGATGGGTCAAGTTATATGACAAAACCTCCTAGAGATAAAGAACTGTAAATTAGATTATAATCGACCAATACAGGCAAAGTTCATTGTACAAGTGTAGCAGCAAGTATGATAGACAACTGGAGTTCTAGGAGACGGTCCCAAGGGACAGAGAGTTCTCACAATCAATGGCAGTTTGAATAACAGTAGAGTTTCCATCTCAGAAACTGTCGTGAACCAAGTAGAGGCGGGAAGGGGTGTGGTAAGGGCAACCGGAGAAGAAAGACTAGAAGGGCCTGCCCTTTCCAAACCTGGGTAGTAAACAATTTAGATCTGCTTTGGGGAAAAAAAAAAAAAAAAAAAAAAAAAGATCCTGGGTTAAAAATCTTTTCCAGTAAGTTGTTTTCAGACAGGTGTCAAACCCACAGTATCCAAACATGTATCTGCCCGGTTTTTTCCTCCTACCTCAGTGATGCAATAAACCCTATTCAACTTCTGTGATATTAAAAAATATATATAATTTGGGCTAACACCATCCATCAAAGGGGTGGTAGGCATAAAAGAATGTAGGAACACAATCCTCTGATTTCCTCAGATTAACTTCACTTCTTTTTCCCAGTTTTCTTCAGGTTATTTTTAAACCATAATTTCTTTTACCCTCTGATCTCAGAAGCAGATGAGAAAGAATTACAATTGAGTTATAGTGGAATTATTGCTTGCATTGATTTTGGAGGCTCTGAATGAGCTTGACACTTTGCTCCCAAACAGTCTCCAACTGAGGCTCAGCACTGCTGTCTCTGAAGACAACTCTGCTGACCGTTATTGCTTGTGAATACTGAGGATTAACTTGTATGTACAGTAACAGCTTATACATCACTGAAGGCAATTTAAATACAAGACAATTGAAAACAAACAGCTTAATTTTCCTGAATCAAGAATCCCGCTGAGTGGGACATAATTAAGTGTGCTGATTATTTTTGCATTGGGATGTTGCTAATGCTCTTCAGAAATACACATTGCTCTATATCCTTTCCGATTACTCACCATTTTAAAAAATAACATAATTTGACTTTTTAAGTGCAAAAATACAGTATGAGTCACAAGTCTCTGTGCTAAAAAATAACCAATTTATATGTTTGTATTTAGTAAGAAAAACTGTAAAGACAGGTGCCCATAAAGTATGGACACCATTTTCAATGTTATGATCTAGAAAAGAAATAGTTCTGTATTTACATGTAGGAGCTCTCTGATCATACTTATCTATTAAGAAATATAAGGATGCTTGTTTCATTTGTACAACATAAAAGCGTAGTCTTGATTGAAACGGATGTAAGTTAGTGAAAATGTGGTATAGGGCTGAGGGAGGGATATGGCGTCCTCACGGAATCAAGACAGAAGAGAAGAGAATATCATCTCCATTTATATGGACTTCTCTGACCAAGGGCCTTCAGATATTTTTACTGGTTAGTTAAAAAATAATACTTGGGGGAAGAATTGATAGTCCTGTTCTTCTCTAATGGAGACAAAAGAATCATCAGGAATCTTTATGTGGCATGATTCAGAACTGATGGACTTAAGAAATTGAAATTATTCCCTGACTTAAACTAGTAATGGATTTGTATACAGGAATAAATCTGTGTATACCTGCAAACAGATGAATGCATGCACAACTATCAGCAGAAAGAGAAATTAACACTCACTCTGACTCTCGTGGTGTGGGAAGTGACACCAAGGCTAGCTTCCCAAAGGAAAACTCCTGTATAGTATTAGCAAAGATGACTTTCTCCAATTTAGGTACAAGCAACAGGAATACTACATTAGAGTAACTCAAGAATTGGGCAAGTTTCCCTAATTAAATAAACCAAATAACTCTAATCAAACATATTCAAGTCAAATCTCTCGGGAACATCCCAATATCCTTCCAAAATATCTACTGGGGTTCTTATTTGTTTTACTGCTAAACTAAATTCTTAGAGGCAAGTAATTACATCGATTCTTCTGAAATAATCCTTTCCTCTTACTGTAACAAGTTCTTGGAACTAAAGTTTTCAGTTACTTATTAACTTTTTGCTATGAAGCAAGCCAATGTGACTTTGAAGTCAAAATACAAGTGATACAAATCTGAACAGATCTGTGGTAACTTATTCAGTCCTAATGGCTATTTGGGACTTTTGCTTATAAAAGGAAAAAGGGCCACTTATTTAATATACTTATTTGAATAAATTTATAAACTTGTAAGGAAAACATGTGATCTTGCTACTACCAATCTGACACTGTTTTCTAGGTTATTTTTTTGTTATAAATGGATCAAGCTTACACCAATCTTGGGTACAGTTTGAAAACATTCAGAAGCCTAAATAGGGAGAAAAAAAAGAGAGAGAGATTGACAGAGACAAGATAAATGATGAGGCAAAACAAAAACAAATCAAATGTATCCAAAAAGAACCATAAATTTCTCCCTTAACATCCTTTGTTGAAGATGTATTTGCATAAGGAAGCTATAATAATAACTAAGCAGTCTTATTATTATCTGCAGGTTTACTCACATATCAATATTCTCAGTAAATATTAATAAAGCTTTAAGATCCCAAATGCTCCAAATCAAATTCACTACACTGGATACAGGGAGTAAAAATATATTGTGATTGTTATAAAAAATAATCCCTTGTACACATAATGATCCTAATGTAATTCCTCCCTTTAAAATACTATCTTAAAAATTCCAAAAATATATATATGCCATTTGAATGACCAATGTAGAAGCATGTGCAGTACACACTTATACCTGTCTATATCAGTAATTAAGAATCACCTGAAGTACCACTAGCTAAAAGACCAGGAGAAGTTGTGAACCAAGGGGAAGTTGGGGAAATTTACAGTTCAGAGTGGTAGGCCTGCAAGGGCTAAGAGCACCAAAGTTGCAGCCCTACGTCAAAGATCCCCACTTCTGAAGAGAAAAATGTGAACACAGCCACATTTAACATCAAGAATGGAAATAAGAATTAACCAATCAATACCAGATGCACAAATCACCTGAAGAAGAGTTAGGTACCTGCTTCTGAATGGAAGATGAAATGGACCCTTTTACAAAAAGGGGACATCGAAGTTTCATCTGTTAAGAGCAACAGGCTCAATTTCTTGACTTTTAAAAATCTTGATGATTTAATAATATATATCACTGTGCTAAAATAACTTTCCTGAAGCATCTTTAGTCCACTGATTTACATGGGAAATTGCTACACACTGGAGAAGATTCAAGTTTGTTCAGGACTTGTGAGGGTACAATATTTACTCAGCTACTGTCTGTATCAGACACAGGGTCATTAATTTTTTTGTGTGGCAAATTTGCTGCATAGTCCACTCAAATAGACATGATTGTTACTCCTGACAAACTGGCCTAATTCCAGATATATTGCCTTTTATTATGCAATTATGTCTACAAGTGTTCAAATCCAACCCCCAGGATGGATGGAGTATACCCAAATCCTCAGATTCCTTCTTCCTTCCCCAGGGAAAAATCAAATTTGTACTTCTGTGGGTTTGACAACTGAGTCTTTTTCAAGTCAGTTAATATGGTAACTTGTCTTTCTTTAGAGGAGACCAAAGGTCACTAACTTTGCACGAAAGCATTTCTTCTTCCTGCATCTGGCTTTACTCAAGTCATGTTTTCTTTCCTTTTTTCCTCCTCACCACAGTGCTTGGGACGAGAGAATGTAAACATCGACAGAACAGCAGCCCTATGACCACATGAGGACTTTCCCATCAGGTAGATTCCATCAGCCAGCTGAGTGTCTCATCTCCATCGCTTGCTGGGAAGTCACTGAGATTTCCGTGGTAATTTAGTGTCCCCTTTACTTTGGCCTCCATCTGAGAAGAGAGATGTTTAATTGGCATGGGTTAGCATGTTACAAAAAAACAATAGATAAAAATAAGGAGAACAATTAACTCTTAATTTCCATGTGAATGACATTACTAAAAGACAACCTTTAATATCTTACATGGTATAGCACATTACAGAAGCTAAGAAACCTAAGGAAATAAATGAACTCAACAAAAATGATCCTTTTATCTCAAGTGACTATGATTCAATTGGTTTTCAGTTGAAATACTATTTTTTAAAAAATATTTTATTTATTTATTCATGAAAGACACACGGAGACAGAGAGGCAGAGACACAGGCAGAGGGAGAAGCAGGCTCCATGCAGGGAGCCCGATGTGGGACTCGATCCCAGGGCCTCAGGATCACACCCTGGGCCAAAGGCAGGCACCAAACCGCTGGGCCACAGGGGCTGCCCCCTACCATATCTTTTGATTCCTTTAGAAGACAAGGTCAATTTCATTTTCTTGCAAGTGAAATTAAATTTCTTGCCATGACACAGCATTTGATAGTTAATTCTCAATTATTTATGTAAATGAATGGGACATACTAGTAAGTGAAAAACCCAGCTGAGACTTTGTTTTGGTCCTAACCTGGCAAAAGTTGTGATAGGAAAAGTCTGCTACTGGAAACAATGACTTCTAGGTTTACACAAGGCTTTTTAACTTTTGTTGGGAAAATGTTGGTTATTCTATTTAAACTGGGCAAGAGTAGGACCCAGTGACCTTGAGAGCTAACAAAATGTAGAGGAAGTTTAATAGGTTATTGCCTAATTTGCAAGGAAAATGAGCCTTAATCTCCTAGGCCTGAGAGAAAAAGTCAGGGGAGGAATGAATGGTAGAGACACACAAGTGAAAGTATCAAATTACGGTACTAGAAGATCAATCCTATGGCTGGAAAGGACCATGTCACACTGCTAGGCTCATTTATGTGATATCTAAATTACTCCAGTAAAACCTGAAAAAACAAAAAACAAAAAACCAAACTGGCTCTAGTGAAGAAAAGATAGATCAGTGAAACAGGATTGTTTCAAAAGCTGTATAAATAGAACACTATTAAAATAACTCTGGTGACAACATCTGAGGAATTAGTTTTTCCATTTACAAGGAGACATTATGTACTTGTGTTTGTAGAGACAATTATTCGACCTGAGGTATGACTAAATTCTATCATAAAATGGCTAGGACTGTGCTCAAAGAGGCAGGGGTAAATTAGCAAAATAAAATACTCCTATTAACTGGACTATGCTTCTTTAGACAGAGGTTTGGCCCAAGGGCCAAATGTGGCCCACCATCTGGTACAAGTTTTATTGGTACCCAGCTACACTTAGGTTAACATTATTTGTCTATGTTTTTGCACTACAGTGGCAGGGTCGAGTAGCTGTGATAGAGACTAACACAAAAGCTGAAAATACTTACTATTTAGGCCTTTATAGAAATTTATATTTTACATAAAGTGACTATATAAAAGTTACATTCATTCTTTGGAGGGCTGAGTCTGGGGCAGCTTACCACTTAGGTTTTTTAACAGGATTAATTATATAACCTGCTGCCTTGTGATTGCCACATAGCTCCCATTTCTAAATGTGGTCAACTGTAAACTTGTTCAAGATCATTTTTTTTTAAAGATTTTATTTATTTATTCATGAGACACACACACACACACAGAGAGGCAGAGACACAGGCAGGGGGAGAAGCAGGCTCCATGAAGGGAGCCCGACATGGGACTTGATCCTGGGACTCCAGGATCATGTCCCGGGCCAAAGGCAGGAGCCAAACCGCTGAGCCATCCAGGCATCCCTCAAGATTATTTTAAATGCAGGGACCGAGAAGAATAGCAAAGCCCCATCCAACCACTAAAGTTCAGAGAACAGCTGAACAGTTTTCTGTCCAAAAGATCCTGACAATGGTCTTCAAGAATAGTATGGACAGCCTACCGAGGTCAAGTGCTGATGGAAGCAAGAACCTGGATGCCAATACGTGATGTGCAGTGTCCACTATCTAATTTCAGATTTCAGGGTGATCTAGTTGGCCTGCAAGTATCTCATGCATACAGTTTGGATCATATAGACTGAATCACTGCTAAAAAGGGAGAAGAGTGTAATGGTTAAGAATACAGCCTACAGGGACGCCTGGGTGGCTCAGTGGTTGAGTGTCTGCCTTTGGCCCAGGGCGTGGTCCTGGGGTTCTGGGATCAAGTCCTGCGTTGGGCTTCCCGTGGGGAGCCTGCTTCTCCCTCTGCCTGTGTCTCTGTCTCTCTCGCTGTGTCTCTTATGGATAAATAAAATCTTAAAAAAAAAAAAAAAAAAGAATACAGCCTACCAAGTCAGACTTCCCAGATTTGGATCTCAGCTCACTTCCTAGGATTATCATCTTGGGCAAGTTGCTTATCTCAAAATTCAGTTTCCTGATCTATAAAAATGGGGATCGTCATTAGCTCACTCACAGGCCTGTTGTAAGGACTGAATTAGCTAATACATATAAGTAGTCACAAAACTATCTGGCGCTTAGTAAACCTGCATGTGAACCATTACAATGGGATTTCTGTACACTGTTTTATGAAATCCTCTTGTCATCATTTCAATATAACAAATACATGTTTTCAGAAAGGCTTTTTTTTGCAGGTAACAAAAGATCTCATTTACTTATTTCCTTTTTCTTATAAGGAATTTGTTGCTAATGAAGATTCAGTCATACGAAAATGTTTTTTCCAACCTTTGTCATCCCTTTCACTTTTCAGAAAAGACTTATAATCCAATCTATAAATCTACATAAATATTAAAAGATGAAAACATAGGTGGCTTTCTTACCATTGAATGTTTGCTGTAAGTGTGTAGGCAGAGGTGAGTGGGAAAGTGTTGCTGCATGCTGAACTCCTGGCTGTAAACCCTTTAGTAAATCTGAGAGAAAAAAAGACTTGTCAGTAATCTTCTTCAACCTAGGATTTAAGCTCTCTTAGATCAAAAATAAAATAGTTTAATTTATCTAATATAAGTACAGCCCCTGATTTCAAAGTCCTTCCTAAACTGGAGCACATACATTAAAAAATTTCTCTATAAAAATGGATGTGTATGCAAATAACCCAGCAAATCTGACTTCCTTATTATTAATTTCATTGACAGAAATGTAGTATAGTTCATTTAAGAATTACAGATAAAAACTGATTCTAAAATGACTTACTATATTTAAATGAAATAAACTACTTCTTAAAAAAAATTTTTTTGTAACCTTCCCTAGCTCCAAATGGACGTCTCTCAAAGAGTATAAACTCATGAGGTTTCCTGTTCTGTCAAACTAGGTAGCTAAATAGCTGAGAGAGCCGTACTTACTCTGAGTTAGGCTATGGTGGAAAGCGGCTGAGGTAGATCCCGAGGTGGTTGTCACTCCAGCTGTGTCCGTTCCAAAGCCAAGTAGCTCCAAGGGAAACTGGAAGGGCATGGTCACTGGAACAAGGCCACCCAGCATCCCAAAAGGAGTCACATTTTGATTTGTTACAGACAAAGGTGATGTCATGAGAGTCAGAGGTGAGGCATTAGCCAATAATGATGCTCCTGCTGTGGACTGCAGAAACCAGGGGTCAAAATACATAAGAAATCAAATCTTTAACCTGAATTGATTTATTTTATTTAATATTCTCATGGGTGCAAGACTGTGTCCAATATCCACTTTAACAGAAATGTTATGAGACAGAAAATGAAGACTGAGGTGAAAATGTATTTCTAAGAGCTATATTGGTTTTGGAAATAATTCTCTACTCAGCTCTTCATCACCACGTTAAACTCCTTAACTTAATTTGATGCCTATATTAACACTTATTCACTCTTTCCTCACCTCAGAATTCCACTTTTCCACTTTTGCTCCTGGCCTCTCTATCTGAGCTACTGGCATTAATTCCATGTGATTTCAATTTGGTCTTTGAAAATGCCTGGTAATTTCATTGCTTTATCATCTTTCCCGACACAATCCCTGTGGTTACTGTTCCAGACTAGGACCCTCTCAGAGCTCGTAATAACAGTATCCTCTGCTTCCATCAGAACGTCTTAAGGAACTGAAGCCTTCCTGAATGGTCAGTCTTCCTCTTCCTTCATTAGCCTCACCTGCCTCTTCTCCAAAACTAACCATCTTACCTATGCCATGAATCCCATCTATGCCGAACTTGCTGGTCCAAATATCCAGTATTATACCTTTTTCCAAGTTTCCTCTTTTCCTCTGCCTTGTCATATACAGAGATCTCATCTTTTTTTTTCTTTCCTTACAACTACAGGTATTAAAACAACAACAACAACAACAACAACAACAACAACAACTACAGGTATTCCTGGCTCTTCCTCAACATCTAGAAACAACCTTATTTGTATTCGTTTGTTAATAAAATTTACTAAATGATACCCCTCATTTCCCCATTATCTAATTTCTCCTTAACCTCTGAAAGCTGGTTTCCATTTTTATTACTTTTCTGAACTTGTTAAGATTCCTTAAGGCAAAAAGTGTTTTAACACTTTTAGTGTTAAAAATGTTTTAACTATCTGGGCTTTGTTTGATGCCCTGTGTATGAAAAATACATTTAAATCAGAAATATGTTAACATTAATTAGCTTTCTCTGAGAAATTACTTACACTTCATTAAGCTAATTTAATCCTTTGAACAATTTTCTATTCAGCAATAATCTTTTCCTATTGACTTTTTTTTTCCATTTTGACTTTCTCTACACGTACTTATCAACAAATGTTACAATAAAATTGTCTTAGTATCAGATATCACCTATGATAGTTTCTGCAACTGTGAATTTCCTTTTGTAGTCTTTACCAATTCTAAGTTTCCCTGGCCAAAAATTTTACATTTCTAAATTTAGTAAATAAAACTGAATTCTTTGAGTATTTTTTAGTAACCAATGTTAACTATTATCAGGTTTCTTGTGTGTGCTCACTCCTCTTCTAGTAGTACACATTATTAATAAAGGGGCTGATAATTTTATTTCTTAGTTAATATATGAGAAAAATGTTAATTGATCTCATATATGCCACAGTACATACATTTATACATCTAAGAGTCCATCCCACTGCTAAACAAAAAGGGAAGACTATCCTTCAGAAGGCTTCCAATTTGGTTTTCCACTCTTTCTCCAAAAGCCTTCCCTTTCCTTATCTCCTTTGTAGCTTTCAAATTTATATCCCCATCTCAGTTTCAATCCTGTAAATCCAAAAGCTCAGGGAGGAATGTCACTTGGATATGGTACACTCATCAACAACTGAACTCATCAGCTCCTGCTATCATGTGACCCCCACCCTATATGTCCACTGCTATCATTAATAGTCTCATTCTTTCCCAACACCTGGGCTTGAAACCTTAGTTTTAGGCATCATTTAAAAAACAAAACAAAACAACAACAACAAAAAAACGAGATGAACTGTCAACACGCCCATTCTTTTTTTTTTTTTTTAATCCACTTTCTCTAACACTTAAATACAAATCTTCATCACCTTATGCTTGGATTTGGCTACTTATTTTCTAATCTTTCCCTTACTAGGTCAACCACGATATACAAAATGGATACACTGGAAAGAATTACTAAGAAAATAAGGATATTTTGAAGCAATTTGGATAGAAGAGATCCTACATTGATTTAAGAATTAAAAAGTTTTCTTTTGATCACAATTCTCTTGTAACCTCAGGATAATATGGGGCACAACTCCAAAACCATGTGCCCCAAGTGGAGCCCCCTAGAGAGGAACATTAAATACTGCTAATAAGAAGAACTCAAGCTTTTCTGGAGGAGGTTAACAGAAGTATTAAAATAGCTGGAAAAAGTAAATTAAGGCAATTCCCCAAATTAAGTAATTGAGCAATTAAAAAAGGTATCATGCCATAACTGCGTAACATTTTGTACTTTCAAAAAACTTTCATATCCACTTTTGTTTATAAAACTAAAATGAAACATCAGACTATCTAAATATTACATGGCATTTATAAATTTCTCCTATAAGATGGAGATCTTTCAAAATCAGGTATCCTACTGTTGATATCATTTGGAAGCATACAGGAAAAGTTATCAACCTAAAACGGGCACACAGTTCAGGGTAATGCTCCATAATAAAAAATACTTTCACGTCCTCTGTATCTCATTTCCAGGGAAAAATATGAAGGAAAACCATGCTCTTCTTGTGGTGGGCATTTATATATATATATACACACACACACAGAGAAAGAGAGAGAGAGAGAAAGAGAGATATATAATTTTTTTAACCACGTTTTATTTTGCTGAGTGCATCTGCCCTCCATTCTCCACAACCAGAGTGATATTCTGAAATATAAATCAAACCATACTACTCCTGTTGAAGACCCTCCAATGGCGTCCCACTGCACAACAGATTAAAACCCCAAGTTCTTATCATGGTCTGCAAGGTCCTTCATCACATAGTTCTGGTTGATGTAAGACCTCATCAGCTATCCATCTCTCTCTAGTCCAGCCATGCATACCTACACATCAGGCTCCTTCCGATCTCAGTGTCTTCACACGTACCATCCCTCTAGCCTGGACTGTCTCCAAATGACTGGCCTGCTTATTCTATTCTCGGCTCAAATGTTATCTCCTGAAAGAGGCTGTCCCTAACTCCCTTGTCTATGTTAGCAACATCGCACCTTATTATTATTGTTCTAATTTTTCATAGCACTTTATTTTTTAAACATTTGTATTTCTCTACCCGAATATATGCTCCATGAGAGGAGAAATTTGAGTATGGTGTTCACCCTATCTTCCCAGCACCTAGAAGAGTGCCTGGCACATATTAAACACTTCAAAACATTTGCTTAAAGAGTGAATTATTTTGGGAATTATAAAGTGGCAAAGACAGAATTCTTAGAAAATGAGTAAGTCAAAGGGGAAGAAAGAAGAGGAAAGCCTTGAACAGGAAATTGTTAAATAGAAAGCAGGTAGAGGTAATAATCTGAACCCAGAAAGATTTTAGCTTGTTAAACTCAGGACCTGTCTTTTTCACTCTGCAAATGAACAGATGGCTCTTTCAGACAGGAGTTGAAGGTTTGCAGACACAGACAGGGAATCTCCTTTTAGTGTTAGAGTGCTAGAGAGACAGGATCTAGAGGCTACATTAAAAAAAACAAACACATAAACCAAAAAACCCACAAACCACAGGTTCTCCCAAAGTCACAATCTTATTCAATTACTGACCTTTTCTTCAGTCAAACCAATAAGATAGAACAAAAAGGATCAAATCTAAAGGCAGGAAAATTAAGGCCTTAAAATCATAAAGTCATTTTGGAAAGGATGAAAACCAGAAGAAAGCATTTACTTTAGGGAAACGCAAATTTTGCCATGTAGGTTCTCCACTGACAAATGAATTGTTATGCCAAATATCTAGGTTCTCCTGGGGTAAAAGATCAAATACAAGAAGGATGTGGGCAATGGTGGGACAGGGATAGAACTGAGACTTTGGAGATGACAAAGGATGGAGAGACATTTAACCTTAAATTCAAAGTGAAGGGGCGGGGGGGGGGGCAATTTTTCTTCAGGACAAAAGCCAAAAACTTAAAATAAGAAAGCAAATGAAACCATAGTTTACAATTTAGCTCAACAGAGACAATATTTTAGTCACAGATTTAATAAGCAAAAGTTGTAATTTTACTCTTTCAGGAGAATGGCAAAGGCATAAACAGAGCTAAAAGCCTTATCATGACAAGAAGTCAAGAGAATAAATTGTCTTCCATTCATTCTTAATATTTAAAAACACAGAAAAAGCTAAGAGAATTAAAAGTAATTGATACTAGGAAAGAGGACCCATGTGGCAGGAAACTGGCATCTGTTATAATTCTCTTTACTCAAATTGAAGATTAATGTCAAAAACAGTCAACATTTTAATAAAGGTAATACACAAAGAGGAATGTGGACTACCTTCCAGACCTTAGTTTTAACTTAGATTTTAACATACAATCCCTGATCAGTAGGGTTTTTGTTTTATTTCTGATAAAAAACTAAGCAGATAAAACATCAGTGAGTCCCAGATTTCACCTACTAAAGGTATCATTTAATTGAATTTTGTTGTAGATTAGAATTCTGGAATAAATTCATTCATTACTAAGCCTACAGTCATGGCAGAGTGATGATTTGGGCTTCACGTATTTATGAATACAAATGTTTAGCTTGTACTGAAGAGCAGAAAACATCTACAAACAGCAAGGTAACCATTCTGTTATTAGATGCTCCTACTCCCCATCCACAGGAAGCAGTACAAAGCAACGGAACTCCACAAATCAACAAAAGTCATGTCTTCAAAAAGCACTTAATAATCTAATGACTAATACATCATAAAATGTTACATATTTTTTTCAAAGCTTGTTGTGAAACAGCGTATTATGTGAAACTCACTTTCTTGACAAGAATCCAAAAAAGTAACAGGAAAATATAAACAGTGGTGGGATGACAGGTGATTTTTCTTTTTTGTGAATTTGCCTACAGTGAATATGTATTACTTTTTGGGATGAGGGACAGGGAGGAAGAATATTTAAGAAATCAAACTGGTCCCGTGAAAGACAAATCTGACAACTCTCAGAATACAAGGAGAGGCAGAAAAATGAAAATAGTGACAGGCTGTGGAAAGAAAGAGATGAAATAGGAGTGATACAGAGTTCTCAACAAACCTAGGCCAAATGGATCAGAAACGATAATGAAACACATCACAGGACAAAATATTCTTGAACTGAAAAAGCCACCAGGTTATTAGACTGAAAAGTGTTACCACATTCTAGGTACAAAATCAACAAAAATTAAAATTTAAAAATTAAAATAAAATTAAATTTGATACTTTAATTTCAAGGAAAAAGAGAAAATCTTAGGCAGCAGAAAAAGCACGTACGAGGTAACAAAATACTGGACAGCCTCCAACTTCTCTATAATCCTCAATACTAAGCAAAGGTCAGTGGAACAGTATAAGATTGGGAGGGAGACAGTGACCCAAGAAGTCTATACATACTCAAGTGTGACAGCACAGAAATCATCAGGTATGCTCGAGCTACGGTAAAATAGGTTTCATGTTAGCCTTCTTGAAAAGACTCCTTGAGTGAGGCACTCCTGCTAACTGTGAGATAAATTTAAATTAAGAACTCACAAATGGGGAAACTGTGGTATAAAAGAATACTGACAATAATTTGGTGAAGAGTTCTATATGAATAGCTGTAAAATTCATGCAAAATAAAAATTTTTTTTTGAAAAGACAAATGATTAAAGGAAAAAAACCCATGAATGTAAAATTTGATTAAGTAAAAAAATCAAGAAGTTGCCAGGAGAAAGGGGGACTAGAGAAGGGGAGAACAGAGACAAATGAGAGTCTGTTAAACTTGTAAGTCACTGATTTGTTCTGGACTTTTGACAACATATAGTTTTAAATATGCATTTTACGTGTTTTTCAAAAATTGCAAAAGCATGTATGTGTTACTTTACCAAAAAAAAAAAAAAAAAAAAAATCCACATCCCAACAAAAACCTCATCCACCAAGTATCCCCATTACTATGACATCAGCACCAGGAACATTCCTTGTCTATAAGTTGTAAGAAGCTATTATAAACAAGTTATACATATGGTTATTAAATGGACTCACAGGAAAGATCACACAATCTTACACTTTATCCCTTGAATGTATAGAACATACATACCTGCACACTGGCTGTTACCACTGAAGACCCTGAGGCAGAGGATGGTCTATGTGGAGTAGACAACGGTTTAGTAGCACCCTGTGTTCCACTTCCTGTTCCCCCAGAGAGACTAGTCCTATTCGCTCCGCTTGAGTTAAGGTTGCTACCTCTGCTGGCAGGTACATTCACTGCAATTCCACTCAAGCTATTCTTCCCAACAGTTCCAGTGGATGAGGAATTTGTGAGCTTTGAAGGGGCCTGAAGATTTTTTGTGGATGGAAGGCCTGAAGCGCGATTAGAGGGCAGCAAATTCAAGGTGGGTGACTGTCTGCTGAGGTTTATCCCACTGGGCTGTTTATGGACTGGGTTGTTACTGCTGGAGTGGCTACTCTGGGCTACTAGTGCATTTGGACTGGAAGAGCTTGGGGGTACAGGAGGCTTGGGAGTGGGGTTGGATTTAGAAATAAGTTTAGTTGATACCGAAGGCTTAGCTGACAGAGAGGGCTTGGGGGAGGCAGAAGGCTTAGGTGAGGGCAAGGGTTTAGGAGATGTGGCAGGTTTTGGAGATGCGGCAAGTTTGGGGGATGCAGCCATTGAGAAGGGAGATTTGAAACCCTGCGTGGACATCTGTGACACCATAGCCTTGGCTAAATAGTTACTGGAGGTAGTGGTGCTGGGTACTGTCCTAGAAACCAGGGGGTGGGACCCTTGAGAACCATTTCCAGGTGAGGGAGTAGATAAGGGAAGGCGGTACATAAGTGGCTTATCCGAGTTCTTAATAAGCGGGGATGAACAGGCAAGTTGGGGATTATTACTTAATTTCACCACTGGGTTGGTCTGTGATTTACTAATGGTAGCTTGTAATGGAGACACATAGTTTTGTTGGACAGCTGAATGCTGGTGCACCTTTGTTACTTGTGTTAACGAAGAAGCATCCTGGGCCTCTGGTGTCCCCAGAGCATGAGAGGAGGCAGCAACTTGGGCTTGGGAAGAAGAGGACACGTGGGTCTGTGCAGAGGAAGAAGCATGGATCTGACTCGACCTCTGTAGTCCTTGTTGAAGCAGCCTGGCTGGCAGAGGTTCCAAGGAAACTTTAGGGTTCTGAATTGAAGAACCAGCAATAAGGCCTGAAGAGATGCCAGTATGAGCTAAATCCTGGGGTTTCTTTGGTACTGGCCCTGTGTGACCAGCAATAAGACTTGATGAATGTGCAGTCTGAGGAGAATCTAGTTTTTTAGGAGCAGCCAGTGGCAGTTTACTCATGATGCTTGCTAACTTTTCTTCTCTCAGTCCTGGACGAGGTTTTGCAGTTGGCATACTTATCCTTGTGCCAGCTGGAGGGCCTTTGTTCCCATTGTTGATAACAGCTAAAGCTTCAGAAACAAGATCCAGTGCAGGTGGATGGAAAGAAAGGTCTTCATCTAGGGAGTCATCAAGGCAGATGGTCTCCTGCGCTGGCGTAGAGCTGGAGCTGGTAGAGGCCACGGCGGATGTGCTAGAGCTCGCGGAAGGACCCCCAACTGAAGCCACCAGGGATGCAGGAGTTTTCTGGTCCTTTTTTGGACTACACTCCTAGCATAAACAGCGTTATAGTGGAACAAATTAAATGATTAATAAATAGTTACTAAGCATTAGTCTTTAAAAGGACTAAGAAAGTCTCGCAGTGATCAAAATTCTACTGGTATCTGTAGACTGAAAAAACCAAAGCAGTTCTGAGGACAGAGCTCCTGACTGAACTGTCCTCATAAGCCAAAGCATCTGATCCATTAAACACAGCTGCTACGCCTTAGTAAGCTCTTCTAAGAAGACTTAAAACTAAGCCAAAAGAGCATTCATACACTAGTTACACTATTGGTGAAACCCTCCTTCACCCCACCCACTTGCATCAGATCTTCAGATACTATTCCAAATCCATCTGTTCAGAGAGTACTTTCTTTTTATTCTCCTTGTACGTAGGAGAAATTCTGCCTTTATCCTAAGACACTACCCTTCGTCTGAGGTATGATTTGCTAGGAACTAATGCTCACTTTCTGGACCCTTGTATTTCTGCCTCTGTATGCCCTGTCCTGTCGCCACCCATACTCAGTATGTAGAGAAAGTGGTACATCAAACTGGGATTCAATCCAAGTATACTTAAATTATGTCTTCTATTCACTATGGTAGAAGTCATTTGTAATTTATTCAACAGGTATTTACTAAATGCCTACTTTGAGCAAGGCACTATACATTAAGAAAACAAGGGTACTGGGAATTAAAATTCTGAATACCTAAGAGAATTTTGTATTTTTTTTTCCAAAAAAATGAAGTTTCTTAAAATTCAAGGAAAAGAGAATTAGTGCACAGTTTAAAATATTCAAAGAGCAAAAGAATTAAAAAATATTTGTTTCAGGGGGCCGGGGATGATAATATATCAGTCGGTTGGACTTCCGACTCTTGGTTTTGGCTCGTCGTGATCTCAGGGCCATTAGATCAGGCTGTGTGGGGCTCTGTGCTCAGTGTGGAGCCCTCCCTTTCCCTTCCTTCTGCCCCTCCTCCTGCTCATGATATCTCTCTCCTGTTTCTCAGATAAATTAAAAAAAAAAATCTAAAAAAAAAAAAGTAACCATTTTCCTTAAGAGGGAAATATAAGGAATTTGACTCATCATTTTTAAGATTAAGAAGAATTAAAACCATTACATAAAAAGCACTTCAAAGTTTCTTTGATTAGTTTCTTAAAAACAAACTCAAAAAAACCTAACCCCAAAGTCTTGAATTACACATCAAAATTTTTTTTAAGATTTTATTTATGTATTCATGAGAGACACAGAGACATAGGCAGAGGGAGAAGCAGGCCCCCTGGAGGGAGCCTGATGCGGGACTCGATCCCAAGACTCTGGGATCATGCCCTGAGCCAAAGGCAGGAGCTCAACTGCTGAGCCACCCAGGCATCCCGAATTACACATCAATTTATACAGCACTTACCTAAACCTGAGTGGGGAAAGAATAGAGAGGAAGTGTCTTTACCATCACCTTCTAAGGTATTACAGTAAAGTAGCTGTTAAGAAGGCTGTTAAACTCTAACTTCCTCAGCAGTTTTTCTAAGCTGCTATTCTACAAGCCCTGATTGAAAAGCCTGTTGCCTCTCAGAATTCTGTAGTGTAACTGCATTGAGATCAAAACTGTTAAGACAAATGGGTAATACCTATGATACATATTTGCTCTGACATGCCATCCATCCAATTATCATTAGTGAAAATACCATTTTTATTAAAAAGTACAGAAACTGAGGGTGGGGAAATGCATCAGAATAATAATGGTAGCATTACCAATATAAATGGATTTTTAATGTAACTTTTTATTTTTTTAAAAGAATAAACTGGTTTCATTTTTATTTACGTATTATTTACTTAATATTTTTTTAAAGTAAGCTCTAGGCCCAATGTGGGGCTTGAACTCACAACCCTAAGATCAAGAGTTGCATGCTCTACCAAATGAACCAGCCAGGTACCTGTTAAATAACTTTTTTATTTTAAGTTTTATTTTTTATTTAAATAATCCCTACACCTGACATGGGGTTTGAACTCACATCCTGAGATCAGGAGTTGCATGCTCTTCTGACTGAACCAGCCAGTTGCCCCTAAATTTATTTTTTCTTATAAAAGTAATGTTAAATATATCCACCAGCGTACTATATAAATTTATACCAGGAGAGATGATTTTCCAGGGCATATACTCGAGTTTAAAAAGTAGGTTATCCCATTTATAAAATGTTAATTCAATCTGAACAAATGAATGGCTGTTTGGATAGATGGAAGGACTGATGGCAAGGACAGAGATACAGAAGAAGGGATGGTGAGTGTGTACCAGAAAGGAAGAGCTTTTTTCCCTGGATACTTTTACTTTTCTCCTTACTTTTCTGCATTTGCATTTTCTACTATACTTTCTTATTGCCTTTATAACTAAAATAGGTATTTGATGGGTGGCAGGATAGGAAAAACACAAATCAGCAATAGTTTTTCTTTTTGGGGAAAAGGAAACGGTAATTTAATCACGAAGACACACACAAAAAAAC
This sequence comes from Nyctereutes procyonoides, assembly GCF_905146905.1. NCBI lineage: Eukaryota > Metazoa > Chordata > Mammalia > Carnivora > Canidae > Nyctereutes > Nyctereutes procyonoides. The sequence continues at coordinate 32,655,381 of NW_026575120.1, read as the reverse complement.
AGGTTAATTCCCCTATACCACCCTTGTCACCATTAGAATTCTGATAAATTAATCATATGTTTGAATACATGTATTAAAATTTAATCAACACTTTATGGAGAGAATTAGAAGTTTAAAAATAAAATGTCAAAGCAAAGCATGAACTCAACAGATGTGAAGAAATACTGGCTCAGTATTATTTGGATTAGAAGACAAATGAGGTATAGAAGGACTATTTACTCTGTATACAAAGAGCTTCTAATACTAAAAGTTAAGAAGGCTACAGAGTAACAAATATTGACCTTCTGGCAATAACCTCATAAGCAAGGAAATTCATCTATTCAAAGAGATGAAAGCTAGGATGAAAGTTCAAAACCTAAAGGATGTGGGCTTTCTTTACAATTTTACTTTTGAATTATTACAATTTTCACTTGTTATATACTTGTTTTTTTTTCCCCAACTCTGCTTTATCTATTTTGGTATTTTTTATGCCCTTTTCTCCTTTAAATATTAAACAAGTTAGATTCCTTTATTTCTAAACCCAATAAATCCATCACTTGCCCTTCTCAGGGATCTAATTCTGTCAAACGTTTCTGCTGACTCTCACTCATAGTAACTTATTTCCTTATATATTCTGTATTTTCAGATTTTAAGCTCTTGTTTGACATAGTATGTATGTGGTAAGCCTTTGAGGCCTGGAATGAAACGGCATTATTCCAGAGAGAATGTGATTT